>NC_092815.1:37373852-37973852 GCF_023375885.2 Dermacentor andersoni
TCATGTAAGTGTTGCAGTGCTTTGCTGTCAAGAAAACGACATTCTGTGATTAGTTTGGGTTGTGCGATCTATTTGAGCCGGGCATAATAGCGTTATCGCACTTGCATTGCGCTGTGGTATGACAGCGGCTGTTCTGAATGTGCTGCCGCTGCCCTTTGTCATGTAAGTGTTGCAGGGTTTTGCCGTCAAGAAAACGACGTTCTGTGATTAGTTTGGGTTGTGCGATCTGTTTGTGTAGTTTAATTTGGAAATCAGTAGTGTTTTCAATTGGAGGGCGCGGAGTAGAGGGCACTAATCAGCTCTTCAAGTTCATTGTCATGTTATGTGAGGCGCCTTTTCACTGACGCTGTAATTAAGGCGTTAAGGGCAGTATAAGGACGAAAGTTAGAGGGACCAAATCGTGCCTGTGTGTCCCTAGCGTCGGGATCGGCCGCTATGCGTGATCCTAACAAGAAAGCATTTTGCAGAATGCGAAGAAAGGCGGCAAAATTTCTGTCTGTGCGCACCTTGCCGATCTCCGCAATAGAGCCGTCATCGTGGTATGTTAGTCTCTCGTTTAGTAAGAGTGTTGCAGACAAGGGAACTGGTTCAAACAGGCTTTTTTTTTATGATTCAGTACTAGTGCGGTATCCCAAAAGGTGAGGTCAAGTGCTCGCCCTATTTTCCTCCCTCGCGCTACAGCGCACTGACAGAATTTTGCGTGCACCATACCGTGCTTTTATCGTTTGCGCTTCAGGTTATCGATTGTGTTTTCGCCCACTTTACCCACGTGATGGGTATTTCATGGTATTACCGGGTACCACATGTGTCCATATATTGTGTCCAATATATGAAACGGCCAAATTCGATTTTATTTGACGCCTCAAATGGTAGTAATGTATTGAGTCCCTTGTAGCTTTGTGCTTGTTATCAATTTTACTATTTGGCGAATGGATACAGCATGGACGCTGCATAACTCGCTTGTGGATACTGCATACGTGAGTCGAGTATGCCCTTGGTATAAAATAACTTCTATGCTTTAGGTAGTACGATTGTTTGCAGTTTGGGACATGTGTCGGAATGTACGCTGTGCGCCCTTCGCGCTTTACGGCGGCCTGCCGAGTTCGTGCGGGTGCCATGTGTGCGCATGGAGTTCGCGAAGCGCTCTCGCAGTTTATATATATATATATATATATATATATATATATATATATATATATATATATATATATATATATATACATGTGTTCTGTTCGCGCGCTTCGCACAACAGGGCATGTCGCAGTTCTTTGTCCTTGTGCAACACATTTTCCTAGCGTACGTCTGTGCATTATTTGATACCGGTTTCACACGGGGCTCATTTAGCCGCTATCCAGTCCGTTACAAATCGAATTTCTCGATCGTGATTGGCTCCTCTGCGCAAGCTACGAGAGTGAGCCAGTCGCATAGATAATTTCGATCCGGATCGGGCGTGATCGCAATCGAGAGTGGTCGTGTGACACCGGTTTTACATATGGCTCCCACATAGGGAACACTTTAAGTTCAATGCTACTGAGTGAAGAGCAAGTGCATATATATGCCAGTGGTGGTATGTGGGCAAGTCTCTCTGGTGAAGCCAATACTTGTGCATTCAATACATTTCAATTACCAGCGTAGTGCATCAATGTGTCTACTTCGACAAAATGGAGCACCAGTGCAGATATCTGAGCATACCTGTCCAGGGCAGCAAGTGTGTCTACGTTGAAACCACTACCAGCATGTGCGGCAGTTCTATTTCCAGCAGCGGGACTGCACAATAATCAGTAGGGTGCTCTCAAGCTGTTTATCTATGAAGCTCTGCCTGGACTGTGTGCCAAATATTTTTGGTCGTGAAAGTGGGGGTGAATTGGTAAACATCAGTGGAACTGTGCCTGGACTTTGTGGCAAATGTTTTTGGATGTGAAAGTGTGAGTGAACTGGCAAAGAATTTGCTCTGGGCTACATGTGTTGAACGTTTTTCTCATTCAGAGTGCTTTTTCTTTACTTTAGGAGACTGGAGATGTGCGCAAAGTGTGACATGTCAGTGTGCTAATTAATGTATTTGCTGGTTTGCAAATTATTCGTTGCAACTTTGTTTTTGCCAGAGAGCTACAACTTTGCCTCTTGTAAAGGGCTTTTTAGATAAAACACATACTATTTATTATGACCATTGCTTCCTTTGTTACACAAATGCAGCTTCCAGTGCATTCCAGTTTACTTGCATGGTTATGTAAGTTTCTAATATGAGGCTTGCATATTCATTTCTCACGTTCTGGAGTGGCAAGATGCAGCATTACTGTCTCATCGTTCGCTGTACTACAGTAGTGTTCACTTGTTAGACTGAATCCCCCGTTTAAGTATTCTGTACTAATTTCACTTTTTGCTTTTTTGTTGTATGGTTATTTTTTCTCGCCATTACCTTCTTTGCTATATCCTAAAGGCAATATTTCCGATTTTGCATTGCTCCCATTTTTTTATGCTATGCGGTGGTATTTCTTTTTGTGCTCTTTTCAAGCTTCTAGCTGATAGGTAACATTGCTTGGAGGCAGTTACCATCCGAATCATACTCTTGCATTTTTCAATCTACTTCTTCCATTCGCTCCGATGTCACTTCTGCATAACTCTAGTCCATCTAATAGCACGTGCACTTTACTATGATAAATTAGACACTTTAGTACACTCCAGGTTTTGCTGTGCATTTCTGTATGTGTACTTGGAATTTTGTTTATGTGCTAGTGAATGTTCACTTTCGAGTTCATTACGAATCCTTTCTGCGACTTTTGTCATTGTTGATGTACCTTTACTTCTATTTGCATTTCTCACACAGTTTGTTCGAACCTTGCATAAGCATTACATTTTAATAAAGTGTTTTTGCTTTGTCACAATGTTCTCATTTCATGCACTCTTGGCATGAAGGGCTTGGTCTGGCCACCTGCCAAGACGTGGCCATTTGTTCTTTGCAGGATGTCATTCCCATTGTGGTTGTAAGCATCGTAGCTTACTAAAGGCGGTATTAAGGATTTATTATTCCTAACAGGCTCATTTTCGTGCGACTTGGTAGTGGATGCGCCGGCCATGCGGGGAACAGTGCTTGGCACTGCGCCGTGGCTCTTACAGTCAACACCGACGCTTCTACTCATCTGGGGCGCGATTGGAGATCGTTGTTCGAAACGCCCGATCAGTTTCACCTCACGCGATTGGCCTAGGCCGTGCCAACGGGTGCGGCTGACGACGTCTGCGCGGCATAGGCCAGTCGCGTGAGGCGAAACTAAACGCGTGTTTTGAACAACGATGTCTGATCGCGCCCGTCACCCGCGAAAATTAGCTTCAGATGATCGTAAACCTTTCAAGACCGCTTCTAGACCAGCTTTTTGATAACGTCCTAAAAACGTTTAGAAATTGGTTACGAATAGTTTTGCCAAAGGGATTACGTGTGTCTTTCCCAATCCTATTTCTAGACCAGCTTTTCGAATACGTCTTGCAGACCTGTTCTAGATCGTCTCAAGAAAGTAATTAAGCCGGACATTAGCAGAGATATACGACATTTTCCCGCCGAAGTTCTCTCATTCGTGTCTTCTTTAACCTGTTTTTATGGTCTTAGATAAACGCTACGAAAACGTTACGTATCTCTTTTGTGCTACCTGGGTGAGGGCTGAAGATAACGAATTCAGTATAAATATAACAGCAAGAAGAAAGGAAGAAAATTTGGAAAAGGTAAAGTGGTTAAGCTTCTGCGTATAGATAGAGAAGGGAGTTTCTGAAGCGAAAGATAATGATGAAGAAAAGCGTTTTTTCAGAGAAGAAAGAGGAGAGTTGGAAAGAATAGAGGAGAAGCTATGATTCCCCATTTCGTGATCCAGTCTAGGGAACAAGTCAATGAGAAATGTTTTGAAGATGTGTGATTTCACTTTTTTTTGTGGGTTGCGGGCTCCGTCTTGAACTTGGGAGGTATACTTATGGTAGTGCCTTCCCCTGGAGGTCCTCATGTTGAAGACATGAAGGTGAAGGAGGTAGAAAACGAACTGCTTTGTCTTGGAGGTGAAAGACTATCTCTTTTTGTAGAAATACCGTAAATACGTTCTCGTCATGCCGTCTGAGTCATACTGCTCCCGCCATACAATCATCGGCGCACCGTAATAATCTCTATCGTCGTGATTACTTTGTCATCGCGCCGTCGTCACACGCGCCGTTGTCACGCTGTGACAACGGCAGCTTCATCAGACCATCGCGCCATCGTCGTCGATCCATCGTCGTCATTACTTTGTCATTTCGGTGCTGTCATGTCATATTTGTCGTGCCGTCGTCGCCACATCGCTGTCGTCAAACTGTCGTCGTCGTTTCACAGTCACCGCCATCGTCTTGCCGTTGTCGTTACACACAATGTCGCATCACACACAACTGGACGTATAAGCAGTTTAACGCGTCGAAGCTGTCACTTGACTCGAACAATCATCCACTGACGATTTCTGTAGAATTCAGCTTTTTTTTTTTTAGTATTTCTCTCAACAAGTCGCTGCACCACGCCTTCCTGATGCTGTTGCTGCGTAATACTCGATCACTAAGGTAAAGGCTACCGCACTGAAGACAATGCATGGTGCGCCTCCTCTTTTACTGGCGCCCCTCCCCCTCCTGCCCACTATCGGTGATGATCACACAATTGGTCATTTCTTCATATCCCTTTCAGACCTGTTTTTGTCAGTTGCATCAATTAGTGGCAAAGAAAATACGGACATGGAGAGAGAGAGAGAGAGAGGAATACAGGAAGGCAGGGATGTTAACCAGTCAATAGTCTGGTTGGCTACCCTACACTGGGGGATGGGAGAAGGGGAAGAGAAAGAAGGGAGAGAGAAGGTGTAGGTACGTGTACGGACAGCACTTCAGTTAAAGTCGCTTGAGCAAACCAGAAGTTCTGAGAAAACACAAAAGTGCCTTCACTGCCTTCTGAGCCGATTATCGGTCGGGACGGTGCTCTAATATTGTCTGTTCACTTAGAGGACGATCATCTAGTTTCCTCAATGTGTCGGACAAATACAGTCTTTGTGCTTGAAATTGAGGACAATGGCACAATAAGTGGTCAATGTTCTCCTCGCACCCGCAAACATCACATGCAGGACTATCAGCCATTCCAATTAGTGCTGAGTAGGCATTGGTGAAGGCCACTCCAAGCCATAACCGACACAGAAGAGACGCTTCACGCCGGTGCACACCGGCTGGAGGTCTGAGTTGAAGTGACGGGTTTAGTCTGTGCAGTCTTGTGCGCCTTGTATGTACGGTATTCCACTCTGCTAAAGAGATCGTGCGTGCCAGAATGCCAAGTTGTCTCGCGGCGTCGGTCCTTGAGAGCGGAATGCGGACGCAGCGGTCTTCTTGGTTTGACGTCCGAGCTGCCTTATCGGTGTCATCATTTCCAATGATACCGCAATGACCTGGTATCCACTGAAAAGATATATCATGGCCTTTTTCTCTTAAGTGATGGACAAGTTCCGCGATTTCGCACGTGAGCTGATCGAATCACAGAAGACTGCCCATTTTCTAGGACTTTCAGTATTTATCACTTGAAGGGCGTCGCGGAGAGCCGCGAGCTCTGCAGCTGTAGACGTAGTGACATGAGAAGTCTTGAACCGCTTGGTTATTCTCATTGCTGGTATAACTACAGCGCCGCCGGAACTGGTTGATGTAGTTGATCCATCAGTGTAGACGTGTGTGCAGTCGCTGTATTTCTCGTACAAGAGAAGTAAAGTTAGTTGCTTGAGCGCTGATGATGGCAAGTCCGACTTTTTCTGAAGTCCTGGGATTGTAAGGTTCACTTGAGTACGGCGCATACACCATGGAGGAATAGAAGGCCTTGCCGCAGGTGCGTAACCTGACCTGAAAGAGGCACGGTGCGCGAAGACAGTCGCACTGAATGTCGTGTGAGGCCTATCTACTGGGAGACTTGCTAGGTGGTGGGTAGGGGTCCGGGCGAAGTGTCTTATGTGCACACGCATTGTTTCAATGCTAATGTGCGTTCTAATAGTGAAATCTTGAGCGACTGCAGTAACTTCAGTCGTTGACGCACTCCGCGGTAGACCGAGACATATCTTGAGTGCTTGGGCTTGGATGCTTTGGATTATGTTCAGGTTAGTTCTGCAGGTGTTGGACATGACCGGTAGGCTGTACCGCAGGAATACAATAAAGAGGACCCTGTACAGTTGCAGCAGAGAGTGTATTGGCACTCCCCAGGTCTTTCCTGCAAGGAACTTAAACATGTGGCAAATTCCTGTCAGGCGTTTTTTCACATAATTCACATGAGTGGTCCAGGAGAGATTTTTGTCAAGGACCACCCCCAAAAATCTGTGACTCGAGCTGTACGAGATCATGCGTCTGTCGACGGATATCACGTATGGAGACATTGATTTCCTGGTAAATGCCACCGCTGCGCACTTTTCGTATGATATACGAAGTCCTTGTTCTCGAAGGTAGGATGATGTTAAAGTAGCTGACTTTTGAAGCCGCACGCGAAGCTGCAGTCGCGTCACAGCCGACGTCCAAATGCAAATGTCGTCGGCATAGATGGAGAGCCTAACGGTGCCTGGCAGGATGTCGGTGAGTCCAGTGAGTGTTAGACTGAAGAGCGTTGAACTGAGTACTCCGCCCTTAGGCACCCCACGGTTACTGTAATGCTGGGAGGTCGGGCCATCCTCGGTAAGTACGAAAAAGGATCTCTTATGTAGATAGCTACTTATCCAAAAATATACGTTGCCGCCAAGTCCTACTGGCTCTAACGCGTTGAAAATCGCTTCGTGCGTTACGTTATCGTACGCTCCTTTAACACCCAGAAACAGGGCAGCAGATAATCTTTTGCAGCACTTCTGGTGCTCGACGTGCGTCACCAAGTCGATAACGTTGTCTATGGAAGAACGGCCACGCCTGAAACCGGCCACTGCATCTGGATATACCTGGTAATGTTCGAGGTACCATTCTAGCCATGCTAGAACCATCCTCTCCATTAGTTTTCCGATACAACTGGCAAGCGCAATTGGTCGGTATGATGCAATGTCTACAGGCGACTTGCCAGGTTTGAGCAGTGGAATTAGGCGACTGGTCTTCCATTCCTGGTGAACCGTACCTGTCTGCCAGGAGCTGTTGAACAAGAGCAGGAGCACTTTTCGAGCTTCATCGCCAAGATTACACAGGGCACAGTAGGTTATACCGTCGGGTCCTGGTGAAGATGAACGCTTGCACAAGGCCAGTGCAGCTTCGAGCTCGTCCACGGAGAAAGGACTATCCATGCGGGAGTCGCGTGAAATTGGTGAGTGGCGGAGCGTCAATGTTCCAGCGGAACTAGTTTCGCCAGCAATCCTCCTGCAGAAAGCTTCCGCTACGTCAATCTCGCTGCATTGTTGGTGAAGGGCCAAAGACTTAAAAGAGTGGCGCTGCTGAGGGGTTCCGCGGAGACCACGAACAGTTCTCCATATGTGAGACAAAGGTTTTCGTGGATCCAAAGATTCGCAGAATGATTTCCATCTTTGCGATGCAAGTTTGTCCATGCGACGCTGAATTTTCTTTTGAGTTCTTCTGGCGAACCTCAAGTCATGCACAGACTTCGTGCGCCTGTATCTTCGCTCTGCACGACGACGAATTGCACGAAGCTTCTCTAGCTCAATGTCGTATTCGGTGCCTGTAGACGTTCTCAGAAGCGAATGTTTCGCAGCCTCTAGGGCACCTTTTATGATGTCCTCTAGGGTAGAGGACCAGTCATCATGACAGCCGTCTTCGACAATTGACTTGAACATTTGCCAGTCGATACATTGTGTGACGGTGGTTAACCTGGAGTCCGTCAACCGTTCAACCCAAAGATAAGTGGGTAGGTGGTCACTTCCCCGCGTTTCAATATCCGGAAACCACCTGACCTTTCTAGTGAAGGAGCGTGAAACAAAGGTCAGGTCCAGGCATACAGTAGGCAGTTCCACGTAGAAAGGTGGGGCTTCCATCATTTAACAAGCACAGTTCTTGTTCGGAGGCAAATGACACTAATCTTCTGCCTCTCGAGTTTATCTTAGAACTTCCCCAGAGATGGGGGTGGGCATTAAAATCTCCAGTAATCACCAAAGGCTGCGGAGTCGCTGTCGTGATTCGCCGTAATCTCTCGCAGTCCAACCGGCTTGAGGGCGATATGTAGGCTCCAATTAATGTGAAAGTGAGCTTGCCTTTCTTCACTGTCACACAGACGTATTGGTTTTCTTGGTCAGGCGACACTGGGTGATGGACATACGTAAGATCACGTCGCATAAATACGATGATCTTGCTGCATTCTCCGTGGGTGGCGGACATGAAGCACTCATACCCGGACAGTCTGATGTTATCTGATAGGGGCTCACAGATGACGATGACCGGGAACTTATTCGTGAACACAAACTGTCGAAAGTCCGACATGCGTGACTTCAGTCCTCTGGCGTTCCATTGAAATATCGACGCGTTTCGGACTTCGTCACGGAACGACGGCTTCTGGAGAGCCATGATTTTAACCAAGAGCTGCACGTACTGGACTCAAAGTGTCCAGCACCTGTAGTGCGCTTTGCGCAGACTAAGACTTCATGTTGGTAAGTATAACGCGAATGGCACTCATGAGCGACCGCAGAATGTTGATGACCTGGAGATCATCAGCCAGCGTCGCTTCAAGAGTTGCAGAAGCCGTCAAGTCGGTGCGTTTTGAGGTAACTTAGCAGGGAGTTGTGCCCTCGGTAGCTCAGGCCATTCTTCAGGACGGGCGAGCCTCTCCGCTTTGTTTGCTTTCCTTGTATCTGTCTTGGTGGCGCAGTGTGGTGATGCGGCAGCCCTTCTGACTGTAGCTGGCGTGTACCTATCTGCAGTTGCGGAATTTCGTGAACGTTTTCGGTGTCGATGCCGACGTCGCCGAACAGCGGTAGCAGCCTCTCGATGCGTTGAATTGTCCCGCACCATTCGTTTTAGAATCATGAATTCCTTCCGCATCCGCGGGCAATCCTTTGATGAGGCCTTGTGAGGACCACTGCAGTTAGGGCACTTTAGAACATGTGCGCTGCAGGCGTCTTCTGAATGGGACTCAGAGCACCGCGGGCACACTACGTTGTTCACGCAGACACCCTTCACGTGGCCAATCTTGCAACACTTGAAACACTGGAGGGGCTTCGGTACGAATGGTCGTACGGGATGGCGGACATGTCCTACTTTGACGTGGGAAGGAAGGCTGTCTCCTTCAAACAAAATCTTCACACAGCGTGTGTTTCCCAATCTGGAAATGCTTGTAATGAAATTGCCTTCTGTCGTTGGCTTTATCAGCGTTGACAAGTCGTCATTAGGAATGGCAACGTCGACGTCGTAAATGACGCCCGCAGTACCATCGCCGCCTGTAGGGATCATTGATCGCACCGTTACCTTGTCGATATCAGTTATATCACGTAGGTGTTGTAGGGCGCTGCGATGTAACACATCAACTGCCAGGACATTTTTCCGCGAGTTTATTCCCACGTCTTTAATATCATTTGGTGCGATTCTCTCGAGTAAGGAAGAGAGGACCTGCCTGTTGAGGAGCCGCAAATTGGTCGCCGGGTCCACGGGCATAAAGAGCACAGTGTGCGGCCAGCGCAGCGGTGCACTCTTCACGGTAGAAGCACTTGGCGACGAAGATGCCTGCAGTAGTCTTCTTTTCGCTGATCTACTCATCACGACCTGGAAGTCATCGTCCGAGGAGTCGTAGCTGTCCGAACATATCTCAGTGACCTCGCTGTCTGTATCGCTTGACGCACTTCCACGTTTCCTGAACGCTAGCCGACCTGACGGCTGCACATCAGCAAAGTCCTCGGAGATTTCTTCGTCCATTGCCGCAAGGAGGGAGCGGCAGCTCCCAGAAATGCAGGGAAACAAAGCGAAAAAGCGGAGACAAAAGTACAAGCGTTCTATCAAAGAATCACTTGGTCTTCGTCTACTGAACTGAACCATCTGCTAACATACCCGTATTTCCCTTCATTCAACCACCGTGTATCGCTGCACACCGACCACTTTACTCAATCTCTACTCAAGAAAAAAATTGCGCCTTGACTTTCTTTCAGCGCTTAATAATAATAAATATAATCATTGAGCCATCAATATATATTAAAACCTTAACAAATATACCCACTCGGCATCATCAACCTCACACTTTAACCGCATAGGATAGGATAGGAATAACTTTAATAAAGTGCCGGAAAACGACGATTTAACGAGTCGTGACGCTGGCCAAGCGTCGACCCGGGGTTATACTCTACTCTGCACTAGCCCCGTTGGGCCCGTTTGTAGTGGGTCATGAGGCTTGTACTTTTCGAGCACACCCCGGGCCTGCTGGACGGCCCATAGTTGTGAGTCCTTGTCTGTAGACTGCAGTGCACTTTGAAGTTCTGGCGGGTAAGTCCTGGAGGTAGCTGCCGTCGGGAACCTGGCACAGTCCCACATGATGTGCCATTGGTCCGCCGGACCCGCTGCACAAACACCACACAGCCCACTCGGATAGAGCTCTGGGTGAAGCACGTGCAGCATTACGGGGGCGAGGAGTGACGCGGTCTGTATTTGTCTTAGGATTACGGCCTCCTCCCGACTGAGTGCCGGGTGGGGAGGCGGCATTGTCCGTCGAGCTAAGCGGTAACACTTGGTTACTTCGGCATAACTAGTCAATCTGTCCTTGGTTTCGAACCACCACACGGAACGGTCACTCTCGGGGGCGCGGAAGGTAAGCGCTCGCGCCGCCGAATGGGCCGTCTCGTTGTGGTTCGGTGAGGATGCACACTCGCCGGCGTGCGCCGGGAACCACTTGATACGGACGGTGCTGCCGCGGTCTTGAAATTGGAGCTTGCCGATGATGGCGGCCGCCGGCGCGCATATTCGCCCCTTGGCAAAATTGCGCACGGCATTCCTCGAGTCGCTGAGCACGGTGCGACACTCGGCCTCGGTGATCGCCAGAGCGATGGCAACCTCCTCAGCGTCTGTGGCGTTCGTGCAGCGCACGCTCGCTGCCGTTGTCTTGGTGCCGTTAGCCGCCGCAACGACCACTGCTGCGAAGCCTTCCCGCTTGTATTCCGCGGCGTCCACATACCAGGCGTGCGGGTCTTGGGCGTGTTGTTCGGTGAGGGCCTTGGCCCGCGCCTGCCGCCATTCTTGGTTGTATTCTGGGTGCATGTTCTTCGGGATGGGGTCCACGTAAATGTGGGCCCGCGCCTCATCTGTGATCTCGCACGGTTGCCGGCTGGGAGCTTGGGGGTTGTAACCCAGGGACGTCAGTATACTGCGCCCCGTCTTGGTGGTAGAGAGGCGCTCGAATTGCGCGGTGAGCTGCGCCTCGGCTATTTCTTCTAGGGTGTTATGGACGCCGAGCTGCAAGAGCCGAGCCGTACTCGTGGTCTCCATTAAACCCAGCGCCGTCTTGTAAGCCCGTCTGATCAGCGTGTTGATCTTGGTCCTGTCAGTGACGTGCCAATTAAGGTAGGCCGCAACGTAGGCAATGTGACTGATCACGAACGACTGGACAAGGCGCACGAGACTGTCTTCACGCATGCCCGCCCGTCGTGTAGAGACTCGATGTATGAGCCGGATGGCGTCCATTGCCTTGGTGGTAAGCTTGTTGATGGTCTCGTCGTTGCGGCCGCTCTTGTTGAGCAGCAGGCCCAGTACTCTGATCTTGGGCACCTCGGGGACGCGTTGCCCCGATGCAGTCACAATTTTGATGTGATCACACTCCCGAAGAGGAGCGCGCTTCCGTCCCGGTCGAAGCGGTGTGAGGACGAACAGCTCGGATTTGGCGGGCGAGCACATTAGGCCTGTGCCATCAAGGTGCTGCTCGATGGCGGTAACCGCCGCTTGCAGCTGTTGCTCGATGCTGGCGTCGGTGCCACCGACCGCCCACAGGGTAATGTCGTCGGCGTAGATAGTATGCCGGACGCCGGTCCCCGCTACTGCCCTCGCTACCCCGATCATGACGAGGTTAAAGAGCAACGGCGATATGACCGAACCCTGTGGAGTACCCGTACTGCCGAGCTTGTGTTCGGGGAGCTTGAGGTCTCCGGCGTGCAGTTCTACCGTGCGGTTGGTCAAGAAGTCTAGAATATAATTGTAGCTCGTTACCCCCATGTTGAGTCTTGATACTTGTCCTAATATGACTGAGTGTTTAACTTTGTCGAATGCACTTTGTAAATCGAGACCCAGAATTACTTTGCTGTCTTGTGTCTTGTTGTCGACGATTTCTTGTTTGAGTTGTAACATGGCATCTTGTGTGCTGAGTCTGCGCCGGAAGCCGATCATCGTGTCAGGATAGAGGCCTTCCTTCTGTAGGTATTCCCGCCACCGGTTGGCGACCACGTGCTCCAGCACCTTGCCCACGCAGGACGTCAGCGAGATGGGACGCAGGTTGCCGATGTCCAGTGGTTTGCCCGGTTTCGGAATCAGGATCGTTCTTGCCGTTTTCCACTGTCGGGGGAGCTTGCCCGAATGCCAGCATTCATTGAAGTAATCGGTTAGGGCTTCTATCGAAGCGTCGTCCAGGTTGCGTAGCATCTTGTTTGTAACGAGATCTGGGCCGGCTGCTGAGCGGGTGTTGAGCTCGTGCAGCACTACCCGTACCTCTGATATGGTAATGTCTCGGTCGAGCCACGCGTTGGGCAGCCCCCCGTACGGCGGGTGGGTTTCCGTTGGCGTGTCTGGCAGATACTTGGCTTCCAGGCTCCTGATAACAGCGTCTTTTCCTTGCTGTTGTGTGATGGTGTGCATGAGGCGGGCCAGGCGGTCGCGCTGGTTTGACTTGGTCTTTGTGTCGTCTAGGAGGTGCCGAAATAGATTCCATGTAAAACTGCGATGCAATTCCCTGTCAGCTCGGTTGCAGATCTCGTTCCACTGTTGACGGCACAGGAGCCTGCAATGTTGTTCAATGGCCCTATTTAAGTCAGCCACCTTCTTCCTCAATTTGCGATTCAGCCGGTGCTGCTTCCAACGCGCCTGTATCGAACGTTTGGCCTCTATCAGATGGGCCAGGCGGCTGTCCATGATGATGACGTCCTCGTCTGTTTCTATGGTCTTTGTGGCTGAGCGCACTGCATCGCGGAGTTCCGCCGTCCAGGTTTCGCATATTTTGCACGTACTGAAGTGTTCAAGAATTCCTTTTTTCCACGAACTATTAGCTACTGGAACTCGATGCCATGCCCAATTGTACCAACTACTGATTGACATGTGTTACTTTTTTTATTGTGTCTATTCAGATGCTTTTGTTCCCACCTTGGTTCGAGCTGTGGAAGGTCCGCAGTATTGTATAAATAACAAAAAATACAGTACGTTGTTTGACGGGATGGTCCACGTGCCTCGTTCTGAGAGCAATGGTAAAGGAATATCTTTTCTTTCTTCGCAGTAGCTGCAATCAGTAATTAGCCGGTTTAAGTGCTCTCTATAGACTGGTGAGTCAAATCTGGGGCGCTGTAACGTAAAACTATTCCAATTCTGCAATCAGCCCTCCGTGATTGGTAAAACATTTTTTTGGGCCACCCCACTTCACCTGTCTGTCACGCGACGTCACGAAGACCGCGATAGCTCCCCCATCTGATATGACGTGTACACACTGATTATGCATGATTTGACCGAACAAATGAAAAATAGTTATTTTTGATTCGACGCATTTTCGCCATTAGCCTTCGGCTATGAGTCAAAAGTTTTTGGACTGGACCCACTTCACCTGCCTGTCACGCGACGTCACAAAACCGCAAAATCTCACCGCGTCAAAGTGACGTGTACGCGTTAAAGGTGCTTTAATATGCTGAACAAAACTGAATTTTTTCTTAATAGCCGCAGACTTCCCCGTTCCGAAAGGAATAAAACATGGCTGCCACCGAACCCTGAGGCACTGGCTACTCGCACCTGCCGGAGAGCATGGGTTTATTTGCGTATAAGAAAACTTTTTGCGTGGCCGTGTGACGTTTTTGAGCACTTTCGCAACGTTTACGAGCACGATCTGCCCACTCTTCTTTGCTGAGGATCCGTTTTAGTGTTATTCTTAAGCTTCCGCTGCATGCCGCCGCGATTTTCGACCAGCCACCGCCAGTTAAGTAAGGGAAAGTGGACCAATCGCCGACGCCGGTACCACCCTCTTCATCCAATTATCCATATTCAGTGCAGTGGCTCAGCCCCGTCGAATCCCTCTCCACTTCAGCGTGCTCCTCGCCTCTTGTCAGGGAATTAGATAAAACAAGCCGCTAAGTGTAGGCAATGTTATTCGTTTTTCAAGCAAACAAAAGTGACCTCCTACGAACTAGAAAAACGTGTTATAGGCCTGTTCGACAACCTTTCGGATAACCGCCCCATGCTTGAGTCGGCGGTTACGCAAGTTTGACGTCAGGAGATTGGAATAAAAACATATTAGAATAGCTTTACGCTATAGAGGGGCCCCTGTTTTACGAAAAAGTACGACTTGACTGAGTATATAGTTAGTAGAGATTTAATAACTATGTAACTACGAAGACTCACTATAGGAAAAGCACAAAGGATAAACAGGCAACCTTAAAGTTATTTCAGTTTCGGCTGCAGCACCCTGCAATAGAATTATGTAAGTTTGACACATTTTCCTATAAGCCTTCATAATTCTTGCCTGAAGTGAGTACTACACCGTAATTTCTGATCATTAGTAAATCTACATTAGAATGTCCGTTTCACTGTGTTAGAATGAACCTTTCAGTTCCTAATATTCTGCCTTTAGGATCCTACTTCATGGACATTTTCATATTGAAGTCTGCACAGGTGTCGAGAAATTTCTCATGGATTCAGAACGATTTCCTCGCTCAATTCTGAAGCGGTACATTTGTTTACTTTTCTTTATCTCATCAACATTTCTCACTAGTGTTTTTACAGTGGAGCTGCACATGGTTAGGGTGCCATAGAATTTTTGTGTCCGCACGCAAAACCTATCATCAGTAGCTCATACCCCCGTAAGGTTGCAAAAAATTCAGTGGCTATAGCCCTGTAAGGCACAAGCTACGAGCATCCACCCTTTGGTGGATGCTCGTAGCCTGTGCCTTACAAAGCGAGCAGAGCTTACATTCTTGCTGAACACGCATGCATCATACAGAACAGCATGTCGAAAACAGTCATCATCAATGGCTCATGCACCCGTAAGCAATGGCTCATACCCCCGTAAGCAAGCAAAACATGCAATGGTTCATATTCCTGCAATGTTCATGGTTGCTGTGTTTGCGTGGCTTAGTTGCGATGACAGTACTCCTGTGGTCGTTGTCGATGATTTCAATGTGGATGTGTCGGGACAGTAAAGGGATTTGTTTTCGCGTTTAGTGTTGCAGTCGTATTGATTGCGACGCCCGACTGATCCGGCCAAACCGACCGCTCAGTGGCATACGTGCATCGCTTTGACTTTATCAAAGAATGTGTTTGATGTTGCGAGTATACAGATCAGTGTATATCATAGTGGCCACAAAGCCATTGTGACCGCCATTACTAAGTGACAACGCGTGTTGCAATAAAGTCTTTACCGCAAGTTTTCTTACCACAATGTTTACACCTGCGCTGGTCATCCACTTTCGCAGTGCGGAATGGACCTGAATTTATTTTAGATTTGACGATATCTGGCCTACTGCCCATCGCGTATAATAGCCTCACACAAAGGCAAATCAATTCCAACCAACCAATCTTTCTTCTGGCCTCCATTTATGCGATAGTTCATTGGCTCTGGACTTCCCCGTAACATCTTTGAAGCAATAACAATGTCAGAAACGATGGATCGAGGTAACGGCTACATTATGCTTTGGGGAAAACTGAAACGAGATTGGCTACGCTCGCATTGTGCCCTTCGTGTTTGTATTTCGTTCATTACAACAATTTACAGACGAAATCAACATCAACTTTTCTCGATAGCGTGTACTTCTTTACAGAACCGAGATAATGGAGTACATCACTATTTAGCCCCGTGTTTAATACGACAGTGGTGCCAGGAATAGCACTTAAATCAATTCTAGAGCGGGCATCATATTACTGCAATGACCAACTGTGTGGACCAACTGGGTGGACCAAGGAAATAGATAAATCAATGGAGGGCGACGTGAGCTGTGTTGACGGAAGCCGTCGTTATTCGATATCTCGCGGAAAACTTAAAATAAAAAGTCGGTATTCGCTTCGCAACACGCTTGCAGTTTCAATCGATATCCAACATGAAAACACTTTTAGCGAACGGGTGTCGTCAGCGGCAAGACATGTAGCAGCAGTACATCCCTTTTTGTATTACATTATATGTATCACGCATGTGTCGTCCCAGAGACGTGCAACACAGACGTGTCGTTAAACGTAGCAATCGTTGAAGAGGTTGGTTCATTAAATGGGAAAAGCCGGTTTATACACAAACAGACCCAGATATGACGCCTAAAAGAACACCTCAAGGTAACATGAAAGGGGAAGGCCTCCTATACAGCAGCTTGCAGTTCATGGACAAAAAGAAAGAAAATTACTACTGCACCAACGCTAGCGCGGAGCGATAAAACTTGTCGATAAAAAACCTGAAACGTTGTCGTATGCATTTTGTAAGTCTCAATACGCATATCATTTCATTTTTTTGTCGCTAGGTGGTGCGCCGTACGTTAAGCAATTGAGGCGGTTTTCTGTGTGTAGGCCGCGGCTCTAATGAAATTTCGTCTAGCCGTGACTGAGCTTCTCAGGGCGAAGGATTGCGATGAGAGTTCCGTCCACACACCCCACAACTTCGAGAATCTCGCCGCGGTCAAGGAAGCGTTCTTGACTGGTGCTTTCTTCTGCACCGCAGGGACAAATCTCACACCCTTTGTATATTTGCGCTCAACCGTAATGGACCTAGCGACGATGGTAATGATGCGACTGACTGACTGTTGCAACAACCTGATAGCTTATTCATTCCAGACGTACTGCTGACAAGAACCCGTGGTAAAAGGAGGAAAAGAAATCAATGCCATTCCACTCTGTGAAGGTGGATGACCAGCGAAGCTTTGTATGTGGGCACCGTAATGGCGAACTGTTCATTGCCGCGCGTCAAACGCCGCATGCACATAAATCAAACGTGAGGTGCGACTAGTCGCTACTCCACGAGTTTGAGCCTGGGAAGATTATGAGGCACCGGGTGTTATACATACCCATGTATTGTCGCAAAACGCGGTACGACACCTTTTACTAACGAATCACTGCACGTGGAACAGACACGAACCTCACCGCACTCTGAGGGCACGCACTGCTCCACCGTAGTCAAGGCGATCTTGCCTTGGTCGACGTCCCGCAGTTCAGTAATGGTTGTGATGTCCCTCAAAAAATGCAAGCCGTCACACACAACACAGGCCACAAAAAATTGGTTCCCCACAAACTCCCTCTAAAATCTGGCCGTTGCTCCGGTGAAACGTTCATACCAGTTACGTCGTATTGTCAACACCACCATATCTTGTTGTCTGAGTGAGTGATTGAAAGAACTTTATTCAGTCCAGAGGAGACGCAGGAGAGACACCACGCCAGCCGGCTAGTCCCACGTAGAAACCGCCAAGCCGAGCTTGATGGTCCGATCACGGGCACTTTGGACGGCCAGGGTTTGGTCGTTGATTTCGGGGCTGCCCAAGAGCGCAGCCCATCTATCCTCACTGAAGGAGGAGCCGATGGGTTCACACTCCTACAACACATGGTCCAATGTTGCCGTTAGTGTATACAGGCAGGGCAGTCCGTGCTGGGGTACTTTTGAGGGTATATTGCATCAAGAACCGCAAGGTTAGGATGCGCACGGGTTTGTAAAAGTTGAAGGGTCACCGCCCGCGCCCTGCATAAGGCAGAGTGCGGGAGGGGGAATAGCCGTCTTGACAGATAATAGTGTGTGGTAACCTCATTGAACGCGAGCAAGGGTTCCCCGCGGGGCAGGGGGACTGTGGAGGGGCGCGGTCAGTGAGTCCTCGTGCGGCCTCGTGCGCGCCCTCGTTAAGGTTAGAGGAAGAGCCCTCAGTCGAGCCCAAGTGAGCGGGAAACCAAGTGAGAGAAAAGGAAGATATACTTTCAGCGCTTTAGAGGATGCAGAGGGCCTGAGGGGAGACTATCCCGGTTTGGTAGGCCTTAATGACTGTCTTGGAATCGCTATATATTGCCTCTCTGCGACCACCGAGCACCGCCAGTGTGATTGCAACCTGTTTGGCTACAATGGGCTTCAAAGGTTTTGTCTTTGAAGAGCCTAAAATGCCTCCGGAATTCATGTCGAACGCGTCGCGCCGTTGCTCCTCCTCACGTTGTTGTCCTTGGCCAACGTTCGCCAGCACCACAACCAAAGAAGACGCTATCGGCGCTTCTCTCGCTGCGCCGGCCAGCGCGAGAATGGCACACGGCCACGGTTGCCCTAGCAACCCTCGAGATCATGCTCGCGACCGTGCTCGATCGAGCCTTAAGCGAACCACTTCTCCATGGTTGCACTCGTAGCTGCCGACGGCTTCACTTCCAAATGATTGACAATGTCTGTGACGACAACAAAATTTGTAGCACGTCCACTATGGATGACGACAACGAAGCGTTGACAAATAGCGCTAGTGAGAGCGAACTGGCTCCAAAGCGAACCGTTACGGAATACGGCCCCTGATAACAACGCGAAGCACGAAGCGCTCCGTGCATACATTTCCCGGCAAAGAGAACTGTATCGCCGCGGCAACGGCAGCTTGTGACGTGGAAAGCAACGTCACTAGCTTGTCATACGTGAAAGAAACAGTCTAGCAACGGATTTCATTGTTGTTGCAGCACCGCTATGGTTATACAACGCATAGATATGTCTCCCGAGAAGCAGCGTGAATACGAGGAGCGGCAATGGAAAAAGAAACTGTAATACGACCAGCGGAGGTATGTTGTCGCTGGTCGTATTGTCCTGGAATGCCGACACAGGGGAAGTCCGCAAGTTCACATTTTCCTGCGGCCGAATAATGCACCGGAGGAGTAATTGAGCCATAAAGCATTGCATACCCACTTCAGAAGTTGTAATGGTGGTTTTCAGCGGCTTCGCTGTACATCCACTTTCGCAGGGCCGGGATAGTGAGTCAATTTCTTTGTGTAGGTTAATCTGATGCGGGTCCCAAACTGCGCATACGTATTCCAGCTTGGAACGAACAAACGTTTGGCACGTTAGCAGCTTTACGTGAGAAGGGATAAACTTAAGGTTACACCCGACAGGAGCCAAGGACACGGTTAGCTTCGTTTGTTAGGCTTGTTATATGACACGACCGTCTGAGATCATGAGTCACTGTGATACCCAAGTCATGATGACACTAAAAATAACTTGGAACCAAAAACGACGTACCTATGAGCTTGGTACGCCGTACGTCGTGGAAGCAGATCTGTGAAGTTTCGTGACATTAAGGAAATTAACGAAGTTAATTCTTATGCCAGTTTTCAACAGTTCGTAAATCATTTTGAAGAGCAATGTAATAATAGAGGCTATGGATGTTTGGAATAGGACAGCTTTCGCCACGCGTGCAACTCTCAATATTTTTCTTGTGGATATATCACTTCTACTAAACGTCGTGTTGTCAGCGCTTAACACGACGGGACGCAAATTATTTATTAACGTAAAAAAAGCCGTTTCCGAACAATTTATTAATGGCTATCATATTCGCAAGCTAGTTCATTAGGTATAAAAATGCAATCAGACACCTTTAGATTTTACATAGTGAGTGTTATCTTGTATGCCTACTTTTCATTAAACGCAACCAATTCGCCGCTCGTGTCTATAGTTAATCTTTGGTTGTGTCGATATAAAACTTGGCATTTAACGCAACCATCACGCGGAAAACAGGTACAACGTGGTACAGCTGACACACCTGCTTTCGTGATGACATCAAAACAAGCTCATACCACTTCTTCGTGAGTTTCATCTGTCGTTACGAACTGTCCATTACACGAAATCACGATCGCTGTTATAGCGAAGTAAGATATATTCCAGCCTTGATTCGGTTTAACCGACATGTCTAATGACACTCAAGTACTAACTACGACACGTTAGCCTAGATCTGGCTTGCTGTATTTTCATGGCGTCCTATCCCGGCTGCAATTGAGTGTGGAAGAGATGCAATCAGTTTAGTTAGCCAGGCTTCCTATTAATCTCCATCCCTTCCCATTTGCCTTCCTCTCTACCGCTAATCGCGCTTACCTCTCACATCTTCTGAACGCTTGCTCTTTTGCATCGTTACTCTCGAGAGTTCCGAGTTCCTTGGAATTGCTCTCAGTCTTCCGACTTCTTTCGCGTCTCCTTTGTGTTTTCTCGTTTGCGGTTCTGTGCACTAAGAGGAACGATGGCTGTGCGATACGGCTTCCTTTGTAAGAAGTCATCGGATACGTCCGTCAGTGCAGGAAATCGCTAGGGTAATTGGATGCCTATTGCTTCCTCTTTTTTGTCCCTATTTACTTCGTTATGGTAATTGCTCTTTCTTGCTCGGCGTACGTTTTTATGCTGCTGGGCTCTTTCGTCTATGAGGACTTTTCTCTTGAAGCTGCTCTATTCACTAGCTAACCTCCCTGTATCTCCCTGTTCTCGCCTTCCCTCCTTTCCCTCTTCATGTTCCTTGTCAAAGGGGAATCAAAACGCACTGACCACTTTCATTTGCAGGTTGGTGGCTTCGTCGGCGAGGCTATACTGATACAGTAGTGTGTTGGCCACCGTTAAAAGAGTGTGTGATATCCCTTGTCATGTCCGTTGCGACAACTCGAATGTACGAGACCAGTTCTTCGTTAGTTCTGCAGCGCATTTCGTTTTGTATGCTTGGGAGTACCGCCTTGAACTGTTCATTGTTAAGGTGGCTCCTGAACAATTAATTCAAGGGCAGCACGGAGTATTCCAAGTGTCTTCAACTTGATTTCCACAGGCTTTGCAGGGCGGATGACCGTAGGCGCAGAGCAGTTGTGCTTCACCGAACCACCTGTGAAATCATGCCTCGGATTCTGTGCGCATCGTGGATATTCCAAGGTTGTTTGCTCCAAAGCTTGCAGCGGTGCTAGTGTTTTCCTTGATATCCGGAATGGTCAGCTGTATAGGAAGCCGGTGCAGACAAAATATAGGTGCTGACATTTGAGTAGCAAGCATGAAAGTTTTTGGCAAATAGACCTGATGTCTAGCAATGTGGATGGCAAATCTTGTACGCAGCCTCATTGCTAGCAGGTGAGCACGATGATGTGTGACATACCGAGTCAGGTTCTGATTGTGGGCTCTCAATGCATCAGCACCAATGTAAGGTTCTGATAGTACATCGTCCAATGCTCACTGTCGTGATTGAAGACGAACGTCATAGAAGCGAAGCCGCAGGGTCTTGGCCGTGAAGACTCTCAGCTATGCGGATATTTCTCGTGGAAATATTTTCTAGTACGAGTAAGTTTTACTGCATGAAGCACAAAAATTGTGCGTTATATAACAGAAATATTGACTCCACTTCAGCATGTTCTCTTCCTAAGCGGGAATACTTACAGAGGCCTCCCGCTGAGAAATGCGAGAAGATTCACAAACGCTCTCAATCGATTTGTCAAATACGACACATGAGGGCTCCAGAACAAGCATCTATGGATAATGACCTAAAGAAATCGGTGAATTTCTCCTTTCGGAAATTCAGTCTTACCACAAAGAACGTCAATGCTTCGTTAGTAGAGCAGCGAATCATAATTTTTCCCGTGAGAGCTTTAGGACTTGCCTTCGAAGGACTTCGTACCGCCACCGAAGCTTTTTGTAGTCCCGCGCAGACTTGTAAGCGTGCACCGTCGAGAGCCCTTATGCAGATCATCAGAATCATCATCGTCGTCGTCGTCATCGTCGTCGTCGTCACCATCATCATCATCATATTTTTGCCCACTTGCAGGACCAAGGCCTCTCCCTGCGATCTCTAATCCCCCCTGTCCAGCGCCAGCTGATTCATACTTGTGCCTGCGAATTTCTTAATTTCATCACACCACCTAGTTTTCTGTCGTACTCGACTGCGCTTCCCTTGTCTTGGCACCCATTCGGCAACCCTAAGGGTCCAGCGGTTATCTAGCCTACGCATTGCACGGCCTGCCCAGCTGAAGTTCTTTCTCTTAATGTCAATTAGAATATTGGCTATCCCCGTTTGCTCCCTGTACCACACCGCTCTCTTCCTGTCTCTTATCGTTACGCCTATCATTTTTTGTACCGTCGCTCTTAGCGCGGTTCTCAACTTGTTCTCGAACTTCTTTGTCAACCTTCAAGTGTCTGCCCCATTGTTTGCGCCGGTAGAACGCACTGATTGTACACCTTTCTTTTGAATCATAGTGGTAAGCTCCTAGCCAGGATCTGACAATGCCTGCCGTATGCACTACAACCCATTTTTAATCTTCTGTGAATTTTCTTCTCATGATCAGTGTCCCCTGTAAGTAATTGGCCTAGATAAATGCACTCCTTCATGGACTCAAGAGGCTTACTGGTGATCTTGAGCTATTGTTACTTTGCCAGGCTATTGGACATTATTTTTGTCTTCGGCATAATAATTTTCAACCCTACTCTTACACTTTCTCTGTTAAGGCCCTCACTCATTTGTTGTAATTCGTCCCTAGTGTTGCTGAATAGGACAATGTCATCTTCAAACCGAAGGTTGCTGAGATATTCGCCGCTGATCCCAACTTCTAAACCTTCATAGTTTAATAGCCTGAATACTTCTTCCAAGCATGTAGTGGATAGCATTGGAGAGATTGTGTCTCCTTGCCTGACCCCTTTCTTTGTAGGTATCTTTCTGCTTTTCTAGTGGACAACCCAGGTAGCGGTGCAATCTTTGTAGATATTTCCCAAGATATTCAGGTACGCCTCTCCTGTACTCCTTGATTACATGAGGCCTCTATGACTGCTTGTATCTCTACTGAATCAAATGCCTTTTCATAATATATAAAAGCCACATAGAGAGGTTGATTGTACTCTGTGGATTTCTCGATTACCTAATATATGACATGGATGCAATCCATTGTAGAGTAACCTTTTTGGAAGTCAGCCTGTTCTCTTGGTTGACTGAAGTCAAGCGTTGTCCTTATTCTATTGCAAATTATCTTGGTGAATATTTTATACAATACTGGAAGTAAGCTAATGGGCCTATAATTTTTCACTTCCTTAACGTCTCCCTTTTTGTGGATTACTATAACGTTATCGTTAGCACAGATCACTAGCTACAGGTTTTGCAGCAGAAAACCTACAAGAACCTCTAACACCTCGTTGAAAAGTGCAAAGCTAATTCGCCTTGCGGAACCCCACCAGAGGTGTAACAAGTATTGTCCCGTCTTCAGGCAAAATGAAAAAGACCTTTCACGCGGATAGCTGCGTATCCAACCAAATTGGTCTACATCTAACGAGCTAAATTGTGACAGGCCTTTCTTTATATCAAAGAATAAGGCCACAGTGAATCGTGTCAAGCGTCTCTGGTGCTCTACCGACGTCACAAGACCAATAATGTTTACTTACTATATGCGAATTTCTATGGGCGAAAATAATTCATCCTTGTTTGCAGTAGACTCACGATTAGAGACCGTCGTTGTCTTAGCGGCATCTGCTGCTCAGCAAGCGTCCATTGATTTGAAAAAAAACAACGAACACGGGTGTTTGCAAAGTACGTTTCAAAGATTTTGTCGAAGCAGAAAAGCTGCGGCGTTTTTTTGGGGGGGAGCACTTTTACGCGGTTGCGTACGTCTTATCTTATTCAGTTTAGTTTAATATTGCTCTTCAGCCATCTTCATACCGGGGAAGGTGCCAACAGGGATCCCGCAATTAGGCCTAATTAGTGCGTCTCCTGAAAAGCAACACCGCCAGTTTAGGCCCTATTTATTATCACGTTTTTTTTGCCTTAGCAGCGATGAAAAGGTTGGTGCAAGTGGTGCTTATCAAAACTTCACGGTGAGTCATTAAGGAAACGCTAACCACCGAAATAGCTTGCTTGCTTTGTTATCTCGCATATTGATATATATTGCTTCCTTCAAGTGTATAAGCATATTGTACCAAGAGCACCATATGCGCAATAACTGCTTCGCTTTATCCTAAATTTGTTCTCTTTCGTCTATTCGGAGAATCACCGACAGATAAAGGTTAGGCAGGTTACAAAAACTTATATGGCATGTCATTAGGCAAGCCTAGAGATTAAAGTTAGGTTTGACGTGCTGTTACTACATGGTTTAGTCGTTTCGTATTTTCGTAGTCGTTAAATAGTAGGACTATAAATATAAATGGTAGGACCACGAATTTACTTCGTAAAGTTTCAACTAACCGGTACCGATCTGTAGATACTAATGAATTTCCTTCGCTGCCATCACTAGTGAAATCCGGGGTGCCGCAGGGCTGTGCATTGCGACCAATTTTATTCCTGCTATATGTCAACGACATCAGCAATGATATTAAATCTACAATAAGACAATGTGAAGAATAACTGCGTATTGTATAGACGAATAATTAACTCTTCCGACGTTGACGCTTTGCAATCTGACCTCGCGAAAATTACCGACTGGTGTAAAAGGTGGCAAATGGAAATAAGTGTTTCAAAAACTAAGGCTATAGCTTTCACTAGAGCTAGTAACTTGAGGCTTACTCATTACTCGATGAACGACATTAGTATTGCCCATGCATGCGCACTAAAATACTTTTGAATTCATTTATCTTCAAACGTTTCATGGAATCAACATATTGAAGCCATTACTATCAGAGAGTGTAGAACCCTTGGCTACATTAGGCATAACCTTTGCTCAGCAAACAAGTTCACTAAATTATTTGCCTATACGACACTGGTTCTTTCAAAAATGGAGTACGTGTCCTTTATTTGGGACCCACATCAGACGTACCTCATAAACAAGCTCGAGTCAGTCCAAAACAAAGCAGCCCGCTTCATTACGAAAAATTACTCACGAACGCCTGGCGTCACTAAAATTATTTATCTCTAAATCTCCCCTCTCGAGTTCTGGTTGACCTCCCTGCCTTTCCTGTCCTTGCTTTCTCTCTCTCTCTCTCTCTCTCTAGAAAATATAAGGCTGATAGGACTTCTTTGCCATTTTGACAAGCTTTATCACGGTAGGTCGTCTTTCAGCGCATGCAACATTAGACCCGCCCATCGTATGTTCCCGCGCTTTGATCAGTCGTTTAAAGTGCAGCCCGTTCTTGTGCTCACTAACTTCTTGAGTCACTCGCACCTCTTTCTCATGATACATCACTAGAGTATGTTATCAAATGAAATCGTATCTGCTCTAAGTCATGATGATCTTCTAGGAATACTAAAACACTATGCTAAGGTACTCACGCAGGGCTCTCTTGCCCATACGTTATAGGCCCTTTTTCTTATTTTAATTTTTTCATAACCTTATTTTGATGTTCCCTGCGCAAATGGCTTTGCTTTAGGTTAACACCTAGTTTCTTTTACTGCATAACATTTTCTCTGGTTGTGTTATTTCATTGTTTCATGCAGTATCTGTTTGTATGTGTACCTTTTTAGCAAGCATTTCCTTATGTGAAGTAACCAAGTAATGTTGATATTATGTAACGCCGAGTTTAGCGCTATAGGTATCTTCAACGTTTAAGATGTGTCGCTGTAGTGCTCTTAAGGTTTTTTCTTTCTTCCCTGTTCTCCCGCTTCTGTTCTTTTTCATTTTAACATGCAATATCTGTTAACATACGTGCATTGTAATAACGGTGGAAGACGCTCTGCGAATCACTTTACCCCAGCAAGCCACTCTCTATCACATGGAGGACGGTGCGCGGCCTTGGCTCGTCTCTACAGCAACGACACCCATTCTCAGCCCTAGCCCTCCATCAAGGCCGCTCACAGATCGATATAGCCGAAGATTTCTGCGTGAAGATTGCGGGCAGTGTGGGCGCCATTGTTATACCATCTCAATCGGTCGTCATAAAGTTTAAGACTTCACACGTAACGACATCTACATGTTCCGAACTGGCCGCTCCTCGAGCTGCTGTCGAATACATTGAAAAAGAACCGCCCAACAAATTGGCAATATTTTCTGATTGGAAAGCAGCCCTGCAGAGCTTGCGAGGATTACGACGTGGCAATTATGAACAGCCAGTGTCTAAAATCAACTAAACTTTCCATTACGCTTCTGAATGAGGATATGATATCATGTTTAGTGGCTACCGGGACATTGTGGCATCGTTAGTAATCACCTCGCTGATGGCGCTGCCCAACGTGCCCAGAATGGCGCACCGACACTCCTTATACCTTTATCGAGAGTAGACGCTGCAAGAGAGCTTCGCAGCCTCGCTCGTACCATCACGTTAAGTTACTGGCATACACCACAGAACTCTAAGTGTCGTTTATACAGCCTCGACCTATCACTGAAACTTAAATTACCAACCAACCTTTCCCGACGTGACGCAACACTGCTGTGTCGGCTGTGGGTAGGAGTAGCATTTACCAACTCCTACAGTTATTGTATTGGAATGGCGGACTCCCCAATGTGCGCTAAGTGCAAGTGTGAAGAAACCATCAGTCATCTTCTGTGCCACTGTTCTCGCTTTGATAACCAACGTCAGACTCTCCAGTGTGCCTTGAACAGACTGGATGACAGGCCACTTACAGAAGCAGAGATCTTGGGAGCCTATCCTCACAGTTCATTAGCCGAGAAAGCAGTTCGAGCGCTTCTTCTCTACCTGACGGCAACAGACTTGAGTGCCCAACTATAGACATCCTACACCTAACTTAGTGCATGTGAAAGTGCGGTATAGACTCATGTTTTCTCTCTCTCGTTCACTCCCCATTCCCCTCCCACATGTAGGGTAGCAAACTGGTCTCAATCTGGTTAACATTCCTGCCTTTCCTTCTTTGCTCCCTTTCTCTCTCTCTGCACTGTAACTATCGCTGATATTTTGTAACACCCCTATGTAATGCTCGTATGAGTCTTTAGGGTACTTGAATAAAAATAACCAAGGCATAGACTACTGCGCAGGGAAGAATGACACTATATTAATGCCTCCACGTCGAACGAGTGGGCCTAGCATGAAGCGAAAGACGATCATTTGTGCTTTGGACCCTCCAGCAGGTAACAACGACGTCTGCGAATGTAATGACAGTCGATTTCCTGAGTAGTGATTGTCAATATTAAACATTACACCGATCGCATACGTTAGGGTGTCACGACATGCCCTTTCGTCTCTGTCTCCTTTTCAGCGGCGCGAGACAGTGCTCTGATGACACCTGAGCCCTAAACCCCGGAACGAAAATTCAAACTGCCATTCCAGGCCCCTTGAGAGCCAGGACAACCACGTTTCACCGATGTCTGTCCAATTGACACTGAAGAAAGAGTGGATCACTGGATGTCTTCCTTTCATTTCCAAGCGTTAGACTGGCGCATTTGCGTTAAGCAAGCTTGTGTGTACACATTTAAGCAGGTTTAGGCTGCTCGTTGAAACTGTGCAAGCGTTTTCTAAGTGAGCAGTTTTCTTTCGAAGACGAATAAGCAAGGTTACGACGTAAATTACGCACGACGCGACTTCTGGAATGGTTAGCGTCGATGACATGGTCGGACCAATATTTTGCACCGAGAAATCTGAACACCTAGCAACTCAAACTTGCTGGTGGAAGTTAAGGTGCAATTATAGTGGCTATGTTTTGGGCGGTTCAATGAACGTCGACATGAAAAGAAATTACAGCGGTATTAACAATCACACATACGGCGGTTATTTAATCCATCTTGTATTTAAACGTTGTGATGAATGGAGCGCTCACACTACTGAGGCACATGGCACATTAACGTAAACCCAATAAAATGTCTGATCTTAAAATTAATGCCATGA
Organism: Dermacentor andersoni; assembly: GCF_023375885.2. Classification (NCBI taxonomy): domain Eukaryota; kingdom Metazoa; phylum Arthropoda; class Arachnida; order Ixodida; family Ixodidae; genus Dermacentor; species Dermacentor andersoni. Next base: position 37,401,619 of record NC_092815.1, read on the forward strand.
GGTAGGTTATAAATGGACCAGGTGTGGCCCGTCGACTATCTCAGGTTATCAAAAAATAGACGATTTGAAGAAAAGTCCTGCAGTAATAAGTTTTGCTGACCAAACTTCGTAGAGTTGTCTGACATTAGAATTAGGGCTATAATTACCAATATGGTCATTACCAATGTTTCATGATTTTTCTAATAAATGCGTTAAGCGACATGTTAACGAGCGCCCCCACGAGAGGGGGCACTAGCTAACACTCCCAGGCTTCTACTAGGAAACATAAGTGCCCAAAAAAGTGGATGTTGGAACGGCGTCGCGGTAGCTCAATTGGTAGAGCATCGCACACGAAATGTGAAGGTTGTGGGATCGTTTCCCAGGGGCGGGAAGTTGTTTTTTTCATGGACTTTCATTTCCATTAGTTTATCGTTTCTTTATTTCATTTACTAAGCACAAGCAATTTCCCCTATGTCGTCCTTGGTTTCAGTGTTTGTTGGCTTCTTATGATATCACTAATAAAAATAGGGCCCCTAGGTTAACCCCTTTTCTTCTCGTTTAATACTGAAACGTAGTGCATCAAATAGTCACCTCTGAAAGCATGCTAAACCTATACTTCGATGGCAGGTTCTTCATAAATTTTTATAGTGGAATGCCGCAGTTTGCTGCAAATTCCATCGGTGCTCGTTCAGTTCACACCTAGCGACAGTGACGAGCACAGATTTGCACTACATTAAGGCGCGTTGTTACAGAACGGTCATATATCAACTTCTCCTTTATTTCTAGAATAAAGGAGGTTGCTCTTGCACAATGATTTGCAAGTAATTTAGCAAGGGCAGCCAGCCAGCAATAAATGTTTTCAGTTATTTTCTTCATATATCGTACAATAGAAGGCCAAATTTAATGAGTCAAAGTAATAAGTCTTGGTAGAAACGCTGTGTCTTCGCTGACCCACCCTCACAAATTAAAGATTAGGTCTCAAAAGAAAAATGCCAAGAGAGGTGCCAATAATCTATTTAGAAAACTGCAAAGAGCCACAACAAAATTAAGGTAATAAATTTGTGCTGTTAGGGTGTATATTTAACAGCACCGATATGCATGCGCGGGATAATTTGCATACAGCGCAGCAGCATTTGCAGAATCGGTTATGTGGACACGAGAGAGAGAGCAAGAGAAAAAATTAAGGAATGACAGAAAGGTTGACTATGTTGCACCTGGTTTGCTACCCTACACTAGAAGGAGGAAAGAGAGCGACAACGCGAAAATGCAAACCAGAAATGCGTCTCGTTGGCTACCCTACACGGGGCGATGGAAAGGGGGAATAGAAAGATGAGATAGGGATGAACACTCTGCCGATCAGTAGGCTAAAAGTAGCATGGAAGGTTCGTCTTTCGTCATCGAAAGGAGGGCAGTAGAATGTGTCTCGTCGGCAATCACAATAGTCGCACGAGTCACTGTCTATCATGCAATTGCAAAAACCGCAATAGTTCACAATACCGCAAAATATTGACCAGTTTGTATCGCAGACGCATTCCTTGGCGTGAGTGATCATGTCCTATCTTCACAAAATACTCCGAAGTTCCTGAATCCAGTAATATATAAAAGTCAGGAATTGAAGAACGAAGACAACTTACAATTAATTAATGAAGTAGGTACTGCTTTAAAAAACTTTTGATTGGATGCCGATATTATTACTGTTACAACTGGACGCATACAGGACATTTGTGCCAAAGAGAAGCCGTAATTTCCAAGCGTCTCCAAACGGTTATAAGTACGCATCGGTTCACTGCCGGGCGAAACAATTGTAATGGAACTCACTCGTAGAGGATAGAGAGCTGCTTCCGTGACAAAAGCCACCTAAGTTTCTTGACCGTACGTGGCACTGATTTCAATTTTTTTATCCCATTGCAGTGCGGCATACCTATCTTGGTGCCTTTCTTCGGGTCGAGCACAGTGAACCCTTGCGAATGCCTGCCGCTTAACAGTAACGGGCGCCAATGCGCAAACTCTGCGCAATCCATCAAAAACAGCAGCAAAAACAAAACAAAAGAAAGAAACAGTTTAGCGAACTTTAACACTCCCTCCAAAACACTTATAATGAATATGGCTCATAAGCTGTTTCTTGCCTTGGTCGTTCGACTTTCGAAGCGCCATATCTAGTATGCGATAAACTAACGGGTGTAACCCACATCGACGAGTTACAAAACTGAGTTTTAAACTGTGGGCATTCGAAATAACACTTGGTGCATACGGGTTTTCACAGCGCTTTACTAAAGTGTAATCTCTCCGAAACGCTTACGGCATTTCAACGAAAACGTCGATACATGGCGTTGGAAATCAGGAAACTCGATGTAGCCCGATACATGTCCTGCCTTTTAGCGCATCTTTAACGTTCTCTAACTCTCGTCCTATAGCATATATACTATCTGCTCCGGGGATCAGCACCGACTGGTCAGTGTATGCGGCCTTCCTCTGTTCCCTTCGTTCAGCTATTTATAAGTGCTTCGAGGGTCGGCAGGCATGCATAGCGATATAACCCTTCTACATGTGTGTGACAGGTATCACAGGTTACTGTTCACTTAAAGTGCCGCCCTACGCGTTGCTCCCAGCTGCGCATCCAGGGAGGCACACATTGCCAGCTGCACATATAGGGAGGCCGACATTGCCAGATCTCCCGCTTACTTGCCCAAATAGGCCTCGAAGCGTCATTTAAACGTATTTTCCTTTCTCTCTGCTACTGCGTACGTCCAGCATACTTGTCTGCTTACAGACAGCGTACTGAAAGCCGGACATTGTGTTCTCGCGCCTATTATGATATACATTCTTTCATTTAGGAATGATATTGTTCGCCCAAAAGTAACTGAGTACGACGTCGAGTTATTGTTACACCACTCGTCTCACTGAACATATCAATGCTCTTCACCGGCATTGCCGAACACTGTCACGCGCACCCAACGCATTGCCGATCATGCACCATAATTTATACCAGAATAAGTCGGAACCTCACGGTTCCTCTCTTTTCACCGCAAGGGCAAGATAGCAATATATCACGTGGTCGTTGTCAACCCCATTGTAATGCGTTACAGCTGAACTGTTCCTTACTTTCTCTCCACCTGCTGCAGCATTTCATTTAAAAAATATATGCCCATCCGAGTTGGCGTCAAATCGTCGCCTTCACGGAATACGCTTCATACTTTGCCAACGCACCTCTCCTTCCCCTTCCTTCTATCAGAATAAAACGTTCCTTCTCATGATTTGTTGCAGGAGAAATGCGTCTGTTTGGCTACTCTACTCTGGGGGATGGGAAAGAGGGAATAGAAAGATGAGATAGCGAGAGGGAGGGCAGGGGGAGGAAAGCCATGGTGAACTCGTGAACGCCCACGCAGGGACTGAGCGAGTCAACGGCGTTCACATAGGCCAGTCGCCCTCAATAAAGACAAAAGTGCCTTCACAGCTTTGCGGGCCTACTAGCGATGGCGACGGTCTTCAAGTAGCACCTGCACAGACAATGGTAGATCGTCCAGTCGTCGCAATGCGATAGATAATGCTTGTCTTTTCGACTTAAATTGATGACAGTGGCACAATAAATGTTCAATGTTCTCTTCGACACCGCCGGCGCCGCATGTAGCAGGGTCAGTCATACCAATGAAAGTAGTGTACGCCTTCTTTAAAGGCACTCTCAACCACAGACGGTATAGAAGCGATGCCTCACCTCGGTGAAGCCCGGGTGGAGGTCGGAATTGAAGTGAAGGGTTCAGTTCGTGCAGCCTGGTGCGCCTTATATTTGGGGTGTTCCACTCTAAGAGAACGTACATGCCAGGCGACGAAGCTGCTTTACAGCGTCTATGCAGGAAAGAGGAATGGGAACGCTGTGTTTTTCTTGATGGGACTCTCGGGCTGCTTGGTCTGCTTGATCATTTCCACTGATCCTGCAATGGCAATAGCAGACTGCATAGAAGTATGCTATGAGACACCTAAATAAATATTTCACTGTACTGTAGTTTACCTCAATGACTGAGTGACATGTGGTTTGTAGGGAAATACTCCGCAATCTAACTTTGGCCACAGAAGCCAGACACACTAAGCAGATATGTTTCAAAAACGCTTGTGTGCTTAGAATCAGGTGCGCGTTGAAGATTACCTACTCTGTTCACCTTATATCAAAGCCCTTCTCCGAAGCGTTCCATTGAACCCAAGGTGCAGAGCTAAGATACGAAATGCAAAATGCTGCGTTATGTAATTTTATGAACCCGTCTCCGAAACCCATGCATTCATCCGCAACATGTTCAGTGCTCGTCAATTAAAGTGAATGCCTATCACATGGTCAGTTCGGGCAAAATAATCTTCTAGTTTCGTTGTTTGAGAGGGTTGTCAAGCACCAGACAGCAAATAGCAAACTCTAGCTCGCTCGACCAGAGCACTGAACAGAGTTGCCGACCGATGGGAATACATGTCTGTGATTACTCCATCTACAAGTAGCATCCGAGCATCCCGAGGATGGTGCAAAGCTTTGAGTGAGCACTGTCAGACGCGAAAGCCGGTGGTATGCCCACGTCTTTAGCCATGCCAGCGAAAAAGGCTGCTGCAGTTGTCGATATAGACTATCTTGAGCCGGCTGGCTGGGGTGAATTTTGCGATCGCACTCGTGACAGCACAGCGGCCGTTTTCAGGAGAAACACGTAGAGTACTGTAAGGCCTCCATTATGATTCTGGATCCAGTTCTTGCATGACACTGTATTCATTGAGAAAATAAAAAAAAAAAACCACGTGCCTGTGGAAATTTCAAGTCGGAAAGGATAACAGGAAAGGAGGAAGCACGAGTCAGTGCAACTGTCACCTTTATTGGGGTATTTGTTGCGGATATACACCTTCATAAAGGACGCGAAAGCGCAGACAGAAGTCACCATCTTGGTTTGCTAATCAACTTCGATGGAAGTCCCAGTTGTCTGTCTACAATGCAGTGGCGGACACGTATCTATCACCCTCCGGTCTGCAAACCCTTTTCGACAAGCACGCATGTGTCAGCGCGTACTCCTCCGGTCAGAGCCGTTTCAAGCATTCGACGTCAGCTCTCGACGAATGGTGTACCATTACTTCATCATCAGCATAATCATCACCATCATCAGCGTATTTTATGTCCACTGCAGGACGAAGGTCTCTCCCTGCGATCTCCAATTACCCCTGTCCTGCGCCAACCTATTCCAACTCGTGCCTGCGAATTTCTTAATTTCATCACCCCACCTAGTTTTCCGCCGTCCTCGAATGCGCTTCCCTTCTCTTGGCACCCATTTTGTAATCCTAAAGGTGCGCCAGTTATCTAACCTACGCATTGCATGACCTTACCAGCTCAATTTCTTTCTCTTAAAGCCAATTAGAATACCGGATATTCCGGTTTCCTCTCTGATCCAGACCGCTCTCTTCCTGTCTCTTAACGTTACGCCTGACATTCTTCGTTCCATAGTGCTTTGCGCGGTCCTTAACTTGTTCTCGAGATTCTTTGTCAATCTCCAAGTTTCTGCCACATATGTTAACACCGGTAGAATGCACTGATTGCACACCTTTCTTTTTAATGATAATTGCAAGTTTTCGGTCACGATCTGACAATGTCTGTCGTATGCGCTCCAACACATTTTTGTTCTTTTGTAACTTTCATTGTCATCATCTGTCCCTTGTGGGCAATTGACCTAGGTAAACGTACTCATTCATAGAACTACAGGATGACTGGCGATCTTGAACTTTTCTTCTCTTGCCAGGCTATTGAGCATTATCTTTGTTTTCTGTATATTCATCTTCAAGCCCACTCTTACACTCTCTCTGTTAGGGTCCTCAATCATTTGTTGTAACTCGGCTCCGTGTTGCTGAACAGGACAATTTCATCTGCAAACCGAAGATTGCTGATATATTCGCCGTAGATCCTTACTCCTAAGCCTTCCCAGTGTAAAAGCTTGAATACTTCCTCCAAGCATGCAGTGAATAGCATTGGAGAGATTGTGTCTCCTTGTGTGACCCCTTTCTTTAAACGTATCATTCTACTTACCTGTGAAGAATTAAGGTAGCTGTGGAATCTCTGTAGATATTTCCAAGATATTTACGTAGGCCTCCTGTACTTCTTGATTACCTAATGCTTCTATGACTGCTGGTATCTCTACTGAATGAAATGCCTTTTGATAATCTATGAAAGCCATATAGAGACGCTGATTGTAGTCTGGGGATTCCTCGATTACCTGATTGATGACATGGCTGTGATTAATTGTAGAGTATGGCTTTCTGAAGCCAGCCTGTTCTGTTGGTTGACTGAATTCCAGTGTTGCACTTATTCTATTAGAAATTATCTTGGTAACTATCTTAGACAAAACTGAAAGTAAGATAATGGGCCTATAATTGTTCATTATTTAACGTCTCCCTTTTCGTAGATTAGCATAATGTTGGCATTCTTCCAATTTTCTGGGATCCTTGATGTTGTCGACAGTTCCTATATAAGGCAGGCAGCTTTTCAAGCATGATGTCTCCTCCATCTTTGAATAAATCTACTGTTAATCCGTCTTATCCTGCCGCTTTTTCCCGTTTCATATCTTCCAAGGCCCTTCGAACTTTATCGCTAGTTATAGAAGGAGCCTCTGTAACCTGTTCATTACTACTTCGAGTGCAGGTATCATGGCTGCTCCCGGTACTGTACAGATCAGTATAGAAATCTTCTACTGCTTTTACTATATCTTCTAAACTGCTGGCAGTGTTACCCTGCTTATATTTCAGTGCGTACATCCTGGCTTGTCCTAGGCTAAGTTTAATTTTCACTGATTTCATGCTGCGTCCACTTTTGCTGCTTCCTCCATATTTCTTACGTCATAATTTTGGATATCCCTTATTTTCTCCTTGTTCATCAGCTTTGACAGTTCCGCGAATTCTATCTGGTCTCTGGACTTGGATACTTTCATTCTTTGTAATTTCTTTGTTAGGTCCTTCTTTGCTTGGGAGAGCTTACCTATTGGTTGCCTTGGTGCGTTGCCTCCCACTTCAACTTCTGCCTCTAAAGCCAGCCTAGTTACAATTTTATTCATTAACTCTATGTCATCCTCATCTCTCTGTTCTAAGGCTGCATATTTGTTTGCAAGTACCAGCCTGAATTTGTCCACTTTTACCCTTACAGCCTCTCGGTTGGTCTGTTTCTTCTTGAGCAAGTTTACTCTTTCTCTCTTCAAATTGAGGTGAATCGTAGACCTCACTAACCTATGGTCACTGCACCTTCACCCTACTTAACACTTCTACATCCTGGATGATGCTGCAGTGGGCAGAAAGTATGAAATCAAGTTCATTTCTTGTTTCCCCATTAGGGCTATTCCTGGTCCACTTTCTCGGGCTACGCTCCCTGAAGAAGGTGTTCATATCGCGGCTTATTCCTATCCACGAATTCAACCAACATCTCTCCTCTAGTGTTCCTAGAATCGATGCCGTGATTGCCAATTGCTTGTTCACCAGCCTGCTTTTTCCCCACTTTTGCGTTGAATTCGCCCATTACTACAGTATATTGAGTTTGCACTTTCCTCATCCTTAATTCAACGTCTTCATAGAACTGATCTATTTTATCATCACGACTGGAGGTTCGAGCGTAGGCTTGTACTACCTTTATTCTATGCCTCTTGTTAAGATTTCTGACGACTACTGCTACCCTTTCATTAATGCTGCAGGATTCGTCAATGTTGTCCGCTATGTCCTTATGGATTAGGAATCCTACTCCGCACTGCTTCTTATCTGGAAGTGCTCGATAGCAGAGGACGCGGCCATTACTCAGCACTGTACAAGCCTCACAAGTTCTTCTAACCTCACTAATAATATTGGGCTATATTGTACACCACTACTTAAGGCTCTCAAATAGTCTGAATGCAAGATTAGGACCTCCTCATCAAAGTCGCTTCTTCTCGGCGATGCTACATTGACCTGTCCATGTTTCATACAGTTGGCTGATTAATGGTTTCAGCCACTCTGACCCTAGCTTTCCCGATTACATTCATTTGACCAGACATCTAGTTTTGTACTTTGTTAGCAGAATTATTCAATATAAAAGCGGGATCCGTTCGGCGATTTCTTCTTCAAATTGACAGTTTATCCTCCCCGGTGTTCATATAACATTTGCACCAAGCCCTCGTACCAGTTCCCTTCAACGCTGCAAGAACAATGAGCGTGCGCCAAGTCTTTATCACCACAGCGAAAGAAACAAGTATACTTTACATCACTGAGCTGTTATTACACTTTACGCAAGAATTATTGCCCCATCGCTTATCGACAAGGCGCCTCGTGCTGCAAACTACGCGGAGAAAAGCTTCTGAGAGCACTTCTCCGATTACTCCAGTATCAACTCATATATGCTGTCCAGGAAAATGCACCGCTTATCTGAAGACAGCGCCGCTTCCAAACAATATCAGTCTTAATGTAGGAGAACATGAAAATTTGCGCGTTCAGTCTTGTGTGAACTTTGCAATGTTGAAGGTTACACGGAACATTTTTTTTTCCAGTCAACGCCAAACAGATCGAAAGAGATGTGTTGCCATTGAGCTTCATTGGGGGTATCTGCATTAAAAAAATCTACTTGATGTAAACTTGAACACGAGCTCAAAAGACGGTCAGGGGCACGTTGCCAGATTTTCAGATAAAACTGGCTTGTCAAAAATAGTGTGGCAGAAGCTGCTTGCAATATCTTTTTTTTTTCGGCCGATACATAAAATTGCCCGCCGTTCACGACAAAAGGAGGTTACTGGCCTCCTGACAAGGGTTCTACGCCCGCTTCGCTGTAGGATTGCACAAAGGAAACGGGAATTAACGTGTAGGAAACGCCACTTCCTTTTTGAATAACTGTCTGAAATTCGTAAGCGTGTGCCTACTGTCGCTAGAACGTCATACCCACGACTTGTAACATTACTCCACGAATACTGTAATAAAGGTTTGCACGTATAAGTGTAAACATAAAGGACACAATACATTCGAGTAAGTATGCTAGTTTCATGATATAACTTTTCAGCTTGCCCCATGGATCAAAGTCGTTCCCATCGAAAGGCAAACATACGCTTATCTAAGCAATCTAGAATTTATAGCACGCGGGCTTGGCATTAGGCGCCGCGGTCCACTAAGCGTCCTTATCGGTGTTGTTAGCATCGAGGTTGTTGCACACTCAGTGATGGAGAAGAAACAGAAGTCGTTGGCACGTTGTAACGCAGGTCGTGGAGACAATCGACCATGGGTGTCATCCGTTCTGCGACCTCTGTCTTGTTATTTCGGCTTGCCTTCCCGAAGTGCTGGTACTGCACCGGTACCTATACCTCCTCTCGACCTCTCGCTAAATCAATAGTGTCAGCTATCTCGTGAGAGGCTAGAGTGCCATAGTAACTTGTATTTATTGCTGTGCTTGACAACCGGTGCCACCGCTTCCACGGCACTCGAGCGAATTACTCGCTACAATCCCTGGAGGGACGAAGCTGCAGCTACGTCTGCGCGCGCATTTCGCAAGTCCGGTGAGAGGCCGGCCCGGGACCGGGCCCTGAGAGGTGCCTATTACAACAACCAAAGAGGGCTTGGGGGAGCCATGGGGGAGGGGGGGGGTCGAATGACTCGTTTATCACAGTGCTTCCCTCTTTCGCCATTTGTGGCGCAATGGTAGATCCGCGTATGTACTTTGCCTCTCTGATTCTTGTTGAAATTTTCTTTTTGCTATTTTTCTTTCACCTAACCTTAGGCACTTCTATAACACTGTATCGAGGCTTTTGTCACTTTGCAAAGGAATAGGACCAGCCTTCTCGGGCTAAGGTTGTGGTAAAACTGCATCGTGCTGCAATTTCCCCCACTTGAGCATCCCGCTCAGGACTGCGCAGAAGACGGAGGACGCCCCCGATGTCTCAGTGAAGTTTGTCGTTTCTTTTCCCGGTAATCAATATTTGTGGTCCGATAAGTTTGACCTCGCCCATATGACCTCGCTTGCGTAGAGAAGGAAAACGTGACTGCAACAATTGGCAATTTCAATCCTTCTTCAGGACCTCCCTATATTGCGAAACGTAAACCGTTTGATCCAAGTTCAGGCACTTCTGGCTGTGTTATTTTACTGGTGTTTCCTTTTTTCCTTGCGCCGAGCATATAGCAAGGGCACCTATATTATTGCTGGCAATACACCCTATTTATGAACGGGAAGTAAACGATATACACATGAAAAAGAAGAAAGAATTCAACGGTCATCGTTATCGCTGCCTTGATTTTGTTTTATTTTGTGTTATTGTTGTTTCTTTTCGTGCCGCCACTGTTGTGGCGGTACGAATATCGGTGGTACCGGGTTCGCGCACTTCAAGTGGATAACCTCATCAGGAGGGTGGTACCGGCGCGGCCCCCTTCTCCTTGCTTAGCTTGCTGTGGTTGGTCGAAAAGCATGGCGGCGTGTACCGGAAGGTTAAAAATGGTGCTAAATCGGATTCTCAACGAATAATAGCTGGCAGAGCGATGTCTTATACGTGCTGAAAGCGCTCAACAACGTTATATCGCCACACAAAATTTTTTAGTGTACGCAAATTATTCTACGGAGCAGCTCCGAGTAACCAGTGCCAGAGTGATCGGTGAGCAGACATCTTCCATTCCTTTTGGTATGGGGCAGTCACTCTATTCCGAAAAAAAAAGATTTGTTTTCTTCGTGATATAAATGCATTTTTATTGCGTACACGTCTTCTTGAAGTGGCGAGCTTTAGAGCTTTTGTGACATCGCATAACAAACAGGCGAAGTGGACGCAGCCGGTGAGCCTATTGACCCATCCCCGGAAGCTAATGGTGAGAAAGGCGTAGAAGTGTGACAAAAAAACAAACATGATTTTCTTTTGTTCGGTCTAACAATGCATAATCAGCATGTACATGCCATATCAGATCAGGAGTTATCGTGGTTTTCGTGAAGTCGTGTGTTAGACCGGCGAAGTGGGGGCGACCCGAAAAACTGTAACCCATCGTGCAGGCCTGATTGCATAAGTAAAATAGAACTAGTTTGGAATAGCTTTACGTTATAGCGCCCAGAACTTCTAATACCGAGTTTTCACTTTAGTTGTTTCAGTCTTCCACTCGTTTCTGTCGGCGGTCAAAGAAACAGTATCGCTCATCCTTCCAAGCAACGCTCAAACATGGGAATTGTCTAAGTCATTCTTTTTTTTTTCTTTTTTGGCGAGATTCGAAGTTCCGAGTATATATGGAAGGCATCAGGCAACGTCGCTGGGATATCTCTCACTCGCCGACCGAGTGCGCAAACGAAAAATAAACGTAGTAAGTTATAAAGGAATCGAAATCAAAGGCGTTTCTATTAGGCGATAACGCAGTTGAAGGTGGAGAAAGAGAATCTGCAGAATTGAGATTGGATGCGACAAAGCAGAAGCTGCGCCGCAGTAGCTTGGAGTCACGAGAAATCCGCAATTTTCAATGTCTGATCGCCTCACGTGGCCAGCTTCACATGGAACACACAGCGCAGTCAAAGCGGATTGTGTACCGTAAGTGAACTTGTACAGACTCGCAACGATCCATCTATACATAGCAGGAAAGAATAGCAAACTGAATATTGCCTCTGCGACTATCCTTACTAGAGCTTACTTCACTTTCACATGGTGCTGAATGATATCGCAAACACCTGAAAACGCATGCGTGCTTGTTGTGCTATTTCTCAAATGTTTCTTCATGCTCCCTCCGGTCTTCTTTCTTTTGTTAGAAGGTATTCGCCTGCTTTAATTTATTACTTCACCACGTTGAAGCAGGCGTTCTTCTCCTTCGCGTTGACTTGATAGTTTTTTTTTCTTTTCACCGATATACCATTGGAGAAAGAAGAAATTTAAACGTATCGAAGTAACTAGCCAGCCGAACAGACGCAGACTAAAACATATTAGTAGCTCTCTGAAAAGCAAGCAGTGCAGGATTGCATACCACATCTCGCAAGGTTGGCGTGGTGCTTCTTCATTGCAGGTACAGGCGAAAGCGACGGACACTAATTAGACCACCGATATGTGTATTTCGTTGCACGTTCAGCTTTCACCCAAAGCTACCTATGCTAGAACCATTGTGGAAGTTCTCGCCACGAGAAACTTCAAAGCATACCACTATCTGGCACAGCACGTCCTTCTCTTTCTCGAAGTTATTGATACACGTGAAGCCAGAAGATGGCAAAAGCGTTGCAGCCTGTCATGAAGGCCTGTCATGCGACATACTTGCTGATCTGACTAAAGATAGACATAACTGCTGGGCATGCTCCGACCCTCATTTCATGTCTCCATTTCTCACTGGTGTGTTTTGGTGTAACACTACATCTGGCGTTTTCGCTCACACCACGATATTTCTCTTTTTCTTTTATCTATTCGTTTGAAACTGTTTTAAATGGAGTGACCGACCAACCGACTGACTTATTGATTCATTGATTTAGTGACGTCCGAAGCAAAACTCGGGTATTTGAGAGACGCCGTATTGGAGGACTCAGGATTCTTTTTGAACCGCCTTGAGTTTTCTAACGACCACCTAAGTCCAAGCACATAATACTTTTCATTCTTTATATTATATTTCATTTTTCTTTTGCATCTTACACGCATTGAAATGGCGTGGCTAGAAATCAAGTGCGCGACCTCGGGCTCAGCAGCGGATCACAATAGCCACCGAGCCATATGGCAGCGGATAATATGATCTGGAGATTCGTAATATCCAGTATTACTGAGTGCGATATTTCACTGCCGGCGCGACGGCAAGCAACTCAAATGTCAAAAACGGGAGATGGTTACCTTGGTCAGTATTGGCCGTATTGCCTCCACGATGAGAAATTATGAAGGTGAAAAGGAGCGTGGCCCCACTTAGCTCCCTTTGTCGCGATCTATAGCGAGAATGCGTGGACCTGCATAATTCATATGCTGTTCTTGGTTTTCTTTCACACTTTTCCTTTATTCACATACCCTAAGGGCCCTTTAGGGGCATTACATAGGGGGTTTGTTCTCTCTCTCCCTCTTTCACTCCTCATTCCCCTCCCCACGTGTAGGGTAGCAAACTGGACTCAGTCTGGTTAACCTCCCTGCCTTTCCGTCTTCCCTTCTCTCTCTCTCTCTCTCTACATAGGGGGTTTAAAAAGAAACCCAATAAAGTGATCATATTGCATAACACAGTCGAAAATCAGAAAAGCATAAACAAACATGCGCTCAGGAAAACAGGGAACATATCTGGATAAAACAAGTGTTTGACCACACGCACACACGTGGACCACAATGCTCAAGACAATGTAAAAGAAGAATACACTTCTGATAATAATCTATTAAGTACCAGCACAGTGTAAGGACTTCAGTTTGTTCAGAAATGCGTCGTAATTATTTTCGGAAACAATTTCTGCAGGTAGTTATTTCTAATGATAAATGGCAAGGAACAATGGCGAATGACGCATAAGTTTGGTGTGAGCTATCTTGGGTTGCACTTTGAGGCAGTGGTCTAATCGGGGGGAAATGCGATGTGCTGGTTTGATATGAGATTCTGTGAACGGTGAAGGATTGTGATAGAGCTTGTGAAAGTGACATAGCAGGGTAACAATTCTTCGCTTTTCAAGTGAGCTTAAATTTAGAGATGATTTAATATCTGTAATGCTGGAGTAGCGAGAGTATTTCCTTGTGATAAACCTAGAAGCCTTATTTTGAAATGATTCCAGTTTATCGGGAAGATAAGCTTGATGTGGCTTGCAGATAAAACCGGCATATTCTAGTTCAGATCTGACTAAAGTTGTGTAAGCTAAGAGTTTGATCGCCTGATTTGCAAAGTACAAGCTACGCCTAATGAAACCGAGCGTTTTGGATGTTTGGTGGTTATATATTCGATGTGTTTGTGCCTTGTCTAATCAGAAGAAATGTGGACACATAGGTATTTGATTGCAGGAACTTTTTCAATGGCCACATTTCCGATAGAATAAAAGATGGGTTCAGTGACTCTAGCAGTCGTAAATGTTACAAGTTTCGTTTTCGAAACGTTTATTTCCATATGCCATTGTTCGTACCACTTAGCGATTTTGTCAAGATCTGATTGCAAAGCATTAGTGTCATGAGGGTCAGTAATCTTTCTGTAAATAACACAGTCGTCCGCAAACAGCCTAATTGTAGAAGTGAGGTTGCTGCTTATGTCATTAATGTAAATCATGAAGAGGATCGGCCCGAGCACCGAACGTTGAGGCACACCAGATTTTACATGGTTTAGTGCAGAGCAAAATTCATTGGCAGGCACGAACTGCTGTCTTTTATTTAAAAATTTAACAATTCAGTTCAAGACATTGCTGTTTATGTTTAGATTTGCAAGTTTAAATATAAGGCGATTGTGAGCAACTTTGTCGAACGCTTTGGCAAAGTCGATGAATATGGCATCAATTCTCATTAAATGGTGTATAGCGTCGTGCAGGTTGGCCACGAGTTCAAGTAACGGTCACTCGCAGGAACGGCCACACAAGAATCAGTGTTGGTTTCCAAAAAAAAAAAAAGTTTTGCTGACTGAAGTACTTCATTATTGCTGATGATACGATGTGTTCCAGAATTTTGCAAGGTATACTCGTTAATAAGATGGGCCTGTAATTTGAAAGGACAGAAGAATCTCCAGATTTAAATATAGGTATAATGCGTGCGATTTTCCAAGCGTCAGGCACAATTCCTGTGTCAATGGATTTCTGAAAAATTGGGGCGAGTATGCGAGCTATCACTGGTTTAATTAATTTGATCAATGTTGGACATATGTCATCGGGTCCGGGGGCTGAATTACTCGGCAAACGATCAATAGCTTGCTCAATGCCTTCCTGCGTAATTAGGATGTAATTCATGTCCGCGTTTATACTAATAGCATTAAAACATGTAGGAATTAAGTGGCGTTTCGTTAGTAAACACGGAACTAAAAAATAGGTTCAATTCGGTAGCAACCTCACACGGCTGAATAAAATCACCGTCTTTTACTATTGTTATCAGACTAGATGAAGCAGGCTTAGGATTGATTACTTTCCTTCTGTTTCATTCAAAGTTGCAGGAGCCCGACGAGGGCCACAAAATGCAATAAGGTCAAGAAAAAAGAAATGCGTCCCAACTTGATGGTTTTCTCCTCGCAACAATCAGACCCCTTTCACTTTCGAAATAAAAGAAAGAAAAACGTGATTTAAGTCGGCTAGATTTCTGTTTTTCGGGCTATATTTGCCCTCTTAAACGTAGGTTTTAAAGAGAAGCTGCCTTTACTTATACCTCTCTGCCCGCCAACCCCAGGTTTCCTTTACGCGTTGGTAAGTTTCTTGCCGAGTAAAGTAGGCCGATCACGGAGACTGTGTAACAGAAAACTGGGCTCATAAAGGAGATAGTGTAAGCAAAATTGGACAGATGCCGGAAGCTCAGTAATACTAAACTTGCGCAATGCAGGAGATGGTGTATAAGTGCCTCGAGCAGCCAGTCACGTGGCAGTTTGCGTGCATTCGCTGGCTTCGATGGGTGCATTCGCTGGCGCATTCGATGTCAAGATCATACTAGGCTGTCAGGTACAATGAGTGGGAAAAAAAACTTGACTGTGCGTAACGTATTTGCGGACCGGGAATAATTGCACAGAGCGGAAGCAAGAGATAGTGGAATGCATAAGTGCTGATATTAAAGGTTACGGAAATTATTGCGAAATTATCCTATTAGATGACATGAGTGCCCACATACAGGATCTAGATGACTATACCGAACACAACGGGAAGTCAATGCTAGATTATTGTGCGCAACATAACCTCGTTATCACTAATACAGGGCCTAAGTGCGACGGGCAGGTCACGTGAGAAGTGGGAAACCACCAATCAACCATTGATTACTGTATGATGACGGAAGGCATTCATGATAAGTTGAGAGAAATGAGCATTGACGAGAAAGGGTATAGCAGTATAGGGAGTGACCATAAACACATCATTTTGAAAATGGGATATGTAGTTGGGAAAGGGAGCAAGGAGTGCAAAATGGCCAGTCCAAATTTGAACGCTGAAAAATAACAAATATAGTCAGAAGAGTCGAGAAAAAATTTGGCAAATGGCCAAGAGTGGGAATACAGTAAGCTTCTAAGTGTAACAACGGCAGAAATACGGAAAGAGAAAAGCGTTCGTTGGAAAGAAAAAAGGAAACCGAAAATCTGGTGGAACAGTGAGATACGAAAGCGATCGCTGAACGATAGAAAGCATCCCGAAAGCACAGGCAGGCAAAGAAGGCGCAGTTTCCGCAGGATGAAGTAGCCAGTAAATGGCAAATATAACGGGAGAAAAAGTCTATGGTTCAAATACTGGCGCAAGCAAAGAGAAAAGGTGAACGCTGGTTCTCAGTTCTCAGAAAAAAAAAGGCCGCACCTCAAATATTTTCGCACAACCTAAAATTATTAGGAAGGTAGTCAACAACAATACAACAACATATCCTAGACGAAGATGGAAACAACCTGGAAGGGGAAGGGGAATGAAATTACGTCCGAAAAAGAAGAACTCAATCTTTTCAACGCAATGAGGAGGTTGTATTTGAAGAAAAAGAAAGAGCATGAAAGAGAACCAGATCGAAAAGGAGCGGGTGGTGACAAATTTCAACTGAATAAAAGCCGAAAACAAAATTCCTAAGCGCACAGCCACAGAACTAGACGAGGTTCCCGTTATGTTGATTAATAAACTAGAACCAAAAAATAAGGAACCTATGGTGAAAGCAGTGGAAAAAACTTTAAAGATAGGCGAATACTAGACAGTTGGTGACAAACTAGAACGAATCTATGAAGGTAAGAGGGAGATAGATAGAATTCACTCGTATAGACTGTTGACCATTACGTCGGTGATATACACGCTAGCAATGCAGGGAATTGAATTAAAGCTGCCAGCATGGGCAGAGAATAATGGCATTTTGAGAGAACTTTAGGATGGCTTCAGAACAGGAGGTAGGCGTCTGGATGATAACTTATTTGTCCTTACTCAGTCTATTGAATTATCCAGAGTAGAAAGGAGACCGTTATATGTGGCCTTTTTATACATTACACGAGCGTATGACAATGTAGACCGCAACATTTTATGGGATACACTGGAAGGGGAAGGCTTGGGCGACCATTGTCTACAGCTTTTGGGAGAGATTTACCTAGAAAACACCGTTTGCGTTGAATGGGAAGGGATGAGGAGCGAGGAGAAAGTTGATATCAACATGGGACTGAGGCAGGGGGGCCCTTTATCCCCTCTGCAGTTTATGATGTAGATGGTTAGGATGCAGAGGGCACTAGATGAAAGTAATATCGGGTTCGATCTCTCATACAAACAGGCGGCTACAGTAACAGAGCAGCAGCTTCCAGGTTTGTTTTATGCGGACGACAATGTGTTGCTAGTGTAACAAGCAAAGTGATATGGAACGTCTGATTAATATCTGTGGACAGGAAGGCGAGACTTTTGGCTTGAAATCCAGCGTTAAAAAGTCAGGTGTTATGGTATTCAATTAAAACAGTGAACAGACAGCGTCGATTCAGGGCCAAGAAATACATCGGGTAAATGAATATAAATGCCTTACATTATATAAAGTCAGAGAAGTTGAGATAATCACATGGGTGGCGGCAATGGAAAAGAAACCTGCTATGAGTAACTACTCAAAAAAAAAAAAAAACGAAGTCAGTAAGGAAACAATTTATGATAACTCCAAGGTAAGCTCATTACTCTTCGAAGCGAGATCAGGATGCTTCAGAATACGTACTTATGAAGCGAGATATAAGAAGGAAGAAGAAGCACGTGCTTGGCTGCGGTAAAGCTAGGGAAACGATGGAGCATGTTTTATCTGCCCAGCGGTCGATTTAGGCATCTCTGGCATCCTTGAAGCCCTTGGGTTGAGCGACAACAGGGGGAAACTAAACATATCGGCGGTAGAGATTAGTCAGCAGTGATGAGAAGATTGCTGGAAGTAGGAAACGACAAACAGCTGAGGCGCGCAAAAACAAAGTTCACAATAGGGGTCCAGAAACTTTGGTTATGAGGAAATCATCGTGTTTTTTATCTCTTTGCTTTGTTAACATAGATATATATTAGGCAATAAAATAACAAGATCTTGGTAGCGAAACCCACCGCCTTGTGCCGAAGGGGACGCTCATAACATACATACATACATACATACATACATACATACATACATACATACATACATACATACATACATACATACATACATACATACATACATACATTACATACATACATACATACATACATACATACATACATACATACATACATACATACATACATACATACATACATACATACATACATACACCGCGGCCCACGCAGGAGGCCGCGTTTCAAAAGGAAAGCCCGCCTTCGAGCATAGCGTTCGCGGCAACCGTTTCCCGGCAAACATTACGGTTACATACGGTCCTGTTGCCGACTCGGAAGCGTGAGAAGTATACATATATATAGTCGGGGGTCTTTGCATGCTATCGCGTTCCACTCTTAAAGGCGAAGCTTTAGCGTCCTCCACACTTTGGTGTTAAAACTTCTCAGACTGAAATATTAAAAGTGAAAAACAATAAGAGAAACCTGAAAAACGATGCAATTAATTGGCGCGACCATGCACTATCTCCGGGATTTGCCCACGCAGGAGACCATGTTTCTAACAGAATGCTCGCCTTCGTGCACACCGCTTGCCTCCAGTGTTTCCCAATAAACATGACGGTTACATAAGTTGCAATTGCCGAGAAGCGTGAGAAGCAGTCAGGGATCTTTGAATGGTGTCGCGATCCACTCTTAAAGGCAAAGCTTAAGCGTCCTAAAAAGTTTTTTTACTATATTGTTAATATTGCTTTAATCGCTTGACTAGTATTAGATCGTAAACTGCAGCTGTTGCAAGAGAAAAATAAAGACAGGGTAATGGCGCACCATTAGATACTTTATTGATCTTAAAGGTTACTTTTCTGTGTTCAACATTCGACTCGGCGTGGTTTGATAACTGTGCAATATAGTGTTTTACATTCTTAAGCACGCCTTATATTCTTTAGCATATCGTGGGCAAGAAAGCGCGAAGAAAAAGTGGCGTCAAGGGGTCTCATTTTCAATCAACAACCACGTAAAACTAAGAGACGATGCCGCCAATCAAATCATATGCGAAATTAACATTTAACGCGAAAGTTCACGCATTAAAGTTTTATACACAATGACCTCGATAGCTAAAGAAAACTGGATCATGATTTCTTTAACTTTTGGGGGGATTATCGTCGACTGTCACTTCACAGAAAAAGAAAAAAAAAGATTATTCTAAGTTGGAGTGTAGATCTTAGTGCAGAACACTGTAAGATAGCATAGAATAGTAAAGCCCTATAGATTTTGTCTCATACTTCCTTGCACTCTTGGAGGCGTGCCAAGTCCTTGTCAACTTTGTTTTTTAATGCACAATTGTTCCTCTCGCAGTGAGGACTTCGTATTCTGTGTCTTCATTTATTGTGCGATAAAGTACCTAAAACTCAAGCAGCTTTGTACGTTTGCTCGCGATCAGAGGCTCTTACAAGCTATAGCTGACTAAGTTCCTTTCAAGAAAGGAATGTAGCATACTCTATTTGCTTTTTAGCCTATTATTCGCGTAAGCATTTGTTGCGAACGCGTTATCAGCATTCGCCAGTGCTCTGATGCATTCGTAATTTAAAATTTTAGTCTATAGACTATTTTCTCTTCCTATTTGATGCTTGACCAGACAGAAGAGCCAGAAATGTTCTGCATTCTTCACATTGCCTGCAGTTGGTTTTCATCGCCGAAATGCAAGCAGCAAAAGAGGGAAGGTGACGCTTTGCACTGTAGATTGTGGGCTGTGCTACACACACCTGTTCAATGTCAGCGTTTGCAGTGTGCCGTTTTTGCCGTATACCATACAGTAGTTGACGGCTTTCTGAAAACAATACGATAGGGCATGTGACCACCGACTTATCCGGAGACTGCGTTGTAGAAGTGAGAAGAAAGCCGGAAGAAGGAATACGCGTGTATTGCATTATTAGAGGATTCCTTTGTTGTTGTCGAGGCAGCAAAGTTCTAGTGCGTATTGCATTCTCTGGTCACAGACCTCGCTCTGTTCGATTCACGGCATTCCGTTTAAAATTCATTCGCGAGTGTTGAGAGGGAAGTCACCGTATGTGTCGTTTTCCCACTCGTAAAGCTGTCCTCCAAGAATCCTATACGGCAAGAGCATATAGGTTTGAAAGAAAATTAAAACTGGAAGAACCTCCTAGGATCGCTTGAGTCAGGCTGCGGCTCTGTTAATTTATTATCACTTATAGAGTAGATAACGCAGTGAAGGCGGAATTTCGTTTCTACTTAACATGGCCTGCGAATAAGCTTCTCTGGAGGTGCCGATTTGCCCAAAAACGAAGCTGGATACCTCGTGGAAGGGAATTTTTTTGTTTGGAGAAAAGCTTTTTTTCCCCCGTATTGCGGATGGAGCAAATATGTTTCTATGTTTACTAAAAGTACTAGTAGCAAAACAAGAAGGTCATATATTAAAGCGGCGGCCATTAAGTCTTTAAACTCGGCCTTAAATAAGAGAAAACAACAACCGTTGTATACGAGCACGGCCGCCACTTCGTCCCCCATCTCTGTAGCCGCGCAAGTACTTCAGCAGAGATGGTGGTTGCTTGTGGAGTAGGTCGCGAAGCTTGACGCATGCACTGACTGTGCTGCAGGAAACGCGTGGCCTGTAATGTCGATTATTTTGTGGGCAAAAATTTGTTGCCATTCTTTTTTTTTACGCACTCAAGCGTGGGAGACATTCGAGTAGAAGGTGACACGAACTAAAATGCGCGGGCTCGTGGAAACTTACAGATATACATTTCACGCTTACGCGCGTTGAGCAGAGGTGGGATTCAGGTGAACAAATGTTTACGCCCCACTGTGCTCTGTCTTACCCGTTCGTCTAGCCTTTTCTTCTTTAGGAACGATAATTTAAGTGGGTCGTACGATTCCGGGAAAAATATCGAACTTGCGCAGTGCATGGGCATGTGGTCGATATTGCGCTGATTGCGAACAATGAAATAAATTGAGAGGGTTGACCATTGCAGAAGAGAACGGAGTGTAAGCCAAAAACATAATTAAGGCAGGAAATTACGAGGACTGGATCAATTGCAGATCGTGTGTGAAAAACATGTGCTCCTTCTTAGGTTTCGTTAGGTTCGCTCAAGCTACGGATGACCACGCGTCATATAAGCCCTATGAAACACTTGTTCTACAAAGAAAACTATGTATAGCACGCCTAATAAATGCAACATTTCAATAGCTTGTGGCTGTGTTAGCCCTACATGGCAAAAAGCATCCCTATAGAAGGGCTGCTTATTACGCTAGAAATACTGGTTCGCCCTAAGCTCGGGACACCTTCTTTATTAAAATATAGAATTAAGAGCAAGGTTAGCACGTAGAGAAAGCTTACTTACAACACAACAGTAAGGGACTATCGGCAAAGTTATTTTCTTCGCGTGGACGAGCGGAAACACAATTTTTAAAAATGAAGTAGAAGGCAACAAATCATAGGTGTAATTGAGATAAAAAAAACAAATGCATTCATTTTTACAAGTTATATTAATGCCCTTCATTCTGCTCATGTGGGCATCACCCAGAACAAAGACCTATGCTTCTATCAGCAGCACTGAGAATGCCTCCACTCAAACCTTGGTGCCTAAGTTAGCCACGATAAAGTTACACTGCAACAATTTTCAATAGTGTCGTTTGTTAAAATACTAAACGCCATCGAGAAGATCATTTTATGCAAAAATAAACAAAGCATATACAGTTGAAATAAGTTAAATATCTGCCAATAATTTATTGTGTTGAAAGCGTAATCAAGTGTAGAGAATCGTGATGCATTTCAGCATGAAATAGAATATCCATTTTAATGAAGAATTTTCATTTGTGATTTTCTTCTTTTTTTATTGAAATGAAAATAAAAGAGAGGGATTCAGTCACACTATAAAAGGGACGGCTACTCCATTCCGCGTAATCGCACGGATAGTAATAATAAAAAAAATATTGTCCCGTTTTATGCCATTAAATGCAGCTAAAATACGAACTGCTTAGAGAATATTGGTTGTTATCTGAATTGTTGCTGTCCCAGAGCATATGCTATCGATGGCGTGAAGCGAATACTTTTGAATGCTCGATGATGAAAAAAGGCACGCACAAAAAAATTAAAAAAAAAGAAATGAGAGAAAGAGAGAGACTGATCAAAGCATTATTCTTCTCGAGAGAACGTGCATAAACAGCAGAGTGGTATGCAGAATTTAAGCTAAGCGATATTAGTGGAACGATGAGATTCACATGCCTGTATGTCACATATTATTTCATAGACTTCGACAAGAAGTAGCGACTACACAAGTGCCAAATGTCCAGCTTTGCTTAACGGTCAACATGTATGAAGAAAAATGTGCATACACATAAGAACTGTGGCACCGTAAAACTATCCATGTCCACATACAGCGTAAGCTTTTGTTTCATTCTCATAGTCATGCAGTCAAAGATATATGCTTATACAGGGTGTCCCAGCTAACTTTAGCCAGTGTTTAAAAATATGCGAATGCCACGCAGCTGGACAGAACAAAGGTTATGTTGTTTGCCGTCGCTTGGAGATACTCAAATTACTTTTTTTTCATTCCACGTAATTACATAATTGTTCTTAATTAATTATTCAACTTCTCAAATTTTGTAATTAGATGAACATTGTCAATGAGAAAGTTGTAGAGCGACATGAAGAACTGCCGGTACAGGTTCCTGTTGCTCAGTATGTGCTACATGAAGCGTTTTTTCTGAGCGTGAAGGAAGAACGCGATTGCACGGAAAGTGCCTCGAACGACCAGTAGCGCGTGAATTTTGCATGCATTTGCGGGCTTCTTTCACGCTCGGAAAAACACTTTATGTAGCACACATTGAGCAACAGTAAGCTGTGCCGCAAGTTTTTCATGTCGCTCTTCAATTTTCGCATTGACACTTTACTACAATTATTGAATAACAACTATTCGATTCGAGGAAGGTATCGAACGGGACACCGCATCCCTAGTATCCACAGATACCTATGCTGCCCATCTGGCCTAATCCTCCAATAGTTCCTCTCACGGTTATATTATTTCCTGTTCTATAATTACTGTTCTGTAGCCTCGGTGAATGTATCTTTCTTTCTTGACGCTTCACAACTCTTCCTGCTCGTGCTAATTTGCAAAATGCATGAGAAGTATCGCTCCTATAAACTTTCGACGTGCGTGTTGTAAACGAAATCACTAATTTAGGCAATATATAAATCTTACTCAAGATTACTGAGTTATTTGAATGACATACTTTATTATCTTGGGCTTAATATATGTTATATAAGAGGCCCGCAAATTATAGATGTTATATTAATTTATACTTGCTGTTGGTTATTGATAGAAACAGCAATTGCCATAAAATAACATTAATCAGGATTTGTAATAGTTCGAGCTGGAGTTAGAGCGTATGAGGCTCCACAGGCGATCGGCAAACTGATACGCCGGGGACCGAGTATATGCGTCCGACCACTTCGACTCTGTGCAGTGCAGTTTAGTGTGGTGCATTGCATACGGCACTTGCTCGTGTATACAAAGTCAGCAGGGACTTCGTATTGCGCGCTTTCTATTCAGTTACAAAATGAGAGGCATTGCGGCCATTGCAAGAGAACGGCGCGGCATAACACGCCGCTTTTATCGATGAAAAGGCATTGGCCCTTCTATTAACGCCCATTTGATCGAGTGCGTCTTATACAGTAGGAGAGTTGCAGCACAGCCCGATGGCAGGAAGAGTAATTAACTTTCGGTTAATCATGCGTGCATTGGACCCCTGCCAGGAGATGGGGACGTTGGCACTGTCATACACAGTGAGCAGTCAATCCTCTCGCTCTCGGCACCCCTATCTCGATAATTAGCCTAATTGATTCTGGAGAAAGGCACGCGCCAATACACCCTCGGAGACTGACCCCCTTACCGCTCTTCCACTATGGGCTTCGCATTAAACACTTCCCTCTACTGTTTACCGCACAATCACGTGGAACAAGATGAAATAAAAGAACAAAAAAAAACCAAGAACAATGAAAGTATGATGAGGTACAACAAAACAAAAGAAGGACTCATTCTGCAACTCCTTTTTTTCTCCTGTTGTATTCTAATATCATAAGAATATGCGCATTTCCAAACTGTAACCCCACATATCGATTATATTTTTGTTTCCAATGTTGTAACTAGGTTTTTGTACACCTTATTGTTGAATTTTCTCGCACATATTGTTGCACCTCACCCTGACCCTTCCTTTACCGCGACAGCAGGTAAATGTTCGAAATTGGCTTTGCTCTGCCCGTACATCGATCCCGTCCATACCGTTACGCCAACAACCGCCGTGTTCGTCATTGAGGACACACAACGATGATTTCGGTCGTCTTCAACCACCTCGTCATCCTGGATTGGGATTTGAACTGGGAACAACCTGCACTCGAATTTGAACCCATGTCAGTGAGGCAACATGCATTTGAAGGCCGATCGCACTAACCACTGGGCTATCGCGCATTAACAGTGCTAGGTAATTAGTACCAGACTCTGCGCTGCACAGACAGTGAGAGCAGTGGCATTTGTGCATTTAACTCACAGGGAAAGGAACGAGCAATGTTGTAGTGCACAGGATTGCATTATGTTGGCAACGCATGGAAATCGTTCTTGACATGATCGTGGTGTGTTTGGGGCAATTCTTCGTTGTCATGCTCGTGAAAACAGCTTCGGTGGCATAAAGAAGCCTTACATGACTATGTTGAGTATAAGCCTGAAACATGATACTTATCCATATTAGAGGAGGCGCCGAGATAAGGCAGTTGGTGAGAAAAAAACGTTGAAAGCGTGGACAACGCTAATAATAGCGACGTCGCATAAAAAACGCTACGTAGTTTACACAGTCGCATCACAATTTTCACAGCCGCTAAGTGCCGTATACGTATACTGGCGCTGCAAATTTACAGGGAAGATCAAATCTCGTAAATCTAGTGCACGCACTGCGACATTTCGCATCAGTTGTAGTTGTCCTCAGAGTTGATTAATCCTCGAGCAGAACGTTAACACCGAATCATCAAGTATGAAAGCATGGAAGTTTTAACAGAGCAACTATCTCCTCACCTGCGAGCGAAATGTTAGTTTACACAGAAACTGGATTAAAAATGGAGTGAACTAAGGTGGTTGCTTGGGCTAGTTGGTAATTCATGATCAAAAATAAAGTACATCGCAAAGTACAAGGACAGCGATAGATGTGTATGTCGTATGTGGACGTGTATGTCGTCTATCGATGTCCTTGTCCTTTGCGCTGTACGTTATTTTTGATCATGGATTAAAATGTTGTGAAAGGAGATGTCAAATTTGAAGAACAGTTAAAATGCCATGTTGCACTAAGGTGCCTGAAGCCAGGTAGGTGCTTGGACATGTCCCACTACGAAATTAAACTTGATGCACTAAGATAATCTGAATAGACAACATATAAATGGGAAAGTATTTACCCACCTTGAACGAAAAAGAATAGCACTAACCTTTGACCAAAATAGCTGAGAATAAAAGAACGTAAGTTTGGGCATGTTGGTATTCCATTTTAGAATGTAACGCACAGAATGTTCAATTGAACTGTGGATTTGAATCAAATAAATCAATCCAACGCAAATTTGAGAGCGGGAAAGCCTGCTGATGTATGTAGTTCGAATTCCGCTATATGAATCGCCATGTCACACAGAAAGGAAGTTACGTCCATCACAAAGACGAAATAGCCGGAACTTATTTATCTAATATACGCTATTCTTTCTCTACTATCACACAACTATAGTTAACTTTCAATGATATTTCTTTGAAGTTCTTACTATATATGACTAATTTATTTTGCGACCACATCCCTCCACGATAACAAACCACCCCATAAGCGCTGGGTTGTTTACCAGTTCAGCGTGTGAGCGAACGCAATTACATGGGAAAGAAGCAGGCAACATAAGTAAGATGGTCTGTTGCTGTCGCAGTAAATGCGTTCAGAACCCAAGGAATCACTGAACTCTTGTGTCGTTTTTTTTTTTATTATTGATATTACTATTATTTATTCCCTCTACGGTCCTTAAAGTTATACAAATGAAACGAAATCTTGTTCAGCAAATCAAACACAACAAACTATGACAGTAAGCCCAACATGGGTGACCCTCATAAGTAACCGAACGCAAGGTAACCTAACGCAAAACAGTAACAGCTGAAAATTAAATAAGGATTACAAGAATATCTTAGAACGCGACCACGTCGTAATTTTTATAGAATTTCCAGGTTTCTTTATTGATAAAGTGGCCGCGATAATGAAATGTAGTTTCTTCTTACCGAAGCACAACAGTCGCTGAAATACTGTAAAGATGACCGGATCATCCCGAACGAAGCTTAGAACGCCAGAAATCACTATAAATGGTTCTGTTTGAACACTCATGCTTTATAATAAAAAAATGTAGCGGCAGAGTGGCCTACGGGTAGCCCGCCATACCTGGAAATATACTGGCAACGCTGGTACACATTTATTCACGCCGGTGCTGTCGGGCCGCCTGAAGTCCTTACGTTCAACGAGACACGGCAGCAACAGCCAGCAGAAGCCGTGAAGTTATTTTTCTTTTTGCACATTACAATGGCGCGCTTCAAATTCTATTCGCTCCTGCACTCCTTGCAGTCTGCAATAAAATCTTCTACAGCAAAGTTCCTTGGAACCATGAGGGTAGAACATACATGACTAAGTTTTCGCCTCTTGCTTAGTTACCCGACAGAAAACTGAAAACAAAGTTAAGCTAGATGAAACAATTTACCAGCAAGGATCGTCAAGCGCGATACGATGGTTCAAAATTGTGAGTATAGGTTTCAAAGCGCCCGATTACGAACCTCCACGACGCTATACTTTCATTATTTAGAAGACTGGTTGCGGTGTTCGGTGGAGGCTACTTCAAAAACAAGCATCCTTCTATTTCTTCAAGAGAGTGGTCC
Source organism: Dermacentor andersoni (assembly GCF_023375885.2). NCBI lineage: Eukaryota > Metazoa > Arthropoda > Arachnida > Ixodida > Ixodidae > Dermacentor > Dermacentor andersoni. The sequence goes on from NC_092815.1 coordinate 37,428,604, forward strand.
AATTGATAGTTGATAATGCATTTACAGCTTGTGGAACTGCTGCGGACAACTCAGGAGACGCGTCACTCTCGAAATAACCCCGGCGTAGAGAACGGGCATAAAACATTAAGCTCTATAGTTCATTCCGCTGATACCACAGAGGAGAAAGATACTGCGCTTTGAGAGCGCGGTCACGCCACTGGCTGTTACAATAAGCTGACGGCACTCTCTGCAGCTTACCCATAAATCACACCGAAGTGGAAGAACTTAAATGACACCAGCGCCTGAAATGGGGAAGGAAATATAGAAAACAACAGGAAGCAACGGCCGTGTCTCTCCACTTCACCACCGGGAATGGTCGATGTAGATTTCGATGTACAGCCTAGACGTTAGTGGCACATGGCCACTCTGGGCGATTCTTTCCACAATGAATGAAGTTTTCTTCAGCTTTTTCTTCTGGACAGTAAACCTTACCAATACCATATGATGCCAACCGCCACCACTGGAAACTGTGCAATACCTACTGCCCATACTATCGTGCTTCTGTCGATGCAACGACAGAAAAGAATAATGCACCAAAAGAGTACAGTAATTGATTGATGCCACCACCCGCAGCTGATTTATAAAACCAATAGTGAGTATAAACAATTCAAACGAAAGTAAACCTAAGGAGCTGAAGGCAGGATGGGAAATAAGAGTAAAAAGCGCTGTCTCTCTCCTTGTTTACCGCCGGCGAGCGCCACCTCTACAAATTAAGACGATGCAGACTCTAGAGTGCTGTTGTCGAAATAAAAGAAGTTTCCGTTGTCTCGAAAGCAGCCTAACCACACTCGTCTCTGACTGTTTACTCGAAGCAATACCTGACCAAAGAGTGCAGGATTCAACGGCATATAATATTGCACCGATTATCGCCTCACTGCTTAGCATTATGGGCAGAGGTGCAACATGTATTTGTTTTGTTGTCTCTCTCTCTCTCTCTCTCGCTTTCTTCGCAACATGCGCGTCCTCTTATTAAGCTGTTTGTTTGCGGAGCATCACAGTTTCTTGCTTGTAGATTATCCTTCTAAGTTCTTTTCTTTCTTTTTCTTTTTTTTAAAAGTCATTTTTCAGCTGTCCAAACATGTCCAGTCTGGCGAACTTCGCTTTAATTTTGTCGTTCTTTTTTAAAACGAAGTCCAGCAGGTTGATAACCTCTGCCTAAACGTGATGGTTTTCTTTTTGCTGTTTGATTGCTAACCCTTATTTTTCTTGTTATTCTTTGTCATGGTTACCATTCTCAAGAAGCACGCCGCTTTTCGCGGTTTTCGTTTCTGGGTGAGACATGGGGCGCCTGCTGTCGAAAGCTCGAGACTTCGCATTGTTATCGCTTCTTACCTCTGCTCGCTTTTGATATCGGGCTAACTAATCCCTCCTTTCCAGGACTTTCGCTTCCTTTACCCAGCCTTCCACTCACTCTTGCGTACCCGCTTAGGATGCTCGCTCGTGGGCTAAGGAATCGATCCATGGAAACGCTCTTAAGAGAAGGAGGCATCGTACGGACGAAAACGAGTCTTGTCGAAGCGTTGGCTCGAGGCTTGGGCTTTTATTGTAGGCCCACCGTTAGTCACTTGCTACTGTCCTTGTGCTTCTATATCTCCATACAGGTGTTATATAGCTACATCCAATATCTCTCATTTAAATGTCCATCATTTCACTGATTCTCTTTTATATTATTTTTCTATGGCCTCTTTTCCTCTCTACACTTCCACTTAAGAGCACTGTAGATTTCAGTTCACAGGTTAAAGTGTCTGTTTTAGGGAACACGATTCTTACGGTGGAGCGTAAATGTCGTTTTAGTTGCAATGTTATTCTTTTTTTAGCATGAACATTCCTTCACCTCGCGCGCTCCTGCAGAACAGCTCCGCAGAAAATTTGCCATTTTTTTTCCAGCACGTTTTGTGCCGACCAGGGAGGCCTCCGCCATGCGCATGGAATTCATTATACGCCTTCCAGCTTTATACGTAACGAATTGGACATCATTAATTACCTGTAATAAATAACGTTTTTTTGGTAAGCTTGTAATTTAGCGATTAGCTTGTTTACTCGATAACGCTCACTGTGATTCAATTACTTTTTTTCAGCAATCCATTACATATAACGAGTTACGTTTTTCAGCTTTTAGCTCTTAAGCTTGGCGGGAACTATAGAGTGTTCAAAGGTATGAATACATGCACAGTATTGGAAAACCATGTACTGACTGTGTACATGAACATGTACACAATTAGCGTCCTGCAGTTACACCTCGATTACCTGAACCGGTCAGGCTTTCCTGATTTGCACATCTTTGGTGGAAGTCCGACCTCTGAAATTTTTCCCTATAGTAAATTTCACTCTCTCCCTTCCAAAAAAGTGCTTCCTAGAGAGAGAGAGAGAGAGAGGACCCTCTCTCTCTCTCTTTCTTCCGGAAGCGCTTTTGAGCAGTCTTTATAGGCGGATAGACCCGCTACTCGTGTCCTCTACGCTTCGCACAGTTTACGATTTATTTGACATAGACAGGCGCTTTCGGTCTTTAACCACTTTTGTTTCTGCCTGTTTGGTATTACGTGACTCAAATACACCTATTTTAGCGATTGTAATACACCAATGGTGTTCATAGGGGTTGATATCATGCAGCTTTATATTAAATTACCTAGCATAGTTGGCCACCTTTTCAGTGAACGTGAACGCTTACTGGCATCCGTTACAATTGGTCGTTTAAGTATTAAGGGCTAGCGATTGAAGACCGCCGGGAGAAGACCAACATATGTTGGACAGACAAAATTGAAACGGTGCTTCTATGGCTCGATAGCGATGGTCTCTTCAGACGTTGATATCAGGGAATCAATAATGAAGGATTTTCCCGTTTTCACCGGCCCTATCGGGAGCGTCTCCCCCTAACCCTAGAGCGAAAACTGAAACGCTGCATTTCACAGAAGACTCAGGCCGCGAGAATCACGGCAGTGAGTAACCACAGCTTTGGGCTTGTGGTGGGAGTAGTAGGCTGTAGCAAAAGGTCAAGTTTAGCCTGGAAGTTGAGGCCGGAGATTGCTCTGCGTGATCGTCTCTTGCAACGTTATACTTCGATGTACCACCACACGCCCGTAAAACCGATCTGTCTTAGGAATGCAAGAAGAAAACTTGAAGCTTCTTTGCCGGCTATAAATAACCTTTCTGTAAGCAGAGACACCAAGGACAACATAGGGAAAATTACTTGTACTTACTAATTGAATTAAAGAAATGATAAATTAGTGGCAATGAAAGTGGATGAGTTGTTTTTTCATTCACTTTCATTGCCAATAATGTATTATTTCTTTAATTGAACAATTAAGTACAAGTAATTTCCCCTATGTGTTCCTTGGTGCCTTTGTTTGTTGGCTCCTCATGATATGACTAATAAAAATCGGGCCTCTCGGTTAAGCCCCTTTCTTCTCGTTCTTTCTGGAAGCAAGTTGTTGTATGCATGAAAGCGGAATGTCTTCCTTCTTTCTTTTTTGCAGTTTCTTTAGCAGGCCATCTTTTTCACCTGGATATTTTGGGCAATATACCACAGAAATTGCTCACTGTTTCCTAACTGTTTGCATGGAGTACAGTCGGGAAAATCTATGTGCCCCGTCGTATTAGCGGATCTTAATTGCGAGCAAGGTGTTCTTATGATACAACCCGGCTTTTCTCTCTAGTGCACGTCGAACCAGCTTATGTGTCGCTGCACATGTCTTGGCAAGAAAATGAAGGAAGATCACCGAAGACAATTTCAAAACGCTGTACTGATAGAGGAAACAAACAACGTCTGAAGGGCTGCAGAAGACGCATTGAAAGAGCCATCCCCGCTCCTTTTATTTACTGTATTTGTGCAGTGGTAATAAAGGTAGGCAGGATAGTAACGTTAGAGTTATCGGTTACATTTTAGTAGTTGCTCAGTTACTTTCGTGGGGCTGTAATTACTAACGGTAATCAATTACATTTTTGAAAGACGTGATTCTAATGGTAACCGGTTACTTTTTCTGGTGTAACGTGTACGAACCGGCCACACATAAGATCAGCCCGCGATCACAAAGCGGAATCTCTCCCAAGAAGAGCGTGCTTATGCTGTACTACTTCATCTTCCTTTTTATCGACTTATTATATCGTGCAGTATGGTACGAACCGCTACAGATTACCCGTGAGCTGTTGCAATTATTGCGCGTTTGGCGAACCTGCAGCTGGAGCATAAATTTTAACCGTTGTCATGCATGAATGCATGATGATTATAATTCGCTGACCTTCGCTTATACCTATGGTTTACTAGCTGCAGCAGCACTCTAATGTTGAAGAACCTTCTAACTTTAGTGAGTAGAGAGAGAGAGAGCGATAAAGCTCTTTATTGAAAACGCAGAGTTTTTAGCCAGCGTATTTTTGCTGGCTGAAGCCTTCGGCCCGTCCTCTGCAGGGGATGGACGAATGGGAAGAAAGGGCCTAGAAGAAGGTGGGAAGAAGGAGAAATAGAAATAAACAAAATGCAGGTTGCGTAATGTTATCAGTAGTAGGGTAAACGTCCGATGCGACGCATGTAGACGGTAAATGCAAAATAAAATAAAAACACAGTCTTGATGGCACAACCTGCGCGAGTCATAGTTAAGACAGTAAACTCAATATATGACTCAATATATGAGAACAAGAAGTGCAGGGCTTTGCGCTGTTTTGATGGGCAAGGCGAGGGACCCAACATCTGCGTCAATGCGAAGGGGCCTTGGTCGACCTCTTCCATGTTCATCTTATATTGATGTTGCTCGTCTCTAAGCTGGGCACTCGAGCAAGATGTGCTCTAGGGATTATACCACGCCACAGTTGCCATAACATGGATTTTTGTGGCCTGGCCATTGCGGAAAAAAAATGTTCGCTTATGCAACGTTCAGTCGAAGCTAGTGATAGAGGGTCTCCTGATGCCGTGGTAGACATTGTGGTAGCCTTGATAGGAGTTCTGGGCCGATGTTGAATAAGAATTTGCAATTGCCTCAAGGGGAATACCATGTAATACGCCGTTCACTGAGTACATATCGCTTCGTCAAAGTTGCAGCTTCACTTTAAGCGAAAAACACGTTTATAAATTTTATGCGATCATGTTCTTTGAGGGCTGCCTCATCCGCCTTTCATCCGCCTTTCACTACGGCCACCGCAATGTCCTGGAAGTCACTGAAATGTTATCTCATGTCCAGCGTTAGATGCAAAGTGGTGTAGAAATGCTATGTTCTTGACCAGAATGTAATTGCTTGATGTAGTGCTTTTAGTGCAAAGGCTTTGCAGTGCTGCTTTCGAGTATATGGATATTGTCCATTGTTGTTAAAGTGGCCGTAGTACGTATTCTAGCGCCTGTTTCATCGCGTACAGCTAAGACAATGTTGATAACGCTACTCGCTCTAAACGCCATGAAAATGTCTGCTCTGTAGAATAAAGGAAAACACCACAGGAAGAACTATGTTGCGTAGAGGAGCCGTCAATAAATATGTGCTCCGTAGTGGAGTTCTTCTCGCTCATGTAGGCCAGTGCTGTCCCTAAAGTAGTGGCTTGAGGCATGTTCTTCTTGGACTCTGTTCCAGGGATATACTTTCAAATGTGTAGAGCAGATAGCATCCACGGAGGGAACTGTTGTGGCATAATCTGTGGTGCCTGTTTGGGTAAAGCGAGTCGAATGTCGCTAACAGCTTGTCCGAATCCGGAATTGTTTTGCATTTCGGTATTTCTCAAGAAATTATTCTTGTTTTGGACCACGTGCCTTATATGTACGCGAGTGGTTTCCTGAATTCATAGCAGGTCAAGACTTAAAAGGTGGGCCTCGGCTACTGTTCCTATACAAGACACCTTCGAAAGACTGAGACAAATACGCAGGCTATTATTACGTATACCGCTTCCAAGCTTTTCTTATTAGTTGGGACAGTAGCTGCAGGATAGGAAGGCTATAGCGCAGGAGGTCATAAACAAAAGCATTATAAAGCATCACCATCGATGGGCAGTCGCTACCCCACCGTGGTCCAGCAAAAAAAAAATAGAAAACCAAATAACTTGGGGTGCACCGGAGATTCTCCTCCGTAACATTTTCACTTCTGGTATCCAGGAAAGGTTACGGCCGATAAAGAAACCGAGAAAGCTATGTGTCCGTACGTATAATAGAAAACTGTAGACTGTGCTTCGCCATGGACTATACACTGCAGAAAGGCGCTAAAAACCGTACGTCGGCGGCTTTAAATTTCTAGAAATCCGAGATAAACAAAACAACCACCAAAATCACAATGGAACGCTGAGGGAATCGCGGAGAGAGCTGTTTATTAATGTAGATAGACAATATTATAACGCTGGAAAGACAATATTCGTTCGCTGCTTCATAACGTGAGAAGCGCCAGCCGAAAGCAGAAGCCGACGGGTGTGCGAATCTCGCTATTTTAATCGCCCTTTAGGCTAGAGATGATAAAGAGGTCAACGTGACCCATGTGTCGGCCCATCCGTCGCGTTTAGAGGCCGGATACCGACCACGGGAGGTGCACTAATACGCGCGAATGCACACATGCACAGAAAAGCGCGCGCACAAGCAAGCACATACGCACAAAAGCGCTCACACGAGCACAGAAAGGCGCATACTGAGGTGCAAGCAGCTTCCAGCTGCTGGGTTAAGCGTGCGTATATCACATTGAATTATGCATGCTTTGCATACTTAAAATAAATGCTTTCCAGCCTTTTCTCTTTCCGCACCGTGCGTTCGCACTGTAAACATGGCTTTGCCGTCCACTGAAACGAGGGCGCCGAAAGGAATATCGCTGACCGTAATATCGCAAAGCCGCAGGCCCGCAGAAGTTTTAAAGCGCTCGCATATTTTGCGGGAAGGCAGGGGAGCGCAAACCCAGCTCTGCCTTGCCCTCCCACCCCCCTCTCCTTCACTGCACGTTCTTTCCAGTTCGCTTTTCTTTTTCTGATTTAGTCGTACGCTCCTTCTCCACGGCTGCGGTGACTTGCCGCGGCACTAAGCGAAGCTGAGCCGCGTCGTAAATCATCACGCGTACCCCACCCGAGGCGTGTGTAAGGGCGCGACCGCACTGGGGGTAAATTGCGCCCGCCTGAACAGCGACCGCGGAGTTTCCGCTCTCAAGGACAGAGGACGCTAAGCTTCCTGCTGGTGACCGTAGCAGTCTTTGCCTCACCCTTAAAGTTACTTGCTGAACCTAACCTGAGCTCCTTGAAATCGCAGGTCACCGCTCGATTTCTCTGCGCTAACGGGTTGGAAACTATCGCTGCCGGCTTCTGAGTCGCCTATACGGTACGTGCGGTCTTGCATGCACCTTCACAGGGGAATGATTCCGGCTTGAACGACATGGACGTTGGGTAATTACTTGAAGACGGATTACGCCGTGGTGTGTAAATATTAAAAGGCTGGTTTCATGCTTGATAAAAAAAGAAAGGAAAGCAAAATTGATTGTAGCCCTAATAGCTCGACGACTTCCGTTGGCTGTACAGTTGTACGGGCAGTAACTGTAGGGGTACCCGTGTCACGCGCAGCCCTCAAAGCGAAAGCTCCGATTTGGTCGCACCACCATAGCGAGATAACGTGCCGTGAGCGTCAGAGTTTACCCGCAATATCAAGACGCTTCTCTACCGGCCTAACTTTAGCGAGCAAAGGCCGTAAGGAGTACATATCGAATGCTTTGGAAGGAAGACGCATTGAGCTACAGCACTTTATTGTAGCTCCAACCAGATATGTCCAGCACCATGCCGCGGGAGAAACGAAAACGCCCTTGAGGCGTCGTGTTGTTAAATAATGCGGAGGTTGTAAAGCCTTGTGCGGCGAGAACTTGACTAATGGCTATGCCGCGTGCATACTCCACGTAGCAAACCTATTTGGGACCAGGCGCGTGTGGCTTGACGACGCATGCTGGCGCGGTTTGTCGACGCAGGCGGGAGTTTGAGGGTGAGGAGGACCCACTAAGGCGGGGGGGGGGGGGGGGGGGGCGGGTGGTCACGAATAGTACAATAGTATGGATCGGCATGCTGGTGTACAACAAAAACGTGATGGCAGTCAGCGCCTGGCCAGTCCAGTCTTGCTATTTGTAAAGGGAATGAAGATGGCCAGGGAGACAGACAGGCCTTTGGGGGGAGGTGTGGGTAAACGCCGCGAGATCGTAAGCGGGCAACGGAAGAGAGCGTCGGCGTCTTGGTGCTTCTTTCCAGAATGGTGCATTATGTCCAAATCGTACTCCTGTAAGTGAGTCACCTAGCACCCAAGAAGGCCGAATAAGTTCTTCAGCGAGGAGTGCCAGCACAACGCGTGATGGTCTGTAATGACCGTGAGGCGGCGGCTATGTAAATACCGGCGGAATTTTTCCACAGCCCCACAACAGCAAGTCATTTCTGCTCCGTAATGGTATAATTTTTCTCTGCTGTGCAAAGGCAACGACTGGCGTATATGCAGTCGCTTACGACTGCCTACAACACTCGCTTACCATAGGTATGGTCACGTTGTAATAGAAAAGCGCCTATGCCATGACCGCTAGCGTCGTTGTCGACGATAGTAGGTGCAGCCGTGTCAATATTGTTAAGTACCGGCTTGGACGTGAGGGCTCACTTTAGAGCCTGAAGAGCTGCTTCGCAGGCCTCTATCCAAAATAAGGGCACGGCAGCTTCAAGAAGTTGGTGGATCGGAGATGCAAGCGTTGCGAAGTTGCGTATAAATCGGCGGAAGTAGGAGGCGAGGCCGATAAAACTGCGCAAGTCTTTTTGACGTTCTGGCCGGGGAGAGTTGAGTATTACGGCAATCTTCTCCGGTCATGCCCAAGGCCTCGTTTACTAACTGTCCCAGAACCTTGATATTCTTGCTCGCGAAGTGTCTTTTTTTGTGTTCAGCATTGTAAACAGGGAGACCGTGGATGCAGCGGAGGCAAACAGTCGACGCGTCACCACGTGATCAGACATGGCTGCGCCCACGGGATAGCCGTGAAAAGGGTTTATATCTCTGAGAAACTCCACGAAATCACTATCTATGCCCGTATGCTTGGGAACGTACCCTATGGAGTCTATGTCTACGTCGTTGTAAGCTCCCTTATTGTCTAGAAACGCTGTCTTTAATTGTCTGTATTCTGAGGCACTGAAATCTCCATGCACCAAGTTAGTACCAATATGTTATTCTCTAAGCGTCTGCCTGGCCTGAATCCACTCTCTAGTACCCCCAGTATATAACTTCTCCCAACTCACTTCTTTAATCCTAATTTCGTGGCTTGCATTGTCGTTCTATCAACTACGTCACCGACGTTTCTATAACTGGTCTGTACAAGATTTTGTTAACCTGATCGCCTTTTCTTTATACATTAAGTTCATACTGCTTTCACACCATCCCACTGAATTTTTTTAATCTTTTACTCGATGACATTAGTCAGCTGCGCCCCACCTAGCTATTTGATAAGCTATATTGGTATTTCATGAGTTCCTGTTGCCGAGTATTTAGAGACATTTTCTTCAGTTTATTCCCGTTGAAGTTTTCAACGTTAAATTTCGTGCTCTCCAGCTTCTCTGTTGCTGAGTATACACTACACTAATAACCACCCTCTCGTACAACAGTGCGCTGTCTCGATCGTTCGAATATGTTACCGTAGTCACCCGTATAAGTGTTCCCGAATTGTAAGTATGTGCTCCTACGTGGGTGACCACGCGGAGATGGTGAACGACGGTACGACATTGTCGGAGCGTCATCACCGTTGGCCTGATGGGACTCGCGATAAGGCTGAAAGCGTCCAGGATCGGTCTCACGGCGACGGCTATGAGCATGGGGCGCATGGGGACAAGACCACCCGTTATTACAATAGCGGGCGACGGGAGCAATCCGACGGCAATTAAAGCAAGTAGGCTGGTCGTCAGCAGTCCTCCATTCGGCCGGATTAAGGTGGCGTAGCCTCTGGCCTGGGGCATACGAACCTGGGAAACGGTCAGTTGGGTGGGAGGGAGAGACTGCGCACACAGAGCCCAGGCCAGCAATGGATAGCTCCTGACGAACGATGACTTGTATAAGTGGTATCATGGTAGAGCTGGACTCGCAGGCACAGGGGCACGGGGAAGCAGGACACATAGCCTCAAGTTCCCGCCGTATGATCTACGTAACGTGTTCCGCGGTCAGCGGCAGCTGCGACACAGGTGCCTCTTCGCACAACGATGTTGCTGCCGTGTTGGGAAGTCGAGTGAACGGATGGGAAAAACGTCGACTTTTGGCGTTTTCAAAACGGTTGCACTCATCAATGATAGCATCCATCGTGTAACAGTCCTAGCACATTGGCAGATTGAACGCATCATCTGCTATCCCTTTTAGGACCTGTTCCACTTTCTCAGACTCAGCCATACCATCATCTGCTTTGCGGCGAAGGGCCAACACATCCTGTATGTAAGACAGGTAGGATTCTGTCGATGTTTGGGCACGTGATGCTAGCTCCTTCTTCGCTGCGATCTTTAGAGCAAGAGAATTGCCAAACAGAGCACGCATCTTTGCCTTGCAGGTATCCCAGCTTCCAATTTCCTCTTCGTGATTCTGGAACCACAAACTCGCTGTCTCTTAAACGTAATATAGGATGTTGGCCAGCACGACAGTATCATCCCATCGGTTGTTCTTACTTGCATGCTCTCAGATCGCCAGCCACTTATCAATGTCGACATCATCGATCCCATAAAACGTGCCTGGGTCTCTTGGCTGGGCAACGACATCCGTTAACTTTGCCACTGTTGCGGCAGGAACCGCCTCTTCTCTCATTGTGGGAAGAACTGGATGTCGGCCACTGCGGAGCTCAGTTGTATCGAGTTGGTACCCCGCAGCTCCCCAAAAATGTGACGGGGAAAGACTAGGCACAACAAAAGGGAAATTGTATTTAGGTAACATATAAAAAGAGAGCCCGAGATGGCGGAATGTCGTCGTCCTCGTCGTCGCCGTTGTTGTTGTTGTTCTGAGTGGCTGTGGCGCATACCCATATGGGCGATTGGCCATGAATCGGGTGGTTAAGTTAGGTGTATAAAAAGAACAAGGGAGTTAACAGTTTGAACGTTGTAGCTGAAAAAACAAATGTTTCTGTCTGCGAAAAAAAGAGATCAGAAGAAAACCGTTCATAAAAAAATCTAATTATATATAGTTAAATAAATAAAATGAAGCTATAGTGTGGAGGGGGGACGATCAGTCCAACGTGGTAATCGATTAGTGTCAATTCGGTAATCTTGAATTGCCAAGCAAACATTCCTGTGATTTAAACCAATAATGGAGGCTCCAAATATATGATCACTGGCACTGATAAATTTAAGCCAATATTGCGTAGCGAGATTTCCAGTAACCTTTTTCTTATAACAGAAAAACGCCGGCAAGACAAGAAATGGTCTATTGGCTCCGCTTCGCCACAGAATGAGCATAATGGTGAGGGGACCAGACCAGACCTGTGTGGATAGTAGATCAACGTAGGTATTTGGGCAGGGGCGGGCGCAGTTTCGTGATGGACACTTCAATTTTTCTTGTTCGGCAAAAATCTTTGTGCCAAGGTATGTCTGAAGATGTCGGTAATCTGCAGAGTTATTAATTGTGGAGCCTGGTACTGTCTGCGTAATGACATCAGCAGTGACATGAGCAGTCATGAGCAGTCATGAGCTGCTGCCAGTGAAACCTGGCAGCAGTGACGTGAGCAGTAAAAGGGCAATAACGGAGAATCGGGCCACTTTTCGATACCTTAGCTAGAGAATCTGCAATTTCATTTATAATAAGACCTTTATGGCCAGGCGCCCAAATTAAACGCAAGCTTCTGAAGTACCCAGGTACCAATGAATGAAGCGTCCTCATTACTCGAGAATCACGAGAAGCACTAAAGATGGGCGGGTGAGCACAATGATAATGAATCAGTGATTATCACGGCTGAAGTGCATAATGCCAGCACCATTGCCATGAATTCGGCTAAAAAGATCAGTATTGTTACGAATGATGTTTATTTGCAGGGTGAAACGAGGTCCGAGAGGGAAGCTACAGGCCACGCCCAGCCGGCGCAGAGTACTCCGAGGTCACGCGCGCACCACTCTACTTGTAGGCTGGAGTTCTAGAGAAGAGCACGCAACCAAATTCGAATACAGGGCGAACGTGCATACGATATATCATTAGGAGTGCATATCTTCTCAATCCTGTTCGGCAATTGCTCAGCTTACGCAATATGCCAATTGCGCGGGTACCTTTTCCAGTCACATGACCTATGTGTGGGCGCCAGTTGAGAGAGCTGTGATAAATAATTCCAAGTTATGTAACACACTCTACCTGTGGTATGCCTTGAAGGTGGTAAGACAGCGAGATGTGCACTGTGCCAACTATCGGAAAGACAAGAATAGCACATTTGCTGGCATTGAGTAAAAGCTGGTTAACATCTAACCACCTCTCCAGAGTGCAAACGTAAGTTTGCAGTCGTTGGTATAGCATGTACATGTCGTTTGCGAATGCGAAAAACGCAATATCATCGGCATAAACATAAGTAGTTACTTCATGATGGCCGGGAAGTGTGCTCATGAAAATATTAAAAATCACCGGAGAAAGAACTGAGCCTAGCGGTACGCTTCTCGTTTGTTTATACCTCACAGAAGAAAAGCCGCTGTTGTAGCAATATAATTCTCTTTCGCCTAAAAATGGGTGAATCCACGCTACTATATACACAGGCACACCACAGGATGTTAGCCTATTTATCAATACAGTGGGCTCCACGGTATCGTACGCTTTAGCGATACCGAGTGACACTAAGGCAGTGTATTGTTTATGGCGTCAAGCCAGTTGTATTCGGCTTTCTGAGTCGACGTAGGCATGTCAGACGGAGCAGCCGACCCTGAAACCAATCTGAGAGTGGAATTCTCATGAACAAATTTCATGATACGGAGGTAAAGAAGCCTCCGAATTAGTTTTACTACGTTTTATGTAAGCACAATGGGCCTAATGTTCTCCAGTATATACCCTCCCCCCTGTTTTTTAAACATCATTATTACTTTGGCAAGCTTCCATTGCAACGAAATCCAAGTATTTTTAATTGAGTAATTTACCAGGTCTAAAAGAACGTTAGACGATTCCTGTAACAATATTTTTAACATTGCATTTGCGACTCCGTCAGGGCCAGAGGCTGTATTCGGCAAGCATAGTGCAGTATCATTTAGCTCAGATAGGGATACTGGAGTGACACCATCCGAAGGATCTAATGCAGAATTAATAGCTGGAAGCCGGGCCGTAAATCGACTTTTTAAGCCTTTGGCAATCTCTTCTAGGGAGGCGCTCAATTCTTGCGGGGTCAAAACGATCGAGTCTAATGCTAAGGGCGTTGCTTGCACTTTCCTAGCATGAAGAAATGTGAATAGAGCAGGATTATTTTTTGAATTTGATACAAAATCGTAATGCCTAATATCACATTCATATTTGGCTCGATTAACATTACTCTTATAATTACACCAGCGAGCATTTTCCAAGTGGCTTTTCCTTTTCTATACTCTCGCGTACTCTCATCATTCTACCGACGACAAGCGGTGCCTTTTGCGGAAGGGATAACAACTTCAGCTTGCTTCCGGGAGCCCTCTAGAATTGAGCAAATGGTTGAAGCGATTTCCTTATCATTGGCATTGGCAAGTTTCGGAACGGCTTGACGCAAGGAAGTTTTAAAGTTATGGTACACAAATGTGCATGCCTGGTATTCTAAAGATGTTATTGGACAAATTATTTCGAGTGACACAGGAAGATGATCACTGTTGGTTGCTGAGTCAACCGCTACCCGCGACAAAACCTTGATCCCAGATCTACAAAATGTTATATCTAACACCGAACGAAAGGGACTTGTCCTGTGTTCTGACATGAAAGGTGACTATCAATAGTCTACTCCCATAGTCGCTTACCGCACGAATCGGTTTTAGCCCCATGATACGTGATGCGAATTAAAATCACCTGCAAACAAAATTTCTTTTCCACATGGCAGCCACAACCCTATCAAGTTGACCTGTACTTTGCACACCGGTGAGGAAATAAGCATGTATAATTGAAAATGGATGATACCCGGGAGCATAAATCTATTGCCAAAATTTCGAAGTCAGAGTCCATCATTTAAAAAGAAAGTTTTGCCTTGTGACAAATTTTACTAGTAACAAGTATCAGTAATCCTCCACCTCGCGAGTGACCATCTAATCGGAAAGACAGAAAAGCTTTGTAATGAAAATTTATCTCCGGTGAAAGCCAAGTTTCTTGAACTATGACATCTGGGTCAAGTTAATTAGATAGGCAAGATAAATCTGTTTAAGTTGAGAATATAGAGTGACAGTTCCACTGCACTGCCTCCAACTGTCCAATGGTTTTGATCGCACAGCAGCGGCAACTGCCGCCTTTAGAATACTTTCTTTAATCATAGGAGATGATTGACTATTTTTTTTTATTTCGGTTTCACAATCGTAGAAATTGAGGACCCCATGCTTTTGGGAGCTCGAGTGTCAAGTTTCATATCTGTGACTGTAACGGTGTCTCGGTCGTCGGTCATCGGTCATCAGACGAGCATTCCCACGTAGCAAAACATTGCAGGGCTTGCGAAAAAGAGATAAAGTAGGTGTGCCTTCCGCTTCTGGAAAAAACTAAAATTTTATGCCGTCATAGCGATCGTCGTACAGTGGAGCTGTTTGAGGCGTATGTCATAAAGAAGAAAGCTCGTGTATGTGTTAGCGATCCTTCCACTGTACTTGCTGATTGTGAGGTGCAATTCCTGGACGCAATATTGTGACGGCAGCGATTTTGGATGGCCTATCGGCATGATGACGTCATTTTTATCATGGTGTATATATGTCATCTTTCACCCAATAAAATTCAGTTGTGAGTCTGCACGCGTCTTGTCAACTTCTACTTGTGTTGTCTGTGTGTTTATAGCGCAGTAACCCCCGTATTACAATATCAACAAATAATGCTCTGCCCATTAAAAGAAAAAAAAACGGGGCAGGGATAGGGATGGAGGTGTTACACAAAACTGTTACGATTCTTATCTACTTCATCTCCATGTCAAAACGCGTAATTGCTGAGTACAGCAAAATGCTCGTCATAGACTTCGCACTTCGCAACTCTGCTCCCGTTCTTCCCCACTTTAAGCTTTGAAATTGAGCATGTTCATTTTAATTGTTGCGGTCAGCGCTAGGGAAAGTTTTCTGTTCATCGGCCGTAAAGCACACGGTCGCCCTCCACGTGACAAAACCGCATTGACGCGGCCATTCAAATGAGTAGTGGTCGTGGTTGAAGATCAATATAACAAGAAAAGGAGACCGTCCGTCTTCATGTGGTGTCATTTCAGGCAGTGACCCAATTCCTCTATCTCTCGCCGTTCATTTTCCTTTGCTTAGCGCTGCTGTGGTCAGACCCGTGGGCGCAGACGTCCGGTCGGTTGGTTCGCCAGGTGATTTATGACTTGTGTTGGCTTTGCCTACTGCACTCGGTTGGAGTGTTGGCGCGCAGCATACAAAACTGATAATAAAGCGTAAAATAAGAGCGTCTCTGACAACATTCGGGGGTGAGGACATGAGGCCTGACCCTCTGCGCTCCTCTCTCGCGAGTGAGTATGCCGAAAGTTATCGATCACAGCGCGTGTATCAAGCAACGCTATCCTGCTTCTCAACAAGGTGTAGCGAGAACGAGTACCCGATACCTTCGGCATATTTTACCCCTTTCATTTCTCAGAGCGTTTATTGCTCATTCGGAAGTTACGAACTGGCAGCGTTTTGGCAGCTGTGACTTCCAGTTATGTACTATAGCACCATTGTGACAAGAAGCGCAGTGCATCCAGAGTGTGGGGTGAAAGCGAACTTGTCGATGCTGAAATATATACCAACACGTTCGATGTGGTCATCGCTAAGACGGGGCTCATTGTTATTCTCGAAGCCTTCGGTATAGAGTGAGGAATAGTTAATGAAAGTAAAGCTAACGAGCGCAGCTTTGTAGAAAAAAACGTTGGCTTTGGCACTTGCCTTCGATCCGAGCTATTAGCATCTGTAAAAAGGAGACGAGGAAGTCGGAAGGAAAGGCAGGAAATTTAGCCAGACCCGCATCCTGGTTGCTGCTCTGCGCAGGAAAAAGAGGGTTAAGAAATGAAAAGAAAGGAATAAGGGGGAGCACGTGGGATGCACTTGTTGTGCACTGGGGGCTACGAACAACGCCTTGAGGGCAGTGGATTTCAAAAATTATAGTAATGCCCGCATTAAATAGTTGGACTGCGACGCCTGGGACCATGATACAAGTATCTTTGTCTGTAAAAATTGTCCATTATCTAGCCGGTTTTCATCTCTTAACTTCTTTGATCTCAGTTATCAATTTCTCTTGTATCTGGCATGCATCGTAAGGCTGACTGCAAACTCTGATGAGCTGCCTTGGAGTCACAAACAATTGGCAGTTTCAAAGTAGGTTTAGTTTAAGTTTAGTTGAGAAGTGACAGCAATTGCAAGGTTTAGCTTTACGCTTGAACTCCTTGGACGGTGTCCTAATTGTACGTGGGTTCGACATGCTGGCATGATGCAGCGCGCAAAGCAACTCCTGCTGAGCACAAGGAACAGTGCCTTCGCAGCCAAATGTGTTCCGCATCTCTGGGAATACTCCAATCCTAGGACTCATACAGCGTGTGACATGTGAAGAGGAAGAGGCGATATTTCCTGTAACACTTTGTAGAGCCTGGCTCAGCACCTTGGGTAAGGGGCTCATAAAGAGGGGAAAAAAAGAGAGAGAAGGTTGAGGTGGTCACAGAGCCCAAGGCTGTCAGCATTAGCTAGGCGGCGCATTTACAAGTTAAACAATGATCATTTTGTATAACAAAGTTGACCTGTCTCAATATAAATTTAAGCGCGTGCGCCACGCATGCACCCTCGATAGTGAGACAGCACGGTAACGCCCATGGCGTGAATGCGCCTTAAGCGTCGTTATAATTGCTATCGCAATAACATCTACCAAGGTGGTGCTTGTAGGATGTAATTAACAACAGTGAACTCCCCGGCTAAAAGGGAGGCAATTAGCTTTAAAATTAATTCGTGATTGTTTGTTAATTAGTCAAATATGCGTTTCATTTTTTTCTGCAAGCAATGTCCGCCTCTTCGAGTAGACCCGCTCACGAACTAGAATTGCGCTGTCTGCCCGAAGCAATTAAATAAATTCTTTTAAGGTGAAACACATGGCATGTATGTCCAGTATGTAACACTGAGTCGCAGATTGCATACAAGTCGTACATAGAGAACAATTCCCACATTAATTTTCCAGATCTGTTTAGATTCTTTCTAATAGTTAATACGAAAGCATAATATGCCCAATTGAGTGAAAATCCGTCGTAGTCGGCCTCACCGAAGGATGGTTCCAAAAATGCCCGACGCCGCAAAAAAGCACTTCAGAAAATGCTCGGATCGAGGTAACATTTTTCTGGGAGGTTCCTGTAAGCAAAGCAACGTTATGGCATTGAAAAGAAAATTTGGCGAGCATCGGTATGGGTGGGAATCTAATCCGGGCTTCCGGAATGCGCGACAAGCACGCTTCCCCTACACTACGGTGGCTCCTCAGTTGTTGATGACTGAAGGTGTGCCTACAGTGCGTGCTTCATTCCACACGTCACGTCGCGGCCATCTGGCTTACTAAAGGTGTGGGCTAGTGCGTGCGTCAGTGGGCAAGTGACGGCACATCTAATGAGGAGGAGGTGGTGCCACCCCATGAGTGTATAACACGAGCGCTCTAATGGCGTTCTGAGGTCTACAAACGGTATAATGCTTTCGCATTCCCGCACATAAGCAGGCTTACGTGTCTCTACCGAATTTTTCATTTATACTTGAGCGGGACTGCTAAAATTTTCATGAAATGGCAACGCAATTTATTCCTCCACAGGAAAGCTACTTACTAGACAATGACGAGGAATATTGCAATCCATACTCGAGCGGCAATCATTTCCTAATTCCCCGAAGTCATTTCCTACGGTATCATCAGGCTTATCTGCTCCAAAGGTCAGCCAAGCACTGAAGACGCAAAAAAGAGAGCAGCGGTGCCTTGTAAGCTCTTCACTCGCTGACCGCTAAATGGCCACAGTCCGCGTTTTTGAAGCCGTTACGAAAACGTCTGGTGGCCATTGCCCGATGGATATAAATTCGTGTTCAATTATCCGCTCAGCCAAAGCCTTACCCATCCCTCCACTTTTCTTGGCGCTTCTTCGTCCCCGCTGAAAGGCCTTGCCCAGGGGCTGCAATAAACGCTTCTACTCATTTTTGTTGCACTGCCTTGTGGTAGCTCTTCTCCCCGGCTCCCCATCTCAACCTCTTCTATAGCAGCGGTGAAACTCCGCGGGCCCCTTATGCAATTGGCCTCGTCCACATTTCGCAGTCATGGAGAGCTTTTCGCGATATCACTTTTAATTCGTTTCATAACCGTCCTGCCAATTTCAGAAACTCACTCGAGTTCTTTCGCTCGTACATCTTCTGACCCGTTGCTCAACCGCGCGCGGTCTTGGTGCGAAATCGTTTTATTGTTAAGTAAAAATGATTGCAAACGATCTTTACAAGCCTCAATCGGATATTTGTCACGTGTAATTTTTTAAAGAAGACGCAAGGCGCCTTGTGAAATGAGGAAATGGTTATTTTGCAGAAGGGCAGCGGATTGGGCGAGTTGGTGTTGCATGGTAACTATAAATTCAAACAGCGCTAAACGACAGGACCAGAATGAGGAGGAGACAAACACGGCGCTGAACTTACAACTGATTTATTTGAAGTAAAAAGTCAACATATATACGTACAAAACTCGGCACGCATGCGCCCGGTCATACATCGATGAAGATACAAACATCGGACAGCCAACATTCGCACGCGTTGTACCTGCCTAGCAATCTACCCTTTATGCAGCAATGCCATTTCTTTCGCTGACAAGATTAAAGATGTTTTGCTAACGCAACTATTAGATTTTCTGATGATATGAAATGCTTCAGCGACTTCTCTGGTAGTCTTGTCACTATGAAAAAATAACAATTTTGTATCGTCAAAGAAAGGTACGCATTTACAAATACTGCAATGCTTTGCCAGGTTAGTGTCTTTTTTGTCTAATGAATTGGCATGCTCCATTAGTCTTATATTGATGCAACGGCCTGTCTGGCCTATGTAAGTTTGGCCACAAGATAAAGGAATTTGGTAGACAGCGCCCTTCTTACAACTGATGTACTTATTGACATGATTGACCTTGCAAGCAGCATTCCATTTTGCTCTATATAAATGCCCGTTTCGGGCTTTGTGCGCATTCATTCAACGTTGTGGCATCACGTAAGCAGCAGTAGTTCCCGTACGAAGCTCCACCGAATGACGTCAGCTGAAAAAAAGTTAATTACAAGGATGTGTCATTTTGGTATTAACACCTTATAGGAATAATGCGTGTAGGCGCGAAACGCGCGAAAGTACTGAATGGGCGGCATTACAAATAAAAGCAATTCGCTTTTATATACATGGCCTTTATATACATACCCGACTCATCCCAAACAGTGCTGTACATATCACGAAAACATCCGATTTCCAAGCATTCCTCCATTCCCGGGCCTCATTTCATGCACTTTAAGAGCACAAATACGCGGGCGACTGCGCGTCTCCAAAAGAACTTGGTTTCAACCGACGCGGTAGTACGCTAGGTATGCACAGAGGTGGCCACAACACAGGCTCTGAGCCAGACCATACCAGATGCTCGCAGAATTCCTTCAACTCGCGCTCCAGATAAATTCGTGGGTACCAAGCCTGTTTTCAGTCGTTCAGGAGACAGAATTTCTCAGTTACAAGTTCCTGGCGTTTCAGCTCCTTGGCGTTATCTTTTACGCGTTTTGTGCGTTGGCGACGACACGGGCGGACGTCGTTTTGTGTTCTTTTGCCCTGTCCTCGTCTTTTTTAGCTGTCAATATGATATGCAGTAAACGCCAACTGCGTCACAACGCCAGGTGCGGCGGGCGTGCCACACTAGTATCCCAAAAATTAACGAAATTACAATAATGCTCGTGTTCAGAGAAAGCGCCAGGAACTTGTCCCAGTAAGGTGATGTACACGCGAAACTCACTGCGTCACACGGCCGAGCAGCTTTTCGCTAACTGCGTCACGACACCAGGTGCGGCTAGTGCGCCCAAGAGCTACCGAAATTAGTTACAATAATGTGAGACTCACTGAAAACGTCGCAAACACCGCCCAGTAGTAGCCATTAATTGAAGTTAACTGCGCCAGGATGGCCTAGATGTTTTTCGCTAACTGCGTCAGAAGTCTAGATTCGTGCCGTAAGCCTAATTGCTTGAATTGCATCGCCGACTGTCAAACAAAATTTCTCACCTTGCCGTAGTTCAATAGTGTAGTGATGCCGTGTCGAAGTGCAGAAGTAACGTAAGCTTACGCCGGGAGCTGAACAAAGAAGAAAGCAGGCAGATTGGTCGCTGAACAGGCCAACGTTCAGCGGGTCCGGCGGGCCAATGGCACATCATGTAGGCCTGTTCCAGGTTCTCGACGGCAGCTACTTCAAGGACTTACCCGCCCGAACTTCAAGGTGCACTGCAGTCTACAGACAAGGACACACAACTATAGGCCGTCCAGCAGGCCCGGGGTGTGCTCGAAAAGCACAAACCTTATGACCCACTACAAGGGGGGTCAACTAGGGTAGTGCAGAGTAGGGTATAACCCCGGGCCGATGCTTGGCAAGCGTCACGACGCCTTAAACCGTCGTTTGCCGGCACTTTATTAAAGTTATCCCATATCTTATCCCTATCCAACGCTCACATGCGCAGCCGGCCTCGCTCGCTTCGGCGGCCTGTCTGACGCATGACGCATGCATCTGGTGCGCCATTGCCCTGTCGCTAGGCAAGGAAAAAAAGTAAGTCGTATGTATAACTTAATTTATACACAGATATTTTTAGTTTTGCGGAAAATAATAAAGAATAAAACAATGTCTGTTAACTTCATTTCACTTATTTTTTTGCCGTTCCTCGCGGCAGCAAACGGTCGACATTGATACCAGCATGACGTATTTTCTGTTGCCAGTTTTCGCCGAGTGTCCTCTCTTGTTGAGATCCTCTTTCTATGGTGAAAATAAGGGTGCGTTCCAATTCTGACCAGCATCGGAGACAGTGCACGTAGACAGCTAAGGAGACAGACGAGACAGCTTGGAAACCACGTAATGGAACGCGTTTCTAGCCGTCTGGAAGACGTATGGAAGACGCTTCTACGACGTGACGCCACCTCACGGCCACAAGAAAAAGTTAAGAAAAGCACTCATTTTCCCACTATTCTAAGTTTTTGCGGCTGAAAATCTATGAAAAACACGAGGCAGCTTACATTAAAGGCGTACAACAGCGTGTCTGCATTTTCTTGTGTGCAGACAACCTTCCTGTCGGCTTTGCAAGCGTCCTGCTCAACCGCTATTTTGTTTCGAGAGGAAAGTAGCCTGCATCGTTTTTGACTTCGATGATGTATTCGTGAAGCAGTCTACTTTGATATCTTCCTGAGAATTAGCATGAAACTTAAGATGACCGCTGTCCGCATAGCAGTCTACTTAACCGTCCACAGCGAGTATTGGATCCAGCCTAAGTACGCTCTGGCAGCGATAATGAAGCTTGTTTAATATAGTTGTCATTTTATCAAACATATGTAGCTCGCTTACTGAGTTGCACAGCAGCTTTGTAGCTGTTGGGCGATCTGAAAGGGTTAGTCGAAGATTGCTTAACATTTCTTGTACCACCCCCCACGCAAGCTATAGAAAAGGTGAAAAATAAACGAAAGCCAAATTTTAAACACGTGAACGCCTAAGCTTGCGGGCATCTCAGCTTCAGCTGAGCGAACACTGGGATACAAACGGAGCCGCATATACTGTTTGAACCGCAACGTTTTCAACGCATGGCTGAAAGTAATTCTTCTTTTGCTTACTAGATGGTTTGGAACAAAAGGTACATGTTCCAAGACAAGTGCTCTGAACGTCTCAGTGACAGTTCCTTCTTTTTTATTTCTGTTCCTTTTATGGTAAGACAACCTAGGGTGCTCTTTGTAGAGAGCTGTAGTGACACCAAAAGAAAAGTTCACGCCGAAAGAATGTGAACAGAGTTTCCGCCAGTTTTTCAAAAATCGTATAATTTTTGGGGGATATTTAGTAAGAAAGCATTCAGCTGCTTCTCATTTTTTATCGCGTTTAAAAGCTTGGGTTTTTGTTAGTCGCAATCGCCGTTTGTGCGTTCGAAGCAACACCATGTAGTGTGCGGCTTTCAAGGGAGGAATAGGGGTAACAACCGGAGTACTAAAGCAAAACGCGTGCTCAGCATTCTACGTACAACTTATTTTCGATTAACAGGAAGCTGGCAGGCACTTTTTAAGTGAGACTTCGGCACCTATATGCTACTCAAACGTTGCAGACTGCAGGCTTTTTAAGCAGGGTAGCTTTACATGCTTTAAGTTCTAAAAGAACGTTCGGTGGGATCATGTCATCATTTGTAAGCTAAATTAAGTAAGTAAATTAATGTAAGGCACACTTCGCAAAGATGGTCTGGCGTTAGAGAAAGGCGCATTATTGCCCGGTTCCGCGCATCAGTGCAGCCAAGTTTGCACGCAGAGGTCAAAAAGTTCTTAAGTGGTGGCAACCGTTTCATAAACGCAGTGTTTCATGAACACCCCGTACTTTTGCGAAACCTTTGGGAGGGCCTCTCCAGATCCCCAGACAGCCTGGAATTTTCAGTCAGGAGGTTTTCTGGAGTTGGAACAGAAAATCGTTTGTCGCATACTCATCTGAAAGAGAGAGAGAGAGACAGAAGTCATAAGGGAAAGGCAGAGAGCGTAACGAAGTTGAGCCCAGTAGGCTACCTTGCACTGGAGAAGGGGGAAAGGTAACTAATAGATGAGAAGGAAGGGAGAGGTTCATGCCTATCAGTACTGACACACGCTCATGCTTTCATCGTTGAGTTAATCACAAGCGGTCATAGAGGCCGGTGCATTTCAAGAATCGCAGCAGTGCTTTTGTGGCTTTGTGGATAGCATACACATGAGGCCACGGTCCCAAGCTCTTCTGTGAAAGGCATGTCAATAAGCGCCCTAAATATGACCTAACGGCAATTCTTTCACCTTCGTATGTTTGTCACTCACAAAGGAGGTGTTTGAAAACCTCCGCCGTCAACTTATCGGCGTGCTTTCTCTGACCCGTGGTCTGCGCCGCCACTGTCATGCTGCTGTGAAATCACAGCTGCGCATACCACACCTACAGCGCTAGCTAGCTCAGCCAGCCAGCGCAGACTTGTTTTGATAACGCCGACCTCCCCTTAGTAAGCTTTTCGACAGCGGATCGATGGCCATTATGCAGACGGAACCGGGCACGCGACTAGAGGAATAGAGATACGAAGGCCTCCTCATGTCGTGACGAGAAAATTGCCGAAGCACAGCTATGTATATTCAATAAAATAGACAGCTCGCAATACTAGCCTTATATGTTGTTCAGAAATTTTGAACAAAACGCCAGCAATGATGACCGCACAGGTCAGTGAGAACGCAATAAAGGCATCAACGTACCGTCATTTTATCGTGCTGGATAGATTGCTAGCTTAATCTTGCGAGAGAAAGGAACTGTGGCGTGGCCCTTGAGCATGAAAGTAATCCGTTTATTCGACTCGACAGATTTCTCGAAATCCATAATAACCAGTCAAGGCAAATAGCGGCAACGTTCGTCACAAAAACACAAAAAACATTAAGCGGTAATCATGGTGTTCATGGGTGCAAAATTTTACTTACGCTTGCTGACGATATATTTTGATAAGACATCGACTAGGTAATATCGACAATGCGCGTGTATAGTAAATATGGTGCGACCATTCCTTTAGCATGGCGCGTACGTAGAACGGTCTTACATACATACATACATACATACATACATACATACATACATACATACATACATACATACATACATACATACATACATACATACATACATACATACATACATACATACATACATACATACATACATACATACATACATACATACATACATACATACATACATACATACATAGATACATACATACGGAGACCGAGAAAAAGGGACTATACTAAAAAATATAGCAGATGTCCGACACATCTTGAAAACGCCGCGGAGCCCTTAAATAAATCAAAGCATGTGAAGGACGGCATATTGCACAGTAATTGTATTCACTGCAAAGGCGATTTTTCCATTTGCTTGTGGTGAGAAAAAGGCTCGAAATTTCGCGTCAGCCTCGCTGGAACGTGCAAGTAATTGCCACAAAGTAGGTAAGGCACCAATACTTTCTTGAATAATAAACAACGGGGGCTTCAAGTCAAGCTTGGGCTTCAACTTAAGATGCATTTCTGAATACGGGGGCTTACCCCTGTATTCAGAAATGCATCTTAACTTGAAGCCCATGCTTGACTTGATTTATAGGACGCCTGGCATGAACGAGCCAAAATGCTCATTGCGTTTCCTGCGGCGCGTTCACAACAGGCGTGATAAAAATCAAGTCAGGCATGGGCTTTAAGTTAAGATAGGTTAAGGCTCCTGGAGCTGACCGTACCAAGTTGTCATTCATCGACAAAGGAGAGTACACTTTACGCTGAAAGTGTTTATCGTTCATAATATGGATAGCAGATGCAAATTCACGCAAATAACAGATGCGAATAACAGATGCAAACTCTAAACGAGGCCTGATCAGCTAGCAAAAATGGCAGAGTAAAGCACCATCAGGTGCCCGAAAACGCCACTTTACACAAGATGAACATACGAAAAGTTCAAATCCCGTGTTACATAGACGCGACATTCTTTTTAAGGAAAAGCTAGCCGTAAATCAGCACTTCCAAATTCCTAACGCATCGACTATAAAAGTCTCAATACTTTCCAATGTGTACATAAAATGCATTGGCACTTTCTCGCGCAACAAAGCAACAATTTTCGTCTTTTGTGTGTTTATCGACAAGGGGTTTCTGGAGCACCCATTGAGAGTACTCCAAATATCATTTTGAAGTTTTTAGCAGTCTACCGAAGCCGAAGTACGCATAAACAACTTCATATTTTCAGCAAACAGTAAAATGCCTCCGGATTTAACACAACTTATAGCATCATTTATAAAAAGAAGCAACTGCAATGGGTCCAAAAAAGAACCCTGAGGCACACCTGCAGGTGAAATGTAGGGTACAGATGAAGCACTGTCAATACGTATACGTAATTTTTCCTCGATAGCAAGTAGGTCGAAAGCCATTTACAACCAATCAAGCAGACACCATCATTTCCCATCTTTAGCTTCAAAAGACGGTGGTCCACTTTATCGAAGACCTTCGACAGATTGAAGTAGATATGATCTGCTTGACAGTGAGAAGAAACCAGAGGTGCACTGTACTTAAGGTAAGAACACAGATGTGTCTCAGTAGACCTTCCTTTCATAAACCCATGTTGCTGCAGCAATAGATAGTTATACATGTGAGAACAGAGACAGAGAGACACGTTGTGGAGAATAGAGAAAGGAAATTGGTCGATAATTCGATGCGGGAAAGGTATCTTCCCCTTTGTGGATGGGCACGAGTACAGCTTTCTTCCACACCGCTGGAAAGATTCTAGTATTTAGGGGACTACTCTTAGCGCAAACGTCCTATCACAAAACATTGGGAGCAATAATAAGAAACACAAATACGAGATGCAAGATGAAATGTATACATTTTTGCATAATATCATGAAGCGGAAGTAAACCTGGCAAAATAAAATTCCTGGCACGTACAATGATCGCATATGTCGGGTCGTTCCGTGCCCTTGCAAGGGCAGGATAGCTAAACATAAATTAGGCTTACAGTGGAACCATGCAATCGCTGTTGCCACGTGTATACCTGTCGGTGCGGGCAATAGAGATAGGTTTGCATAGCCCGAGTGTACAAAAGAAGATCGCATGCAGTTTCCAATCAGGAAAGCAACCTAACACGCCTAAGAAAATAACCGTGATGAGTATGGACTGCATGGAGCACATCGCGTTCTGTTCACTCTAGGGCAAGAGTTTCATGTTGGTATTTTTTTTCCTCACTTTCTTTCATGATGACCACGATGATTTCTAATGCTACACCCTTTAAAACGCGTCACATATTCTGCGCCGGGCTAATCAGGTTTTACTGCACAAACAGCGAGAACTGTGCAAGTTGGAATGTATTCTTCATCTGTCAGAGCAACAATTAAACAAAAACGAAAAAGAAGAAACGACCAGCGCCTGTGGTAGTCTCTTCCTTTTCGTTTTAGTCTAATTGTTGTGCTGACAGATCACAAAAAGGTATTACCATATATACTGCAGTATAGCATTTTGCCTATCTCTTCTTTGTTACATTTCTTTTCATTGGAACATCTATCTCTATAGTGTAAAATTACATATGCATGTAAAAATCCCTGCCCCATCTGTTCCCTACTTTTTCTTTTTATTCCCCAAGATTCTAAACTCCCCTTATTTATTTGTCTCGGTGAAAGATCCATCATATCACCATTGCTCTTTAATTTAGTTCTACTCGGTCTACCCGAGAAATTAACAGAAATAGAAGGATTACATCACAGTCTCTACGCGGTTGACATCACCCTCTGGGTTCCCGGGGGAGGATGTGACGGTCAGATCGAGCGAACGCTACAGCCAGGAGTAGATGCGGTTCAGAATTACTTGCGTGGAACGGGCCTCGAGTGCTCGGCTATAAAGTCCGAACTCTTACTCTACAAACCTACAAGGAGAGGTGGTAAAACCCATAGCGAAGAGGAACCGGAATACTCCAAAATACGCATTACATTGGCAGATGGTACTCCCGTACCGCACGTAAAGAAAATTAGAATCCTAGGGTTACACCTGCAGGCAAACGACCATAACGGAGAGATGGTGTGAATACTTCGTCGTTCGGTAGATGACACGATCCGACTCTTGCGTCGCATCACGAATAGACGCAATGGCATGCGTGAAGAGTGCGCGATCCGTATCCTGCAGGCGCACGCGATAAGCCGCATAACGTATGTTGTCCCCTACCTGAAGTGGATCGGGTCCGGAAAAAACAAAATCGAATGCATGATCCGAAAGGCTTTCAAGAGGGCGGTCGGCATTCCGCTCAACGCGAGCACCGACAAGTTTCTAGAACTCGGAGTTCACAACTCGCTTAACGAGTTAATCGAGGCGCACGACGTTGCGCAATATGAACGATTATCGAGGTCAAATGCAGGTCGATGCATCCTCGAGTCGCTCGGCATCACGTACCAGACTCAGCATGGAGAAAAAACTGCGGTTCCCGCCTCGGTTCTCGACCGCCTGATCATCCTGCCGCTTCCCAAGAACATGCACCCAACGCACTACGCCGGGAGACGCAACAAACGAGCAAGCGACCTTCAGAAGTTTGGTAACAGCAGCGAGGCGGTGTACGTAGACGCGGCACGATATGGAGGAGGGAGAAGCGCACACGAGATCGCGGTTGTAGACCGCACGGGTAAGTGCCTCGCGAGCGCCACGGTGACCACGGGGCACACGGAGGCGGCCGAAGAAGCCGCGATAGCCCTAGCACTCGTCGCGGTGCCGAACGCTGCGATCGTGATCAGAGACTCGCAGGCGTCAATCCGCGCCTTCGCGCGCGGTCGTCTATCGCGGGAAGCGGCCAGCATACTCCAAATTTCTGACGACGGTGACTCGTCATCGCCCTCGCAACCCCTAAATTCTACGGTCTTCCTCCTCTGGACCCCGGCACACACCGATGTTCCGCTCGCGGGCAACGCGGCGGCCCACGCCATGGTTCGAGGTCTCCCACGCCGAGCCGCCGCTGGTTATGTGGCCGCCGCCTCCGCCCCCGAGAGCGGGGCATCGTATCTGCCGGATCGGGACACTACAACAGAAATGCAGCAACAAGAAACACACTGGGCGTGGGGCTATCGCCTAACCACGTTCAGAGGCCTCACCCGACACTACAGACTCGAAAGACGCACATTCCCGCCACCGCACGATAAATTGAACAGGAACGAGGCCGTAACCTTACGCTTGCTCTAGACACACACCTGCCCTAGCCCCGCTATCTTACACCACTGCTATCCGCGTTTATATCCAACAGACGCGTGTGAAACTTACGGACAGAGAGCAACGCTGCGACACATGCTCTGGGAATGTGCCGGCAACAACGGTAATCAAACCAGCTGCGTTCGCGACGCGTCCATAATCGCGGCCGTTGCCAGAGTACGGGAAGGCTCGAGCTCGCTTCTTCCCGACGCCGCCCCGGATGCGGGAGCCGCCGGGGACCTTCTCCGTAGGCGTCGCCGTCGCTGGGAGGCGGCTATCAAAAGTTCAGAGCTAGCAGACCAGCTCTGGGCCGTCCGTCAAGCCGAAGATGCCGCCCGAGTCCAAGGACTTTGAGCCGCCACCTGAGGCCACCACCGCAAGAACTGCCGGACACTACAGTTTCTTCAATAAAGTTTCTTCTTCTTCTTCGGTCGCTGAGCAGCTAACGCTTCCATCAGCTTCGAACGCCAGCGCCTTGAGGCCGACGGCCCCATGCACGGTTCTGGCTGGGTAGATATTCCTCCTGCGTTTGTCCTATATGTCAGAACTTCCAGGAAGGAACAAGAAAGATTGAGACGAAAGTTCAGAGCAGAGCGATGAACGCGTACTCTTCTCTGTTATGACCTGCGTGTGCGACAGCGACATAACACGGCAATCCTCGCCTATCCGTCTTCATTCGAAGCCAAGGATGGATACCGGTAGCCAAAAGGCGGGAAGCCTCGTGAGCGCGCCTGCTTTTATGCCGGATTTCCGGCGCTGTCCTTGGGTGACGTGGTCAGGGGTTCTTATCACGTCGCTGGTGCCTCGCGGGTATGGCGTCGTTTCCCCTGATGGGTTTATCACTTGGAGAGAGACGGGTGGCTTAGCGACTGAGTCGAGCACGCCGCTTCCTTGATGGTCTCAATCGAGACAATGCTGGCAGAACGATTTGCAAGGTTCACCGATGGCGGAAAGACGATCGACACTTCAATTAGGAAATTATGCCTCCTTACACCTATCAATCTTCGTCGTTTATATACGCTTTTAGCAATGAATCTAGCTCTAGAGAATTCGAGCTTTTATTCCTTCAGCCTCAAGTGTTCTTGATATTGTCAGTTAGAAATCTATCTATCTTTATTTATTTATTTATTTATTTATTTATTTATTTATTTATTTATTTATTTATTTATTCGACACAAGTTACAGGCCGCTCAGGGCATTGAGTATGGAGGGCCACAATCGTAATAGGTGAGTGAGAAGCAAAATGAAGCACGAAATCAAGCTTATTGCAACAGTCGTGTTGGAATTACATGGCCACAGTGTTACAGCAATAGGTCCCAGAGTTCTGAAAAATACTGTCAATGGGACGTCCTAGCTATGGTTACATAAATAGGGTTGTTGTACAAATAACAGGAAGAAGTAGGATACGTGAACAATACTAGGTTGATAGTCTACCACAAGTTAACGGTAATGTTAATTACTGAAAAACATGAAAATTCATCAAAAGTGTGCGAGCAAGAAGAATAATGACAGATATTAACAACAATAATTACCCCGACATGAGAGATAAAACTTGTTTATATCAATCAAATCAATTATACAAAAACAAAGAATATATACAACGAAATGACATAGAAATATCAACAGAGAACTGGAAAATTCAGAATGAGTCGGTTAATTCCTAAAGGAAGTATTCTTTGCTGTGCGCGGAGAATGTATGAACGTCGTGACATGATATCTTCAAAGGCAATCAATTCGATATTGCCATGCCAGGGAAGAGGGTTGCGTAATTGCAGTAATTCGTCCTGGCAAAACAAGATTATTGCGTAACGAAAACCGCTGTCCTCCCATATCCGTTGGGGCACCTTGACTACGGGAATGGTGACTTCCGTACATTTCAGCAACTATATAATTGTGCTGCATTCGGTGGAACGAAATTTTAAAAGTGGGATCATGGAAAGCTCTCTCTTCCCGGTATTTCTAGACAGCTTGGCTGCACTGTTCGGTCACAGTCTGTGACCTAGCATCTCCTGCGGGCAACAGGAGGTCTGCACGTGCCCACGATGCCACCGGAAGGCACACCCACCATCGAACAGGGAACGCGTGTGTATCCTCTGCCGAGGCAAAGCCTGTCCTCCTCCCATTCCCGCTTAGACACCTTGACTACGGGAATGGTGACTTCCGTACATTTCAGCAACTATATATTTGTGCTGCATTCGGTGGAACGAAATTTTAAAAGTGGGATCATGGAAAGCTCTCTCTTCCCGGTATTTCGAGACAGCTTGGCTGCACTGTTCGGTCACAGTCTGCGACCTAGCATCTCCTGCGGGCAACAGGAGGTCTGCACGTGCCCACGATGCCACCGGAAGGCACACCCACCATCGAACAGGGAACGCGTGTGTATCCTCTGCCGAGGCAAAGCCTGTCCTCCTCCCATTCCCGCTTAGACACCTTGACTACGGGAATGGTGACTTCCGTACATTTCAGCAACTATATATTTGTGCTGCATTCGGTGGAACAAAATTTTAAAAGTGGGATCACGGAAAGCTTTTTCTTCCCGGTATTTCGAGACAGCTTGGCTGCACTGTTCGGTCACAGTCTGCGACCTAGCATCTCCTGCGGGCAACAGGAGGTCTGCACGTGCCCACGATGCCACCGGAAGGCACACCCACCATCGAACAGGGAACGCGTGTGTATCCTCTGCCGAGGCAAAGCCTGTCCTCCTCCCATTCCCGCTTAGACACCTTGACTACGGGAATGGTGACTTCCGTACATTTCAGCAACTATATATTTGTGCTGCATTCGGTGCAACAAAATTTTAAAAGTGGGATCACGGAAAGCTTTCTCTTCCCGGTATTTCGAGACAGCTTGGCTGCACTATTCGGTCACAGTCTGCGACCTAGCATCTTCTGCGGGCAACAGGAGGTCTGCACGTGCCCACGATGCCACCGGAAGGCACACCCACCATCGAACAGGGAACGCGTGTGTATCCTCTGCCGAGGCAAAGCCTGTCCTCCTCCCATTCCCGCTTAGACACCTTGACTACGGGAATGGTGACTTCCGTACATTTCAGCAACTATATATTTGTGCTGCATTCGGTGGAACAAAATTTTAAAAGTGGGATCACGGAAAGCTTTTTCTTCCCGGTATTTCGAGACAGCTTGGCTGCACTGTTCGGTCACAGTCTGCGACCTAGCATCTCCTGCGGGCAACAGGAGGTCTGCACGTGCCCACGATGCCACCGGAAGGCACACCCACCATCGAACAGGGAACGCGTGTGTATCCTCTGCCGAGGCAAAGCCTGTCCTCCTCCCATTCCCGCTTAGACACCTTGACTACGGGAATGGTGACTTCCGTACATTTCAGCAACTATATATTTGTGCTGCATTCGGTGGAACAAAATTTTAAAAGTGGGATCACGGAAAGCTTTTTCTTCCCGGTATTTCGAGACAGCTTGGCTGCACTGTTCGGTCACAGTCTGCGACCTAGCATTTCCTGCGGGCAACAGGAGGTCTGCACGTGCCCACGATGCCACCGGAAGGCACACCCACCATCGAACAGGGAACACGTGTGTATCCTCTGCCGACGCAAAGCCTGTCCTCCTCCCATTCCCGCTTAGGCACCTTGACTACGGGAATGGTGACTTCCGTACATTTCAGCAACTATATATTTGTGCTGCATTCGGTGCAACAAAATTTTAAAAGTGGGATCACGGAAAGCTTTCTCTTCCCGGTATTTCGAGACAGCTTGGCTGCACTATTCGGTCACAGTCTGCGACCTAGCATCTTCTGCGGGCAACAGGATATCTGCACGTGCCCATGATGTTCTCTTTGCAGCATCTTCGACAGGCAAAAAGCACTTAATCTGGTTTCGCGGTC
Organism: Dermacentor andersoni; assembly: GCF_023375885.2. Taxonomy (NCBI): domain Eukaryota; kingdom Metazoa; phylum Arthropoda; class Arachnida; order Ixodida; family Ixodidae; genus Dermacentor; species Dermacentor andersoni. The sequence goes on from NC_092815.1 coordinate 37,460,471, forward strand.
ACATGGGCAGCGATGCTCATGAAGCCGTCCCCAACGGCAACGAACTTGCACACTTCCAGGCGCGAGATCTCACCCGCCTCGCCGGAAGTGGCAAGCGGAGGCCGGGGGATAGCAATGGCACAGGGACCCTCTCCTTACTTTTAACGAGGTCTGCAAGCACTTTCAACTAGGCCGTCAAAATTTCCGCTTCCACACCCACAGCTAAACAGACCACAGGTAATCATCCTGCGAATGCTGCAGACGGAGACGTATCGGTCTTCATTTATGTGCTCAAAATTCTTAGGAGACATCGCCGCGGGCTGTCGGCGCTGTGTACATCCTAGATGCACTCTTACGCACATGCTCTGGCCGTGCCTCGACTTGCTCAGGGGCTCAGGGTCTCCCTCTTCGGAGCAAGACTGGCTCCAGCTCCCCACTAGCTCCACGAAGGAAGAGAAACTCAGAGCTGTCCTGAGAGCCCGCGAGATCGCCGAGAGTCTCAACCTCCCGGCTTCATCGTGGGTGCGGCCAGCAGACGCTGCTCCCGTAAGGGGGCACCCTTCATCTTCCCAGGACCAAAATAAATGTTGTCTGTCTGTCTGTCTGTCTGTCTGTCTGTCTGTCTGTCTGTCTGTCTGTCTGTCTGTCTGTCTGTCTGTCTGTCTGTCTGTCTGTCTGTCTGTCTGTCTGTCTGTCTGTCTGTCTGTCTGTCTGTCTGTCTGTCTGTCTGTCTGTCTGTCTGTCTGTCTGTCTGTCTGTCTGTCTGTCTGTCTGTCTGTCTGTCTGTCTGTCTGTCTGTCTGTCTGTCTGTCTGTCTGTCTGTCTGTCTGTCTGTCTGTCTGTCTGTCTGTCTGTCTGTCTGTCTGTCTGTCTGTCTGTCTGTCTGTCTGTCTGTCTGTCTGTCTGTCTGTCTGTCTGTCTGTCTGTCTGTCTGTCTGTCTGTCTGTCTGTCTGTCTGTCTGTCTGTCTGTCTGTCTGTCTGTCTGTCTGTCTGTCTGTCTGTCTGTCTGTCTGTCTGTCTGTCTGTCTGTCTGTCTGTCTGTCTGTCTGTCTGTCTGTCTGTCTGTCTGTCTGTCTGTCTGTCTGTCTGTCTGTCTGTCTGTCTGTCTGTCTGTCTGTCTGTCTGTCTGTCTGTCTGTCTGTCTGTCTGTCTGTCTGTCTGTCTGTCTGTCTGTCTGTCTGTCTGTCTGTCTGTCTGTCTGTCTGTCTGTCTGTCTGTCTGTCTGTCTGTCTGTCTGTCTGTCTGTCTGTCTGTCTGTCTGTCTGTCTGTCTGTCTGTCTGTCTGTCTGTCTGTCTGTCTGTCTGTCTGTCTGTCTGTCTGTCTGTCTGTCTGTCTGTCTGTCTGTCTGTCTGTCTGTCTGTCTGTCTGTCTGTCTGTCTGTCTGTCTGTCTGTCTGTCTGTCTGTCTGTCTGTCTGTCTGTCTGTCTGTCTGTCTGTCTGTCTGTCTGTCTGTCTGTCTGTCTGTCTGTCTGTCTGTCTGTCTGTCTGTCTGTCTGTCTGTCTGTCTGTCTGTCTGTCTGTCTGTCTGTCTGTCTGTCTGTCTGTCTGTCTGTCTGTCTGTCTGTCTGTCTGTCTGTCTGTCTGTCTGTCTGTCTGTCTGTCTGTCTGTCTGTCTGTCTGTCTGTCTGTCTGTCTGTCTGTCTGTCTGTCTGTCTGTCTGTCTGTCTGTCTGTCTGTCTGTCTGTCTGTCTGTCTGTCTGTCTGTCTGTCTGTCTGTCTGTCTGTCTGTCTGTCTGTCTGTCTGTCTGTCTGTCTGTCTGTCTGTCTGTCTGTCTGTCTGTCTGTCTGTCTGTCTGTCTGTCTGTCTGTCTGTCTGTCTGTCTGTCTGTCTGTCTGTCTGTCTGTCTGTCTGTCTGTCTGTCTGTCTGTCTGTCTGTCTGTCTGTCTGTCTGTCTGTCTGTCTGTCTGTCTGTCTGTCTGTCTGTCTGTCTCAGTGCTTTCCGCCATTCCATTAGGACTGGCGTCTCACCTCTGAAAACCCAGGTAATTCGCTCTGCTTTACCAGGAGGAACTCTTCAGAGCTCGCGCTGCTACCTGAGCAATCTTACGGAGAGTTGTTTTTAGCAATACACTGCACCACTTCGCTTCAATGCGTCCTATTAGGTGGTCACGTGACCCTAAGATCCTGCCATATGCTATATGGGAGTTTCCTACACTGGCTGCTTGAGGGCCTCACTGAGTCCTTGCACGGCATGGCTAGCATCTTTCCATCGCCGAATAGCACAGGAGTCATTGTGATAACGCATCGTACCGTATGAAGTACAGCGGGCGATCTCCATATCCGACATCCTTCGCATCCTTGTGCTTTGTGAGCGCGCGTCGGCTCACTTTTTCTCCTTTGTGGGCGCGCGTCCGAGCGCGGCCAAGCCGGCTGGCACTTGCCGCTGGATGGCGATTAGGCGCTGCAAAGGCATGCGTGCTCCCTCGACCGGAATAATGGCGCTCCGCGAGCCGTTCGACGTCTCGCGCTTCTTCGTGCTTGCGGACGCGGAATACATCCCTTCGCTTTCTTTGTTGGCCCGTGCCCAATTGAGTCGACCCCTCCACTCAGCTTCACTTACAGTGTTCTCACTGGCTGAGAGACTCTACCCTTCTCGTTCGCTCGAGAACGCCTGCAGAATGGCGGATAAAAAAGGGGGCTGGAGTATATGCGCCCATGTCATTGTTCGTCCCATCTTCTTTGAATACCGTTCTTCACTTCCCGACAGCCCATTTTTACATTACATTTTGACGGCCTGCTTTGCAGCAGTGAAGGTCTTTCTTTTACACTTTAAAATTTCATTTGTTTCTCCAGTTCCATGGTACAGCCTGTCACTTTTACTCGACTTTCTTTTTTTGCCTTTTATTCGGAGAAGCGTCAATGCGAGAAACACTCTGTATGCTCCTGGTGACGTGCTATTCGCTTGCTTCATACCGTCAATGTCATGGCGTACCAGAGAACTGAAAGCGGTTTTTTATTTAGAAGTTCATAGCTTTTTTATCTGACCGGACAATCAGTTACGTACGGCGTTACATGCACGCGACGCAATGTAACTAAATATCATTTTTTTGCAATAGCATATATATGGTAACTGCAGGCGATATTTTGTCATCGTCACTCTCATGATGTCGTGCATAAAGTGCAAGAAGATCCTATAGCACTCCTCACGCCGTATGCGTTGATGCGACGGAAAGCGTGCGAGGGTGACCCTTGTCGGCTAACCCGCCGCCACGGTTGGAGGTCACAGGATCAAGCGCGCGCTGGGCGAAAGGGGGGGGGGGGGAAGGCAGGTGAATGGGCGTCCCTTCCTCTAGCCCGGGCGTGACTGCGCGTGACTGTCCACGCTGCCCAAAATAGTCTGGTGGTCCCATGACACCAACTTCATAATAGGTGGATTTCCTTCTAATCGTCTGAAACTGCTGTAGATGCTGAGCTCCGGGCCGGGAGTGCACTTTTACTTATTTTACCGGTAGATATAGCCGGCGACAGCACGCCTCCCAGAGCAGCGGTGGATGCTCTACAGTTTCACCAAAGCTGTGGTGGGAGAATAGGCACCCAGAGACCTTCGCAAACCCTGTAGGGCTCCCTTTCGAGATGAGAACCCATATAAACTACCGAATGCCACGTCGTGGTATATCTCTACACCCACTAGAAAAACCAGTTGGTTTCCGGTGGCCCCAGGATTCGAACCAAGTCTTCCCGTACACGAGGCGGACGCTGTGCTCTTTCACCCCCACTGCGGTCTTGAAGGTGACCTGCGGCGGGTACAAACTCAAAGGGCAAGCCAATGTGCCTGAGACTACTTGCGCGCTCTGCTTTCTCGTGCCTATACTCGCGGAAAACTTTCTGTGGCTATGAAGGGAGAGATATGCGCGCGTGGCTGCTGCACATATGTCACCGCGCCAAGCAGTCCGGCAGCGTTGACAGTGCTATTGGTTGCTCGGAAGAGACGCTGAATCTACGTAGCTTCCACGTGCGACGGTTTCCCGTTTGCCTCGACGGGGAAGCGAAAAGCCGCAAAGTAAGCTTTTACACTGTGTGGTGTGTGTTATTAAGCTGTTGGCTAATGGGGTGTTTATGTTTTCTCTTCGCCACCCTAACGTAACGTGAATTAAAATGTGGGACTTTTCACAAGCGCTCTCACTTGTGCGCGCTTTGCCTCTGTAGCTTCCCCTTCATAGCTACAGAAAGTTGTCCGCAAGTATATACTCCGTTTCATACATAGCGTGCAACGCTTCCAAAGCTGGGGAGCGTAATACGGCGCTATAATTGCGACAAGTAACGCACAACACTGCTCAATTGCAATAATATAAAGATAGTGCGATCACAAATATAATAATTAGTATTTCGTTCCAGGTTTGTTAACAAACAAGATTTATGCAGGGTTCAGTATCAAAAGCGTCATAGTACTTTCAATATCTCTCTTAGTTCGAGTCAGGTTTCGCGTCGTCCGAACAGCCGACACAAAGAAGATGGCGTCTCCCGCCTCAGCTGGAAGCGCAATGCCTTGTCGTTTGTTTTTGGAAAATATCTCCAGCGAAGTTGTTAAGGCAACGCAAGTAATTTATTGTCAACGTCTATGCAGCGACAAGGGCACGCTTCCCGGAGAAGACATTCCGCGAAGTTCTTGACATTGTGAGTGCTCGTACCGGAGTGTCCGCTCGCGCTGTCGTGAAGTACGAGAGTCCCTGAGGCCAACTGGCTGCACCGAAGAAGCGACCTCGCAAAGTGACTCTAGCAAGCTCGCGTTTCGTCAAGCTTGATAGCTTTGCGATACACGCTGTTCGTCTTAAGGTACATGCCATGTATGCTGAAAAAGAAATTCCAACTCTTGTTAAAATCCCTTCACCGGTTAACGAAAACGACGACCTGCCGCTATTCAGCAAGATGACATTATGGAGGCTGTTGCATGACATTGGATTCACTTTTGAAAAACGAAAACGAGAGCTGGGGCTCATCGAGCGCGACGACATAATCGCCTGGCGTCGGAGGTACTTGAGAGCCATCAAGGAATTCCGGAAGCAGGGCAGGTACGTAGCATACTTTATAATGCGACTTGCACGTTGAGTTTTTTTGCCGTGTATTCTTGCCACTTGGAAATAGAAAACAGAGTGTTCATGCACTTTAGTTGCTGCGATCCAGCAGCATGCGCTTTAGTTCGCCTTCTATTCGTTGTGTGCGCGCTGGCGCGGGGCCAAATTTTTGTAGCTATGCAGTTTAAGCTACAACAGTGTCGTACCGGCGACCACAAACGCGCTGTTCGAACGTGCTCCTGAGCGAGAGACGCCAACCTGCAAGCTGGCGGCGCGTGTTCGTAGCTTCCAGTGCAGAGGGACAGAAAGCTGTTCCCGGGTAGTTTCAGGCGTCTTCTCGTTGGGAACAAGATTTCAGGTACGCTATAGAGACATATTCTTATCACGTTTTTTGCAGGGCAATTATTTACCTGGATGAAACGTGGGTAAATGACGGCCATACCAAGCAGCAAGTATGGCAAGACAGCACAGTGGCATCATCTAAGGAGGCCTTCCTAAGGGGCCTAACAACAGGTCCAGGAACCCCATCCTGAAAGGGAGGCCACCTGATGCTTGTGTAGGCAGGAAGCAGTGACACTGGATTTATTAAAGGCGCAGCAGACTTCTTCAGGGCTAAGAAAGGCAGTAATGTGGACTACCATTCAGACATGGAAGGCACATATTTCGAATACTGGGGCCCTATAACGTAGAACTATTCCAATGTGTTTTTATTCTAGTCTCCGGACTTCAAATTTGCGTAACCGCAGACGCAACCATCGCACGGTGACCTGCAGCGTTGCCTCACCAGTCGAATCAAATGCCCTTTTAGTTTATGGGAGGTCACTTTTCTTTTATTTCAAACCGAATACCATTGCCTAGATTGAGCGGTTTTTCGTTTGTAATTGACTCCCAGAAGGTGAGGAGCACGCTCAAGTGGAGAGGGTATCGATGGGGCCGAGACAGCGCTGTCTCTTTATTTATTACGGAAGAAAGTTACGAGAGGAGCAGCGAGAGAGCAGCCGATTTCGACGCGCAGGGCAGCTCTGGCGTAATCCTTCCATGAGAATTATGCTGTCACATACGGTGTTATGTGCCACCTGGCGGCATTTTTGGCGTTCGTATTCAGACTAACTAGACAGATCCTCACGCTGCTAGACGGCCTCTGATGATGTCACACGTACACGCCGATCTGCTTTTCCGTGTTGTAGTCGGATTGAGCAGTGCGTTGCCCGTCAAAATTCTTACCTCATGGCGCCTTACGTTCATTTCGCAGTGTCAAACTTCCAGCTCGGCAGGACATCTTAAGTACATGACGCAATATCCGAGGCTCCGCTTGCCATGTGTAAGTCAAATGTATATGTATTCCAGAAGCATACGCTGGCGTCAGAATCTTGTCGGAAGCGGCAGAGGAGGCAGCAGTAGTAGTAGAAGAAAAAAATAGAACGTTACTGGTGGCACATTCACTTGCCCATATTTTACTCCGCAAGTAAATCTTCAAAGCTACACTCGCATTCTCGCACACATGAATAACGACGTTTACTGTCCCTAATTCTTGCTTCAAGGAGTGGGTGTAAGAAAAAGTGGAAACTACGATCTTCAAAATATTATGACTGGATTAGTTTGGTCGCTAAATTATTGCGTATCCTAATGCCATGTTGATTTTCACCTTCCTGCAGCACCGGAATCACTGGCTGGAATGTGGCGCCAGATTTTTTGTCAAAGCACAGGAGCGCAATCAAGGAGATGCCAATCTAAAGCTTTTTTATGCACACTGAATAGAGAATTAGCTTCATTCCTGGCTTCCTGGACACTATCTCTGATTTTTTCCTAACTGCTGGAAACTAATATCAATGACTCGTGCATCTCTTTTGCCCATGAAATTTATGAGGCTCTCGAGGAGCGTACTGGAGTCGTAAAAACATCGGATATTGAAATATACTGCTCGGCTTCTACACCTAAATATAAAGGGTAGTTGTGCTTCCAGAAATTATAATTTCGCAACCACTGGCTTGCACAAAAACCGTAGGTATTCAAGAAATCAGAGCTAACGCCCCATCATCAGTGATAGAATGGAAGCGAGTAGAGTAGTGGACCCACTAGTGCATTCCAAGTTTCCCATGAAAACGTCACAACTATAGAGATACTGCTGTCGCTTGATTTAAATCACAGTGCCATTTCTTTACTTTTTACCCCTACTCTAGCGTGATTCGCTTCGAAGGTCGTCCACCCACGAATAATTAAAGTATCGTAGCATTTTGCCCTCGGCGATAGTTTACACTGAAGTAAACCAAAATGCTGTTGCGAATTTTTAAGTATGACTGTATTGTGTGACCAAATTTGAGAACGTGTTCTGTTGATCGGCGATTTGTGACTATGGGCCTACTAGGCTCTTGCCTCCTACTTCATCTATTTCACATATTTGCTTTTTCTATGTGCGAGGTATATGACTGAATGCTTCTCTGTTAGCTTCCTTGTCGGGTGTTGTGTTCTTTATTAGTCCTTTGCTATCATTTGTGGCCTCGTAGTACGTTTGTCGACGTTGTAGGGCACTATACACCTATTGCAAGCTCTCAACAAATAGATCTAGCCTCCTCCACCATGGAATGTTTTACTGTATGACCGCAACTCTCGTAAGACATTTGTTTGGACTTTACTACTCATCACACGCTGCAACGCGTTCTCGCTATGACGCTACACCTGCACTTTATAAATAAGATAACACCCACACGAGGACGGTAGCCGGTTCGTTTTGCATTTTTCAGATGCGCCGAAAACTTCCGTTCTGTATGAATCATTCCTTATGTGCAGTTTTCGACAATGAATGGCGATGACCGCCGTGATAATGTTCTAGTAAATAGTTTCCGTCCTGACATCGAGGCAATTTTTACAGCACACACCGCAAGGCAGACAGAGTGAGAGAGAGCATTGTGCAAGGTCATTTGGGGTCATTTCGCAAGTAATAATCTTGATTTTCAGTGAGCTGGTCCTCAATGGCGATAAGAAGAAAGGCGCTCGTGTGTGTTTTCCCTGCTCCTCTTCGCTTTTATCCCACGATCTCCCTGACTGAGTAGACGCAGTCTATCAGTGTGTGCCAGCCAGTCGCTGGACCAATTGGCGTCGTCATCGCACGCGTTTCCGCACTGGTCAATCACGATAGCGAGCGATAGGACGATTACGCAATCGCTTTCAAACTTACGCTCCCCGAGCATTGTGGGCTCAGTTTGTTGTGCTCGAATTATCTTTTACTCGGTACTGCGCGGTGACGTCTAAGCTTACGAAGAAAAAGCAAAACGGGCCTCCTGGAATGAGCTGGGGCGCTTTAGCGTAAAGCTATTCCAAACGGTTCTATTTCATTTCTGCAATCAACCAAGCCCCTCACAATTGGTGAAAGCCTTCCTACTCCACCCACTCCCCCCCACCCCCCTCGTGCCCCTCACGCTTGTCTGTCACACGACCTCAGAAAAACCACAAGAGCTCCTCATATTATATGAAGTGCACACACTGATAGTGTATAATTACACCGAAAGAAATAAAAAAAATTGAACGCCCGATCCACTCTGTAAAGGTGGATTGCCAGCGAAGCTGTTACCATCCACTTAACCTCTTGCACAGCCTTTTGGTTCGAAGGGTTTTGCCTACGAGGTTGCTTCGAGAGCCTATATTGCTCATTTCTGCGCGCATCGTATTCCCGTTGCTTTTTGTTTGTGGGCAGCCGTTCTCAAAATTTCAAGGAATAACTTTTTAAAGAATGAAAGGCAAGGGATGAACAACTTTGGTAGTGGAGAAGTGGTCGGGTATGCGTGGTTCGGAATTCGGTTCGAAATTCTTTTTGCCGAAGCGACGTACAAAGCTGACGCGGAACGCCGACGCCAGATTTTCTGCGACATGGCATTTTCTGCAACTCGGTTAAAACATTCTGTGCCAGTATCACGTTTTTGAGGCATTTCGCCCCGTACACGACATGGCTCTGCCAAATTTTCTACTCTGGGAACCTGTTTTAGCTTAATTTATATGCTTACATACCACGCCGCCGCGATTTTCTGTGTTGTACACCAAAAGCGAAGCAAGGACAAGTGGGCCAATCGCGGAGGCCGGCACCACCCTCCTCATCGGGTTATCTACTTTGACTGCCCTAGCCCGGCTCCACCGAAACCTTCTCCACTTCTGTGTTTTCCTTGTCCCTGGTCAACCAATTGGATTAGAAAAACCTGTCAGGTAAGGCAATGTTATGCGCTTTGGAAGCAAACAAATGTGACCTCCTTTAAACGAGGAGAGCGTTTCATTGGCCTGTTAAAAGAACGCTACGAGCCATCGCCCGATGCTTTTGACGTCGGAAGATTGGAATTTGATCGGTCTTCACTGCTCGGTCTTCATGTGGTCGGTCTTCACTGATCGATTTCACTGCTGTCGCAAACGAAAATCGAAGAAACCATGGATTACGAATGCCTTATTGAAAAAAATAGAAAAAAGAACGAAACTATATTCGCAATTCATTAAATACAAGGACCCCGTGAAATTGTCTCGATATAAGAAATGCCGCAATAACTTGAACGAAAGAACTACGAGAAGCCAAGTACGAATACTTCAGCCATTCGTTCTCAGATAATTCGAGCACGAACCCTCAGCATCGATGACATCGACTAAGTAAACTACTTGGACGTCACTACAACAGTGGTCCAAACTGCATTATGCGCGATGGTGCTGTGCTGACAGGGCAGGATCTCTCAAATGCATTTAACGATTTCTTTGTGAATATCAGAAATACAGTATGTTCTCCTATTAATTCAACAAACACGTCAATTCACCAAGCACCAGGAGTCTCGATGTCGATGTTTATGTCCCCTACAACCGAAAATGAAATCATCTCTGCATTCAGAAATCTTAAAAACAGTAGGGCTTTAGATATTAACAGTTTTCAAATAAAACCTCTAAAGTATGTAATTGATTTGTTAGCCCCAATCAACCTTTGTCTCCGTAGTGGAGCATTTCCTAAGCAGATGCAGTTTGCAAAAATTATCGTGATACACAAAGGAGGCGATATCTCTGAATTGTCAAATTATAGGCCAATTTATATTCTACCGGTAATTTCTAAAGGCATAGAGAAAAGTATTCCCAGGAGAATAACTAATTTTTTCGATAAGCATACCGTTTTGTCGAATGATCAGTTCGGGCTCAGACCAAAAAGATACGCTTAGTTGGCACTGCTCAAGCAAAAGGAACCCATCCCAAATGCATTTGAAGACAAGCTCCTTGTCCTCGGAATTTATATTGACTTTTCCAAAGCCTTTGATTTAATAAATCATGACTTGTTAGTAAATAAATTAAACCAATATGGTATAAGAGGGATTCCCAATTCTTCGATACGGTCATATCTTCAAGATCGTAAACAAATTGTAGCCCACAATGATGCTCTGTCTTATGGCCAATACATAAAATCGGGTGTGCCGCAAGGCACCATCCTAGGTCCTTTGTTGTTTTTAGTTTACTTAAATGATATATTTTACACTAAGCTACCGGTGAACCTTACTGCCTACGCTGATGACCTTACGGTGCTCATTACAGGTGGTAGAGAAAATGACTTATCCTCCACAGGTAATGGGTTTTTGCAATACATGTGTCAGTGGTCGCAGGAAAATTACCTAAAGGCTAACACAAGCAAAACTAAAGCCATGGTATTTCGAGCGAAAAACAAAGTTGTAAAAGATGTTATGCTTAGGTTTGGAGACAACTATATTCAAATCATGCGTAGTATCAAATTTCTGGAAGTAACCTTCTCGGAAACATTAAATTGGGATGCCGAAATTAATAACATGCGATCAAAAATGAACAAAGTGAATGGGGTGCTGTGTCGTCAACGGTATGTGCTATCAACAAGAATTGAACTATTAATCTACAACGCTTTCTTAGTTCCAATACTTAACTATTGCCACACTGTCTGGGGCACAAGTACGAAGCATAATTTATCCAAGATTATTGTTACTCAGAAACGTGCGATAAGATTGATTGCTAACATACCATGGTATGCCCACACAGAAAGCTATTATTCCGAGTTTAACATCATTCAAGTGCCTAATCTTTATGCCTTCAGATTAATTCTTATGTATAAGAATGCTATTAGAACAAACAACGCAGATATGCTGACACTATTCAACCTTCAAAGCCATGTGCCCATGTACAATGTGCGCCGTTGCACCGCTTGGTCTACACCGTTTTGTCGGACTGCGTGCCGATTTCAATCAAGCGCCTATAAACTTCCCTGTTACCTTAACACACATGAACGGAATAACATCTCACCGGAAGAAATATCAAAAAATAAGTTGATTAGTGTTTTGCCGCTCCTGCACTAATGCATCGTGTTTCATTCTGTGTTTTGTATGTCGCGCTATTGTTTCTAACATCACACAATGTTAACAAATGCACTAAGGCTGTTCTCAATTTTGTACGTATATTTTCTTAATGATCCCTACTGTATTTTTGTCCATGTACGTTCGCAAATTTCGCAATGTATTTCAATGTTTCCAGCATTTCTATGTGTTTGTCACGATTAAGCTGTTTCCTCGTCATACTGTCATGTGGGGCGTAATGGGGTTTTTTCAAGCCGCTTCATGCGGCTTTTACCCTTACTTCCGCTCTCATTCTGTATTCTGTGGAAAGAGAGAAATAAAGATTGTTATTATTATTTAAAAAAATTCCTGATGTCAGGAATTTGACATCAGGGGATTCGAATAAAAACAGGTTGGAATAGTTTTACGTTATACGGCCCTGGTCTCGATCCATCGTCTTTGTTCCTTCAGGTTTGTTTTGCTCAATCTGACGCGCAAGGGCTTTATAAGTTTGTGCGTGGCACCATACCTTAATGTCACATATCTCACGTATTCTTTTTTTTTTCAGCTCCTACAACAGGAAAGGATGCTGGACGGCGTGCGAGAGCAACGTATGCGAAGGGGCATTTTTATTTCGCCAGACTCTAGCGTCAAACACATCTGACAATGAGGCACCTTTAAGAGTGAAAAATGTCCCCAAAAGACGAGACATGAGGTCTGTATCTGGCATCGAATAGAAAGTGTAAAGAAAGAAGGACGCACGATTTGTCTTTCGCCAACGACACACAGAGTCACTGCTGCGGATGGAACACAAAAGAGCAGTCGGAAACGAGGATTGTGCACTGGGGACGAACGTGGGCGGAGTTTCAAGAGTTGCGCTCACTTTCGGCGTGCTGAGAGGAGACAGAAAATGAAGACAAAAGAAAGCGGGAGACGAAATCAAAGGCAAACAGCAATATAAGGATAGATGTGCCGATAATACCGAGCTGGTGTGCGACAAAAAAAGAAGAGAGAAGAAAAGACGTGTGCGAGAAGGAAAAGCCAACCTAACATTGCCTGTCTAGCGACAATTTTTTCTGGGAGCTTATCTTTGTGTTGCGCCATGCCAAGTCTGTCGCTGCGGTGTATCGCGCTACCGTTTTGCTTCCGTTTTGTGACAAACGCGGGTGAAACCGGACGGGAAATTAAATTTATGGGGGCTGCTCGTCGGTGGAGACGGTTTTATACCTTTGAGCGCTACCGAAAGGAAATGGAGGGAAGAAATAAAACTACAGAATTGTGCTGAATTGCATTTGGGCGCGTCTCTTGCCTTCAAGTAGGTTTCCATCTGTCGCCGAAAGCCATGCACGTTTGTCTGGTTGATGGATCGTCGTGTTTGTCGGTTTTCACCCGATCGCATATAGTACAGGCCTGGATGTGCTGCTTACGTTCGCTACCTTTTGAGTGGGAACAAGGGATGCGTTGATGGCGACAATTAACAGTGCCTTGAAACAAGCAGCATCAGACCCCAGGGTCTCACGTGCGCCTTAAAGGTAGTTTTGTTTTCGTCTTGGAACGTGAGCATATGACAGGACCAAAAACGGCCATGCGCTATAGCCAACAGGGAGAACCACAGGAGGTAGTAAATGGGACTCACTGTTTATCTTCCAAGGTTGCCAATATTTTTCTACCTTGAATGGTGTCGTCGCTTTACCCTACCGTTTTTAAGACATCACGCGATTCATAGGTGATGGCTAAGGATTTCTTTTTATTTCATTCGCCATGATCTTCAGTCAGGTACTCTAGATGTGCATGTAGAACCTTGTGATCTACTCAGTCAGGTACCATTTTTGTTCCAACGTCGCACTTTTCTTATTTCTTTTTCATTCTTCTCCATCTTTTCTGCACACCATAAGCTAAGTCACTGTCTGCGAGATATGTATTTCGGTTTGCCGCACTTTTCAACTGCATGGTTGCTCGTGGCCGCACAGGCTGCTCCGCCAACCTCCTTTGAACATAGTCTCATTTCAGAGTCTCTCTCTCTCTCTAAAAGCAAGGAGAGTTGTGCGACATGTTTTAGTGGAAGTTCCCAGGTTAATTCATATTACTTTAACATGAATTAGTGCGCAAGCTGGTTTGCACTCGGTCTAGTAATCAAACCTTTATGTCACGGTCCGAGGTAGAATAGTATAGCCGTTCAGGCCGCAGTCCCAGGTAAAAAAAAAATTCCCCCCTTTTTCCTTTTTTTTTTACAACACGAGACGGCATTAACGTTTAGTTTATGGTCTCGTTCGCTTAGACCGGTGTATTTTCACACTCGTGCGGGAAGCAAAGCGTAGTACGCGGCCCTGGCTTCGCTACAGAGCCGCGACTCACTGGAGTGTGAGAGGACATCCACTTGGCTACGCCCTTTTGCAAACGAAGGCGATGTATGATGCATGTATAGGGAATATATTGATAACGAGTGTATACACTTAGAACTACGACACACACCTAGATTAGGGGGGAGGGAGAATATTTCGGCATTTTCGAATATTTAAACCTAACCAAACATTTCGCAAAAAAAAAAAAATTAAAGTTGTTGCTGTTGCTCGTCTGCTAGACGAAGTGTCGCAAATTATCAGAAGTGAAATAACGGCATTAGGTTTACGAGGAACGCAGAGTCAAAAACGAATAATGCGGGTATTGTTTTAGGTTTCGCGGTGGAAATCTACATGGCAACCTGTGAATTTCTCTCGCCGTTTGTCATTTATAGTTTCTGGCAGTCTAATAATTTACTGTTTTTATCTTTTACGCTACTGCCAGTGACGTTTTTCTTAAAAATGACCCTTACACGTGTCTACGCGCACAAGTCCTTCAGCAGCGTTCTTTTCTTTTTGGACTCTGCTAGTCGTTCTTCGGCGATTATTTATTTAAAGTTTTCATGGCCCCCCATTTCACACAGCAGCCATTTGTTTTTATAATGTTGCTTGCAAACTGGCTGGAAATACATTGAGGAGCTAATCCTGAATTTTTGTTTAAATGACAATTTGTGATCCTGTGTTTAAAACGTATTCTTTGTTCTTCCTCATAGTTAGCTGTCTTCTTTAGATTAGACAGTACATGCGTGGTGGTACCTAATCGCAATATATATATATATAAATATATATATAGGGTTTCTTCAAAGTTCAGCAGGCAGAACCCGACGTAACATATGCATGAAAGAGACGCGAACTTTTGGCAGACGTAATAATATATATATATATATATATATATATATATATATATATATATATATATATATATATATATATATATATATATACTCCGCAACTAACTACATACGTACGTCTGCGTCTGACTATTCGATACTGGCTATTCGTGTACCATTCATGTTTGACAATTTTATTATTTACCCATCTTTAACTTAGATACATTTTAGTCTTCATACCCCATGTATCCCAGAGAGAGAGAGAGAGATAAGTCATAAGGGAAAGGTAAAGAGGTTAACCAGGCTGAGACCGGTAGTCTGCAGCGCACTGGGGAAGCGAGAAAGAGGATTGAAAGAGGAAAAGGAAGAAAGATGGTCACAGTCTCCACTGTTACGCACACAAGCGTGCACCACTGAGTCAGTCACAGGTGGTCATATAGGCTGGTGTATTTCAAGAAACGCACCAGCACCTATGTGGCCTTGCACATAGCAGTTCCAGTTGCACAATGATTCTAGGCGATTCACCAGCAATAAATACATAGCTAGCAGCACATACCCAGTGCCCAAGTTGTCCTTTTCGGGAACATACCTAGTGGCACCTATCTGCTCACCCAAGTTGACTACCAGGCGAGGCAGCACTCAGCAGCAAATTGTCTATTCGTGCATAGAGAGCTAGGGAAAATGTGAGCTGGATGCACGCTACGTGCCATATGTCTCGTATTATCGTCATTTCTCTGCATTCAATTTTATAGGCCATGACAGGTTTGCCTAAAGAGTACACTTTCTTCATGCCTTCATCTTACGCACAAAAATTATAAGCCGAGAGTCATGGATAGTGGACGTTAGTAATGGTCAAACGCTAAAAGGCAGCAGGAAGGCGTTAACATAGAGAGCCACTATATACATAGCTAAAATAAGCGGGTCACTATCTTCGTTGCACAACTTTTACTTCAAAAAACTGATAATTTGGTTCATTACACTTTAAGTCATCACATCATCCCATTAGTAGCTGTATAATAGCCATATGCTTGGAGATGCACACTTGAGCTTATCGGAAAGGGAAGAGTCATTGTCTGCTCTTGCGTGGCTCTATTGCCACGTACTGCAAAAGAATGGATTTAATGTGAGGTGACTACCACGCAGACACCTCGTAAATGGACAGTGATCTGCGATGCCAAATCACCAAACTTCGTCACAGTGCCGAGTCAGGTGGCCACGGGATCACCTTTGAGTGGGTGCCTAGTTAATGTGGTGTGATTAGCAATGAACTCGCTGACAGTGAGGCAAGATCGGCCTTCGCTTCCTCTGATGAAGTACGGATTGCCTACTCGCGACCTCACACCAACGTTATGATCAAGGCACTCATGCAGGACCTTACAGAGGCATACAGAGCCCACGGTGACAACATCCACAGACGCCTACATATGATCCACCCAGACGGTAAATTCTGTTTGCCCCCGAACGTTACGCAGCGCAAAACGTCATTGCTACAGGGATTCGGCTGGGCGTCACTTTCACCCGTCGCTAAGCGCACCTCATCGGCCAATCGAACAGCCCTGATTATAAACACTGCCAGACGCCTAAAATGCTGGAACGTATACTGTGCTATTGCGCAGCATTTTTGCTGGAGCGTAGGATGTTGGAAAGTTCCCTAGCCAGCGTTGGCCGGCAACCCCTGTCGGAGGACGCTATCGTCGGCCCATGGCCTGACGTTGCAACTTCAATGCGGGCAACTAAGGCACTGTTAAAGTTTCTGCAGGACACCAATTTAGACGAGCGGCGCTAGCAGGGCAACTACCTCATATACATAAGCACTTACCACTTCTTTTATCATCATCACCCATCCCAGCAGTGTCACTCCCCTTCCCTCCTCCCCAGTGCAGAGTAGCAGACTAGAGCGCACTAGCTCAGGTTGACCTCTCTGTCCTTCCTGTCAATAAATGTGAGGTGTAGCACACAGATTGAATTCTATAGCTGGTAGTGTGGTTATGTTTCTTTATGTGATTATATACAGATAACACGATAGGCTTAGGTGAACGCAAGCAAAATTGTAATTTTCTTTCTTTGATTTATCCACACAGTCGCTACGTGAGGTGAAGTTAGTCTTCAATAGGATATATACTTCATGCTGGTATTTATCACGTGAATAACGTATTGCCTGTGCATACGTGCGATAAACACTTTATTACAAATCGAAACATGCTGACGCATGCAGGCACGCACAGCGCTTACCACGGACAAAAGTTTATTATCAAAGAAATCAATGCAGCCTTCCGACACTAGAATCACACCTCAAGAGTTACACCGCTTACAAATAATACTAAACACTTTGAATAATCTAACAAAGCTACAATCCACTACTTACATGCAATTTTAACAAATTAAGCAAACAAAGCGAAAGATAACAAGAACGTTCTGATTCCTCAAGCGCTAGTTAAGGCATACTAATGTTCGCTTTTCCAAAGCAATAGTCCATCGGAATGCGCTGCCATAAGAAGTGGTTAACTCGTCTGTCATGAACTCATCTTTATCGCCTTGGCGTGAGACTTTAGAATCTAGCTGATTTCTTGTTATTGATTTTTCAACCCTTATCCTTCGAGCACAGCGCTCGCATTCTTGATTTTCTTCTGCCTTATTTGTCGTATTGCATATATTTACATTGAGCGCAAAGCGTGAGTTGTAGCATGCTAAATATGCCTCATGCAATGCAGTTGTCACTATCTCGCTGTCACTTAGAAGCTTTGTACTTTTCCATCATTTTCCGCTTGCGAGTTGTGCGTGTGCGCTGTGTTTAAGCCTGTAACTGAAAACACTAATCTACTTATCCTTTGCCCACGAGAATTTACTGTTTCGAATTATCTCTTGGACACCGCTTCCACGCATGTAGGGGATTCTGACAAGCCTCAGGCTCGCACAAAAACGGTTTCGTTTTTTGACTTCACTCTTGTTTGCATCGTTGTGATATGTACATATATATCACAATTCTGCTTATAATTTATGTAGTCTATGAACTATATAGTCTATATAACCTACAGTGTTATGAAAAATTGCACTTATTGTGCAATTGTGGAAGTTTCATGATGATTCATCTCTCTCTTTTCCCCCTCTCCCTCCCCAACTGTAGGGTAGCAAACTGGAAAAAGTCTAGTTTAACTCCCTTCCTTGCCTTCGTTCCCTTCTCTCTGTACTTGTTCCGGGGTTGTAGCATATTCTTAAAGTTATTTATCACGTAACGAATACTCGCCCTGGTGGCATAGGGGCTAAGGCGTTGCGCTACCAAGCCCAAGGGCGCGGGATCGAATCGCGGTCACAGCGGCCGCATTTCGATGAGGGTCAAATGCAGAAACGCCCGTCCACTGTGCCTGGCGTGCACGTTAGATAACACCAGGAGGTCAAAATTTACCCGGAATTCCCCACTACGGTGCGCCTCGTAATCTAATCGTGGCTTTGGATCATAAAAAAACAACAATTTTAAATGACATAACGATATAGAAACGACGCACCCGTGCAGAAATATTTTCCATGTTATCGCTAAGTAGACTTGCCTATTAAATTCAATAAAGCCGGCTGATAGGCTTCCTCGCATAAACGCTAACGCAAATACGCGATAAGCAAGCAAACATCTCCGAGTACTAGACGTTCGTGCATGGGCGCTCGGTTTGGGTTAGCGTTCCCAGCACGAATCCCTTGGCTACGAGCTGGCAGTCGAGCTGGCAGAGGACAGGAGAAGGACTGCAAAAATCAAAACAATCGTAGAGGCCGACGGCGCTTCGTCGGGCGTAGAGAATGCGTTTTTCAGCATGCAGCCCACGGCGCGTTCCGTGAAAAAGCTTTCAAATGACGCTGGCGATGTGCGGCGCCTATGCTTTCCCCGTGGTTCCGATTTCTCCTTTCTGAGGTTGGAGTTTAGCGACTCTCAAGGGAAACGATGATTGTGCCTTCCGAAGGTCGCGCATTCACACAATTCTTCCAAGTAGCAAGCTTTAATTTTTGCGGAAGTGAAGTTCGCAGCTAGGGCGCCTTTTCTCGCCTTCTCGACCCTCCCGGGAAGTTCGATTCCCATTTCTTAGGTGATGAGAAAGAGAATAAAGTTATAATGACAAGAAAAAAAAAACCTTGAGGTCGGCGCGTTTGCGGTCGTGCAGAAACGTGCGGAGAAGGCGATGTACGCGCCACTGAAAAAGCCTGTTCTGCCACAGGCGCGTCCGGAACGTTGACAGTTTTTCTTGCTCTCAAGTTCGCGGTGCCAGTGTTGTTTAAGTACTTTCAAACAGAGGGAAGTAATTTTGTTTCAATAGAATCAATGGAAATGGCCGGAGGCATGATATGTGTAAATGCGAAGCAGAATGTGCATCCTGAAGTTATTCTTTTTACAGCATTCCTTTCCACACTTCTGCATTTTCTTTTCTTGTATCACTACGGTGTAATACATGTTCTGCCATCAGAGCACCTGCTTAATGCTGCGCGATTGTTGCTCTGTAATCATGGCTGCAAACTGTCCTACTGGTTTTCTTTAGCGGGTGTGCGAACAGCAATTTTTCTGACCAAGTATAATACGAGTAGAATATCGAACAGCTTGCAAATTATAAACAGCAATTCTCACAATTATAAAGAAAGAACAATGTTCACGTCCCATTACTGATAACGTTAGCAAGTTTCTGTCATTACAGTGTCCGTTGGGAAGCGTTGTTTACAAATGAAACATTATGAATAATTAAGCAGTTATGGCACATATAGGACTCTTCGGAGACGGCGAATGATCGCTGTATGGCCGGTGACGCCTGACTCCCCGAGCGACGTAGCCCGTTCCTGGGTTTTTACGTTTTATGCTTGTACTACGCCCACGGAGATCAAATTTATCCTACATTTACAGCAATTGCGCACAGTTGATAGGATAGGATAGGATAGGATAGGAACAACTTTTTTTTAAATGCCGGCGACCGACGGTTTAACGCGTCGTGACGCTGGCCAAGCGTCGACCCGGGGTAGTAATTGACATTCTGAAAAGTTATTCGAAAAATATTCGAGTTAACCCATATTTTATTCTGTTGGATTATTTTACTCTGTTGGATTATGTATGCGAAAGTTTTGAATTCATTTGAACACATCCCCCTAGCGTTCTTAGTTGAACGGATGCTCCGCGACCAGAGCATTCGCTATGGTATCTATGTGGTCGTGGCGGGCAGTCGTGACACGAACAAGTTGCCATGGGTGAAGCGTCGTCGAAAATAAGTGGGAAACGCATTTCACATGGTCGCCGCTTCAAGAAGCATAGCCCGCATTATAGACGCTCCAACGCTTGCGTTCGTTACCATATTATGTGACGTCACTATTGTCACGTGGCAGTGACGGCGAAGAAAGCAGCCAAACTGGGATAGACGAAACTAGCGTTTTATTGGGCGAACTTGTGCCCTCAAAAACAGGCTACACTCAAAGAACGGCGACAGCGGCGAACACAGTCGGCGATGGTCGAAAATCTGTTCAGCGTTTCAAGCGCATCGGCTTTTATAAGTCAGTCGTCGAATGTTCAAGAGTAATCGCTGGGACCCGCATGCCTTCCGCAAAGTTCTACGCCATTCGCGTCGCGCATACATTCAATCAGATTACACAAGGTTCGGCGACAACAGACAGTGGATGGAACCATCGATAACATTCCAGAAACTTCCCACACCTGCAAGCACGTCCTGCACTGTGCGAAAGCATTTGTTAGGCGGTGGAACGTGTCGCCCGATAAAGACAAGTACACGTGTCACTGTAAATGCTACATTACAAGCGTGAACTTTCAGAGCTTGTCTACACTGTACTACAGCGGCGGTAGCCTTCTCATCGACGATTATACGTGTCGTAACGTTCAACACGGTGCCTTACTGCAGGGTTACTGACGACATTAAGTACTATAGTACGGGCTGTTACATGAAAGCTCAGTGCCTGTCAGGTACACTCAGTGTGTCGATTAAGAGTCACAGCTCCGCGTGCATGGCCAGACCTCATAGATAGATTCCGATCAGGCTTAAGGCCTTTAGCCTGCAGGTAAACATTGAAGTTCATGCCAGGCAAGCTCCCGAACAGCGCGGTAATCAAACAGCTGGAATGGGGCTTTGGCTACGGTAAACAGGATAAATATTTTAATATCAACCCTCTAGAGGCGAATGTCTCGACAACATGACAGCTAGTTCTTAGTAAATCATATATGTGCGCTGAAGTGTAAGTCGCTGAAGTAAGCCGTGCTGAAGAAGCAAAGCGCGCACGACGAGGACACAGAAAGAAGAACACACACGGAGCGCTGTGCGCGTCTTTCTTTTTTTGTCCCTGTCTTCCAAGCCCTGCTAGTTCTGCCATAATTTACGAACTCGCTCGAGCCTCTACCCTTGCTATCCGCGCTTGTGGGTTCCGTTGTTTTCGCTAGCTGAATTGAACACGAAAATAAACAAAACAGAAACCAAAAAAGGGAGTGGCATCTTGCTTCTGGGTTAGTCATTCCTGGTCAATGCGTTTCGTAGTATTGATCTTCTATTACCTTAAAAATAGAAGTCTATCCGTTAGCGATGATATTTTAAGGACACAGAACAAGAAAATGTGCAATAAACATATAAAATTTAGTTTCTGGTTGACTTTTGCCCACCTCTTCCCCGCTTGCACTATGTTTATGGGCGCTAACGCTAGAATGCAACAGCACTGAGCAAGCTATACAACGACGCATAACCCAGTGCAGAGAGTTCGTACATAACTAGCTAGCCATTCAGTGAATAGTCAAAGAAAGGGTCAATCGGTCATGATACTGCGGGTGGCGTGCTCACGGCTGAACTCGACCGGAGCCCTGATTAACTCGTCCCAGCACTAGCTCCCAACAGAGATCTCCAGTTTACTCGGTTCTTTTCGTTTACGAAACGCATGCCCCACGGTTTAGGAGAGCGCTCAGAGAGGAAGGGGAAAATAAAACATATTACCGGAATAACCTAACCTACCCAATGCGCTTATGTTGCCTGTCGTGCCTCCCTACAAGTAAGGAAACGTGTGCAGACGTACACGCACGAATGAAATATATGCATAATTGAATTTTCGAATCTTACGGGCCTAAAACCACGATTTGATTATGAGGCGATTGCTGAGGCATCGAAATCGGGAAACTATTCGCGATAACGGGAACCTGGTTAAGGTTGTGTATCCTGAATGACAGTGAAAGGCGTCTTTTTCCTTATGCAATATTCAGGAGAGATGTGCATATAGTAATTACTTTGCTGCCAACCCATGCACGCTATGCGCTCACCGGAGGCTTCCCATCTTAGACATTCGTTGCTTAACGGTTCTGTTGAAATTGTTGTTGCCGCATGTACATGCATGTTTCTGCCGATTGTTTTTTTTTATAAGAACTGGGAGCGGAAACATAAGTTTCTGCAGCTCAATTGTACTTTCCTGCTTTCTTCTTGTCCTGTTCTTCGTTTAAATATAGATTGCCATCATGGTTGCGAGAAACACTCTGAAGACTTCACATGTCACGACCTTTTTTTTCCTTCCCGGCCGAGGTATGGAAGCGGAAGTCGAGTGGCGCACCCTATACGTGTACTTGATCGACCAATTTAATACATTGAAACAATTGTGCGTTGCACGACTGGGCAAATAAATATATATTTTATTGCTGATGCAGGTTTCATACACTTTTGATCCCGACTCTCCATATCAGAATGAGGTAACCCAGCCATTGTTCGTAACCCAGCTATTAGAGTGTGTGGCATATAGCCGAATCAACGAACGTCTCAGAGTTACTACAACACGTGTTAAATAACCGGGACTTCAGCAATATGGAATGTCGGTACATTTCTCGATTGCTTCTCGCATTACCGTTGACAGTCACCGTGAGATGAGTTCTCCCGTAAATTTTTTTGGCTTTCGCGAGAACAAAGTTGGTTGTACAAACTAAAAAAAAATTGAGACGTCCTTAAAAAATTTCAAATAAAAAAGCATTAGAACCTTACTGTTATTATTTTGTTTGCTAAGTCAATTAAGGGCTAGTTTTTCCAGTTAGTCAATTGAGCTTCGCACAATATGTCTCAGATCTCTGCAGAGTGGTCGCGCGTCCTAGAAGGTCCGGCGTAGGCCCATCAGTGAACGGGGCCGAGCCGGGCACGTTCACATCCGAGTACGTCTCAGATATCGGCCGACTGGTCGTGTATGCTCGAAGGCCCGGCCTAGGCCCATCAGTAAACCGGCCCGCGACTGGCTCGGGCCTGGGGCTTCAAGCCCCAGCTATACGCTCTCCGCACCCCTATACCCCCTTCTAATCTTACACGCCCGGGCCACGCATGCACGTCGATGCCATGACTGCCTGACGACCACAGCCTGGGCCGGTGCAGTGCTCTACTAAAGACAGACAAGACAGGAACCTTCATTTTCTTTAGTGTCTGATTGTGCACTCTCAAGCGCACAAGGCAAGAAA
This sequence comes from Dermacentor andersoni, assembly GCF_023375885.2. NCBI lineage: Eukaryota > Metazoa > Arthropoda > Arachnida > Ixodida > Ixodidae > Dermacentor > Dermacentor andersoni. Next base: position 37,483,370 of record NC_092815.1, read on the forward strand.
AGAAATCTAAAGGAAATGGTTTGCGGCAGTACTTTTTCTTCTAAAGCATTTAGAAAGTACGTTCGATGATGAAGTAATTTGGATAATCTTGCGACCAAGAGCAATCACGGGCTCAAGGTCAGTACTGAAGTCGGTTGTGTAGGGAAAGACAGTAACGGTGGGCAATAACTACCAACATTGGAGTAAGAGAGGAAGGATCAAACAAGAAGGAATGTAAATCAGAAAAGAGAACAAGGGCATATCAGGAGTCTGGCAGAGCATTAAAATTTGTGCATTGAAACATTATTGATGTCCTTATTGATTGACATAATCGAAAGTTGTCGTGACATAACCTCACTGACATTTCCTCCAGGAAACGTCAGTCGGTAGATTTCAATCGCAACTGTATGCATCACTGACTGAGGACTCGCGATCTGCATATGCTAGCCTTGGGTCCACATCGAGCAAACTACCATGCACATGAGAAATTATGTGTTCCTTTCATCGGTATACACATTATTTCCCGCGACAGCATAACGTGCAGATGCCATTAAGGCATGAAACGCATGCAGGTCGTTAGGAGGTCACTCTCACTGCTTGTTATTATGGTGCTTGGAACTTGCATTTGCTTATTATTGTCTACGTTCTATCTCACAGAGCGGATGATGGTCAACCCACTGCGGCACTGTGGAACCTGCGGAACGGGCAAGTGCATTGAGCAACCAGTTCAAGCAACCAGTGAAAACACGATGAAAACACAAAATTTGAGACACACACATGCAAACGTCTTGCTGAGCTCTGTATGTGTTGTACTTCAAGATGAGGCGTTTGGAGCACTAGTTGGAATACGGTGCAGCGTCCCGAAGCACATTTGCAAAATAAGAAAGATGCCCCTGGAAATGTACACAGAAAAATTATAAAGGTTCAGGTGGCTTCACTTTTTTTGCTTTCTTTCTGCACCCAACACATATACTTTACAAAAAAAAATTTTTGTACCCCAGGAAGTAGAAGAATGGAAAAACAAATTTATTGAGACAGGACAAAAGCTATTATGTTTTAATTCCGCAGTGATTTCGAGTCCGCTAGAATTCCCCGAGCTTTAACTCTACGGTTTGACGCGGTCCTTTTAGCACACTATTGATCACAGTGGTGTCTGCTTACACAGGAGTGCCATTTGCAATGGCTCGTAAAAAATCTGTGTTCACTACCCACGCTCGTGGCATGTTTGATATTGTTACGTGTAGCGTGTACAATCAATGTGTTCATAATGCCAACCGGGGGGCTAGTAAAATGAGTTCAGGCTCTAACAGCGTTTACAGCGAATGAAAGTCCACCCAGAATGTGTCCACCCAGAATGTGTAGGAACTCTGGATTACATGTGCGTGTTGAGCTTTGGTGACGAAACTATCCACGTATGTAGTCGGGAAGAACCATAATCAAACGGGACAGACGCCAACAAATGGGAAAATTATAAAAGGCTCTCGTATGGAAACGTCAAAATCCTTCATTGTGAGTCTTGAATGCTCACAACTAATTGTGTGTTGACCGACCTTATGCCTTGCACCAGCTGATGATGTAGACAGTTAATGTGTCAATTTGAGCCCCTCTTCGAGTAACCATAAACAGATTTACTTCGTACGCTTTGCTTCAGCTAAAGCGAATTTCTTTTAGTGTTCGATACATTGCTGTGCTTGCCTGCAGCTTCGATCGTGCCATCGCAATTAAGAATCAAAGTAAGTGCAAATGCAGCTTAGGTTATACAATCTTCAGCTGGTCGAGTACGCTTGTCGACTAAGTTGCACGTCGTCACCAACAATAGCGGAATTAGTGTCAATTCTCCAAGCCACTCATTTTATCAAAATATATGAGACACCAACGAAGGGGGTAATTTGCATGGACTCCTTATTGGCTTTAGCATGTCTTGAATATATTGATGACAGCAAACCAAACGCGCGAATAACGTACGCTGTACTGAACAGTTTAACTCAGGCTAACGAAAGGAAACATGAAGCAATATTACAGTGGGTCCGGGTCATGCTGGTATAGCAGGCAACGAACTAGCGGACTCACTGGCAAAATCGACACATAAAGATGCAGAAACTCAACTCATTCCTTTATCACAAATTGACACAAGACGGATATTGAGAGCATTAGAGAAAGACTTGTGTATGTCAACATGGTTTAATGAAAACACTAAGGAATCGATACTTCACGAAGTAGACCCTCACCTCAAATACCAGCTGGATGTACAACTTTCTAAAAGTACCGAGACACTAATTCATCGACTGCGCCTTGGGACAGCATACACCAAACATTTCCTACATCGCATCAAACGGGCTCCTTCCCCCGGCTTGCTCCTGTGGCCACGACGATGAGGATGTTCGCCGTCTACTCTTCGAATGCCCCATATACGAGATGCAAAGACGGCACCTAGAACAAGAGCTAGACTCCATTGATCCTCACCGGCCTTTCTCACTCGCAAAATTGCTGGGTCCATGGCCATCGAAAATAGCACAGCGAAAAGCGTCGAACGCGCTTGAACATTTTTATGAGACACGGGCATCCTTACCAAATACTAAGTATTGCACTGAATAATCACACGATGTCACTATAACGTTCTTCTATTATTTGTAATTATTAGTGCTTGTATATTACGTGTTATACATTTTCTATTGCGTGAATTGTTTTAACATTGTGTAATTCCTCATCTGTTTATAGGATCATCGAAGTCTACATCACGGCCGTTTGTGTGTTTGTGACCTTGTTTTTGAATTCATTGTGGTGCAACTTGCATTTGACTTTTATACTGTTATGTGCATGTGCGTATAGGACTGTGCTGTCGATTTCTGACCGTATGAAGTGGTTTCTTTTCATTTTCCTACATATATTTTATGTTGTTGTTTCCGTTATAAGAAAAGTAGTAGCCGTTACCAATATTAGGTGACTACGTCTCTTTCTTTTAGTTAAATTTCAATAAAAAAAAAGAAAACAGAGACATGGTTGCTGATTTGTATCCTCGTTTCTTAGCCTAGAAATACTTTTCTGCTGGTTCAATATACACTGTAAAATAATTTACACGGTTATATTGCAGTGTACTGTGCGAACAATGCACAAGATTGCCAAACTAAGACTGCTTGCATTGAGACTGTTTTGTGGAAAATCGTGCCATAGAGAAAACGCTTTTCTTCCTGCCAGTACCATGAAAAGCACCTGGTGACGCATTCACATTCTGAGATTAGTGAAATAATCTACTGAACAACATAACTTTTCGTTCTCAGATTGCTCTGCTAGAATAAAAAAACAAAACAAAGAAAGAACATGAGCTTTCGAGATGTTGGGGCTCTCGGTACATTTCACTGTTTCAATTCAACGACTACGTCCCTATGTATAGCTGAAGCTGCTTACAGCGCAGATGTATGTTTTGCTGCCTTTAACAACGTTATAGCACTTTCCTCCCCAACAGCTAGGGACTATCTTTTCCGCTGGATAGAATTCCGCTTTAGGAAACAGCGCAGCGCAAGTTTGATAAACGAATGGAAACACTGAAAAGGCATATATGAATCTTATTCCGTCAGTGGAAGCAATTTTCTCGATTATATTGTGGATCGAACTTCTCACTGGCGACCTGTTTCGAATGCCCATTCATGGCTTCAGATGAGTTGCTGTTTTTGACTACTTGCGACAAAATCGCAACTTTGGCTACCAGAACGTCCACTTTTCTAATGAGTGTAACTAAAATAAATCACTACAAAAAGATTTAAGAATATTTACAGAAATATTAAAAACCTTTAGGAATTGTTTAAGGAAAAGAAAATTAACACTCACTAAGAACGTGGGTGGTCAACGAAGTCGTCTGTAGCGCTCGTATTAACACCCTGAAACGATTCAGCCTTCTCGTTGACCGATTCAACCTTCAACCTACTGACGCCGGCGTGCGCGATGGTCATTGATCAGCTGCGGTTGCACTTATGTATTGCTGTGTAGCGCATGTTTGAAATGGTTCGGTGGACCAGTTTACTCTCTGAGCACACTCGAGCGCACTTATACGCAGTAGACGACGTGGAATAAGCGCGTCGCATCGACTGTTGTGATAACGGCTCCGAGAAATGTATATCGTCGCGTTTTTCAGAAGTGGTCGACATACATCGTCTAAATTACTGAGACCAGCCTTCATCGGAACGACTACAGCTTTATATCGATAATGAAAGATGGCCAGGAAATGATGAAGAAAAATAAAGCAAGGAAGGGAAGAGAAATAACGACAAAGATTAATCAGGAAGGCAGTATTTTTTGTGATCATAGAATATGAAGCATGCAATGAGAAAAATAGAGTCGCGTGGGCATGAGAGGAGAGATTTCGTGATTTCGCACTGGGCTAGAGGGATCCATTCGGTGGCTGCAAAAAGACAGCCTTATTGAAACAATCTACCCTAAGGCAACACCAGCGTTTTGCTTTATTAAAACGAAGCACACTGACTTGCCTCTTCTATCATGACAGCAAAAGAGCGTTAATTCTAGTGTCATAACAGTTCTCAATGGAGAACTGTGTATAAGGCACTGCCCGAAGGCGTATCGCTATTCTTGTCGCGCTTGTAAGAAATTGTTTGGACCAAAATTGTGGAAAACGTTTCGTTTAAGTGACGAAAAGGGACTATTAGTGGTTTTCAAGAAATTACGACGTAATTCGTTCTCTTTAAACCCATAACTTATTGCAGCGAAGTACTCTTGTTTCCAAACTGTTAAAACACAGCTGAAGGTGCGTCAGCTATAAAGTTTCTTTTTCGATTTCCTTTTTCTTTCTGTTTTTGTTTACCCGCCGTGGTGGCTTAATGGATATGGTGCTGCGCTGCTAAGCACGAGGTCGCGGGATCAAATCCTGGTCCCGACGGCCGCATTTCGATTCAGTTTCAGTTTCAGTTTATTATTCGTTCATAACAATTTGTTACAAAATATGGTATACAGACAAGGGTCCCAAAGTCAGAGACTGCACCGGGACCCTTGGATTAGAAGTTATACAAAAAATTAAAGCGGAATACAGAGCAGAGAAACAAATCATGAAGTAAGCAAAATATAACCAAGAAACTGAGTCACGACACACATAAACGACAAAAGGAAGAGGAAAGATGCACAATCAATGGTAATTCCACAGCTTCTAAATAGCAAAATAACATTGTAATAGCAAATAGCAAATAACATCGATTGGGGCTAAATGCGAAAACGCCTATGTCCCATGCATTGGGGGGGGGGGGGGGGGGGGGGGACGTTAAAGATCCCTTGGTGGTCACAATCATTCCGGAGTCCACCACTACAGCGTACTTCATTATCAAATCATTGTCTCGGCACCTAAAACGCTAGAATTCAATTCGACAAGTGTTTTGATGTCAGTTATGCAGGTGGGTTCACGTATTAAGAGCGAGCGTACCTTACTTCACCTTTAAAGATCCAGGTGCGCTGCTCGAACTATCATTCTCTTTTTTTTTTTTTTGTCGACACGTTCAGGCTGAGAATTCAAGCTGAGAGCGAAACCAAAATGTGTGACCACAGGATGAAATGGCGGGATCAAGGTGCACTGAGAAGACTGTTGGAGAACGGTGGCTGGTGAAAGGGTGCATTCTTTTTTATTATTTATTCAGTGACTGCCCCGCTTTGCCAAAAAGGCGTTACAGCAGCGGAGTTACAGACACAAATAAAACACTTGTTCATCGATACAGCACACTTGCGTCTCTTGCAGCCGGTTCCAATCTATGATAGTCACCACAAAGAAGGAATTGTAAAACATGGTTGTCCTTGCAAGGTACTCTTTCACTTTGTGTCGGTGGTCATTTCGACTGTATATGTAATTGGGTTCATGAAAGTAGTTATTACAAGCAATTCCAGTGTTACAATGCAAAAAAACACAAAAGAAAACTTCTACCGCCGTTTTTTTCTGCTCAAAGAAAGCGATTCCCAACCCAATTCCGTTTTCATAGCAGTACACCTGTCTGTCCGCTTGTACCGCCCTAAAACAAACCGCGCAACCCCATTCTGAATTTTTTCAAGCTTATCTATAGACCTGGCCTGCATCGTGTCCCATACAGAGCATGGGTACTACAAAATCGGCCTAATACATGTGAGGTAGGCTGTGTTATTTAAATTCTGGGGTGCCCATCTTAGGTTCCTCCGGATAAATTTAAGAGCCCTTGCTGCTTTACCAATAGCATAATCAATATTGTCATTCCATGAACAATCTTGAGATAAAACAACACCAAGATATTTGCATGTTGGTTCGGTAGTAATCACATACATATTTATAGTGTAAGCTGTTTCTATTTGTTTCTTTCTTTTGGAAACACGCATATGCACACACTTTTTTGGATTCAACGTCATTTGCCGCTTCTGGCACCACCTTGTAATATGATTCAAATCGTCCTGCAAAGAAACACCGTCACTTGCGTTCCTAGTCTGCCGGTATAAAACACAATCGTCGGCAAATAAACATATGCGCGACAAAATACCCACAGACATATCGTTAGCAAAAATGGGGAGTAAGAGCGGTTTAAGGACGGAGCCTTGTGTCACGCCTGATGAGACACCAACATAGGATGAACACCTCCCATTTAAATGCACGCAATGACGCCTCTCAAGCATCACAAGCCTTACGCCCGTGCATTAGGCTTGAGATGCTGAGAACCATCCCGGAGGCAAAGTGCGCCCTTCGAAAGCACCAAAAAGAACAGTCGCAACATCCCTGAAAGAAACAGCAGTTACAAGGTAGTAAATAGGCTATTAGAAGGGATTTTCCGAGCAGGAGTTTCTCCCAGCTTGAGAAGCCGAGGGGCTATTTTTATTCAGGGCTGCTAGTTAAAGTCAATAGATTGTGCCTCCCAGCTGACATTAATTGAGCTGTTGAAATAAAAAAAAAAGAAAGACTTAGAAAGCAAGGTGCAAGACACAATTTTAAGACCGACCGTATTCGGTCGTCAGCTTTCCGAAAACCGAGAACCGTAGGTTGTAAAATTGTATCTCGCAGCATGCTCTTTTAATCAGTTTTCTTTAGTTCAACAGCTTGGCTAACATTCGTTGGGACGCTGCTTCTAGCGAGTGTGATATACTGGTGTTGAAGCATTTGGCTCTTTGTTTTTTGCCTGTTTCTTGTTTTGTTTTTCATTGTTCGTTAAATGTATTATTTTTCATCGGCAACATTTATGGCCTGGTAACACTGTATTGTGCCCTGTGCGTGTCGATGGCTATAGAATGGAATGTGTGCGAAAGCGTGTCGAAGCGTGTGCGAATGTAAAGTGTGTGAAAGCCAGCCAATGATATACGAAACAGGTCTCATTGCTTCGGACGTGTGTGATGCCGGAGAGACATCAAAACAAAACATAATTGAGTCTTTTTGCTGCGTCCGAGTTCATCCCACTTACATAATTTTTTACCCACATTTCTGTTGTTTCTAAAATGCTACTCTTCGGACAATACCATCAATACGCTATAGAAACAAACTAGAAGCACGCGTGTTTTTTGGTATCGCTTAGACTTTCGAGGTAGCTTACGCGGTGGAATTGAACTGCATGTCTTGCGAAAAAAAAAATACACGAACGTGAGCTCTCGCTGATGAGTTCCTAACCAGACAAAACAAAGTGGGATGTTTTTCAGTCACGCTGGCTTGGCTCAACTGTCCCTGGCTGCTATTGTGCCTATAGCGAAATGTTTACTTGCAACATTCGCCTACTTGACTTTAACAAAAACTGCGTTCCAACCACTACTGCAGGTTGTAAATATTTACTGGTAAGTGGTCAAAGCTAGGATGAGGACAATAACTCGTCTATATGTGAGTGCCCTGAGGGCTTGGATTTATCTTACAAACTATTCGTGTTTGTTAGGATCACCCTTACAATAAAAAAATTATGGAGTTTTACGTGCCAAAACCACTTTCTGATTATGAGGCACGCCGTACTGGAGGACTCCGGAAATTTTGGCCACCTGGGGTTCATTAACCGGCACCTAAATCTAAGCACACGGGTGTTTTCGCGTTTCGCCTCCATCGAGATGCAGCCGCCGTGGCCGGGATTCGATCCTGCGACCTTGTGCTCAGCAGCCTAACACCATAGCCACTGAGCTTACAATAAAAGCACGCATACGTCATCATCGCTATATGTGCTGAACAAACATCGAGGATCACGCCATACCGCGTCAGAGAAGCGATTCGGTTAATCGTCAGTTTCACTGTACGACCTGCAGCGCAAACTGCAATACAAGCACTTTCAATATATTAAGCGCCAAAAGTGACGGCACACAAGAAGAAATACAGACAGGACACGGCGCTACTTGCAACTGTTTATTGAAATGACAGGTGGCTGATTATATAGCCATGAGGAGAGGGGAACGAAAAAAGGAGGGACACTAAATATGTGAATGCGCACGTGCGAGAACACTGAAGATAAAGGGAATCACGCTTAATCTAAATCTAAAACTTATCTAGAAACATACTTTCATTCGAGTATATATTCAAAGACGGGGTACTGATACAGTTGTCCCCTCTTTTCTTAATCTCGTTGGCCTCCAACAATTCCCGCGCAACAGAATCTTTACTTTTATACATAATTGTCGTATCATGAAGCCTCGCTTCACATACCCGTTCATCCTCATTTCCGCAGGCCTTGGAATGAAGCGGCAAGTTTGAACCATATCCATTTTTCAATGATAGCTTATGCTCCCGCAGGCGTTCATTAATACATCGCCCAGTTTCGCCGATATACTCTTTTCCACACTTCAGTGGTATGCGGTATACTACCCCTTCTTCACACTTAACGAAGGGGTTCGTATGTTTAATAGAACACCCTACTTTTTTGGAGTCATCCGGACCAATCAGGCGGCACAAAGTAGCAAGTTTTCGCGGCGCGGAAAAAACCACAGGAATTTTGTAATTCACGGCGACATGTTTCAGATTATGCGCCACTTTATGAGAATATAGTATCACCACCGCTTTACCTTTCGTTTCGACTGTTTGACCTTCTTCACTTCTTTTTCTTTCTTTTTTTGAATTTTTTCAATAACGCCTCTGAAACTGCGCTTAAAGCCAAGCAAGGAAAGCCAGCCTTCCTCAACTTCAAAATCTGGTCGTCAAAGCTTTCTTGTGCCTTATGACAGCATGATTTTTTCAGTGCGGATTCTAGGCACATTGTGGCAATTGCTCGTTTAACAGTCTTGGAGTGTGTAGACTCATACGGCAACACCTCTTTGCGGGCACGGGGTCGGTACATCAGAATACAACTTCAGAATACAACAGGAATTTCCGTGGATAACTTCATGGCACTCTTGGAGTTTTATTTGTGCTCAACAGCTGTGTGTTTTCAAGGCCACTTTTATGTGCAAAGGAAAGGAATTTGTATTGGCTCGTGCGTGGCTCCCGTACTTTGCAACATTTTCCTTGCGGGCATCGACAGAGCGCTATCGAAGGTGTTTGACGGACGCAATGTGCTCAAGGTTTTTAGGTATGTTGACGATTTTTTAATTTTACTGACGGAACGATCTCCCTTGACTTACTCGCATACTGTGCAGGGCATTTTAACTGATTTTAAACAGCAAGGAAAAGGCTTAGATTTTACTTTCGAACTAGCCAAGGATAACAGCTTGCAGTTTTTAGATCTTGGCATAACCCTTACTGACGAAGGCTCCTGCTGGATGTACCGACCCCGTGCCCGCAAAGAGGTGTTGCCGTATGAGTCTACCTACTCCAAGACTGTTAAACGAGCAATCGCCACTATGTGCCTAGAATCCGCTCTGAAAAAATCATGCTGTCATAAGGCACAAGCAAGCTTTGACGACCAGATTTTGAAGTTGAGGAAGGCTGGCTTTCCTTGCTTGGCTTTAAGCGCAGTTTCAGAGGCGTTATTGAAAAAACTCAAAAAAGAAAGAAAAAGAAGTGAAGAAGGTCAAACAGTCGAAAAGAAAGGTAAAGCGGTGGTGATACCATATACTCATAAAGTGGCGCATAATCTGAAACATGTCGCCGTGAAATACAATATTCCTGTGGTTTTTTCCGCGCCGCGAAAACTTGCTACTTTGTGCCGCCTGATTGGTCCGGATGACTCCAAAAAAGTAGGGTGTTCTATTAAACATACGAACCCCTTCGTTAAGTGTGAAGAAGGGGTAGTATAGCACATACCACTGAAGTGTGGAAAAGAGTATATCGGCCAAACTAGGCGATGTATTAATGAACGCATGCGGGAGCATAAGCTATCATTGAAAAATGGATATGGTTCAAACTTGCGGCTTCATTGCAAGGCCTGCGGAAATGAGGATGAACGGGTATGTGAAGCGAGGCTTCATGATACGACAATTTTGTATAAAAGTAAAGATTCTGTTGCGCGGGAATTGTTGGAGGCCAACGAGATTAAGAAAAGAGGGGACAACTGTATCAGTACCCCGTCTTTGAATATATACTCGAATGAAAGTATGTTTTTAGATAAGTTTTAGATTTAAATTAAGCGTGATTCCCTTTATCTTCAGTGTTCTCGCACGTGCGCATTCACATATTTAGTGTCCCTCCTTTTTTCGTTCCCCTCTCCTCATGGCTATATAATCAGCCACCTCTCATTTCAATAAACAGTTGCAAGTAGCGCCTTGTCCTGTCTGTATTTCTTCTTGTGTGCCGTCACTTTTGGCGCTTAATCTATTGAAAGCTATGCACCAACTAGCCCCACAACGTGTTTTACTGCAATACAAGCACCCCCGTTAGAAATATGAAATGGAACGCCCGATGTTCCGTTTAAAAGGTCGCAGCTGTTCTGAGCAGGATAGCTGTTTAGAGCCCCTTCCCACCTCATCCCCGAGTCCACCTACTACGAGTAATACGAGTAACCATTGCTTGAAAAACAAACGTCGGTGTTCATTCTGATATTTCCCCTGTGGGTGGGCATCCCAGATATTACTCATTGGCTGTGCGCCTTGGTAAACCTATAGGAGAAGAACTCAGCCGTTCTTTCGTTTCTAAACTTTTTTATGATTAACAATCATGATGAAAAAGAAAATTAGATCTCAAATAAGCAGGTCCCTGAGTGCGAGCTTTACGATGGGTATAGCAAGGAAGAACAGCAAGGCCAATATTTATTTTTCGATATCGCGTGAGTGCCGCTCCATAAATGTGTACTTACGTTGTCGAGACACCAATTGTTCTTGGGTAACTCTATAGCACTCTGAGGAGGAATTTTCAAAACCGATCAATGTACTCTGCACGACTCAGCGTTCCATCGTCGGTGCAAGGACGGAACCCTCGGGCGGCAAAGCCCGATACGATGACATTTTTAATTATCCCGTTTCTATTTTCGTCCCTGCTATAGAAAGTATGCTGGCAAAGTAAAGAAAGATGATATGGCTGCCAGCTTGACTGCGATATACGCTACCTCGCAATTCGCTCACGCTCGACTTTGTTTTTCTTTCTAAAAAAAGAAAAAGTGTTCTCATAGCATTAATGAAAGCGCATATCGATGAAACTGGTCGTTATTTACCGTAAGATATACTGATCTGCGATTCTGCAACGGTATCCTTAACACGAGACATCAAGTTCTCCATTTTCAAGACATCTTGTTTTCAGAATAAACGGCTGCACCACCTGGACTATTCGCTCCGCCTTCCTATCTCTCTGCCGACGCGTGGCCACCTAGCTTTGTCGGCTATGATTACAGGAGTAGCTTTTACGAAGTGTTTTGCTACTCGCTTTGGGATGGCCGACAACGCTAGGTGTGGTGGCTGTGGCCTCGAGGAGACCCTTCATCATGTTCTGTGTGACTGTCCTCGAATTAGCATACAGAGGCGATCGCGTGTGCCCGCGCTAGCTCGCTTTGATCACTTACCATTATCAGAGCAAACCATCTTGCAGTGCGATTTGATAGGCCATCCCACCTCAGGGTGACGAAGGCGCTGTTGCAATTTTCTAAGGACAACATGACTTTACAAGCGGCTGTAGACTTAACTTGAGTTCATTGTGCTGCATGTCTCCGTGCGCTTTGACATTTTCGCAGTAATTGTCACCGACAGCGAAGGTGTGTACGTGTATTCTCTATCACTCAACGTTCTTCGGTTCTTTCTACCTGCCCGTTCGCAATTGTAGGGTAGCACACTAGGTTTCGAACTTCCCTGCCCTTCTTTCTTTCATCTATCTATCTATCTATCTATCTATCTATCTATCTATCTATCTATCTATCTATCTATCTATCTATCTATCTATCTATCTATCTATCTATCTATCTATCTATCTATCTATCTATCTATCTATCTATCTATCTATCTGTTTCAACTCGTTACCCCACTTACTTCATTTTTACAGACTGTTTGTGCCAACGCAGACTATTAAATTGTGACAAGCCCAAACCGCATGCACTCTAAAAAAGTTTGCACTCTTTGGGGCTGCTCTTGTCCCCGAACAGTTATCGCCATCCTTCTTGACTGCTTTTTTCTTTCTTTAAAATTCATGCTAGCTATTTTCATGTCAAGAACGCTATGCCACGTGCACAGCTGGTACGCGCATGCTGTTCATGACCTGCAAGTACCGGGTGCGCAGCGTTGAAGGCGGAAAATGATCGCAAGATAGATGGTGATTATTGTTTCTAAGACAAGAAAATGCCCTGAAGGGTGCAAATGTGTCTGAGTGTGATAACCTACAAATTGCTGTCGAAATGATAAACGTTAAGGGTTAGGGTTACCAGGAGACTCACATCATGGACAACGGACGACGAAAAGCTTTTAGTATCGTTTAACTTCATCTCGTTGAGATACAGAGGTTCCTTGGGCAAAGTGGTGTGACGGAACAAAATTAGACTCCAGCTGCTCCTTACTTTCAGTGAGTAGAGCAGCTGCCTTGCTTAAGGCAGAGCGTCGCCATGCGGAGTAAGCCAAGTGGTCTCATAGCCGAAAAGAAAGCGAACAGGCACTGGGTGCGGAAAGGTTTGCTGTAAAATGCGCAAATGTTTCATATCTGATAATGCCCGCAGCATCTGACAGGTCACTTCATTTGTTCCCAAACAAAGCAGTCACAAACTTTCAGTAGAGCTAGCAGGTCAAACGCTTAACCAAAGGCGATGGTCAGGCGTACAATATTCAAACTACAATTGCGCGGTTGCATTGCTTCGAGTGTAAACCTTCACTTTAAAATTCATCGCCTCGTCCACTGGAAAGCAAATGCAATCTTTGTGGCCAAGTTTCGCAAAATCAGGACTTGGGTTCGGGACTCGCAAATGAGCTTCGGTATAAAAAGGTGATTCCAGCCATTAACGATGCTCACTCCGCGGGCCACGACCTTGTGCTGCGGCACCGAGTAAACCACGTTCTTGCCATTCCTTGGCTAGGTTAAGAAGCCAATTATCATCCACTGTGCTGTTTGTGAAGAAGATAAACTTGAAAAATGGGGAAACGGGAAACGAGTAGGGGAGGGCAAGAGCGGCCTCAATCTGGTACCATCCTTTCGACAAGACGGCTTGCCTTCGTTTCTTTTACAGCGAAGCTGTTAAGGGCTACTTTCCTCGGTACCGTGTCCGTGTGCGCAAAAAAAAAAAAAATGCCCGAAGATAGTGCAACCCCTGGCCGACCCGCGGCGGAAGTGACGCAGGCATTAAGCCCCTCTCCATACGTGGACGGATCCCGAAGATAGTGCAATACCGGGCTGACCCGGGGCGGGGGTGCAGTTCGCCATTCAGGGGCCCACATAAACAACTTCGCTGGTCATTCTTCTTGAGAGAGTGGAAGTGGACTCAATTTTTTCTTATTGAAATGAAAATAAAGAACTAGATGTAGTCACCGCCCATTGATGTCGGCTACACCTTTCAACATAATAACAACAACAGTAATAAGAATATAGTAAGACAAGAGGAAACAACGCCATGGGTTCAATATATCTATAGCGTGCAGCCTACAAGTACATATGTTTGTGCGTTGGGATTTGCCTGACGGGAGGCCAGTGCTGTGGTGGTGTGTCGACCGTGAAGGCAGCATTCATCCCCACATGGTGCCCGTTTCGGGCACATGACGACTACGTGCACGGCTTGGGTGTCCTCGCGGCAGCACGGCGTCAACGACGGAAGCGGCCGCCAGCTCACGGACTGCTATTCGGCCCCTCCTCGTGCCGGCAGCAATGCCGCCCCCCGACCCCCCCTTTGTGCGGCGGCGCCCAGGGGCAACCCTTTTACCGACCACCCAAGGACTACGTTTCGACCCCGTGCCTTGTAGATTGTTCCCTTTGTCCTATGCCGGGCCATTGAACTTGCCCGGCGCACCATTCCGACCGACCACCAGATTGGCCTGAGGACGCAGCGCGGTGCCCGGAGGCGCCGGCCACTGAAAGCGGCGTTGGGACCACGGAGGCTGCCCGGACCCTCTCTCTCTCGAACTTGTTCGTCCTTAGGGACTGTCTGGGAAATCTGGGGACGGGGAGGTGGCATATAAGCAGCTTGCAGCTGCTCTGTTGCTCTCTCCTGATAACCACGCCAACTTGTACACATTGTATAAAGAATTCTTCGTCGAGAAAGCTCTCCTCGTCTCTGACTCTGCGGGAAGTGGGGTCAAGACCTCCTGCCGGCCACGCATACCTCGGCACACGCAACAGTACACGCACATATAGGGTGTCCCACGCAGCTTCAGTCAAACATTAAAATACGCCAATGCCCCCTGGCTGGACATAACAAAGGTAATGCTGTTTGCCGTCACTTAGATACTCAGAATACTTTTTGCATTCCGCCTAATTACATAATTAGTCTTCATTATTAATGAAACATTAAACAAGCCGGCGAATACGCAAAATGTTGCCGCGCGACTGATCGCTCTATGTCTATGCACTTTACATATTGCTACGGAATAGTATTTCCAATGACGAAGAAGCGAGCAGTCAGAAGACGACGACGACGATTGGAAGCTAGCGCGGGCTGTTGCCTCTTTGCCAAGCGCGGCGTATTACGTTGTAAATATAGTTGAATATAGCTTTTCATCTGCGTCTTCTTACGTAACATATCTGGTGGAGGTGGACGTTCCCTGTACCTCGTCACGGAGCTTCGCAGTGGACGGTACGTCGAGCCTTCCTTCATGGCTCCCGGCGACGACAACTCCACTCAGCCCCCTCCGACACCTGCTGCCACTTCGACGACCTACATCACTCTCCCTGCTCCTCGTAATCCTGGCGTATTCTCGGGCAGAGATGGGGAAGACGTCGAGGACTGGATCAGCCGATACGAACACGTCAGCCGCAATAACCGGTGGGACCCTACTATTATGCTTGCCAACGTAGTCTTTTACCTCGGTGGCACACCTCGAGTTTGGTATCGCACGTACGAAGATGAGCTCACCAGTTGGGATTCACTTAAGATACAGCTTCGAGACTTGTTTGGCAACCCCTACTGTCACCAACTTGCCGCGCAGAAGGCGCTTTCCGGCCAGGTGCAGACGTCAACAGAGCCCTATGTCACGTACATTCAGGATGTCTTGGCTCTGTGCCGCAAAGTTGACGCACACATGACTGAGGTAGACAAGGTATCCCACATCCTAAAAGGCATTGCCGATGACGCCATCAACTTGCTCGTATTCAACAACGTCGCGACGGTGGGTGCAGTTATAAAAGAATGCCGCCGCCTGGAACTCGCTAAAAGCCGACGTATCGACCAGCAGTTTGCCCGGTTGCCCAACACCCCAGCGACATCTTCCTGTGCCGACGCTCCTCGTCCCAACAACACTGGCGATATTACCAGGATCGTCCGGCGTGAGATTGAGACCGCCTATCCGGCTGCCTTTGACTCCAGCCCCACCAACGCACCTGCAGTCACAGTTTCCCTGATCCAGGCAGTTGTCCGCCAGGAATTCGAAAACATGGGTCTTCACACCATCTGTTCGGCCCATCGCCCTGATACCCACCCGGCTTCTTCGATTCCGCCCCGTCCCGCATCTTCTTACCCACCACGTTTTCGCAACCCATCTGAATGGCGCACTGCTGACGACAAGCCCATTTGTTTTCACTGCCGTCGAATGGGGCACATTTCTCGGCACTGTCGCAGTCGCTGGACTTCCCCGACCCGATCTGCTCATACTGCCTACTCTCGTCCCTCAGGTGGCCCTTCTCGTCCATATGCCGCACGCTCCGATAATGCCACCACTGATTCTCTTGCGCCGAACCGCCCATATTCTCGTTCACCTTCGTCCCAACGACGACAATCTCGCTATCCCCAGCCCCGTCGCTCCTTTTCGCCGACTCCCTTCGGACGCCGCTCCCAGCCGGAAAACTAGATGATGCAGCGCCTCGAGGTGACGCTGCATTGCTCCCTACGCCGCCAAATCCTCCACTGATGTTGCCCACTCACCTGAACCTTCTTGACGTGCAAGTCAACGGTGTTTCTGTATCTGCTCTTATAGACACTGGGGCGCATTTGTCGATCATGAGCGCTGACCTTCGTAACCGCCTGAAGAAAATAATCACTCCCGCCACTGTTGTCCGTGTCGCGGATGGCGGAACAACCCCCGGAATTGGTATGTGCGCCGCCCGTGTCTCCTTCGCCGATCGCTCCACAAATGTGCTGTTCACAGTCATCGCCCACTGTCCCCACGACATCATCCTCGGCTTAGACTTCCTCTCCGCACATTCTGCTCTCATCGACTGTTCCGCAGCTATGGTGTTAGGCTGCTGAGCACGAGGTCGCGGGATCGAATCCCGGCCACGGCGGCCGCATTTCGATGGGGGCGAAATGCGAAAACACCAGTGTACTTAGATTTAGGTGCACGTTAAAGAACCCCCGGTGGTCGAAATTTCTGGAGTCCCCCACTACGGCGTGCCTCATAATCAGAAAGTGATTTTGGCACGTAAAACCCCATAATTTAATTTTTTTTCGACTGTTCCACCAGTACTCTCCGCCTTGACTTGCCTGTTCTGGATCCTGCTGAACCACACCCAAGTCGCCTCAGTTCCGTCGACTTCGTTCACATGCCACCTTCGGCACTGACTTAAGTTGACATAGTGTCATCCCCACCAGTGCCCGACGGTCACTACATCGCGGCTCCTATGCAAGACGTCCTACTTACTCACGGGATCACAGTACCTCATACCGTTTTATCTATTACGGCGAATTGCGTCTGCCTGCCAGTGGTCAATTTTGGCTTGATGACACAAGTCCTGCCACGCGGGATGTCTCTAGCCCAGCTTTGCTCATTCGAGGATCATTCAATAGCATCTATTGCAGTAGACGATAATTCGGCCGATCCTCCTCTACCATCGCAGTCGGCAACTTGTACCATCGCCGACTTAGAGAAAATGATTGCGCCCGACATGCCGTCCGAGCACGCTCGTGAGCTCTACCGCGTTCTGTTTTCCTTTCACGATATTTTTTACTTTAATGATCGTCCTTTGGCCCAAACTACAGCTGTTAAACATCGCATTAATACTGGCGATGCCCCTCCTATTCATCGCCGCCCCTATCGAGTGTCACCGGCTGAGCGTCAAGTTATTCACGCAGAAGTTCGTAAAATGCTTGCCAAGAACATCATAGAACCGTCATGTAGTCCATGGGCATCACCTGTTGTACTGGTAAAAAAGAAGGATGGCTCATGGCGCTTTTGCGTGGATTATCGGCACCTTAACAGGGTTACCAAGAAGGACGTGTATCCCCTACCTCGGATTGATGACGCCCTTGACTGCCTCCACGGTGCTCGCTACTTCTCATCTATTGACCTTCGCTCCGGCTACTGGCAGATTGCCGTGGACGATCTCGACCGCGAGAAGACTGCTTTTGTAACTCCGGACGGTCTTTATCAATTCAAAGTGATTCCGTTCGGTCTATGTAACGCTCCTGCCACTTTTGAACGCATGATGGACTCCCTCCTTCACGGTTTCAAATGGTCCACGTGCCTGTGCTACTTGGACGACGTTATAGTATTCTCTCCAACGTTCGCTACGCACCTCGAGCGCCTCTCGGCAGTCCTGGACGTTTTTCGTCGAGCCGGTCTGCAACTGAACGCATCGAAGTGCCAGTTCGGCCGTCGCCAGATTGCCGTCCTTGGGCATCTCGTTGACGCGAACGGAGTGCAACCGTACCCAGGCAAGATCCATGCTGTTACGCACTTCCCTGTTCCGAAGGGTGGGAAGGATGTGCGCAGCTTCATCGGCCTTTGTTCCTACTTCCACCGTTTCGTGAAAAATTTCGCGGACATAGCACGACCACTAACGGAGCTTTTGAAAAAAGATACCCCTTTCCAGTGGGGCGATAACGAGGCCTCTGCATTCTCGCATCTAATCGACCTTCTCACAACGCCTCCCGTTCTGGCCCATTTCGATCCTTCTGCGCCTACTGAAGTCCGTACTGATGCCAGCGGTCACGGAATTGGCGCAGTCCTGGCACAACGCCAGCGCGGCAACGACCGTGTTATCGCTTACGCCAGCAGGCTCCTCTCACCCGCGGAGCGCAACTATTCCATCACTGAGCGTGAGTGTCTGGCCCTAGTTTGGGCGGTTGCGAAGTTCCGCCCATACTTATATGGCCGACCCTTTTCCGTTGTCACAGACCATCACGCGCTTTGCTGCTTATGCTCCCTGAAAGATCCTACAGGAAGACTTGGTCGCTGGGCCTTACGCCTCCAAGAATATTCGTATACTGTCACCTACAAATCTGGCCGACTACACAAAGACGCTGACTGCCTGTCTCGTTACCCGGTAGACGAGCCTGACGACGCCGACAGTAGTACCGCCAACGGCATTTTCTCTGTGTCTGTCTTCGCTAACATCGCCGATGAGCAGAACCGAGACCTATCGCTGCGAGTACTCATCGAGCATCTGCGCTCTACACCTACCGACGCGTCCGTTCGCCGATATGTCCTCCACGGCGGCATTCTGTACCGAAGGAACTTCCTCCCTGACGGATCTGATCTTCTTCTTGTCGTGCCAAAACATCTACGACAAACTGTGCTCATTGAGATGCATGACGCACCCACTGCAGGACATCTTGGGGTAACCAGCACGTATGACCGCGTCCGCCGCCGCTTCTATTGGCCTGGTCTCGCTCGCTCCGTCCGACGCTATGTTTCTGCCTGTGATACCTGCCAGCGTCGGAAAACACCTCAGGTGCTACCTGCCGGTCATCTCCAGCCGATCACCGTCCCTGTGGAACCGTTCTTTCGTGTTGGATTAGACCTCCTCGGTCCCTTTCCCACGTGATCCTCTGGGAACAAATGGGTAGCTGTCGCAACTGATTACGCCACCCGATACGCTATCACGTGGGCTCTCCCTACCAGTTGCGCCACTGACGTCGCGGACTTTCTCTTGCGTGACATTATCTTATCGTGACCACGGTCAGCTGCTTACTGACCGTGGTCGTAACTTCCTCTCCAAAGTTATCGCCGACATTGTGCGTTCCTGCTCTATTCAACACAAGCTGACTACCTCATACCATCCTCAAACCAATGGCCTGACAGAGCGGTTAAACCGTACTCTTACCGATATGCTGGCCTAGTACGTTTCCAAGGACCACCACGACTGGGACATTGCCCTTCCTTACGTCACATTTGCTTATAATTCTTCCCGGCACGACACCGCCGGATTTTCTCCATTTTATCTTCTCTACGGTCGCGAACCGACCTTGCCCCTTGACACGGCCCTTCCTCCTCCTGCTTGGATCTCAACAAGCGAGTATGCGCGCGACGCCATCGCCCTCGCCGACCATGCACGCCAGCTTGCCCGTGCTCGACTGACGGACTCGCAAACCACTCAGCAGCGTCAGTACAACGCCCGCCACCGTGACGTACAGTTTTCGCCTGGTGCGCTCGTGCTCTTGTGGTCGCCCTCTCGTCACGTCGGACTTTCAGAAAAGCTCCTTTCACGATACACAGGGCCCTACCGCGTTCTGCGCCAGGTGACGTCTGTGACGTACGAAATTGCTCCTGTGAGCCCAACCTCGTCATCTACTCTGGCATCTAGTGATGTAGTGCACGTCAGTAGGCTCAAAGCCTACTACACTGCTTCCGAGTCCGGCCTTTAGTCGCTCCGGGACGGCGCTTTTGCCGCCGGGGGTAGTGCTACGGAATAGTATTTCCAATGACGAAGAAGCGAGCAGTCAGAAGACGACGACGACGATTGGAAGCTAGCGCGGGCTTTTGCCTTTTGGCCAAGCGCGGCGTATTACGTTGTAAATATAGTTGTATATAGCTTTTCATCTGCGTCTTCTTACGTAACAATATATTCGCGGGCTTCTCCTATGCTTAGAAAAAATATTTTCATGTAGCACCTACTGAACAAAAAAAAGCTGTATCGGCAGTTTATTATGTTGCTCTACGTTTTTCTCATTTACACTGTTACTCTTATTACAACATTTGAGAATTTAATTAATGAACACTAATTATGTAAGAAGACATAATGAAAAAAATAACCTGAGTATCTCCAAGCGATGGCAAAACATTATCTTGGTTCTGCCCACCTACGTGGCGTTTGCGTATGTTTAAAGTTTGGCTTAAGTTACGTAGGACACCTGGTATTAAATTAAATAATGGGCTTTCACTTGCCAAAACCATGATCTGATTGGGAGGCACGCCGGCACGCCGTAGTAGGGGGTGTCGAATTACATTTGAACGCGTGGATTTTTTTTTTAACGTGCAACCGAACGTAAGTACATGGGTGTTTGGGTGTTTTTGCATTTCGGCCCTATCGAAAGGCTGCCTTCGTGGCCAGGGTTTGATCCCGTGACCTCGTGTTTAACAGCGCAACACCAAAGCCACTAAGCAACCACGAAGACTGGATACACGATATATATCTAGTCATTTCATAAGAAGCCAACAAACACTGACACCAAGTACAACATAGGGGCAATTACTTGCGCATAATAAATGAAATAAAGGAACGATAAATTAGTGGAAATTAAAGATGATGCAAAAACTTGCCGCAGGTGGGAGCCGAACCCACAAACTTCGCATATCGCATACAACCTTCACATATCGCATATCGGTTCGGCTCCCATCTGCGCCAAGTTGTTTTTTCATCCACTTCAATTTCCATTAATTTATCGCTCCTTTATTTCATTGATTAAGCACAAGTAATTTCCCCTATGTTGTCCTTGGTGTCAGTGTTTGTTGGCTTCTTATGATATGATTAATAACAATCGGGCCCCTCTGTTAACCCCCTTTCTTCTCGTTTCTATATAGGTCGCCGTCTTTCCTGCCACGAACAAAAAGCACTGCATTTTCGACGGTGTCCAGCTGCGGCCTCTTGTGATTGTATACTGACGAGACGATTTCGTTCACCAGAGTAAATATGTCGCGTTATTCTTGCAGTCACCTATTCGTCCCTCTCAATTTTAGGCATCGTTAGCGAGCTAAGCAAATGCGACGCAGCCGGGCCGGGTCACCAATCACCGAGAAAACTAATATTGTTCTTGTCTGTTGTATACGGTTTGCTATGAAGATATTTAGGTAGAGAGTACCTCGGCTACTCGATTTCTCTTTGTCCTAGAAAAAAGAAAAAAAAAGACAATATAATAATAATAACAAAAATTCAGAAATGAGAAAACACCGACGGGTTAAAAAAGAGAAGGTAATAATGCCGCAACCAAGAGTTCGCTCGATATCTAGCATTTGTCCATACCACTAAGTGGACGAATACCCACTATATAGCCTTGATCTGTAGGTGTAAGAGCACTTCCACCAGTACACCGGTATTCTTCGCCGGAGGAACGTCGGGGAGCGGTCATTCTGCTGCAGCATCGCGACCCCTTCGGCGTACTCGATGCGTTGGTCGTCGACAGAATGGCGATCTGAATTAGGGATTGGCAGAGCGGACCAGAAAGTAAATGACTGGCTCGGTGGATCCCGGACGGCAACACGCGAAGGGCGGAATTCCCCCAACGTGCGCTCTTCCTTCCACGTTCTCCCTTCACTCGCAAGCTCGCTCATGCCGGCCGTTTTGCCACCCGCCTCCCACTCACCCTTGGCGTCCTTTCGTGGGCTAACGTTAAACTGAAAGCAATGGCCTGCAATGGGGGGGGGGGGGAGGGGGGGCGACTCGCTCCTAGACACTACACAAAAACACTACACGCGCGACGACAGGAACTGACGAAGGTGGCGCTTGCTGAATGCTGCCACGGAAGTCAGTTCCACAAAGAAAATCACTGGGTGATGTGCTCATGCAGATAAATATAATGTAGACGAAAGAAAAAAGACTGATGGATAACGAAGCGGAAAGCGAATGAAACGAGGAGTCTACTGTTACGCGACACTGACGTCTTAAAGCCTAACAGCAGGCAAACGAATGAAAGCTAAGCGATATAAGTAGAAATGTATTGACTCTTACTTTTTTGCTTTTACCGCTGCGTAAACCTTATTTTGCGTGTAAGACATGTTATAATCTGTCAGCTTGAAAAGATGCCCATTCATGGCGCATCAATTTTTCTTTTCTTCTGTATTTTTCTTCTTTATTTTCTGCACGCTCACTCCAGGTTATGGCCCTTGTGTATCCTCATTTCATTTAGCAAGCGTGAAAAGCTTGTTGTACTATAGCAAATGGTATAAGCGCCACTATTGCCGAGTAGAACGCTGCTGAATTCTTATAGGCAGACGGCAAACGGGAGGGCTACACTGAGTGCTACTATAGATACTCAACGATCAGGAAACAGCCTCCATATTGGCCTTATCGAGTGGCTTTTCGTGTTCCCTTTATATAATATAAACAAGTAATGATCCTGAATTTCTTTTAATTGTAGAGAAGAGCGCTTACAGGTGAGTCTGCAGTGGTCAGCGACAACGACCTACATCCGTCCAAGCGAAGGGCTTCAGAACGAGGGGAATTGCGGCGGTTTCCGCCAGTGAGAACAAACATTTCTTTTGACAAGTTCAAGTGTTCCGATTAAGCTGTGGGTTCTTGAAAAAAAAAAATAAAGGAATAGGAAATACGTTTTTGCTGTGTGTGTTGTGCACTTTATTACCTTTTTCTTTTTAAAGCTCTGTAATGAGACACTCAACGGCCGTGATTTTGCACCTGCTCGCGCTATTTATATTTTGTTTTATCCGCGCTGGTAATTTTTTTATTTTCTCAATACTATACGCATTAGGCAATGCGAACTTAGTGGTTGTAATTAGTAAATTACAATATGTGCCGTAAATTAGGTAGTTAAAAACATAGTTAGTGCAATCTTTCTTTAATTTTTTGATTGCGCATTTTTATTTCTCCTACAAGTATTGTACACCCATTTGAGTAATCGAGTTTAAGAATTTGACTTGTGCTATCGGGAACAGGCAATTTTCAAAAAAAGAATTTTATAGTGAAAAAGAAAACATCTAGTATGCCACTTTTTACTATTCCCCCACGCACACTCCAAAGATGTTCCACCTGTAACACAACCTCATTTTCTTAGGCGCCCTTCGAAAAGTCGGAACTGTTGATCTGTGGTCCTCTCCGTTAGCCTCTCGCTTCCTCACTGCATTCTGCAAATTAATTATGAAAGGAATGCAAACTTGGACGCTATTGTTATCATTTAGGAAAATGAACATTTTGGGGATGCACTTGTTGACTTTCAGAGTCAACAATTGTACTGATTGTGTCATGACTGCGCAGTGATTGTAGCATAGTGTCAGCGATTGCGTTCGTTAAAGATTACCTTGTCAACTTCGTGACTTCCTTTATGGAGCGGACGAATAGCAACTCTCCCGAATGTGGTACTATCACAGTACACACGGAGGAAATGCTTATAATTCAAATATCCTCTTTAAGAAGGAAAAAAAAAACTCCCGACTGTTCACTATAGTTCATCTTACGCGGCCTATATGCGCGACCAAACTGCGTTTCGCCTGAGCGAATGCGGCTGCTCCGCTTGGGACTGAGCTTCAGCTATAATCGCGGACTACTTTCTGTGGCAATGAAGGGAAAGCTGCTGCACATGTGTTACGGCGCCAAGTAGTCCGCCAGCGTTTGACAGTGTTATCGGTGGCTCGGAACAGACGCTGTATCGACGCAGCGTCACGTGGGGCGGTTTACCGTTTGCCCAGACGCGGAAGGGGAAAGCCGCAAAATAAGTAAACCTTTACATTCAGTGGTGTGTTTTATCTTATTTAACTCTTTCTAATAAGGTACTTATGTTTTCTCTTCCCCAGCTTAAGCTAACGTCGATGAAAACACGGGACTCTCTTCAGAAGCGGTCTCACTTGTGCGCACTTTGCCTCAGTAGCGTTCCCGTCAGGGCCACAGAAAGTTGTCCGCGAGTATAGCCCAAGCGCCCCGCGTCATGCCGCGTTCTCGCGTACGTGTATGGTGGCATAACCGAGCGCTACGTCCCGACCGCTACGCAGAGGGCTGCTTAGAGGTCGATGCCACTGATGGACATCGTTTGTGGTTTGCGTCCTAATGGCCGTCGTAATCGCTGCTGCTGCGCGATGGCCGCCCCGTCACCGCCTCTCTGATTTCGCCTTACTAATGGCCTCCCCCGTACCGCCGTCCAGCTCTACGTTAGGTCCTCGGCCCCTACGGCCTTTCGTCTCTTTCATGTCGTTTCCGTTTCCTTGATTGCAGCGCACCTTACAAACAGAAAGCGATTTGTGCACTTGCTCATTTATGACCATCGCATCCTTCTTGTTAGCCCATCTTCTTGTTAGCCACGGAAACGGGTTGTCGTTTATTCCTGCTAGTAGAGTTATTTACTTATTTTTATTCAAGAGTACTCTTTTTTTCTTTTCACATGCCGTGCCTGAAAGGTTTAAGTTTTTACCTGACGCGCGCGCATCACGAAGTTATCTTAAAAAATGGAACATTGAAGGATGACTGAAATGATAAAAAAAAGTTACAAAGTGTGGTCAATCGGCGGTTCGCTGTGCATTTTCAATCCTTTACTCTGGTAAAATTCGCTTTTTATAGCAGCTGCGGGGGAATCATTCTCTCATGCGTGACACACTTTGCGTTCTGACTTTCTATCGTATAGCTAAGTACTGTTATTTCTACTTCATGAATCAGGTCCTTATTTTTGCGTTCGTTAGCACGACGGAATATTCTCGGTAAGAGTAGCGCAAACTACTTGTTTCGTAATGCAAAGATCTTCCCACGGAATCGCTCTATGCCTATACACTGAATATTTATTCACCCCTCCCCCCCCCCCCCCCCCCCCCCCGCCGCACATACGGGCAACGTATTTCTTCACATCATAGGTGCGGGACACATCACAATGAAAAAGTGTCCAAGTATTGAAAATTTAAAAGAACCCTTAACCCAAAGGCGCCTTTTCTAGTCGACCTGGACTTCGCAGAGGCCAATCCGAGGGAACAATAAATTCTCTTCAAGCGAGGGTGCCATAGTGGTCTTCACCGACTTTCAAACAGCGGTACGCAACTACATGAAGGGCAGGATCTCCATCAAAGCGATCAATGCATACTGAAACGTAGCGACACTCCTCCCCCCTACACCTGCATTATGTGGGTTCCGGGACAAGAGGGACTCGAGAGGAATGAAGCGGCACACACCGCGGCCCGCGCAAGCATCAACCAGGTCTCCCCACACGAGATTCTAGACATGTCCCACCAACCCAAATCAGCGGAGGAAACGGAAACAATACCGCTAACTTACCAAGCACTACTGCAGCATTATCGGCTTGGACGCAGGCTATACCCTCCACCACATCCAAAACTAAGGAGAAACGAAGGCACGGACTACAGGCGACTCCAGAGCAATACCTTTACCCACGGAAGCTTACTGCATCATTTCCACCCGAGGCTATACAGCTACACCTGTCCACACTGCAACGTGCCAGATACCCTGGCGCACCTCCTACTGCAATGCAAGAACACCCAAGCAAGCATCGCAGTGACACAACTAGTAGCCCCAGCAGCCGCAGACCCAAACCTTCTAGCTGAAACGTGGGAGGCTGCGATCTCGAAGCCGGACCTTGTCGACGAGCGCTAACTCGTCGCCCAGGCCCAGAGGGCGATCCAAACCAGAGGGTTCCTGGAATAAGGGACCCTCCCACTTCGACTGACAAGTCACTGTTTCAAATAAAGGTTCATTCTCTCTCTCTCGGTGGTTTTGCTGGCTTTGTACGGAGTTGGTCACGAGTATAGAGTGGCCCGATATACGTGTGAACTGCTAGCATCGGCCCCTCCGTTAGAATGAATCAGCGATATACTATTGACCCAGTAAGCCCCATAGGCCTCTGCGCTGGACCGTATTTTAACAGCGAAGCTGTATATGGCTAGGGCATTTCCGTCGTCCGCCGTCCGCGAAGAACCCGCGAAATAGCTCGTTGGCGCCTCTCAGTGCAACCGCACGAATGCGCAAACGCACTCGTGCAACTGGTCACGTGTTTAAGGGGGTATGAGCCATTCATTGGCAAGAGGAAACTATCGTTGTTGTCATCATCAGCAATGGCTCGAACATCGTCGTCTTCTTCCACAGCTGGCTCTGGCTGCCGCTCGTCATTACTGCGCAGAATTTCATTCCTCCTCTGTCGTCGTAACGGGGAGGCCGCGTTAAAGGTTCTACAGCGAAGCTGTATATGGCTAGGGCAAGGCCGTCGTCCGCGAACAACCAGTGAACTGACTCGTTGGCACCCCTTGGTGCAACCGCCGTTGGACTTTTTGCTCGACACGCCCTTGTATAGACACTACCGCGTTAGTGTGCATCGTGCAAATTTGGACCTGTCTCTTCCAAGCGCAATGTAGAGGGATTTATGAGCGACCGCTTTGGATGGCTGCTCGATCCGGCTGATGAGGATCAAACCCCAGACCTCGTCATTTGCGACTTCAACTCTTCGACTTCTCGTGGCTAGATGGCAATTGGACGCCCTCGTTTATGCTAGAACCGTTAAGGCTACAGTGCTGCACCGATCCCAAGGTGCCAACGACCACGAAGCGCTCGTGTTTTGATTTAGCCTTCACCAAGAACCTGTCCATCGTCGTCACCGAACCCTTGGCCGTCTACCATAGCGACCACAAAGCTATATTGAATTGCGTGCAATAACAAACAACACCAAAATATTTATGTATCTCTGTGTTGTACATTATACCATCTATGCAGCTTCGCTAGTTATCCACTTTCACAGAGAGGAATGACTAGGAATATATTTTTATTTTATTTAAAAATACCTTGCAGAGACCAAGTGGGGCACAGTTCAAAGGGGGTTATGCAAAAAATTATACATAGCAATCATGTAACGTCAATATCGTAAAGTGCAGCATCATCAATCAACGAAAAAACAAACAATTACAATGAAGGGCAAATTGACTAATCAAATTGCAGTTAGCATTATTACAGGGAAGATAGACAATGAAGGTACCGTTAAAGCTAACAGCAAGCGTATCACTTGATCAGACACACACTCTCACGCAAAATGCACAACGAGGAAGTAAGCTTGCGCAAACACTGGCAAATTGAGCGGAAGAAAAGACGGAGAAATGGAACATACATTTTTTTGATGGTGATAGTCAAAAGTATGAAAATAAACTTGCGCTACATGAAGTTACGCTTGTACTTATTGAGAAAATGAAACATTACAAATATTTACCTACCTTTAGTGAGAAATAATTGCTAAGGCGATCACGGAATTTAGTGGCACTATGCTCAAAAACGATCGTATCTGGAAGGTCATTGCATAATCGGATAGCATTAGGGGTTATAGCCAATGAGTTAAAAGCATCCAGAGTGCTTTATATATATTTAAGAAAAAAATTAACCAGCAAAAACCAAGATGCAGCAACAGAATGAAGCACACACTCAC
Source organism: Dermacentor andersoni (assembly GCF_023375885.2). Taxonomy (NCBI): domain Eukaryota; kingdom Metazoa; phylum Arthropoda; class Arachnida; order Ixodida; family Ixodidae; genus Dermacentor; species Dermacentor andersoni. Next base: position 37,511,026 of record NC_092815.1, read on the forward strand.
GCACACACACACACACACACACTCTAAGAAGAGATTACACCCTTTGGCGTGCCCCTTCTGCCACACAACAATAATCGTCATCTGCCTTGATGCGTTTCCTTTCGTTATCGCTGCGAGCCCGGAACTTTCCGGTAACGAACGGCACGTGCGTTATCAGAAGGGGCACTCCAAAGGGTGTAAACTGTTCTATGCTGATAACGCGCGTGCCGTTCGTTACCGGAAAGTTCCGGGCTCGCAGCGATAACGAAAGGAAACGCATCAAGGCAGATGACGATTATCGTTGTGTGGCAGAAGGGGCACGCCAAAGGGTGTAATCTCTTCTTAGAGTGCAGTGGCCGGGCCGTATAGGCTGATATATATATATATATATATATATATATATATATATATATAACATAACGAGAGTCTTGAGTCCGGCAACGTTGTTGCCTTCACGTAGCATGTGTGGGTTTATTGACCAGAAGTTGCCTTCACCCAAAATGATCACGTACTCGTGACGCCTGCGGCAGAACGGATGTTCCACATCCACCGCCACGGTTTGTGAGTGGTGGCGCTGGCTGACACTCACAAGGTTAATTTTACTAAAAAAAATTAGGGGTTTTTACGTGCCAAAACCACTTTCTGATTATGAGGCACGCCATAGGGGAAGACTCCGGAAATTTTGACCACCTGGGGTTCTTTAACGTGCACCTAAATCTAAGTACACAGGTGTTTTCGCATATAGCCCCCATCAAAATGCGGCCGCCGTGGCCGGGATTCGATCCCGCGGCCTCGTACTCAGCAGCCCAACACAATAACCACTGTCCAACCACGGTGGGTGGTTAGTTTTACTAGTAGAACATAAATACCCAAGAAAGTGGATGGCAAAGTGGAGGCAGGGTGCCGTGAGGTGGGGAAGGCTACACTGTTCCGCGGCCTCTGCTGTAGAGGTCAGTCCGCGGTACCAGCGTGTGTGACGGGGATCACTGCTTCGGTGCTCAGCCACGCTCCCTCAAGGGCTACAGAATATAGCGCCAACCTTTCCTTTCTCACAACGAACCAGTTCTCTCTCACTGCTCCTGCAAGGGGTGATCGCGAAAGGCTACGAATAAGGCTCGTTGCGACGCTGTCTTGCGTGTTGTCGCCTTTGACACTGGTGGCACGACTTCCCGCGAGGAAGGGCCGCTCTCCTCGTTGGTGGAACGAAAGCGCGAGAAGAAAATCCTAGCGCCGCGCAAGATGGTCTGTGCGAGGACAATAGCTCCGATATGGCGCCAGAGTAGCGCACGTCGTGTCTATGGAAACAAAGCGCTACATGAGTTGACGTCTGTCTGCGGCGGCTGTTTTGAATCGCGCCCAACCGTCACCCATGCGCTGCCTTTCGCGATCTCCCGGTTAGCGAGGCAGACGCGCCACACTTCGCTCCGTTGGAACGTGCCGCATGAGACAGATTGTTCACGCCAGATAATATATCGCAAAGTAAAAACGCGTATGCAGCTGCGCTCATATTTCGCATTAAAGAGTATCGTAATTGTTGGGGAATTTTTGTAGCATATCTTTTCATTAGTTTCCCCGGCAATATATCGCTTCTCTCTGCGCTAACTGTGGCACCACTAAGAGCGAATGAATTCGGAGGAGCGAAGTTGGAAATGAATTACGACGACCTGGAAGACTGTAACGTATACGTTTAGCTTTTCTCTTCCTCCCAGTCTTGTTGCACTAAAGGTGATTTGACTGGCAAAGTACTCTCGACGCAATAAAGCCTCGGCGCTATCCCAGTATTTCCCTGGAAACGAGGTACCATGCAAATAACTTTTTTTTTCTCTCTGGAGCGGCGGGAATGGCGGAGTTCATTGCTTCCCTCCTGTATCTCTTCTCTGAGCTCATCGTATGTGGGCGTCTTATTCTCACCGCGTTTTTCTGCGAATCAACTCGACAGGATAGTTCGAGCTTTGGAGTATTGCTTTACTAGATTGCTCTTTTTTTTCCTTTCCACTTAACAGCCATCAGTGGATTTTCACACTTCTGTGCCGTGAGTGTTCCTGCTACTGCTCTTGATCGTTTTTGCACTTTCTGCAGAAAAGTAGGCGCTCCTACGTTTTATCAGCTCTTCAGTGAGCAGTTTCATTCCACGGAAGGGACGATATTCAACGAACGATATTCTTCACTATAGGGCGCGCCAGGGTCGAACAGGCATGGCACTAGGGCACGGGCTTTCGTGCTTCCTTCAGCCTTTTTCTTTATTGGAATTTGCTTCTCTCATCTGACGGCCAGCCGCGCAAGCCACGCCAGGCAGAAGTTTGTCGGTCAAGCGTGGATTATTTTGCAACAATTTCTGGCTGTAGGAGTCGTGGAGTGTATACGTGACACAGTTTCAAGGATCACTGGAATTAGTTTGCTGATCGAACACACACACACACACACACACACACACACAAACACACACACAAACACACACACACACACACACACAGACACGCACTGTTAGGATCGGCCTGCAGGGGTACTGCTCTGCAAAGCCATTTCAGCCCACTGCATGTGCTTCGATCGACCCGCGGTGGGGGCGCCCTTCAGAGAACCAGCGAGGACGACAGCGCTAACCGACCATAGACTTCCGTCAGAGAACTGCGGACTACGGCGGTGTTAATCCACCATGCGCCTCGTTCGGAGAATCGGTGACGGCAGCAGGGCGGGTCACCTTTGGCGCCCAACGTATTGTTGGTTGATTTGCCGGGTCTTCATGGTCTCTCTCGTCAGCAAGAAGAGCTTCCCTAACAAAAGGATGCTTTGCGGTACTTGGGACCCAGGATTCGTCACAGTCTGCTGACAATCGTGGCGACTACAGGAGAAAGGCAGCTCTGGAATTTAGAGGTGCAAGACAATGGGCAACCGGCGGCCGCGCTGCGGGAGTCAGCTCGGGGAACCGACGCGCCTTTCAAGACTCAAGATAATGGACAACCGGCGGGTCGACTGCGTTGAGGTTTGACGCTGCGAATCGGCGGTGAACTGCCGTTTTTCTCTCACCTAGGGATCTAGGGAGCACGGAGTGTTTATAAGCGGCTGCTTGTCGGCTGTTAGGTGGGCTCGTCGTCGTGCTCTGTGCTTGTGTTCGTGCTCGTGAGCTGTGTCCTCGTTTGCTGTATGCTTCGTCTTGCGTGCTCCATTTGGGAGCCACGCTAGACTATCGATGTATCTCTTGTTTAAGATGTAAATACTGTAAATAAACCCTGTACGCCTAGTTGCTCCCAACTTCCTCTCTGCGACCTTCAACTCCTTCAAATGGTGGCAGCAGCGAGATCGTCCGACAACTCTGACAACTGGATGACAGCTGTGGGATCGTTCTCCACCTCCTAGAACACACACACACACACGCACACACACACACACGCACACACGCCCACACACACACACACGCACGCACGCACACATGAAGATATAAGTGCTAAAGAGCTATGAAACTGATGACTAAATCTTACGGCCTTTATAATTTCTGTATGGGCTTCCTGGGCCATGACCCAAGAAAGCCTTGCATGCAAACAGTTCTTGTATTGAAAAAGGCCACAAAAGCCTTTCTTCGTGCCTTGAAGGACACTGGACTGTATGAACGCTTTTGACAGGGCAGATTCCATTGCGACTGGCTGTGAATGACTGACTATTATTTTTCTTTTCTCTCTGTATCTGTTCTTCCCTTTACCCCTCCCAAAGTATAGGGTAGCCAACGGGGCATGTCATCGGTTAACCTCCCTACCTTTCCCTCTTCGTGTCATGAGGCCGCCTACGCCTGTTAGGAGAAACAAGAAATTTGACGACCAAGCTTATGTTCTGAAACTGCCTTGCACCGAATGGCTTTGAACATTATTTCGTGATTGCGATCTGGTATTCTGCGACAGCTGTGTTTACTCTGTTTATCCAAGTCGAACCACTACATTTGTAGAAAAACTACAGTTGATGTTGCGTCAGTCAACGTTTAAGCGCCAGTCAATCACGTTAACTGGTGGAGTGACCGCACTTTCCAGGCGCGGTATCATTCCCTGCGGTAGCATTGGCGGGATGCTGTGGCATATTTTTTTTTTATTTATCTCTCTACAAACGTCTCATAAAGCGCTTTGTGATGCATGCGAATTTCGCATGCAAACATAAGAACGATAGCGGCGTGAGCTCATAACAGATAATGCTGTAAAAAATTATTCTTGATATTGTGCGATAGAGGGATGCATTGACTAGTTTCCAGACTTGATCCAAAAAAGATACCGTATAGATAACACTCAGTTTTGTACGGCTGTGATGTGGTAACCTGCCGCCACTGACTGAAAGCAGAGGGATAGATAAACGAAGCGGGAAAGGCAGGGAGGTTAACTAAGGGCTTGCCCGGTTGGCTACCCTGCACTTCGATAGGGGGAAAGGAGAAGAATAGATAGGCAGAAATGAAAAGTAATACAGTCAAAGCAGGACATCACTTTTGCCTGAGTCGTAGCATCACTGACAAAGCCTTGCGCTGACAGAATTGTGAAAATCTCTATAGGCAGAACGCGGCTGATATCCAGAAACTGGGAGGAAACCTGAGTAATTTCGAGACGTCGTCTTTATTTCTTTATATTAGGTTGCTCGCAGCGTGTTTTAAGACACTTCTGCCGTAGGCATTGAGTGCTGGCCGAAACGGTCTTCACCATGAACATTGTATCGGACTCCTTTAAGTGCCTGCATTATCGCCTTACCTTACTGTCGATGACGGCACTTGGTCCAACTTCATCGTAATCATCATCATATTTCTGGGTGCACTGCAAGACGAAGGCCTCTCCCAAAGACATCTAATGACCCTTGTCTTGAGCGAGATGGTTACAAGTTATGTCTACAAATTTCATAATTTCATCATCCCTCCTAATTCTCTGACGCCATCGATTTCGCTTTCCTTCCATTAGCATCCATTCTGCAAATCTGATAGTCACCACTTAGCTGCCGTACGCATTCCAGAAGAAATTAAGGACCGCGCAACGAACAATGGATCGGACAATGTTAGGCGTAACACTAATTGAGAGCCAGGAAGACAGTGGCGTGGAATAGAGAGCAAAGGGGTAGCAGCGGATATTTTAGTTGACATAGAGGGGAAAATGGAGCTGCGCAGGGCATGCTTGGTCTAAACACACTCGCAAAACTGCCGGTGCACCTCTGCCAGCGTCAACATTTTCTTATACAAACACATGATTACTTCATGAACTTCCTCCCTCTATTTTGTTTCTCAACACTTCACACCCTTTGCAGCATTTTCTCATTTGTTATTGTCGCTCACAGGAGGCTGCACTACGATGACACTTGTGGAAAATGAAAAGTTTGTGTTTGATTATCATTCTAAAGAAACTCACTTGAACTTAAGCTGAATGGCGACAAATCGTGTTCTGGTTGGAAGTTGAAACAATGAAACTCTGTGCTCTTCTATATCGCTACGTGCTTTTGACGCAATATTTACACGGTCCCGGCTGCGAGGAGCCGTCACCTCATTTTTATTCCAACTACTGGCATTCCTTTACGTTGTATAACAATATTCCTGGCGTATGATCAAGAGTTGCTGTTCGCAAAGTAGATCTAACTATGGAATCATTCATGAACAAGGGCACCTGCCAATCTCCCGAAGCAAGCATACTATAAGCAAAAGAAGAAGCCAAATTACAAGTGTATCTTGCAAAAAAGAACAACACAAAACAAACAAAAATCACACTAGAGAGAGAGAGAAAAAATTTGCATAGAAAGGCAGGGAGGTTAACCAGAGGTAATTCCAATTGGTATACCCTGCACGGGGGAAGGGGCATAAAAAGAGAAAAAGAACGAAAGGGGAGCGAGAGAGAAAGGAGCACAAAAAAAAAAAAAAACTGAGCGTGCTATAGAGCGGTAGGAGGCGGCGTTCTTAAGGTCTACCGTGGAGGCCCGTAGACCACAGCAATCTTAGTAGCGCGAATAAAGCCTTCTGCGCGAAGGTTCTTTGGAAGCACTGGCCTAGAGCGTTTAGTTATGATAGTGTTGGGCTGCTGAGCACGAGGTCGCGGGATCGAATCCCGGCCACGGCGGCCGCATTTTGATGGGTGCGAAATACGAAAACACCCGTGTGCTTAGATTTAGGCGCATGTTAAAGCACCCCAGGTGGTCGAAATTTCCGGAGTCCTCCACTACGGCGTGCCTCATAATGAGAAAGTGGTTTTGGCACATAAAGCCCCATAATTTAATTCTTTAATTTTTTAGTTATGATAGTGGACGATTGCCCAATTGGTCCATCACTCTGCACATCACTTGCCTCTCGGAACTATAGAGTGTGGGCAGACACACCAAATCTGCGCGTACGTCTCATTACAGCTACATGTGTCGCACGTGGGGCTGTTCGCCATTTCAATGAGGAAGGCATAAGTGTTTGTAAATGCGCCGCATAGCCACAGACGGTGCAGAATGGTCTGTTAACGTCGCGGGAAACCAGACGGCAGATTTAATTGTTTTGAGGGCGAGCTCCACTACTGGAAAACCTGGTGCTGCCGTCGGCGTGACGTGATATGAGAGATCACGTGGTATCAGCATCGGCTGCTTCGGAGGCGCCAAAGCAAGCTGAAACCAAAGGTTTAAAGTTCTACCTGCGCTGCGGTTCTCATTACGTGGGGAGGTTTTCCCGCTTCAGGTGTGTGCTTGACAACACTTGTTGAAAGCCCTATAATGGGTAGTGGCAGCCTTTGAAGGCGTCCAACATGGTAGGCTACTGTTAGGTACCACAGTGCAGGACGCGCCAAACGGAGCCCAGTGTCAACCTTCACACGTACCCGCGTGAAACGGAGGTGCGAGAAGCTTGGATAGCGAAACTTAGAGCCGGCAAAGAGCCATCAGCTACAACTCGGGTGTGCAGCATGCAACTCCGCGAAGAAGATTTCTGCTACGACATCGGGGCTGTGATGTTCAATGAGTTGCAGGAAGCGTGCACTGCCTGGCTAATGGCATGAAGCTTTGATCTATGAACTTGTTGAAGGTACATACTGGCAAGTTTACTGGAATGGAAAGGAAATGGTAAGAAGCACATTAAAATAAATGCATGGCATATGCTGGTGTTTGCGTTAGCACCAAACAACGAATGTATACTGTATTAAGAAAGAAAGAAGCAGCGGGAAATTGCTCGCTGAGAAGACCGAGAAACATGCAGTGCGATGTAACTTGAGAAATAATGACATTGAGACGTACAATGGTTTAGAAGAAACGAAAAAAAAAAATGTTGAATTGTTGCAAGGGCACATCCAAAGCCACCGCAGGCGTCGAAGTCCCTATAGCTATAACGAAATTCTTTTTGAAAAGCTCTGATAGCGTCGAAGCAGCAATGGTTTCTTGTGTACTGTTAAATGTTCATGTACTGCGATCGACCGCTCACAGCATGGTACGAAAACGCACTCGCAGGGAAAGCGAAGCATTATGCGCGGACATGCACGCAGACGCGCAATCGGTCGTTGCGATTCGTGCAATCGCTGTATTGAGGCTTCAATCTGTTATAATCCATTGGGTTATACAGACAGCCCACCATAAGAACATATTTCACATAGTGTGCTCTCAGCATTTGCCTACTTTTCCGTTAAGGAGCAGGTTCGAGAGGCTCCATTGTGGCGACCGCGCGCAGTGGCGTTCACTGCACGTATTCGGTAAGGACATATATCGTCTGTAAACCATTATGCACTTTCTGTTTGCTCAAGATTATTATTTTTGACAGTGAAGAACTTCTGTCGTTTCGAGAGTGTTACAGAAATGTCCAGGAGGGCTCTCGCGTGGTGTTTCATTTCAGCGCCGACAGCCAAACACATGAGGAGAGCGTCATCCAACATACTACACAGGCAAGGCACTTCTTACAGATGGGGACTTCCGTAAGTCCTCGCACTCAATATCGGCAGACAATGAACCCAAACGACACACAATGAAAACGTTCCAGTCTCACAGGGGCAACGTAACATTCACGGGACAGCAATCGCAGCACCGGTCTGTTCGGGAAAGGGGAATCCAAAACGCATTGATACCTTTCACTTTTAGATGGGGCGGCTTCATCGGCGTGGTCATTCCTGCTGATGTTGCAATGTGCTGGAAGCCGTTGAAATAATATATTGTGTCCCTGGTTATGGCTGCGATTACTTGTGTGTCGTATTCCTTAGTCCATTTGTTCATTGGGTCCGTGGTACATTGAACTTTGTATGAACTAAAGGGCTGCCTTAGACTCACACACACACACATGAAAAAAGAAAGGACTGCCCGTTGTTGCCGTGGTTCCAGATTAATGAAATCAACTGCAGTGCAGAGGGCAGGAAGCTCTGCACCCGTAATAGAGATTTCCCCTTTCAGTATTCCTGTCTTTCCTGGAGTGAGCCTTTAACTTATTCATTTGAAAGGGCGTAGCATCGCTGTGCACAATTTGCCGGGAACTGCAAGTTTCGCGTTGTTCCATCACGCATAATCGAGAAATTTCATCACACTGAAAGGAGAAGTGAAAAAAGTCCAGTAAGAGTCGTCATGGATAAAGATGCTCCAATCCTTTTATAATACGTCGCTTGCCGCAGTGTCAACGACCTGAACGCTCAGTAATTTAGCGCAACCCAGCAAAAAGAAGAAAGAAAGAAAAAGTATGGCTGCTGGGAAACCAACGGCCAAATCGTGTGGGCAGTGGCTGTCAGAGAGAAGCGTGCCCAGCAACAGCGGAGTACAGGGTTAATGACCCGTGCACCCGAAACATTGATCATTCCGACGTGTTCATTAGGTAGCGTAGGGCAATTACGAGACACAACGCCTCTTCCTCCGTGAATACTTCGGCTGTCTCCTCATTCGGCGAGAGTTGTCCGTGCCGCACGTGTCAATGTCATCGGACGTCCAGTACTCGTTGGCCAGGGCACTCGCTCCTCTGTTGCGCCATCGAACACGTGACATTTGTCTCCGCCGCGATAATAAATATCATTATAACTGATGCGCAAAAGGAGCCGGAACACAAGCGATAAAACATGAATCCTTCCCGACTTGTCCAACTCGGAGACGTGCTAATATGCGGGGTGGTGATCGTTAAGCTTTAGGAATTTTGAAAAATCAGCTGTGGCATATAGCTTCATTGCTGTCCCTGAGCGGGATTATTAAAAGAGGCGGACGTCCCCATAGCAAGAGAAGTCGAAGCACGTGTTCCACGAATTAAGGAAAAATCACTAATTAACTTCTCAAATAATTACATTACGGCACACATTGCAATTTACAGATTTTAGCCGGTGAGTTTGCAAAATGCATCCACTTGAATTGAATTTCCAGGATGACAGCAGTTTCGATGTATTATTTCCGAAATTATTGGGCGGAAAACACGGGTGTTTCAGTTACTTTTGTGCTTGAATGCATAAAAGAGCGCCTTGTTGAAGAGTTAAGTGGAACAACAGTGCATATTTACGGCGAGTCTAATGGCGCATATTTCCAAGCTGGTGTCATTCTGGAAAGGGATTCCAATTGTACCCGCCTTGCAAGCTTACCGCCTACAATTCCTAAATTGCAATATGTGGCGTAAAATAATTCATTAAGAAGCTAATTAGTGAATGATCTTTTTAATTCGTGCAATATGGTGTCTCGAGTTCTCGTGCAAGTACGGCCCTCCTCTCTGAATAATCCATCTCAAGGACAAGAACTATGTGCAACAGACGATATTTAAAAATTCCATAAAGCTTAGAAATGATCACCACGTATACATAGTTACATACCTGACGATACCCGATGCTAACCAGCTTTGTCGGCTATGGCAAGCAGTAGCCTCTACAAGATAGTTTACCTTCCGCACTGCAATAGCTGACACCGCTGCTTGTGCTTACTGCCGGCACGAGGAGACATTTGAACGCGTTTTGTTCGACTGTCCTCGGTACAGTGTACACGGACAATAGATCACGACTACAGTAGCTAGTATGGACGACAGACATTGAAGAAAGAATCATTTTGTAATATCGACCTCACAAGAATTCTCAGCAACGGGTTACAAATGCATTGCTGCCATTCTTACGACAACAAATCTGCATAAGCGACTTTAGCACCCACAAGTGTTAACTGCTATCCTGTACTGCGAGCGGCAGCGAGGGGGCGTACGTCATCTGTCTCTCTTTATTTCTCTCCACCTATTTCATACTTTTCAACGCTCCCCTCTCCTCAGTGTAGGTCCCGAACCGTATCCTTGTAGCTAAACGTCTCCCCACATTTCCTTCCTTTCGTTTCTGTCTTGATTCGGCTGGTTCAGCTACTGAGTGGACATATATTCTCCAAAGAAACAGAGAAAAGAGATCAAATGTAGCTTCCACTGAAATACGCTGGCGTAAATGATCGTCAATCTTCGAAATTGCCCTTTATTAAAGTTCTCGCACTAAATACAGTGAAACGCCTACAATACATCGGCGACGAATGGAGCCGTTTTGCGATATTCCTTAAATAAGTATGCGAGCAGAAGAACGATGCTGAGCTCCATTTTGTTCGCCCGTGTATCTCTGTTTGTTTTTTCAGCCGCGTTATATATCGGTGTGTTATGTGTGCGCGCACACGTGCGTCAATGCCCGACGCATTGTTTATTTACACGCCTGAACGGTGCCACTGGCGTCCGTGGGACAGAAGCCGCGAAAGAACCGAATATCGTCGACGTCGCGGGTAAAGTCGTGTGCTTGGTATTCTGCAAGCAGCAACGGCAAGGCGCACGTTTATGCATTATTCATGGAGCTTTTCGCATCCGCCCCCAGCGTATTTGGATTCTAAGATACGTGTTCGCGTATACCCTGACGTGACGCGCAAGCCGGAAGAAAAGCAAAATCTGTAGCCGATTCTTGACTGCGGCGGCTCCTCCCAATGCGAGCGTCGACTACGTATTACTCAAGCAAATGATGGGGTCTTTAGGTTTGACACTGAATCTTCCGAGAGTTGTTCGATGTGACAGCGGCGACATCAAAAAGAAGAAAGAAAAATGACGAGCCGCCGCCTCGCGCTGCAGCTTCGAAGAACCGTGGAAGAGGGCGCACGTGATATTGCCGATACTAATGTGAACGAGAAAGAGTAAATAAAAAATAAATAAGACGCTGATAACCGAAGAAAACGAGAAATAAGCGGAGCCAGGAATACAGTACAACCAGACGAATAATAAGTAGGCTCTCTGGGGTGTTTGAGAAACAGAGATAATAAAAGGAAATACTTGTGGTTTACAATATCTCGTGTTGGCTAAGCTGTACTGGCGAAAGAGGAAAAAGAAACGTTTAAAGAACAAAATAGATGTTTCGTTTGCGACTGCTTAGAGGAATGTACAACATTTAGAAACGTAATCTTACTTTTGAAACCCCTCTTCAATAAACCATATCGATAGGCACGTCCAAAATACATGGTATAATTCATGTTTGCTGCGATAGGAGTATATATAGTATGTTACCTTGACCTGTAGCTCGTCAGGGCAGTTGGTTAGTCATGCAGTCGCTAAGACTCGAATTTAGCAGCTACGGCTCTTATCTTGTACAAACGGTCTCTAAATGGCACATTAAGGCAACTGTAACCAAGTTTTAATGGTGCTTGAATAATTTAAAAGTAATGTCCAGGCTAATTGTATGCACCCTTCTTGTGATAGCTATAATTTCTCGTCACCTAAATAAGCGGTGGGTCACGAAGCTGCTCAGTGACGCAGCTTTTTGCAGTGGCTTCTATTCTTGTACAGAAAATAGAGTAACTTATGCTGTTCTGTTCCTGCGCACAAAAATTGTGAGACAGAAAATAGTGCGATCGTGCTGGCACAGTCGCCTGCAAACTTGGCTGGAAGACACCTCACACTCGTATTCGCTTCTCGGGCAGAGGTTGTTGGAGATTTCTGGGATAGGTGCTTTGAGTGGTGCTAGCTTATTGCGTTTTCCTTCTAGAGCATTCGATGTTTGCTCGTTACAGCCCACGTTTGTTAACAGACAGACAGACAGACAGACAGACAGACAGACAGACAGACAGACAGACAGACAGACAGACAGACAGACAGACAGACAGACAGACAGACAGACAGACAGACAGACAGACAGACAGACAGACAGACAGACAGACAGACAGACAGACAGACAGACAGACAGACAGACAGACAGACAGACAGACAGACAGACAGACAGACAGACAGACAGACAGACAGACAGACAGACAGACAGACAGACAGACAGACAGACAGACAGACAGACAGACAGACAGACAGACAGACAGACAGACAGACAGACAGACAGACAGACAGACAGACAGACAGACAGACAGACAGACAGACAGACAGACAGACAGACAGACAGACAGACAGACAGACAGACAGACAGACAGACAGACAGACAGACAGACAGACAGACAGACAGACAGACAGACAGACAGACAGACAGACAGACAGACAGACAGACAGACAGACAGACAGACAGACAGACAGACAGACAGACAGACAGACAGACAGACAGACAGACAGACAGACAGACAGACAGACAGACAGACAGACAGACAGACAGACAGACAGACAGACAGACAGACAGACAGACAGACAGACAGACAGACAGACAGACAGACAGACAGACAGACAGACAGACAGACAGACAGACAGACAGACAGACAGACAGACAGACAGACAGACAGACAGACAGACAGACAGACAGACAGACAGACAGACAGACAGACAGACAGACAGACAGACAGACAGACAGACAGACAGACAGACAGACAGACAGACAGACAGACAGACAGACAGACAGACAGACAGACAGACAGGCACAGACAGACGCAGACAGACGCAGACAGACACAAAGAGATAGACAAACAGACGGACGGACGGACTGACAGACAGCAAGGAGGCTAACCCTGCTACCTTGCACTGGGAGAAAGGGATGTAGAGACGATAAGAGAGAGAGAATTTGAAAGAAAGAGCACTATAGTGCACGCAAACGAGAAGAGGTGCGGCAAGCCTGTAATCGGCCACAAAGACAGGTCGACCTGAGGTACTGCAATAATGCTCTCGTTTCTTTCTGCACCACCGACGAGCATGGCCATGGTGCGAGGATCTTCGTTTCCGAAGAGCCACAATATTTACTGAAGGCACGCGAGCACTGCATGCAGGTCGTCGAGTACTTTTAAAGTGTTTCGAGCTGACGGCTCCTGCAGCTTGGTGAAACGTATGTGAAGACGTCAACTAACGATGGTAGCAAACCGTCATAGATGTGCTGTCATTGCTCTGGTTAAGTTTGACGACGGTTGCACGTTCATTAGCAGTATAATGGGACATAAATAAAAACGTTCGACCTGGCATGAATTCAGCGACCTCGTGCTTTCAAACTGGGCATTGCAACTAATACGGAACGGCCGCACAGCACGAACGAGTAGATTGGATTCGCATTGGACGCTGACCAACGCCTACGGTTTCACTAGGGTTAATCTTCTGCACCACACCTCAGAAACTTCCAAGACTTCTTCGAAGTGACAACTACCGCAGCAAAACAAATGAAGGGCAGCTTAAAGGACTGAAAATGTGCTACAGACTTTAACCTGATGGATCCTGCTTCACGATCTCCCCATCGGTTCAATTGTCTTGCAAAGCTCCGTTTAAGAGAGGTAAACTCGCAGCACACGCGTGTTAACAAAAAGTGCTACCGAGCACGGCCTAATAATGGCCCTTCAAACGCAGTATGCGAAAGAAAGTGAGTGCTGTTGGAAAAGAAATCTATACACAAAAGTATACGATAGCACATTTATGTGTAAACAAACGAGAGGCGATGTTCATTTGTGATGACGTGTTCAAATCGCTTTCCGTGGCGTACCACTCACTCTCCTATTGTAAGGCGCTTCACAATAGGGGAAGCGGAAACGATAGAAGCAACAAAACGCACTAGAGCTGAGGCCCAAAGGCGCGATTATTTGTGCCTGATATTAGGAAATACGTTTTATTGTCCAAAATTATGTACCGTACTCGCAGATGACCACCTCGTGGGAGACTCACGAAACGGCTGTGTTTCGCATGTCCCTTCTTTGCAGCTGATGGCGCTTCGTACAGCGCGCGTCTGATTATGCGTGCAAGGTTCATGCATCTTCATATTGGAAAGCACCTTTTAGCGTTGTGCATTATATTTTGTTATTTTCTTAGGGGATAACTATTTCTAAGCGCTGTTGGGAATCGGAGGCTCACAAAACCCCAATCGCACTATGGGATCCCGATCGAGCCCTATTGGGATCAATTTTCTCAATCGTGGTTGGACGGCTCAATTTCACAGCTTGCGCAGAGGAGCCAATCGCGATCGATAAATTTGATCGAGGTCGAACTGGGTCGCGATCTAAAGTGACCGTGCGACATTGATATAATTGCAGATTGTAGTAATTGAGTTTAGGCGCACAATGCCTAGGGAGTGCTGCGATTTTTTTCCATTGTCGACCACAGGTTGGTTTTCACGAAGCAAGAGCCTGTTTGCTATATAATGCTTTTTACGTCGGTAAAAATTTAGTTAATAAAATAAACGTCAATCTTTTTAAAGCGTTTTGCATAAAGAAGATGAAGTGTCCTCTAAGTTATAGAAAGGCCCACAGGCGAACGATAATTTGCGTCACCTTTTTCTTTAATATTTTACCAAGCGCCGTACAGATTGGCTTCAAAGACGTCTTCCTTCTGCGTTAGAGGTTCAGATTTGCGTGGGTTCAAGAAAACGCTTAATTGGAATCGACATAAAAGAGCAGTCACTCACTTAGTAGAGCCCCATCGATTGTCCTCCCGCAAAACCAATATGCCTGGCTGAAGTAATCTATTTTGCGCGAGAGCTCGCGAAAGAAGTACCAGCTTTTTACCGACATCCGCACAATAGAAACTTTTACGCGAAGAGTTACGCAACTTCTCTTACAAAAGTTCAGCTCACTGCTTAACATCGATCGGTCGACCAACGTCTCCTTATCACACCAATATAGCTATCATGAGTGGAGTTCGCAGGAACATTGCGAAATAAGGAAGCGCTCTTGTCTAATACTTCAGCGAATACAGGCCAAGAATATCATGGATATTTATCTTTGAGCATCGTCGTTCCTCTTGAAATCGGTAACGTAATTTACGCTGGAGAAATTGGTTTTCTTCACCTTTGAAGCTTAAAAACAGGTTTGCAAATTTCGAGCAAGCTATAGATTCCATGCGAGAGAGTGGGCCGTGTCTCCTCTATAATGTTTTGTATTTCCTTGCAGCCGATGCATGCCATTGAAGCTTTCGATCTTAGTTGCGCAATTTGCCGCATCGTGAGTTTGGGTGACTAGTGAGTGAACGAGAATACCTTAGTCTTAGTGTTGTGGTGACTTATCTAAATTAAATTATTGGGTTTAGCGTAGAGAAACTGCACAGTAGTTTATAAGGGACACCGTGTTAGAGAGGCTTCGGATCAAGTTTGACCTCCTGGGGTTCTTTAACCTGCACCCAGAGCACGGTATACGTGAACGCTTACACTGGATTGATACTCACGGTCGGGCAACGAGCCTCCGACTTCAATATCAACAGCGCTACCTCATAGCCACTGAGCTACCACGCCATGTCGTCGCGGTGCCTTAATTTTGCCTTAAATAGTGGAGAAGAATGAAGGAAACTAAAGGGACAAGTGAAGTGATGTATTCTTTTCTCCTGCTATCGCAAAATAATCTGCGTTAAACCTCGTTTCAAAAGCGCTTGCTTACCTTCCCTGTGACAGGCCCCGCTACAATTTAGGAAATCCACATAGGAAATAGGAAATCCTCATAGGAAATCATAGGAAATCCTCTTAGAATTCAGACATCACAAACCATCGCAGCGAAGGGCGACGGGAGCACTGCCGCAGTTCTTAAGGACGACAGACTTGGACAAGCGGCTCTAGCCTGAACAGATGTTTATAGTGCCACAAGTGCTACTGCGCTGTGCGGTGATAGCAGGCGGTGACAATGGTCGACTGCGAGTGTTTATCTGTGCTCCATTTATTCCTCTTTGTCTGCTACCCTGTCATTTCACCTCTCCCTCGCCGCTATTCCCAGTGTAGGGTAGCAAACCATATCTTCCCCTATGGTTAACCTGCTTGCCTTTCCCCTTTCTTTTGTCTCTCTCTCTCTACCCTTTCTTAACACGTACTGTATGTGCGCCTGCGAAGCGCCGTTTTTTCAGCCTAGGTTTCATGCCAGTGTAGGGTGAAAACAGGTTGACTGTGCCATTTTGTTATCGTGCAACGGAATGTGAGGTTCTGAAAATTTGTAAACATGAAACGTACAATTCCATCGTCCTTTTCTCTCTCCATTTATTCATATATTTTTGTTGCTTCTAATGTCCAGAAAACATGATATTAGTTTATCAAAAAATTGTAATGACTCTAGCATGCAATAAATTCGAAATCGTCATGCTGAATCGATAACACCATTTAGAACACGTACTAACACATTCAACTTTTCATTTTTTCCACGAACGATTACAGAGTGGAACGCTTTGCCGCTATGTATGCTTCAAAACAGTGACTCATTCGAGGCATTGACGTCATAATGTGAAGCGCTTTTCTTGTTTTTTCTTGCAAAGGACTGTTTTTCCTAAAGTTTCAGTGTTCGTAATTCTTTTCACGCCCATAAGGTGCTCATTTATGTGTCATTTTTATGTATATATTATTTTTTTCTCTCTCTTCATGATTTATGATGATTTCTGGTTGATGTTTTGCCAGTGCTTGTGTAAATCTTTTTTTTACCCCTCCTGCATGGGCCCTAGCTTGTGCCTGCAATATTTTGTAAATAAATAAATAAATAAAATGAGTCTCTTAGTATTGCTGTTCATAGCCAAAATGAGACCGCTTTGGCAATACGCGCTGGCTGCACGCATAGAAAACGACTATCTTGACGATCGTACTAAACAATTACGGTCGTTAAAAATGATTCAGGTATGAAGCTCAACGGCACGAATCTGACTATGCGAAGTGTCGCACAAAACAAAATGTTCAGAAGAAGGACCTGTGAAACACCAAAGTTTTTTCTTTGCCATTTAAGTTATCATGCGGAGAATTTCCAAGCTACTTCAGTTTCTTGCAACCTTCGAGTTGGAACTCCCAGCGCAGCCCACTGTGCTTTCGCTGGGGCTGCCAGGCAACTATATCGCCCACGTTATTTGAGGAAGCAACGCGGTAACAGTAGCAATAGGCAATATGCGGTAAATTCTGCCAGCGATAGTTATTCCTATGTGTTCTGTCGTTCTGCTTTACTCGTTTCGAAATTTATGAAAATGGCCGGTCCATTACGAGGGTTGTGAATGTGCACTTTCGTAGCGCATATTATTAATAATGGGGCGTCATATGCCATCACTGGTGCTCTGAAACCGTTGCCTTTGTGTTCGAGCAAATATACGCCCAATAATAGGAACCATGGCCTACATGGCACTTCCATATATTTTTTTTCCTGTTAATGCTTTTATATAAGCGAACTTTTAGATCTGTAGAAGAGGCCATCTCGCTTGAATTGTAGACAATTTCCCCAGTTCGAAAACTTGCGCTTTGTTTGCTTTAGACTTTAGACTTTGCTATAGATTCGGGCGAATATTTTTTGTCGTCTTCCTTAATACAGTTAAGTGTTAGAAGTGCCGTTGCGAGCTCTTTTATTGCGGCAGAGCTCGATTTCTAATATTACAATAGGTCAATCATCAGTCGTCCACAACGCAAATTGCTCTCTCCCTCCCTCTCTCTCTCTCTCTCTCTCTCTCTCTCTCTCTCTCTCTCACACACACACACACACACACACACACACACACACACACACACACACACACACACACACACACACACACACACACACACACACACACACACACACACGCGCGCGCGCACATTGAAAGTTCGTCGGGTGGTATTTTATACACGAACCAGCCAAAGAACGAAGCAAGGACAAGCGCGCGACACATCTTTGAAGAGAGGGATGTGATGCGGCAGTGGTTCCACCACGTGACCCTAACACATGAGCCACGTGACCAGAGAACACATTGCATCCCGGATCGGCCCAGTTTACTCGGTGAGAAACCGACCAAGAAAACGCACCAAACCTTGGGGAAGAAGTACAAGAGAGCTTCGGCTTAAGAGGAAGCTTTAGCTCGGGTGCTCGTATTTAAATACACGTAAAAGGAGAATTCATTTTTCTCAGCAACCACTGTGCCAATTTTGACGAGGTTTGTTGCATTTAAACGAAAAACTTAAAATCTAGTGACTGCTTGTTTCGGATTTTTTATTTATGTAGTTAATGTTTATGATTAATGTTAATGATTGGCAAAAATCAAAAATCTTATGAAAACGAAACTATCAAGTTTACATCTCTGTAACTCAGTAATGAGAAATGTTATCATGATTCCGCGATTTGCATCTAATAGTACATCTAAAGCGTACAAAGTTGATATGTGACACATAAATCCTAAAAATTTTAGTAATCTGAAAATACAGCTTTTGCAGAACCCTTGTACCAAACATAACAAATTCACGTATCATATAAATTCACATATCAAATTTGTCCCCTTTGAATGATCTAATGGATGTCGTTTACAGAACCGCGATATCTGTTCTTCATGCAGAACTATGAATTTGTAAACGTTGTGCTTCTATCTTTTTCGAACTACCAAATGTTCGAATTTTTTTTTTTACAAGACTTAGGGCCTAAATCGAAATTCCTCATCAACCAGTCGCTATAATTTACCTTTATCTCTGAAATGCAACAAATTTCATTCAAATCGGTCTAGAGGTTAGCCCAGAAAAGCGATTTTGTGTTTTACACGTATTTGAATAGGCCGCGTCGGAGTTGGGCCTGAGCTAAAGCTTCCTCTTAATAAAGGAATTATGTACTTGAAGACGTATATTTGCTTCAGGGAAGGTATATAGGGCCCGTTTGCTATCTCTGTGCGAAATTCTATAGAGAACACAGCCTCTCACTGGTACTTTAGTAGGGGTAGGGCGGGTGGCTGTGTGAGCTAGTTCGTTGTGTAATACGTGCCGTGACAAGTGAACTAAATGTATTTATCAGCACGAGACCGACAGGCAGAAGCGCAGCGCCATCAGAAGCACCGCTGGACAAGTGACGTTACTTCGGCGGAGCTGATATAAACAGAGGTTCAAAGCCGAGGCGACCACTTGGCAGCAGAGACTGCTGGCCAGCATTCCTATTCACCGTCAATTTTGTTCTACAGCGCTCAAGATCGTCGAACGTACTGCACGTGCGGACGGAGTGCACAAGCACCAAACGGACGGACAGAGGAGCGCAGCGCCACCGGAAGTACTCTTGGACAAGTCACTTCATCTTGGCGCAGCTGATATAAACAGAGGTTCAAAGCCGAGTCGACGCCTTTGGCGTACGTCGTAGGGACGCGTTGCCGGCGCTCGTGTGTCTTGAAAGTGATCTGCGATGTTTGCAGAGCGCGCGTAGTGCCGGTAGCTTCGTATGCGCTGTGCTTTCGACGTTTCGTTCGCGTTGAAGCGAGAGATGCACGAAAGTCAATTCCTTTGCTGCTGCCGTAATTCGTCACTCCAGCATTGTGACAGCGAGTTTCCGCGCGCATCGAGCGAAATGTGTTCATGTTTACCTGTGCGCGCGTGGCGCCGTACTTGTTAATTTAGTTAAAACACGTTGGCGGCTAGTTACTTTGAATCCATGATAGAACGTGTGAGCGTGACTGAACAAGGACGTAGAAAGAAGCATACGCACAGGGACAGCGCTGTCTCTGTGTGTGTGTGTCTGTTTTTTTCTACATCCTCGTTCAATCACGCTTACACATTCAATAATTGTTAATTTAGTTCGTAAGCGAACGTTTACAAGTTTATACAGCCGATAAAACTACTACTATTCTAACTTCGTACAGCTATCTACTAATTTGCTATCGCAATCTGTGCTTGGCTTTTCGGCAGAACTGTGACTTTCTTACATTAACGTAATTTTTCAGAATTGTTCCGGCAGTGAGCATACATCTGCTTCCATCAGGTTCGTTGATATGGTGGCCGATAAATTCAAACGGCACTTCTACAGTGCAAATGCCACTTCGGACGTTGAAGCCAGGGAATCATCGAGGGGGTTGTTTTCAGTTTTTCACTTGCTCTATCGGAGCGACTTCCTCAATTTTGTGAGCAAGGTTTTCGTACGTTACAACACAGCCTTTCTTTTCAGCCTGCACACTGAGCCAGTTTTCAGTGTCGCTGCCAGATGTCTTCGCAACGAAACGAGGGAAGATTATCGAAGAAACAACGTGTGAAGGGCTGCAAAGGACGCATTCAAAGAGTTAGGCCAACTCGTTCTATTTACTGCACCTATTGAAATCTAAATAAATTGGAGATAAAAGTAACGTTAAAGTAATCGATTACTCGATTGTTTTGGTCCAGTCCTTTCGTGTCCCAGTAATAGTTAACGGTAAATAATTACATTTCTGAAAAAGGTAATCGTAATCGGCTACTTCTTTTTCTGCAACGTGCTCAAGTTTTGTCCACGAGGAAGGAGTTACATATATTCTTTGTGCAGAAAAGTAAGCAGTCTCTCTATCCGCGCACGTACTACGTCCACCCATGCAAGACTACAGCAATGTCCCTTCGACACGATCACCTCATTTTCAGGCAGGATACAAAACAGTGGATGGCGAGGCGATCACTGCCTCAGAGAGGAGAGAGAGAGAAGAACAAAATCAAATAAAAACGTGGGCGTTTATTTGTTGCTGCTTCGAAGTGAACAAGGGACGTTCCGGAATCTGCCTCCCGCTGTGCGCTCTCAGTCATCCCGCAGCGGCGACATGAAGCGAGCGGACCACAGCGTGATTAATCTTGGAACTCGGGACGGCTGTTTTCCGGCTCAGTGAGGAAAAGCCCCGGATTACTCTACCGCGTAGCAGTTAGTCCATCTAGTAGCGTGGTCAACGGAAGCACGCGAAACGATGCTTGTGCTTATGTCCCGACACACTACGTTGGATATTCGAGTAGCGGCGATATCATAGTAGTGGTGGACTTAAACGCGAAACAATATTAGGATGGATCCGTGAATTGTCTTCCTATCAATGTAGCCGCGTAGCAAATGCTCCGCGTTAACAGAAATTCTCACAGCAAGTGATATCTGCATTTTTTTTTTTTGTTCTCCCGGAACTTACACTGCAATGTTTAACGGAAAAGCGGTGGCACGAACGTTAAAAGCGTTCAACGTTTAGAGTTGGCATAGAAAACCCGATTCTTAATTCTTGTAAAAAGATATGCATCCAAGTATACTCTGGTTAAACGTCGAAAGGAAACACGCGAAGCTCGTAGTATCTCTGAAACACTGCTATCTATGAAACGACTCTGCCATCGCGTGCGGTCGTTCAGTGCATCTGTCCGTGAGCACAAGGCAGTCGATCTATCTACTCTGTTTTTTCCAATTTCCAGCATGCTGTAGAGCCGCGTGTCTGCTAGCGAGGCAATGTAAACGTTCGCATCCATATTAGCAGCGTCAAATTTAAGACGACACGCAGACAAAGAAAGGGACGGCGTAAACGTCGTACGAGCGACGATAGCAGGCCTCGTCCCGCTTATTTTGATCCACTCTTGTCTAGGTGTAGTTCATTCTGCGCTGTCAATACCACTGCAGGCTCTATACCAGCGATGAAGCCCACCTTTCCACCTTGACGGCACTGCGAAAGCGTCTCTGCTTGGCCTCTGTGCGTTACCTGGAGGCAATTATTTTGCTGACGTATGGTTCCGCTTGAAATATTTCAGGGCCTTGAGTTATACGAAATCTTAACTCTATCCAGCACAGTTTGTACAATGGACAATAGGAACGTAGAAAACTACTGATATATGTATGCTGTAGTGAATACGATTGCCACGCGCTGGGAGCCGAGCTCGTGCTTCGAGAGCCTAGACAGGTTTTGTGAAAATGCTGCTGCCGCCGCTGTTCTTAGTTATTCGCTTGGCTTACATTTTGGTGGAGGCTGCTGGGGTTTTCACCCACCCTGGGATTGCTCATCCTTACTCTGCCGTCCGTCGTGGCTGGCGACGCCAGCCAGACTACAGCACCGGCTTCGCCTGCCCTGGTTTGTGCTGGTGCCTTGCATCAGTGAGATCCCGTGCGCAATCTTCAGCGGCACCGATGACAGCTACGTCGAAAATTAGCTGGTATCAAATAAAGTAGGTCTGATTTCTCGCATGCTGTATTACTTAATGCATCTCCTTTTACTTGTTCTTCTTTGTTTTTGTTTTTTCTTTTCCTTTACGTTTCTCGTTTTCAAATAAGAATTTCTTTTAGCTACCTGCTGCCATCCGATTCTTGGCCTATCCCCCTTAGTGGGTGCGAGCCATGAGAGAGGTTCATCATCATCATCATCATCATCATCATCATCATTAGGAGAGCGAGCGCTCACTACAAGTGGGATGATAGCGAGCTGTGCCGTATTCATACGTTGTGCGTATATATCGCGTGATAAATGTAGCCAGTAAGGAAAAAGGAAAGAGTGGATACGCATTTACATTATAACACAGCGGCCGAACTAAAGCCGCTCGTCCAACCGTGGTTTGTTTGTCGCGTGACGCGCAGGAACTGGAACACCGAACATTTTTTTTTTTTTTTTTACGAGCACGTGTCCTCTTCTTCTTTTCGTTTGTTCTTCTGTGTCGTGTCCCGTTACACGCTGTTCGTAAAAATATGCATAATAAGCTGACCTCAAGTCACCTTGCCCAATTTTCCATCCAGCAACGCTTTCGTCGCCTGGCTGAGTTTTGTCGGCGCAGCCCACGGACCGCGAAGGGCGCCTGCCGGCAATGGTTGCCAGCAGACGGTGGCTAGAAAACTGTCTCAGAGTTCATCTCTCCGACGTACAGGCTAGGCGCTGAGATAATTCTGAACAGCGATATATAGCAGTTCAAGTGCGTTTGGCATGGGACCTGTGCATCAGTAATGACATGGTTAACGATGCATGATTTGTTAATTTTGACAGAAAGGCAAACTTACATACACAAAACAAATAACTCACACATTCATTTTTTCCAGACTTCCAATATAAAAGCTATGAAAGAGTGAATCACGTTTTGAGGTTCACTATGCGTTCAACAATAACCGTGGACTGCTTATCCTGAAATGAAGTACGATTTAAAAACCAAGACCGCAGAAAGGGCGGAAGGTGAGTGGGAGTGCTTGTTGTTTACGATGGTATACGATGCTCGTAATAGCAGTGCTCTCTTGTTATTTTCTAGGTGTTCTGGTTTATACAGTCTTTCTTGGGCAGTAAATGGACCCCAGGTAGTAGACATTTTATGATCGCCATATATACACGGTTTCAGCTAACGTTAGCCAGAGTTAAAAAATGTGCTGATGCACTCTAACACGACACGACCAAATGCATGTTGCTCACTTTTGCGTGTAGTGTGTCACGCAATTTTTTTTTCATTTTGCTTAATTATATAATTAGTAAAGATTAATTAACCAACTTCTGAAGCAACGAAGTTAGGCAAAAAATTCAAAGAAGAAAGTTGTAAAGCGCTTTGCAAAACGTCCGATTAGACAGTTTCGAACTTTTTATCTATTGAATATTCGTGTTTTTCAGCTCACTGCAGATGCTCGAGAAATACAAAGAAATATCACGTCACACACCGGCTTTCACGTCGTGATTGCAGCGCTCCCAAACTGTCCCTGTAAAAACGAACACAGCATCTAGCAGGGCGTGCGGCCGCTTAAAAGGCGACACGGCAGTGACGAAGGCGTTGGCTGTGCGAGACTTACGCCAGTGGTGTCCTTCCCTCGCGGCGGTTCATGATAGCGATAGGCAGACGCAGCGGCAGCGCACTCTGTTAAATGCTGTGTTCGTCTGTGCGCGGAAAGCTTGGGAGCAGTGCAATCAACACGCACAAGCGGGCATGTCACTCGGTGTTTTTTTTTTATTTCGCGGGCATCCGCCATAAGCAGAAAAACACTAATACCTAATGGATGGAAAGACAGAAATTGTTAATTCGGGCGTTTTGCAAACCGCTCTGCAACCTTCTAATTGGAATTTTTTTCCTAGCTTCATTGTTTCAGAAGTTGATTAATTACTATTGACTAATCATCTAATTAAGGAAAATACAAAAAATAGCGTGACGCACTACAAACAAAAGCGAACAACATGCATTTGGTCGCGTCTTCTTAGAGTGCATCGGCATATTTTTTAAACTCTGGATAAAATTATCTCAAACACCCTGACATATACAGGTTGTTCCACGTAACAAAGTTTTAAAAATGTAAGGCACTCCGGACGCGAGTTGAACCGAATGCATAATCTTGGCACTGGCCTAGAGTCACTCAGGCTATTTTTATTCTCCCCTCAACTAACGGATTAGTTATGTTTAATTAATCAACATTTTAAGTATTGGCTGCAGACCCCAAGTGTGGTACGCAAAGTTGCACAGCACCTTGAGAAACCTCTCACAAAATTCTTTCGAACACGATATATGTCACGTGGTCCTTTTTTTCCGCGTTCCAAAGAAAGCTCGCTAAATATGAAAAACTACCTCGTGACGGGGCGATGGATGAACAAGGTTGGCTGCAGCGAGAATGTCCCACGACAGGGCGTCATGTCTGGTGTAGGTATCTGGGCATGCGGCTTTAATCGCATGACGGCGCAAATGCGTGCTGGTGGCCGAGCGGTGCCGAAGCGATTGAGGGTCTAAGGAGATGAAAGACAACAAGAACATAGCTTTATTTGTTTATGCTTGAAATGGAAAGAGCTGGCAGTATGCCGACGGAGTGTAATGGGGTTGGGTGGGGAGGCGGCGCGAGGGGCCGGAATGATTTTCCAGTGACCTTCAATCCAAAAAAGCGCCTTTTGATTGTAATGCGCGTTTGACGACGTCACCAACTGCTGCAGTGCACATTTCACATCTCATGGGCACATTTTCCGAGGCCTTCTTGATCACGGTATCAGGGACTGAGTTGCAGACTTGTCATTTTTTTCTTTGATGTTCTCTGATATTGTGGTTGGTCTCCGGTATACTTGATCCTTGACGTACTCCCAGAGAAAGAAATCGAGGGGAGTTAAATGTAGTGACCCTGCCGGTCAAGCAATGGGCCCATGCTGTCGAATCCACTGCTGCGGGAATACTTCATGCAACCACTTGAGAGCTTTGCTGCTGCAGTGCGCGGGAGCGCCGTCATGCTGATACCAAATATCCTTGATCCTAGCCAACGGAACTTCGCAAAGAAAATCCTCAAGCGCCCCATCAAGGATATCGTTGACTTACCTTTCGCCTGTAAGCGTGTTATCAAAAAACACGAGGCCAATGATAGTGCCACCGTAAATTCCACACCACTTATTAACCGACCACTGATATTGGTGATGTGTCTTCAAAACCTAGTGAGCATTGTGGATGTTCATTTGTTATTACGTGAGAAGGTAGCTTCATCGGTCCACAGTATTTTTTTGACAAAGCCTGGGTCCTCTTCCGTCTTGATTATATTCCAGTTTGCAAAGTCCTTTCGATTTTGGAAATTGCGGGGCTCCATCATCTGATGCAGCTGAGCGTGGTACGGATGAAGTTGCCTCTTCTTAAGCATTCTCTACACTGAGAACTTTGTCATTACTGCTTCAGCACGCACACTACGAACACTGGCATGTGAGTGTGAAGAAAACTTGGACAAAATATCTGTCTCCACCTCCTCCCACAGGATTGAAGGTTTATCTCGTTTCTTCGTAAAAGTCCCAGTCTGCCTCAGCGTTTCACATGCACGCACAATCATCATTGAGCTCGGACGCGTACCTGGATGCCAGCGTTGAAATATCTCAACTGCGCACCTTCTATGTCCACTCGATGCACCTAGAGCCAAAACCATATCCGCGCTATCCTCATTGGAGTAAGCCATATCTGCTGCTCACCGTTGGTCACAGCCAAATACCGTTGTTGTGAAGAACACGCAGAGATACGGGCGCCTGAGGAGCACTGCATATATTGCAGTTCACTGGGATTGGTTCAAACGAGGTACATAAGGTATTATCTACATCCGGTAAACTGGAACAGCCTGCGGACGCACTCTCTCAAGGACTGACGCGCCGGTCATGGTGCACAAATGTGAAGCCAGACGCGCCCACCCGATACGGCGACTACGAAGCAATGCGCAGGTGCGGGGTGCGAGCTCAAAAAAGAACGTCTGGTAGACAGTGAGTGTGAGAAGGAGAGCAGACGAGGTCAGGGCGAAAAGAGTCATCACCTGAAGAAGACATGCGTAATCTTCCTTGAATATAGCCAAGGCTCTTATACCATTAGATAGCTTCGTACATGTGCGATTTATCCGCTGTAATTCGAACCCTAAGGTTTAAAGTTGTAGCATCATCGTTCAATTCGAAAACTACTACAAGGTAATTTGTGTACAAATGCGAAATTGTAGCAGCCGTCATCGCCTTCCATCGTTCCCACGCGCTTCAGCCTTTCCTTCTTTCACGCAGAATCAAAATTCTGCTTTCGTCTTTTCTTTTTCGTGGCCTCGGATGCTTTATCGCTTCGGCAACGCTCGGCCAGCAGCATGCATTTGCAGCGCCATGCGATAAGAGCCGCATGCCCGGATACCTAGACCAGGCATAGCGCTCTGTTGCGGGCCAGTCTCGCTGCAGCCGACCTTGTTCATCCATCGCACGCTTGAGAGCAGCACAATAACAGTACGCAAGCGCACCGTCCCGTGGTATTTTTTTATATTTCGTAGGCTTTCTTTGGAACGCGGAAAAAAGGACCACGTGAGATATATCATGAACCTGCCGTGGTTGCTCATGTGGCTATCGTGTTGCGCTGCTGAGCACGAGGTTGCAGGATCGAGGCCACGGCGGCCGCATTTCGATGGGGCCAAAAACACCCGTGTACTAAGCTTTAGGTGTACGTTAAAGAACCCCAAGTGGTAAAAATTTCCGGAGTCCTCCACTGTGGCGTTCCTCATAATCAGAAAGTTGTTTTGGCACGTAAGACCCTATAATTTAATTTCAGATATATCGTGTTGGAAAAAATTTATTGAGAGGTTTCTCATGGTGCCCTACAACTTTGCGTGTCACACTTGGGGTCTGCCGCGAATACTTAGAAAGTTGATTAATTAAACAGAACTGATCTGTTAGTTAAGGAGAAAATAAAATATAGCCTGAGTAACTCTACGCCAGTGCCAACATTATGAAATTTGGTTGAACTAGCGTCCGGAGTGCCTTCCACTTTTAAAACTTTGGCTCGAGTTATGTGGGACAACTTGTATACGCCTATATGGACAAATGATCGAGAGTTCTCTGTTGGAAAACATTCTTTTCCTATGCTTGCCTTTGAGAGAAAGATATTTTACGTATAAAAGTACCGACGCCGAAAAACTTCACTTGCGTTCTGCACGATCCGACTAATTCGGTTCTCACGGCTAATGCTCCCTATGTTTGAGCCCGTTTTGAACGACATGCCCCTAATTCAGGGCACGAGCCTCCCCAAGAGAACACGGCCTCAAAAGACTGCGGCACGAAATGCGCCGGGGTTTAAGCGCGTAATCGTGTACCGAGGCCTCGAATATGATCGCACCCGCTCTGAAGCCTTTCAGCTAGTGACATCACCGTGCAGAATTCAAATCGTTTGTTCAGTCCCAGCCTCTCCCCCTCGTTCGCGCGCTTGGTGGCCAATGGGTTGGCGAACGAGCACGTCAAGATGCGCCCACTGAAATGGACATGCTCCCTAGGGATTTAAACCTATAAACCTATTAAACCCTTTAAACCTATTTGTTTCCCTTGTGCAGGTGCAGACTTCTCTGCAATATGCGCGCATGCCATGAAACCGCAACAACGGCAGTGCCTACGGGCCGAGAGGAAGGGGTGTTCACCGTGACCTAGATCGCGAGCGGCTGCAATCGCGTCTATAGAAGCTCCCCGGGAAATCCTCAATTCAAGAGCAATACATCAAAGAACTTTAATTTTATATATCTGTAAATTTAGTGTAGAATGCATGGTCGCGAAAGGAGAAGGTGACAGAGAGCGAGAGAGAGAAAGAGACGCTCTTTAATGGGCGCTAAAGATGTTATCCTGCGCATACGAAGGCGATGCACCAAATGACCTGCTCACATACAGTGCACGCGCGCGTAACACGCAGAAGTACCAAGCACAAGAACGCACGGCAACAAGCATCTAGAGTTTCTTGTTCAAGCCGGTGTCCTGGAGAAAGATTGATAGCGCCTTCGTTGCCGGCAACCAGCAAGCAGCAAGACTCCAAGTTCCATTATTTGCAACTCAACGGAGCTGCCACGTAAATTGTGAAGCACATTGAGAGCCGCTCTCATGATCACGAAGCGCAAGAAGACGCGCTTGGCATGTTTGCGATTGGCGTGCAGACGTGAAGATGCGAATGCATAGCACACAGTGAATTCAGTGCATTGCGCGGCTACGGCGCATATGACAAGCGATGATCCTGTACGAAAGCGCACAAGCTTTGTCAATGCGGATCAGCATCGCAACAAACGGCGCCAAAGAACACGAGGGACAAGCCAGAACACCGATGCAATCCCCATGGGCGCTCACAACTGAAAGTTTATTTCCTGTTAACGCAGAATGAATGCTGGCTGACGAACTATTAATCAAATATACCCATCAGCACAATTACAGAGAAAGAAAGCCTACTTCAATTCATACAAAGATCCCAAAAGGAGGCATAATAGAAGGCATGCTGACACAAAATTCATCTGCAGCCTTCTCAAAGCGAAGCTTTCTTTGCCTATCACTCCATGATTTCGCCTCGGTCGGTCAGTCGGCTGGTCGCTGGTCGGGTTCTCGCCGACTATTCCTCGTCTCTCTTAAGGAAATGAAGGAAGCGCGTCCGGCAACGGGATTTGAGCCTTCGACCTACCAGTGCAGCATCACGGGGTTCGAACCATTAAGCCACAATCGCTTTCTTTTTCTTTCTTTGTAGCCATTATTCAACTGAGACAAATATAGATTATACAAACGTACCAGCCCAGCAAGGACTCTGGAACAATCAAAACTCTGGAATGCCCATCGGCCATTTCATCATAGAAAGCCAGTCCGGTTTCGGTTCGTGTAGTTTATATACTTGAACCATTCTGGTTACCGATTCGTGAAAGTAACTCCTTATTTTTGTCACGTCCAAATATGCATGACGATCGGCCATTCTTGACAGCCGAATACTATGTAGGCTCAGAAGCATTATCGACGAAGACCACAATCTCACTTATGTTTCTCCCGTGCCAACACCAACTAGCTCTTTCATATGGTTGCCAGATGTTGATTATGATGATCATTTTTCCTACAAGGGCCAACGCCCACAAGCTTTTTAAGATGGTCGTTGTGTGTTGAAGATGATTATGATTTCCTCACTATGGCACACACGCACAACATTGGAATGGCCAATAAGCCGGGCGGTACATATTGGGGCAACATCAACGAAGCCTTTGAGATGATTGATGATTACAATTTCCATACTATGGCACATACCAACAAAGGCGGATAGGCGAGGAAGCAACCGACACGTTAAAATAAAAAAAGAATTATGCGGAAACACCTCGGGTGGTTGTTTAAGTATGCGTAAGCATTGTGGCACTTGCTCATTTTCACGCAGCCCGGTATCATTATCAATGATATGGAACTTGATCCGACCAGTATAAACCTTTATCAACCCTCATCGGTCGTTCCCTTATCATGTTCGATAGCGAACATGATAAGGCAGGTTTAATTAAGAAGGAGTTCATTATGACAGTCCAACCCACCACCATAGGTGTTAATTAAGGTGAGGTTATTAGCTACATTTAATAAGGATATAGTTAATTACGGCACTCGAACCTTCTACCTTCGGTGGGAGTAGAACCCACGACCTTTGGTGTTAATTCAGGTGGATTAGGGTTAATTTAGCGAAGCTGTTGCAAAACCACCACTAAATTTGGTTAGAAGGGTATGCAGTGCTTTACTGACAGTTCGGGTGGTTGGTTTCAGCTCGTTCTTTACATAAACTTATGCTGTTCTGTTTGTTGTATGGGTGATTTCACTGAATGTATGCATTGTTCGCTTCACTTTGGCGAGCGCTTGTAGCCTCATCCTTACGTGGGTATTTGCATTTTTTGCTTACTTATAGGGATATGAGCCATTGCTTGAGGGAGTATGAGCCATTCATTGTCTTAGTGACGGATAAATTTCTCGTTGAGTGGGCATAGAAATGATCACGCATTTTACAAGAAGACACGAAGAAATACGAGCGAATATAAGATTTGGCAAACTGCGTAGCACGGGTGCGCGGGAGCACATGCACGCGCCAGTCTCTTTTACCCCAACGACGCAGGATCGAAACGGGCGCATCCACAGTCTTTCATTACCGCTGCAAGAAAGCTTCACTTCATGTAGATTCCAACGTGTGCGTTGTATCTGCATAATTTTTATCTCAAGAGCTTTCATAATTTGTCAGTCAGCCGATCGGCGCTTTTGCATGAAACGCTAGTCTCTTGCAACAAAGATGCGCGACCAGTCTTTACAGTCCGCACTTAGATGTCCAGACATTACTTTGATGTATTCTTCTCATGGCTCTTTCACTCTGTCGTTGACGTATCTGCCCGTTTGGCCTACGTACGTGGCGCCGCATAACACAAAAAATTGCGTGCACGACTTTTTTTTCGCAGTACACAAGAGCTTTTGCAAGGCAAGCGCTGTTATAAGGCTCTTATTATACAAAAATCGGGGCAGAAACCATCCTCAATGGTTATCTAAATCAATGCGAAGCATTTCTCACCTGCACGTGGCGCAAAGTCCGAACGAACTCAAGTGCTCCCGGGAAAACGCTCGTTCCAGAACCGTCGCGTGCGATGGCCGCGAAACCTTGAAGACGTCTAATCGGAACCAGAGGCGGTCGCAGATGCTGCACGCCTCATCAAATTCGTCTTCGACAAAGTGCTTTTGAAGGTACGCGTCGACGTGCCGCAAGTGACTGTTCTCTAATCAGTGCCGCTTGGTCCCGGCAGCCTGTATCCGCGTCCGTTAGTTTGGCGTGCCGCAGCTTTTAGACCACGCTTGTCTCGCGGGCCCGTGGCTTCGCTTCCTGCCTCGTCACTTCGCTAAGCATCGCATACATCTGTAATCTCTGCCAAGACGTTGCACTCTTTCGCTCCTCTTCCGCTGCGCACTTTCGAGGTCTAGTTGTTGTATATGCAAGCAGATGCCTAAGCCCAATATAACGCAGCTAGCGCAACAGAGCCACGTTTATATGTCACACGCACACCCGCAGTGACGAGCGGAGCAAGGAGCGGAGGGATCAAGCCAGCAGAGGTGGGCTAGTGGGCGCGTGGAGCACGCAGGGGCCGAGCCAATAGGGGGCCAGCGAGCGGCTGCGAGGAGGCGCGCGCGCATTGGCGACAAACTCTGGGACCGTGGACGGCCTCTCATTCGACCTTAGCTACGACTATGGAAATAAATGCTGTGCATTTGAAGAAACTTTTCAGAAAGTGCGACACTCCTTACCGTAAGCTCCAGAGAGCGACAGGCGGCAGCTTGTATTCTATTCCACCTGAAGAAGCACCACGAACTAAAGCGACAAAATAACTTAAATGTTTGCTGTAGCTTAACGGTGCGCACTGTTTGAAACACTGCTGCAGCCGACAGTGTTTACTGTCATGGCCCCCTCTTCCAGCAGGCAAAGTTGTTCCATTCTTTTTCCCGTATTTAGCCAGTCTACAGCTGATTCAGTACACTAGAATACGGTGCATGCTAGGGATTAAAAATGCGAACTTTTCTTGCATCTCAATATTAGTCAAACCAAACACGCCTTACTATAGCCTACACAGAATGGTTTCAAACAGTTGTTTTCTTTTTTTATTATACAGTCCCACATTCGCTCAGAGAGCATTACAGTGGGGGGGGAAGTAATACATATGTTAGACAGTTGTAATTATGGTTACATAACAAAGAGAAACACGGTGACGAATAATGCAGTGCAGGCAGCATTGCTATCCCAAAACAAGAAGGAGAAAAGAAAGAAGAAATGGACTATATGTACATATATACACACATACATGGGCATACATGAGCATATGAACACATATACACTCAGAAATACATATAGTAGGCAAGCAAACGCGAAAAATAAAAAAAAATAAAGAAAGAGAGAGAAACATCGAAACACGCAAAATGATCACTTGTCAAGCAGTTCATTGAAAAAGGCTGAATTTGATGTTTTAGAAACGGTATCCTGAGGCAGATCATTCCATTCATTGATGGTTTTAGGAAAAAAAGAATACTTTAACAAGTTCGTTCTTGACTTCATTGGCCTTACTTTTAATGGGTGTTCACGGCGATGGGATATGTAATGGGGGTTAAGCATGTATTTTGATTTATTAATGCCAGTATTGTTGTAAAAGATCTTATGAAAAAATTTGAGACGCAAGCAGCGCCGGCGTTCGGCTAACGTCGTAAGCGCTAAGCGTATTTTCATTTGTGTGACGCTACTAGATCTGCGATAGTTCCCAGTGATGAAGCGTGCCGCTCGGTTTTGCACGCGCTCTAAGATGTACTTAAGGTTGTCCTGATAAGGGTCCCATATCATGCGCGCGTATTCAAGAATAGGCCTTACGTATGTCGTGTATAATAACTTTTTGGTTGCTAGAGGACAGGGATGAAAATTTCGAGCCAAGAACATTAGTGTGTTATTCCCTTTCGCGGCAATCTCTGCAATGTGATCCTGCCAAGTAAGGTCGCTTGAGAAGTGAACGCCGAGGTACTTGGCCCCTGTTACGTTCGAAATGGTCGAATTATTCAGCCTGTAAGATTGGGAAACGTCAGTTTTTTTTCTAGAAAAGCACACGTAGTTGCATTTTGATTCATTTAGTGACATGCACCAAGTGGTACACCAGTTCGAAATGTTATTAAGGTCCCCTTGAAGGATTTTGCTGTCATTTGAATTGTTTATCGAGCGGTAAACAACGCAGTCATCTGCGTACAATCGTAGGTTCGACTGGATGTTCTTAGCTATATCGTTAATAAAAATAAGAAATAATAAAGGCCCCAGAACAGACCCCTGCGGTACTCCGGACGTGACTGGAACAGCTGATGAGCAACATCCATTTACCACTGTTATCTGTCTGCGATTTACGAAGTAGTTAGTTAACCAGTTCATTAGGTCAGCGGGAATTTTTAAATGCTGAAGCTTGTGAATTATACAATCATGCCGTACCCGATCGAATGCTTTTTTGAAATCTAAAAACAAACAGTCAAGGCTAGTACCTTGGTCTAATGCAGTTGTTATGTGAAAAGAAAATTCCGTTAACTGTGTGTCACAAGAAAATCCGGCGCGAAAGCCATGTTGTTCTGTGAAAAAAAAGTTTTGCGAATTCAAGTGCCTTATTAGGTTGCTGTATACGATGTGTTCCATAATTTTCGAAGCGCCGCATAGGAGAGAAATCGGGCGATATTGTTCTAAATTATTTTTCGGTCCTTTCTTATGGACAGGAACCACATGAGCAAACTTCCATTCGTCCGGCACGATTCCTTCGGATAATGACGTCATATACATTGTATGAAGAAGATTGCTAAGAGAACTAGCACATTCTTTCAGCACGCGATTGGGTATGCCATCAGGGCCTGTCGCTTTATTTGTGTCTAGGCTGGTAAGGATTTGAAAAATACCATGAATTGATAAAGTGATATCGGGCATTTCCTGAAGAACTAAGGCGCAAGACGGTAAAGGGATATTGCTCATCGCTGAATTAGCGGGAAAGGCGGACCTGAAATAATCGTTGAAAGCAGTGGCTTTCAATTCATCATTTGTTATCGTACCATTGTCAGACGTGATACATTGTATACCAATTTTCTCTTTCCTGGTTTTTTTTGGCAAGCTTCCATATAATGTTGGCATTGTTTCGAATCTTTGCGTCTAAAGTACTGAAGAAATGACGCTTCGCTTCACTAATTTTCGATTTACAAATTTGCTGGACAGAAAATAATTTTTCAGAAGTAACTGGCATTTTGCTTTTTCTGAGGTTTTGAAAAAGACGGCGTGTTCTTCTAAGGAGTTGACGGATTTCGGGGGTGATCCATGGTTTATCTTTCCGACGTTTGGCAGTTAGAAATTTTGATGGTATGTGCTTCGAAATTAGTGCAACTATTTTATCTTTCAGTACGCTCCAAGCAATGTTAACATCTTTTTCTGAGCAAACCTGTGAAAAAGTTGGAAGAAAATCAGTTAATTCACTGTTCATTGCCTGGTAGTTTCCCTGATCATAAAAGTATACAAGTTTTGGCGTAAGCCGAGCTCTATTTTGGTGTGGATAACAAACGTTGGTTAAGACGACAGCGTGGTCGCTGATACCGGGAACACAGATAGGTGGAGACACCAGATCAACTTCATTTGTGAAGAGGAGATCGAGGGTGTAGGATGACAGAGCAGTAACTCTGGTTGGGGACTCGACGCACTGAGTCAGGTTGAAGCTACTTGTGAGGTCAAGCAATGCAGAATGCAACGATGAGTTTGATAAATTGGTCGGCAGACCGCCGCCCCAGGACACGTCTGGTAGGTTGAAGTCACCCCCCAGTAGAACAACGTCACAAGAAACTGACGCCAGTGCTTCAGACAGGCTAGATATAGCTCTACTGTCATTTCCAGGTGGCCTGTAGAACGAAGCTATTGTAATTGTCCTACCAGTTTGTGAAGCAACTTTACACAGGACAAGCTCACAGTCTATGTTGCAAAGATCGATAGGCCAGCTTTGCAAGTTATCTGAAACAAGTATATATGCGCCCCCTCCGTGTCTGTTCCTGTCCGAGCGATAAACCGTGTAGCCTGTTGGGAACACTTCAGCATTTAAAACTGCGTCATCCAGCCAAGATTCAGTGCCAATGATAATGTCCGGACAATGCAGTGAAATTACGAGCGCGAACTCGCCAGCTTTATTTTTTATGCTGCGACAGTTAATAATTATAAGCTGCAGACTTTGTTTGTCTTCCCCGCAGGCTTAACTATTTTACACACGCATGCACAGTATTCAATTCCCAACTCCCGCTCGCGAATGCAGTAAGCTTACAAAAACGACATGTAAGGCCTATTAATTAATCTCTGTGTATTTTCACTCGACGAATGTTTGACTGAAGTCAGCCAAAAGCGTGACCCAATTGCACGAGCGTGCGCTCATAAGACTCTGGCTCGAAACAGTTTCACCGGAGCACGCAATTGCTGTTTCTTGTTTCTTCGGATCGCAACGCACGTACATCGTAATTTATTACCGGCAAGAGCACTTGTGAGTTCCGCTTATACGAGCGTAAAGAGCACGTTGCGCAAGATCTAGAACACTTGGATGTAACTAATTAGTCTCGCGAGTATTGCTTCGGTCTCTCAAGCGGCCCACGTGCCACTCAGAATAAGCCCTGCGATTATAAGTACCACTGTTTCGGCGTAAAAATATAAAGGTGCAGGATCGAAAGCTTAAATGAAGCTTTCTGAAGCGCCGTGTATCAAGCTCTCATATTCTGATTTTAGGTCGGATAAATAAAGGTTATCACAGCTTTAAATACCGTTGAGAGAGAGGTCTATAACAGTCGATCCCGTGAAATATATTCCGTGCCTGAAACATGCGCATCGTAAGCACCTGATAAGAATTTAGTCAACGTAAACTTGCCTTTACGAACGGTTCTACGCGATTCTATTGTCGCAGTTGACCGAAGGGACGAATGGGTATGCAGGCAGACTTGTTCACTATCAGACTTATACGTAAAGAATTACATGTAATGAAATACTCGTAATCAATTAAATTTTTTGGTAGCATTGTAATTAATCCAGTTAGTATTTTTTACTTGATAACACTCACTTAAAATGGTCCTTACAGGTGTGAAGTTAAGAACTGGTCAATGTGAAAACTAGGAAAGATGGACCATGGACATCACGTCTGCATGAAACTGGCGTTCATACTCACCTTTGATTTCATCTTAAAGTTATGCGGCCCTGGCAACCCAAGCAAAAAAAAAAATACGAAGAAAATTTAATAACTTTTTTCAGTAACCAAGTATTGTAACGATCTATTGCAAGAGAGAGAGAAGCAACTTTACTGGTCCATTATGAAATGAAACGCGTTAAGCGTCTGATGGGGTGGCTCCCTCTTCGCGGGCTCCATATGCTTCCACGGCCGCAACCATCTGTTGATGAGACAAGCTTTAACAAGGGATATAGTTTTCATCTTTTTAATTTGGTTCAAGTTATAACGGAATGCTCGCAGTCGTGCCAAGTAGCAGCTTCGTGAACGCGCATGCTCAGACGGGCAAACCTAGGCGTAATTTGTTTCCTTGTCTTAACGCTCCACCAGATGTCGGTCGACGGTTTAACAGGCGCTGCACTCGCTCGACAGAGATGTTCACACTACTAATTACGGCAGAAAATGTATCCCATTGCGGCTCAGCGCAACTTCACGCAACGTCAAGTAGATGTTGACGAAATTACTCTTTCTGTGACGTTTCTCACGTAACATTCCTTCAGCCAATCGCCAAGCGGATATGGCGACAGTCTCAGTACACCCATCACGTACTCACGAAAATGTAAGTACATTGCACGGGCTTCTGCGCTCCACAGTTACGTTTCTCTTTTTGCACACTAATATCACAATGCAGCTGTCAAGGATCAGAAAAAAAAAGTTTCCTTTGAAGAAGTTTACAGCTTGAAGTCACGTTCCTCATCTTGAGGAAAGCGCGGAAACGCCTTTTGGAGAGCTTCCACCTGCCGGTAGTAATAAAAACAAGAAAAGAAATATTTGAACTCTCGGCAGCCGATCAAAGAGCCAGCGTGGCGCATAATGGCGACCATGCAGCTGACAAGCCTGTCGGGGATAGACCCCGAGTACGTCATCTACGCACGATATTTTTTCAGTTTTTATTTGGGTCTACCGGAAACGCCTTCTCCGAGCCCCAGCAACAACAAAGCGCTGCACATCATAAAGGTCAGAAACGCGTGCAATGCAGTAACAAGTAATCAGAATATTGCGCGTAAGGGGTTCGTACGTTACAACACTTCTCTTCCCTCCAGCGCGGACATCAAGCTAGTTTTCGGTGACGCTGCTGATGTCATTAGAAGAAAGTGAGGGAAAATTACCGACGACAATTTTTAAAAGCAGTTGTTAGTGAAGATAAACAGTGTGTGAAGGAGTACAAGGAAGAAAATGGAAAAGCCAGGCCAGCTCGTTCTATTTTCTGTATCTGCGGGATGTGAATAAAGGTTCAACGTATAGCGGAACAGCGCAGACGTCCGACGATGATGAAGAGATGTCTGTGCAGGTCCCCTCTGCGATGACCAATGAAGAACCCCAGCTGATAACATATTAATTGGAAGCATGCCAGTTTTATGGAACACATGATTGTTTATCGAAGAAAGAACTGAAATGTAATGGGCCCGGAGGTAGGGACACACATAGAAAGGAAAAAAATCTCAGTGCCCTTCCACTCTGTGAAGAAGGATGTCCACCGAAGCTGTGTATGTGGGCCCCTTAACAGCGAACTGCACCTTCGCCGCAGGTCGGCGCGGCATTGCACTGTCTTCGGGATCGGTCCACGTATGGAAAGTGCTTAATGCCTGCTTCACCTCCGCCGCGGGTCGTACCCGGAATTGCACTATCTTCGGGATCGGCCACCGTATGTGGAGTG
Organism: Dermacentor andersoni; assembly: GCF_023375885.2. Lineage (NCBI taxonomy): Eukaryota > Metazoa > Arthropoda > Arachnida > Ixodida > Ixodidae > Dermacentor > Dermacentor andersoni. The sequence continues at coordinate 37,548,566 of NC_092815.1, forward strand.
TTTAACGCCTGCTTCACCTCAGCCGCGGGTCGGCCCGGCATTGCACTGTCTCCGGGATCGGCCCACGTATCACGAGTTTTTTACTTGCGACACGAGAGAGAAAGAGAGCGAAGTGACGTTTATTTGCACCCGCAAAAAGAGCCCCGAGGAGTCAAGAGTCTTCCTGTCTCTTCGGCTTGCTCCTCCCTTTTCAGCTGGCTGATGCTCCTTGGAGCTAAGCGGTGTCCAGAGCCACGCGGATGACTTCTCTTTAAGCATCTTCCTTCGAGTTGGTCATTAAACCAGATCCCTATCTGGTTTATTGTGTCTAGTACATGTCCATATTATGTGGATCATGTCAGCCTTTGCCCCGCAGTGTTCGCAATTCATGTTCTCAGTGTTATCGTGCCAACTCTTCAGAATGTAGTGGATGCAGATCACCCCCGCTTGGAGTTTCCTCCGTGTTATCTCTTCTTGCTTACTTAGTTTCTTATGCGCCTCTGGCAGCGTTTTCCTTCCCATTCTGTAATAAGTGAGAATTTCGCTGTAAGTGTTTGTGCCTCCTTCTTTTTGTTGAGGCTTCCTGGCTGGAGAGGCTGCATTGGTGTACCGGTAAATAAGCCGTTGACCCGAGAACTTGCGACGCGAAAATTTCTTTGGACAGTAGAAGTATACAGCTTCGCTGTAATAACGGCAGAACTCATCTCACAATGGATATCGATGGTAATGCGAATAACAATCGAGCAATGTAGCGATGGACCGCTCCTGAACTGACGTTTATCTAACAGGTGTAGTTGTAAGTGTGATATTTTCGTTGCTTCGGCTATATTCCACATACTGAGATATCATCCCACTTTGCTATGGCATTCCATTTCCAAGATCACCCATGAGCATGGTGGCACACGAGGTCTGTATGACGCCGATGCAATGACAATGGAATGACGAATAAGGAATGATATCGATGGGATGACCAAGGTGGTATAACGATAACGGCATGACGACAATGAGAGGTCACTTCGTAAATTATGACAATGTTGTAACAAGAACCTGAAAACGATGGCACGAGGACAATAAGAAGACTACGCCTGTATGACGACGATGGCACGACGAGGACGATATGGGGACAACCAGATGAAGTTTGAATGACGATGATGACATGAACACCGCGGCATTACGACGATGGTTTGACTAGGGATGCATGATTCGATAGTCACAACTGATTGACATCATAGTTGCGATAGCATGACAAACAGGAAACGACGTCGCTGGATTGGCGAAGGAGGCATGACGACGACGGGATGACAACATTAGTATAACGTTACTGAAGTGATGAGGATTGGTGAAATGACAGCGTGATGAGGCTGGCATGATGACAACGATATGATGACGACTGTGTGACGACGATGGCTCATGACGTCATGACGGGAGTGGGGTCTCGATGTTACGACAATGTAATGATTGCGACGGAGTCACATTGACGGTATCATAACAAATGCATAACGACAACTGTATAACGACGACACAATGACGACGATGGTGTGACAACAGCATGATGACAATGGGATAATGACGAGTGTACGATGACAATGGCGTAACTATGAGAGTATCGTGAAACCTGTACGACGACGTTGGCGTGACGATGACGGCATGAAGAAAGTCGCGTGACGAAGCTGATGTGACGATATTGCAGGACTACGACTGAATGAAGACGACGGTGTGGAAACGAATGAACGATAGTAACGGCAACGGCATGGCAAGATTGGCATAATCATTACTCAATGACTACTGTATGATTACGATGCAATAACAAGGATTGACATTGATAAACGCCAAAAATGGCATGACGGCGACGGCATGATGAAAATGGGCTGACGTTAATGAAGTGGTGAAAACGATAAAACGACAGCATGACGACGACTGTGTGACGACGATGACGTGACGAGAGTCGAATGACAAAACAGTGGTGCAACGACCACGAACCCATACTTTGTGGCCCAAGCGATTAGACTACTTGGACCACTGGGTCGGAGTGATAGGCATGACGACGATGGCATGATGATTGTCGGATCATAGAGCTGAAGTGATGACGATTGATTGACAACGAGGGCATCAGGATGACGGTATGACAATCAATACAAGATGACAGTATGAAGACGTTAGCGTGACGACGACGAAATGACGAAAGTCGGATGACCAAGCTGGAATGACAATGGTGCAATGACCACGACAGCATCACCACCACGAACGCATATCTAGTGACCCAAGCTATTAGACAACTTGGGCAACTGGGTGCGGGATATGGGCATGATGATTACAGTGAGAGAAGGGTAAGGTTTGGAATGGCGATAATGGAACGACCACGATGGCATCACGACCAGGAACAAATAACTAGTGGCCCAAGCAATACACAACTAGGGCCTCTGGGTCAGCGTAAGAGGACGGACAGACAGACAGACGTAAACGGACCGACAAACACACGGACACACGGATGGAAGGACAGACGGACGGACGGATAGATAGACTGAGAGACAGACTGAGAGACAGACTGACAGACAGACTGACAGACAGACGGACGGACGGACGGATAGACGGGTAGATACATAAACGGACAGACTTACAGACAGAGAGATAGACGGATAGACGGTTAGACAGATGGACATACGGACAGACAGATAGATAGATAGATAGATAGATAGATAGATAGATAGATAGATAGATAGATAGATAGATAGATAGATAGATAGATAGATAGATAGATAGATAGATAGATAGATAGATAGATAGATAGATAGATAGATAGGCTGAAAACGGCTGAAGTAGGCAAAGATAGCTGTTCACATGAACAAGTAAAGACAGCTATCCAGAGGCAACACGAAGCCATCGTCTCATATTAACTAGTCTACAGCACTGACAAGAAAACGCTGCCAGGCATAGCGTCTCTTTCGTAAACAATGAAAACAAAACAAACAAAACAAAGTGTAGACGCGGTATGTGCTGGTCTTATCACATAGAGCTGAAGACTACGTGCATGAAAAGCGTTCATAAAACCGGCACTCAATAAATTACTAAGTGTTGCGAAAGACCACAGATTTGTTAAGAATACTAGAGCTACAGCTCTTATGACTTTAGCAATAGAACAGCCGCATGGCCGGAACAAAATTGGACATTTTGTTTTCAGTGGCTTCTATAGTTTCGGTTTCGTTCATTCATTCATTCATTTCTGCATGAAATTGGCCATGAAAAAGGAGGATGTCGGTGTGATGGTCCACTTCTGTAATGAAAAAGAAAACATAAAATTCCGAAGCGGAAAAGAAACAGAAAAACAAAAAATGTGGTGCAAGAAAAGAGGGCGAATGTCAGAATAGGCAAGACATCTTGTCGCGTTATAACACGTGTTCTTGGGCTATAACACGTGTTCTTGGGAGGACAAAGAGGGGAAATATATCACAAATTGCGCTACCGCAGAGTCAGAATAAACTCACCATAAAATGACATCAAGAGGGAAAACATGAAATACCACAATAGAGAAAAAATTGCATCATTTCATAAACTTTCATAAGTAAATATACGAAAAACAACATTATTTTTATACATGTTCCGCGATTATATATTGGATTGCGAAGAATGTTAGTGTTGTTCTGCTTTATAATTAGGCATGTAAGGCAAACTTTTCTATTGCTGGCCTTACACCTAGCCCGTTTGTCTTAATTTGTAATCATGTCTTACAGCTGCATTCGACATGATTTTATAAGGGCTTTCTACCTTAGACGGCTTTATATATGTAGATCTTGATTCATGATTCCAGTGCATTCAAGACCGCGAAAAGGAGGTTGCCCTCGAAAGATTCTATAATTCTGATGCGCTTCTGTAGGACAGAACTTATCAAAAAAGTTAATGTTTCGTGCCTTCTTGATAGCACGACATATGTGAGACCGCTCTCATATTGTGAGCACAGCGCCAAAGCTTTCTGCACCGGAACGTGACGGTCGCCCTGCTTTGCAAAGTGTTTCGTCAAGCCCCATATAACAGGATTTCTTACAGGGACACTAATATGTTAGATAATTGATTTTCATTTGTTAAAGCTCGGTAATCTCCAGGCGGCGCAGATACGCGCCATTTATATGGTACGGGAATCGTTCCGACCGTTTATTTCATTTTCGTTTTCTAGTAGTCAATTGAAATCTACGCCTCCCGCATAAAACGCCCCGCACCGTCTCTTCCACTCAATGCATTTCAACGGTATCCTCTACAAAATTTGTGTTAGGACAATATTTTCATTACTGATGACCGATAGCAGCTCGCGCACCGCACGCAGGAGTGTTTAGGGCTGCAAGGGAGGGGTTAGTGCAGTCAGATATGTTTCGATAAGGATGCAGTGACAAAATCAAAGATAACGTATGGACAGTACGTATACTGTTCAAAAGTTTATTTCCACTTCAAACACCGTGGTAGAATGGTAACAGACCAAACTGTGGAAGGAAGTCGCCCAATTAACCCATGTGTAATGACCGTGCTGCAGAAAAATTTTCCATGTATCGAGGATGTAGTTGTTACCGCAACAACGGTGTCCTTGACGACTGACGCAACCCGCCGCAGAAGCACAGCGGCTGCAGTGTTAGGCTGCTGAGTTCGATGTCGCCCGTTCAATACCTGCCGCAGCGGCCGCCTTTCGGAGAAGGCGAACTGCAAAACGCTCGTATACATTGATTTAGGTGCACGTTAAATAAACCCAGGCTATCAAAACTGATCCGGATCCCCTCGCTGCGGCAAGCCTCGCAATCAGATTGTGGTTTCGGCGCGCAAAAACCCAGAATCTATTTTAACACCTGATGCAGGGAGGAAATGAAGGTGCAAGTATCACTTGCCGGGGCTCACGAGTAATGTTTCGTGACAGTTGCGCAAACGCTATCACCTTTAGTTGTGCTTACTCCAGCATGTACCGCAATACAGCAGACTTCACAATACAGCAGGAACGTTTCTACGAGAGCAAAAGAGAGACGCTGCGGATTTTGAAATCATCGCTGTTCACAAAAATAAATAAATAGAGGAAAACAAGTGAGTCACTTGTGGTGCCCTTGTACAATTGTTTCTTTGAATATATGTTGTGGTTTGTTATCTTGTAACGAAGAGATATTTCGGTTATCTTCATACCGCTTCTTCTCGGTAAATAACCTGCACAGGTATAGCAGCCTCTGACATAGAAGAGAGAGAGAAAAGCAAAGGAAGGACAGGGAGGCTAACCAGAGGAATGTCTGGTTAGCGTTAGAGGAATGTCCGCGGCAGCTGAACTTGTAGTCGTGACTGAGCGATGAGTGTAAACATGTCGGCGGCCTCTGTGCATCTCATGTCAAATTTGTATTATGACTTGTTTGAGGAATAACGACTGCATCCTAGCTTTAGTCGTGATTCCTTGGATGATGAAACGCATTTCAGGTCTGTGCCGGCCCTATAAACGGGAAGATGGTCATACTACAGTCATTTAGTTCCGTGGAAACGAGGTACCACTGACATCAATTATATCACTAAAAGTTGGGCGTGGCCTTACTGCAGGTAAGAAAAAAACAAGATCGTGATAATATGCACTCTGAGAACGTCGGTGGCTATGTACGTTCATATTGGGTCATCTCGAGCTATCACGATTTTTGCCGCTGTAGGCGCACACTTGGGAAGACCGAGACATGTGCGGTAACAAAGCAGATGGCGCAGAAGTGCTTCCGAGAGTGCCTCGCCTATGCATGTCAAACATTAAGCTTTTGCATTCCGGCTCCTACTAAATACAGCAAACAGAGCCGGGTACCTCGTTCTCAGCAGCACGACGTCAAAGGAAGTTAGTCACTAAAACGGACGTCATGAAAACTAAGAACTAAGGAAGCAAAATAAGAAAACAATGCAGCTTTGCTGCTTCCACGTCCCTGCTATCTGATATTTGTTTCGTCTCAGCTCGGCGCTCCGGAGTAATCGAATTACAGCTGCCAAAACAAAAGCGCCAACACTAACAAAAGAGCTCCGACACGCTGGAAGACAGCAAGACGATGCTAGACACGTAATTAGTTTACGCTTCATAACACTTGACCCTTCAGGAAACCCCAGCCCTCTTACGAGCATGAAGTATTGCTGCAGACAAATTCATTGAGCGGGCGGGACTTCTGTGTGCCTTGATTATCTGCTTAAGCTTCCTGCCTCTGAGTGATTGCCCAAAGTGTTGTGACACTTCCCAGTAATGCAGATTACTTAAGCAAGTGAATTGATGCTGCTGTGGATTCAACATGTGCATCTGTTTATTTGGTGTTTGGCCGTAATGTAATATAGTGCCGTGTTTAGGACATGTATTTGTCACATAATACGATAGATATGTAGAGGTGGAACATTTATTTGTAGGAAAGGTGGAGAGATGAGACTGAGTCAGCATCCTCTGGCCTGTACTTTGTACTGGGGAAAGGGAACATGGGGATAACAGAAAGAGACCGTTGTCTTGACGAGAGGGAATGAGAATGCTGGAAGAGAGGCCCAAATGCCTGCGGCACTATTAAAGCCGCCAATGTAGTTACATGCCACGAAAGGCATTGACATCATCTGCTGCTGGCTACGTTGCCCACACTGACCGGGCCAGTGATCCAGTGGAAGTTCTTGAATATATCTGAATATACATGCGCGCCGCAAGGGCTTTAGGGATACGAGTGTAGATTTCACCAACTTGGTAGCTTTTTTCGAACTTCCGAAAACTTTCGTCTAGCCAAAATCGGCTGCACAATGGTACGTACCACGGTTAAAACCAACGGTGTAGGTATGCACAGGAGCTGCGGCCACCATGTACACCGGGTGAGCATCGAATTGAAATGTTGTGCTTAATATTTCTTTTTAAGTGTACGATATTTTGCTGCAGTCCTGCTGTAGAAGCGTCGTTTATTTCTATGCCGGTTTAATGACAATCCTATCTTATAAATATAGAAATTTAGAATATTTTCCAATGAAGAGCCGGAAAAGAACTCACGTGATTGCCAAATGAAAAAAAAAACAACCCAGCGTGACGATTATCACCTGTATTTGCAGCAATGGCGAAATAATTTCTTGCGGGTTTCCTGGATGGCGCCGAAGCCCGAGCGGCATTACGTAACTAGCTATCCTCCAGCCATATGAATTTACAGAATATACTGCGCTACGCGCAAGCAAAATTGATATTACGCCGACATACTTTTAGCGCGTGATCGTTTGATCCAGGGGTCCGTATTCCGCCTTATACATGTGTTGTGACCTACTCTCACAGCGTCTGGCGTTGTGTTAAAGGGAACCTATACCTCTCCTCGGGCTGCTGTGGACATCTCTGCTGCTGTGAACATCTCAGCCAAGTTTTCTTGTCGTAAGCGGCGCGAGGAGCTCGAAAGCGGATCGCCAAATCACCTTTCTCGCGAACGCTCTGTTTTCTGCAGAAGGCACTGTCCTCACTCTCTCCTGGAAGCTATACTTCGTCATCGGACGCTTTATTTCGTCATTCCCTAGGCGGCTGCTATTGGCCGATAGCTGACATCAAGCTGCGGTTGGCTACATGGCGTAGATACCGCGGCCGCCGAGGGGTGCCGCCACGAGTCCACTGGCTAAGGGCACTGCGGCTCGCTGAGGACTACCGCGTTTGGCTTATGTTTACCGCGTCGTAGGCACCAAAGGCGGAAGTCGTGGCGTCTACGTTAGGCATTTGAAGTGAAAATAGGCTATAGCAGAAATACTTTGCCGCAAAAAGTGCTTCAATGCGTTCAACAGAAGCGGAGTTATTGTCAAACAAAAACGGCCTCCGCTGTGCTCCCGTTCCTTCTTCGATGCCTTGCACTGCGAAGGTTAGAGCGCAGTGGGACGTGCCCACAACGCCCCGCCTTCTAAATGTCCCCGTGGCGCGAAGTTCAAATTTTATTTTGGATGGTGACGTAGACTCCACGACTTCCACCTCTGGTGCCTACGACGCCCTAAACATAAGCCAAACGCGGTTGTACTCAGTGACCCGCAGTGCGATTAGCCTGTATACTCGTGGCGGCACCCCTCCGTGGCCGCGGTATCTACGTCATGTAGCCGAGCGCAGCTTGATGTCAGCTGTCGGCCAATAGCAGCCGTGTAGGGGAATGGCGAAATAGTGCGTCTGATGACGAAATAGTGCGCTTAGAAGAGAGTGAGGAGAGCACCTTCTGTTGAAAAGAAAAAAGCGTTTGAGAGAAAGGCGACTTCACGATCAGCTTACGAGCTCCACGCACCGCGTACGACACCAAAACTTGGCTGAGATGTTACCAGCAGCGTATGCTATTCGCGGACTATGTTATTTTGCCAAGCTCAAGGGGTGGTTTCTGTTTTTCCTGTTTTCCTGCTTCTAGCTGGACAGTGTCCATATAGACCAGTGCACAGTATCACGTGATGCGGTGGGTGCGGAGGCGTGTGCTGTTGCGAACATGCACAGCACCCATATTAATATGGAGGTTGGTATTAGCTCCAACCAATCTGCTTTGCCAGTTGCCATTTCATGCTTACATCTACTCTCGATTACGGGAGAGCAAGCAATTTTTTTTTTGAAATGTCGCTCCGAAGATTTACTTGAAATAGCTGAAAGAACCGTCCCGATTCGTCAACTGATATCATCACATGTTATAAATAAGCTCTTTCTGTTAACCAGTTCCTCAACTGCCAAATGTCACCCTGTTACACAGTCGTATACCTTCCGTAGTTTCCGCGTAGCTTTTTTTGAGGGCATACGAGGTTAGCCACGAAGAGCGAGGCATAGGTCATGTCACCACCACTAGCGAGATAAATATTAAATTCGTCAGAGCCCAGAAGAGCAGGAACGCAACCTGACGCATGCAATCTACATTCATGGTCACTTCCACAAATTCATCCGGCGCTGCCATGTATTGTTATTTCCGCGTTTGAGCAATAACATGCAAGTAAATGTCTGTCGATGCAACGAGCAAACAACTAGACATTGGGATTCTACGGGAGGTGTGGCAAGTTTCTGCATGTACCTTCGCCCCAGTTTACGACGCTTTCCTCCACTGCACGAGCACTGCTCGTAAAAAAACGCTTTCAAGAAGCACCTGACTATGACTAAAACCTATCAAGTGCCGGGTCGTCTCGTGCTTCAAGCAAGAACGAACCACTCTGCAATGTAGCCGTCTGAAGCAGCAGGCAATACGCAGCACGGGCCCTGGGGAACAGGACGGAAGTTCTTTACTGAGAACGGATAACACGGGGGAGCAGGTGCTGGTGTGCAGTAGGCGTGGGTACGAATTTCGCATGCTGCTGGGTCGCCATATCGAAACAGGATGGTACATACTTCACAAAGCAAGATAGGTATTAGAGTATTTTTACACAAACCATCTTTTTTTCTGCCAAATATGCTGCCCTTGCATTTGTTATGACGGAGGGTGCAAGTTAGATGAAGGACAGCGAAGGGTGTGCAACGAAAAAAGGATGGCGCAAAGCAGTGCCGTGTGCATATAGAGGCGGTGGTGTCGTGCGTCCCTATCATATCGTCTCTGTGAGAGCGTTGTAGCCGGTTTCTTTACCACGTGAGATGCAGCTGCCTCATTTTCCCTCGGAAGGAAGCTTACTTCAAAAAAAAAAAAATTAAATTATGGGGTTTAACGTGCCAAAACCACTTTCTGATTATGAGGCACGCCGTAGTGGAGGACTCCGGAAATTTCGACCACCTGGGGTTCTTTAACGTGCACCTAAATCTAAGTACACGGGTGTTTTCGCATTTCGCCCCCATCGAAATGCGGCCGCCGTGGCCGGGATTCGATCCCGCGACCTCGTGCTCAGCAGCCCAACACCATAGCCACTGAGCAACCACGGCGGGTAGGAAGCTTACTTCATGCGAGGCCTTTGTGTTTCCCTGGCTTTCGCTTTCGCCATGCAGCAACTGCCTATATTTATGATTGCGGATCCCGCAGCAAATTGGTTTGTAGTTATATTGGTCCGTCTACTTCGTCGGATATCGGTTCTTCATACGCCTAGGCCGAGAGTCTGCCAGGTCGTGTTGCACCAGTAACTGATGCTGGCTACATTCAGGCCCCTAGGGACGTCTGGGAGCCAGTCAGTGAACAGACGCACGCCTTCGTTGCAGTGTCCTTTCAATGACATATATATGTGCACAGCACAAATAGAGTTGAAATAGCTCTTTCGTTGCTTGAGCTCACGAAAAGAAATACTCGCGGTCTGTTACAGCCTTTCTGATGCGCTGCATAAGTACGAACAGCCGTATGATAGATCTACGTTGTTCAAGCGGACGATTTAGCTTTGTCATGCAGCGCATTGTAACAGCGCCAACATATCCAGTATGTTGCGGACAATAATGCATGTAAGAAAGTATAGAAAATGAATACCACCGGAGCCTCTCTGACATACCGAACGTGCGTTTTCTGCGAGTGCCGCAATAGATGCAGTAGTAAAATTCAGCTACAAATATATTTCTCAGAATATTTTCTTACTTCAGAACAGGAAAATTGGAGATTATGAAATGTCGCTTAGATGTCTCCGTTACTACCGATAGATTGAATCCGAAAAGAACTGACAAGTTTATGAAGAAGCGGCACGAGCAGCACTACTGCATGGAACTTAAGTTCAATACAAATAGACTCATGTCTTTGAATACAAAATCCCGAAAAGGATCTGTGCCAGCACAATGAAAGAGACCAGAACCACAGCCTACAACAGAAACGAAGATGTTCTCACAGACTATTCGAAGATTTCTAAATATTTCTAGGTGGATCATTATTCGTATACTTATAATAATCAAATTTTGCACATTTGGTGAATATAAGAGGCGAATATTAGCGTTTTTACTAACATCCTAGTGGGAAGCAAAGCCTGAATGCTAATAACATCGAGATGGCTGGGCCTCACTGAGAATGCGCGAGAGCTCTAAATGCTGCATGCTACTTTGCGAAGACTACGCCCGACGCGTCTCCCGCGCTTTATGCGTTGTTTGTGCATTTAAGCCTCTCACCAAACGTCGTTGGTCTTCCTACTTTGTGATTTGCCAGCAGTTTTTTAGATGCTTGTTACGTAGGAGATTTCTGTTCAAAGCATTGAGCAAATTGGGCAATCAACAAAGCTTTCCCAGTTTACGGAACATTGAATTTCTGAAACGCGCGCAGTATGTCTATTTATTTACGAACCCTGGTTGCACTTATGTTTCCCGAAGTATATTTCGAAACAAGGAAACTAAGATTAGTACATATCTCTTAACGGTTATAAAATACAGTCTTATTTATTGACAGAATGTTAGTATCACCAAGGAAGAGGCTAAGAATGGTAAAGAAAATTCCCCACTCTTTGGAGACCAAGAAGTGTTGCTCTCTTCGTGATTCCCGCGACGTTCAAGCGCTTCGTTGTATGAATGTTACTTATATATTTGTTGCTTTCCTAAGCGAGGAATGGCTGAGACGCAAACACTGCGTCAGGAAGTTCTCACAGTTTAGGGCACATTCTTCAGACAGGTTCCATTCTTTCATGAAAGTAATAGAAAAATTCTTGCATGTAAAGGTAGCACAAGTTGAGCCGGCTTGAGGGCACTTCCTTGTCGTCTGGTACGCTCCCGTGGGGATAGCTGAATTTAAATTCATTTGCTCCTGCTATAACTGCTATAAGCGGCATGCTGGCGTAGCATCGCCTGTAATTTCTCGAGCATTAAATTTCCGTCCATAAGGCCACCACTATTACAGCTAGGAATGCCATCTCGAGACTCAGTCCCAAAGCATTATTCCCAGTGAGTAAACTACCGTTAGTGTATCTTTAGGACCAAAGAACAGTCTGACGTCTTGATTGCAAATTAGCGTGACCGCTAAGGCGCAGTGACGTAAAATTTCGGTCCGTATGTTAGTGGTTGCAGATATTTCAACACCGCCGAGAACCTGTGTGTGGTCAGTTGATGGTGAGCATGTAAATGCAGACGGCAGAAACTTCGCTGGAAGCGTGATAAATTTTCTGGTTTTGAAACCCCCTGATTCTGGTGTATTAAACTAATATTACATCCAACCTACCCTTTATAGGTAAAGCGGGACATCCTCCTATAGTGTGAATGATACAACAATAAAATGTGAGGAATAGCTGGGACCTGGAACTCAGAGGCAAGATCCTTGTTCACACGTTCTTCATTCTTTCGGAACACGAATAGCGTATGTATCAACAAGTATCCTGCCCGGCCATTTAACGCTGTTTCTCTAATGACACTAGATATAGCCGTAAAATATCACATTTTTCTGAGACGCCGAGGTATAGAGGATTTCATTGGCAAACTGCAGCTACCACTTCATTTCTTGAGAACGACTTCAAATGCCCTCCGTACTGTGTCTGAAACTCTCGGTGGCAATGAAATTGAAATGTCTGCCCCCACTGAAGTGTGCGATGAACCTCGTGGGGCGCACTATACGCAGGCAAACGCTAAATTTATCACAGCGCGGAGACAGCAGCTAAATGCCCACTGATGCAGCTCATCATTCAAAAATGTCTTTGCGAGATATCTCCATTCTTCTCGCCATATATACACAATTAAGACTAGCAGATGACTAGACGAGCAATATGCACTAAGCGTGTTTCCAACGGCCAGCCAGGTGCACATGGTGACTCCGTTCGATCTCACGGCGAATAATGCCCCTGAATATTGTATTCACTCTAGCGAAAGCTTGCACACTCAAGAGGCTTCAAATACTCGAACAGGGGAGGCTTACGGACCGCATCAGGAATTTTTCACGTAGGGAGTGAGCGCGTCGCACAGCAGCGGAGCCCACCTGGTGACGTAAAACGCGAGAGGGTGCCACTCAAACTTTTCGAGGCTAATATCGGCCATGCTACGCACAGAACCCGACTCGCGTACGATATGCTTTGTTGGCACGTGGAAACAACACGACCTGACTTACATGCTGTCTCATCACGGCATATGTATGCATAGCCATGCTTCGCATTTACGAGCACGTGTCCAACGACTTTCTAACGCCATCCTTCGTTGCGTGTCGATGCTGCTCCGTTTCATGTTTCTCACTGAAATGTCTGCTGCACTTTTCGGTGCTCGTCGGCTGCCCAGACGAACGCACGACGCGTTCACCACGCCGCAAGAAACCGAAACCCGCGGCCAAAGCCCGTGGAGAAGAATCGACATTTGGGTGAGTTCGTACTGGTCGAACATCTTGAAGGAGCAGTGCAAGACGACAAAAACAATAGGCAGCGAACGCTGTCCTGTGTGTTTCCTGCATTTTGTCTTCGTTGTCTTGCGCTGCCCCTTCAAGATGTTAAAATCCCTGGATCTTCAGCCTCGAGCAGGAGACCTAGGCCCAAAAAATGAAATCCTCCTTACCTCAGTAAGGAGGATTGTCATTGCTGTGGGGCCACCTTATGTCACTCTGAAAGCTTCTTTACTGAGGGGTCCTCAGTGAAGGCTTCCTTCCTTTGTGCTTCCTCAGCGTAAGGTTGCTCCGCAACTACCTTCATGCGTCTATACGCTGCTCCTGGCCCTGAACGAGCGCTTCATCTCACTGCTACCCTACGGGGCGTTTGCTTGCGCGTGCGCGCTGTCACCCGCCTGCGGAGAAGTGGGAGCACGATGCCAGGCTTCTGCGTCAGAGTTGCCAGATTGGGGTATTAATAGTCAAATTGGGCTAATTTTTATGGGGGTTGGCGTCCAGAATTCTGTGTTGGCTACATGGCTATATTTGGGCTATTTTTGTCTTAGGGACTGTCGAGTCACCGAAGTCTACGTCAACAGTGAGAAAATTCGAGGAACGCCGGTTTATGAAAACTCAAAGCTCATTGTTGTTACAAAGACATGTAGGCAATCTCGAAGGCTGCGTTTTTAGGCAACGTCGGCGCTGGGAGGATGGCGTTAAATCATGGCTGCCATGTTTATAGGTCATTCCAGTGCTAAGCTCTCTTCTTTTTGTTTTGGGTTCGGCGCCATCTTCTGTCGCTTCCAGCGTTATTCAGTAAGAAAAACACTGGGGCTGATAGCTATCGAGTACTGTCGAATACAGCAAATTATTATGTGGACTTACACAACAGCTCAAGTAATCACACGCATGTCGTGGCGAGTCATTCTCGCCCGTAGTCCTTCAATGTCTATCAAGGGTTCCTCGAGGCGTATTGCATGGTTTTTCCGTAAAGCACCGCGTTATTTATTTACCCAGTAACATTACGTAAAAATCCGCAAGTCGCGTTAAAGAAGAAACGCGACGGTTCGAGTCTTTACGTAGAGTGCGCGTCACCCTTGTGTAGAGCGCGGGAACGGCGGCGGCCGGGGCACTCCGGAGGCAGCCAGCGACGTCTAAAGGCTGCTGCTAGGTTCGACATAAGATGTGTGTGAGCACGCAGCGGCCGAAGCACCTAATCTCGGGCCCAGTCACTACCGTTAGACGTCGCTGGCTGGCTGGCTGGCTGGCTGGCTGGCTAGCTGCGGATATTAGCGGAGCACCGCGGAGGCCGCCGATCACGCGCTCTACACAAGGGTGACGCGCACTGTACATGCTCAGCGAAGAGCAGTAGTCTCGACTGTCGATCAAAACGAAACATTCTCGTCTAGTATAACCGAACATGTTGTGTGCTATCATCAGGAATGCAAAAAATAGTGCCGAAAATCCGATGTTGCCCTTGATGTCTGAGCTTGCCTTGTCCCTACCTGCGCTGCCTCTTTCGAGCGCAGCTGTTGAAAGCGTGTTGTTCAGCCAGGTTTCGTTGACGAAGAATGATCTGAGGAACCACGTGTCGAATGAGACATTGCGTTAAGTTTGGCCTGGCACTGAGTGGAGACTGCTGCAAAGATTTTCACCCAGATGAACAGTTCCTGTCGCGTTTCAACTCTGCAGTTCTATATGGTCGAAGTGGTAGCGGGAGTTAACTCTAATGGGGCTAGATTGTGCATGTAATCCATTTGCGTAAATTTCAGTGTGAGAAGTATCAACTGGAACTACGCAATATTTTCTTTCGTTCTTTGTTTTAGTCAAGCAGCTTTGTGTTTAGTAAAAGCTGAGATTATTTCATGGCACTTTTTGAACAGTGCATACTATTGCAATGATAAGTATGGAAATATATGAAAAACGATGTTCTTTCACAATGAAGATGGCAAGGCAATTGCTCACCATAGGTCGGTGAGTGATTGCCTTGCCAATCTCAGGATGATAATTCGTCAATTTTTATACTGTACTCCTGCGACAATTTTCCCACTTTAACATATATATGGCTTACTTTCTATATGCACGTAGTTTACGACCTTTGTAATTCCTCATTGTTCGTCTAACTATTCATTGCATTGTAGTTTTCTCGCGCGTATTTTCGAGCTGTGATGGAAAAAAAATTCGTTCGATATGCATAATAGATGTTTGTGGTACCGTTATGTCCACATTTTATTAATTTTAACCACATCGCAGTGGTGGTTGCGCGAAGAGTTCTTGCCAGGTTGCAAAGATATATGCGGCGCATGTTGAACTGACTTCCTATTCTGATGTATAGTGTTTGAATTTGTTAGGCGAAGGTGTTTACGCTGTAGTTCATGACAGCCGTGCGCGATCCATAAAATAGATTTTGTGTGTTTCCTAGTAGAATTACATTTCTTTATTTTTTTTATAAATTGCAATCAGAGTACACCGCCCCCCCTCGAATATTTGGTAAAATCATTCGTGCCTGCATTCACAGAAACTTGCGGGCACGGTTTCATATAGCACGAATCTTGCCAGCGAATCCCTGTTGCGAATATTGCGCGGTTCAAGTCATTTCGATACTAATACCACCTGGATTATAGCCAACGCTGTAAGCCAGGTGGCAATTAAAACTATAAACCTTATTCACCTCTTCTGTTGTGGACCAGCAGGTCATTCTGTTTGTTCCCACACAAAAGCGAATTGCAGTCACAGCTGCCGCTTCTTCACAAGAGGAAAATGCGAGAATGTTTCAAGTTTTCTCCAGAGTCAGTGTGCCTCCAAGCAGCATTTTCTAACTGAGCGTCGAGCAGCTTTCGAGAAACTTGAGAGAGAAAGAGAGAGAGCGGGAGAGAAATAACATGTTTATTTTATGAATCAAGCTTAGGAAAGGCATGCCTATGTTAATATCTTGAGCTCGGGCCGCCTCTTGGGCACACGATCGTGATGAGCCGAAGCTGATCCTCGAGGATGGAGCTCAAAATAATTATCCCGACTCTTCCAGAAAAATTCTTCGGGTATAGCAAGACGTGAACTAAAGTTCCCTCAGAACGTGGCTTAGTAAATACCAATAACCTCATGAGTAAATCGGAAAAGAAATCCTTCGGTTCATTGTAACAATAGGTGGTGTCCAAATCCACGTCTGAGTGGCAGCTCTCAATAGAATTCTTTACGCAGACTTTGAAGCCTGTGTTGCGCTGGTTGCATGCGGTGGAAGTTATATTAAAGCCGGAAAAATACGCGGTGACATTTGGACACCATCTACACCATCTATAAGACCCATACAGAACATCATCAAACGTTTTGGCTACCTTTATCGCTTCTTCTCGCTCACAAAAAATTTGGGTCTGGTTATTTTTGGGCTACATTTTGAGATAATTTGGCTATTTTTTGTTAGGACCATCTGACAACCCCGGTGAGCGTTCGTTTCCCTCGCAGGTTCGAATCACATGGAACTCTATGGTTCGAATGAGTGGTGTCTCGCTATGCCCATCGCTACGCCTAAGCAAAGTGAAGGTAGCGCCATCCTTTGAAGATTGCCGCCGTCCTCCTGCGCTGAGCTTTCCGTCGACGCTCGGCCCTCCGATTGGCCGAACGCCGTCACGTGCCTTTTGTTCTCGCTTGTTTTTGCTTCCATCGGCATAGCAGTGCCAAACATTGCGAATGGGGCTCTTGCATTGCCCAGGGGGCGCTGCGAAAAAGGTGCTAAAAAGCGCCCTCAGTCCTAAAATTGGTCGTACCAAGCTTGGTCGTCTGCTTCGGAAAGCACGTTTACAATATAGACCCGCCACTTTCGGTTGTGTTGTATCACGGCCTGCAGCGAATATCGGGCGCCGAAGATTTTTTCAGGAGTGGCGCGCTGCGTAAAGGCAAGAAATTATGCAGTGCCGAATACGTGTATGCCGTTCAAGAATTAAGCGGCGAAGTTTTAGCGCGGTGTCAATCGCAAGTGAAGCGAGTCGCGTACGAAGTGGAACTTCAGGTAAGGTTTGCACGCTGCTAGATTCAGGCGCACAAACACGAGGAAATGCTTCCTATAAATGAATCCACAGCAGCGATAAGCAGACATCATGTGTACGGAACTGCTCGAGCGCACGATCGTACGCGCCGCGATGGCAGCGGTCTTTCGACATGCCGCGAAACACTGGGTCTCCTGCAATCTTTGTTGACTGCATGCCGCTAAACAAGTAGTTATGCCTGCGTTGTAGTAGCGGCCATCTGTCCCTTTTAGTAACTGGTAATAAGTGATGCAATGCATATGAGCTCGCACGTACGTGCGAATCGCGCTGCAGCGCGAGCTCGTGCGCTGCTCGCTTGATGTAGCTTTTAATGACAACGCTCGAAAATCGATCTGCTGTAATCAATACTATCTTGCTGCGCTGCCTCAACATGCTGGCTTGAGGTCAAGTATGAGCACATTTAACTCTCTAACCTGTGCTGCTCGTAGTGGGGTAGTGAATTGTCACCGAATCAGCCCGGCCATCTGTGGTCATTTGCACACACCTGGGCACTTCACCACTTCGCACCGGTCGAATTGTTAATTGTCGATGTGGCCGGGTTTCGAATCGTGAATCACCAGCCATGCCTGCTGCTATGTCGGTCTGCCGTCGGGACTGTAGGTGCAAAAGACCAAATTTTAGAACGCAGATCTATAATCAAGCAAGCTTCAAGACAGGTGAAGCAGTCAGCATGGCGCGAAGTTTCGCTTACCCAGCGCGACGAACTGCAGCTATACAGCGCGCCCGACGCTCCGCTTCGTGAGGCCTTGAAGGGAAACGATAGAATCGGATGTTGGGATTCAAGTCTTCTTGTCCATGGCAGCCCACGACGCAGCAGTATCGACGGTGATGCTGTTTCGATGCTGAGCTAGGTCCCTCCGGATCGGCGTCGCCGATTCCTTCTGCTTCCAGCATTACGTCCCACTGCACACGGAGAGTCCGTTTTCGTTAAACTATAGGCTGCGACCAGCTCGCAGCGTGGTCTGTGAGAAGTGACGAGCCTTTTCGCACTCGCAACAGGGCAGAAAAAAGTGCGAATCGACGCAAAACTCGGCCTAGAAACGTGCTTCGCCACAGCCAGGGCTCAGTACGACCCAAGCTGGTACGACCCAGATGTCGTTTCCCGCGCCGCCACCAGGCGCCGCTACTATACATCAAACTCCAGCGCAAGACGCCCATGGCGTACGCAGACGCAATGAGGGGCTTTATGCAGACGCCACGTTTCGCGCCTCCTTTGTGCTTTAGTAGCGTAGTTCCGTGTTCGCGACGCCGTCTTGCTCTGCCGTCAGATGCACCAGACGTGAAACTAACGGCAAGCGACTCTTCCGGATTTCATCTGCGAAGCGAGAAGTGGCGCGGAGGAAGGTCTGGCTTCAATTAATCAGGTGGGATAATTTCAACCCAACGCAATGGCCCCGGCTGTGTGAGGTAAGCGAGCGATTCTTCGCTAATCACTAATCTCATATGCTGCTACTTATATGCGGATGCGTTAGTTTTTCACTCTCATAATTGCTGCATGTTCGCACTGCGTTTATTTGCAACTTTTGTGCCCGACCTTAGACAGGTCATCTTCAAACACACATGCTTTTTGTCGACTCAGCCATACATTCCCCGCGTTGTCGTTGTTTGGCTTCACTGTATGCGAACAGCACGTTTTGAGCGTATCGCCGTACGAAACGAAGCGGTGACGGTGCGGCGACCATAAGTTGAAAGCGATCTGCAATGCCCAAGAAGAGTGCCGACTGTTGATAGACGTTCGCGATTTGTGTTCTCATTAACGTTGCAGAGAGACGCGCGGGCCAATGTCTTGAAAAGCGATCTGCGAAAGTGGCTGAGTGCGGCGTTGCTGAGATGAAGCTGAAACGCTGCTTCGTTGGCGCTGAAACGAGAAGGAAGGAAGGAAAGAAAACTTTATGTGGTCCTGCAAGTAGTGATAATTAATCACTAAGCGGGCCGCTCCCACGTTGGGACCGGAAGGCCAAGCCTCACGGCCACATCGTGAGCCTGCTGGACAGCCCAGAATTGTTCATCCAGGTCCGGGCTGCGAAGTGCAGCCTCCCACCTGGACGCATCCTTGATCGCCGAGTCTTCAATTCTTTCGCAAGACCAGAGCATGTGTTCGAGCGAGGCTAAAGCACCACAATCTTGGCAACAAGGCTCTGTATACGTCTCTGGATAAAACATGTTCAGTCTCCGTGGGCAAGGATAAGTACCAGTCTGTAGTAAGCGTAATGTAAGTGCCTGAGCCCTGTTTAGTTTAGGATGCGGCAAACTGTAAACCCTGCGATTAAGAAGGTAATACTTCGTGATTTCATTGTATGTGGAAGGGGAGGCTCTATTCTCGGGGAGTACCGCCACGCCGTTGCGCGGGGCAGAGCGGAGGGTAAGATCTCGCGCTGCCTCCTGAGCGGACTCATTGAGATTCGGAGGGGCTCCCTCAATCATCCCAAGGTGAGCAGGGAACCAACATAAGTAATGTTGAGAGATCTCACATGTCTGCATAATTTTAAAAGCAACCTTAGCCACCGAGCCCTTCTCAAAGGCCCTAACGGCCGACTTTGAATCGCTATATACAAAAGGCCTGCGCCTGTCAACCAAGGCGAGCGCAATAGCCGCTTGCTCCGCGACCTCTGGCCTATCAGTCCGAACGGTAGCAGCGTTAACGAGACTGCCCTCATTGTCCACAACAACTATAGTAAACACCTTTCTCTCCTCGTTAAAAGAAGCATCGACGAAGCCAACCTTCTGATTCTCAGCACGAATGAGTCTCAGTAGGCAAGTTCCCCTGGCCTTTCTTCTACCAACATTTCGCTCCGGATGCATATTCCTGGGAACAGGCTTGACGTGATACCGATTACGGACCTTCACGGGAATACCGACATGAAGCTGCGAAATCTTCTCCTGAGGAACACCTAACTCTCTCAGAATCTGCCGACCCGTGCTAGTCGTAGAGAGACGCACCATCTGCGTCCTCTCCTGAGCCTCAGCTATCTCATCCAACGTATTATGAATTCCCAGCTGGAGAAGTCGGTCGGTGTTGGTGCACATTGGCACTCCCAACACTTTCTTCGTGATCTTCCTAATCTGCGTGTCAAGCTTCTCCTTCTCCGATGGTTTCCATTTGTGCATTGCCGCCACATAAGTAAAGTGACACAATACAAATGCGTGCATAAGTCTAATGAGACTATCCTCCTTGAACCCCGTCTGCCTGTTGGCCACCCTCTTCACTAGGCGTACCGCATTGTCTGTCTTGGCAATGATCTTCTGGATCGTCAGCGTGTTGGCGCCGTTCGACTCAATAATCATCCCCAGAACCCTGATCTTATCAACCCTAGGTATGAGATCGCCATTTCTTGTACGAAGCTGAATGCTCAGCTGGTCCACGGGGATCCATCCCCTTGGCTTGCGTCCCCTTCTAGTGGGACTGTACAGCAACAGCTCCGACTTGGAGGGGGAGGACCTTAACCCCGTCGGGTCCAAATAATTCTCAATTGCATCTACTGCCTCCTGCAGAACACTTTCGATATAGCCCTCACTACCACCGGGACACCATATGGTCACGTCATCTGCATACATGGTGTGCCTAATCCCCTCAATCTCCAAGAGCTTCTTGGTCAATCCGACCATGGCCAGATTGAACAATGTGGGCGAGATGACGGCCCCTTGAGGAGTGCCCCTGTCTCCAAGATTGAACATCTTTGACTCCAGCTCCGCAACCTTCAAGGTAGCCTTCCTGCCTGACAGGAAGGACCTGACATAGTCATGAAAGCGCGCGCCGAGGCCAAGATCCGAAATGGACTTAAGAATATAAGAGTGCCGAACGTTGTCAAAAGCCTTCTCCAGGTCCAGCCCTAGGATGGCCTTAACGCCCCTTCCATCTCCATCAATGACCTGATGCTTGATGAGCTTCATTGCGTCTTGAGTCGACAGCCCGGCCCTAAAACCAATCATAGTGTGGGGGTAGACCTGGTTCTCCTCAAGGTACCTTGTAAGCCGATTAAGCACCGCATGCTCGGCTACCTTGCCCACACACGAAGTGAGCGAAATAGGCCTTAAGTTATCGATGCTCGGGACTTTGCCAGCCTTGGGAATCAGCACCGTGAGAGCTGTCTTCCACTGCTCCGGAACCACCCCGTCTCTCCACATAGCGTTAACCTCCCCGGTAAGGTACTGAGGCAGCGCGAATAAGTAGAGCCAACCGATCCACCCAAGTGCAGCGACATTCGGACGGCCTCTTTATATTTTGGCAGCAAGTCACGATATACCGCAAAAAAATTTCGATCACAATACCGCTTCAAAAGCGCGAGCGACACGTAGCGACAGCGTTTCATTCGGACAGCGTCTCCTAGTTGGGCTCCGCGTCGGGGGAGCCAACGTCGGCGCAAGAGAAGAGAGGAGATGGCGCTACCGTTACTTTATTTAGGGGTATCAGCTACGCCGGCGTACTAGTGTCGCTGGAACATATCAAGTTTTTCGCTCGACTGCGGTGGTTTCTCGCGTTGAGTAAAGAAAACTGGAAGAAAGCGTCCACGCGTCTCCGTATTAGCAATTCAATTTAAAGATAATAAGACCATCCAACTTTCTTTTTGTTGATTAAAGGCGCGCGCGTAAAGTTTATAAGAGATGCTCTCGAACCTAGGCCATAGAGTTTCTCACTACATTACCTAGAGGGAAATCTGGCGCTGCTGCGCTGTGGTATGCATGGGAATGCCGGTATATTGTGGATTCGGATTGGCATCGTTCTCGTAGAGACAGGACACCTTGAAGACGCGTTTGGCAAGTACCGTTCCGTCTGTCACAATGATTCATTTTCTACTAGAACAGCACGTGAAAAGCTGTTTTAGTTTTATTATTACGCGAAAACATGTTTTGTTTAACTATGAGAACTTGTTATTGTGTGTACGACTACATGTTACGTAAAAAGTATCAGCGGGCCGCTAAAGTTGGAAGACAGACGACAAGGTTCGCGCTCGCTTTGAAACAGTTGGTCGTCTGTTCTTGCTTTTCTTCGCTTGGTCATGCATCGTGGGTGAGTAAAGATGTAATATGCGTGAATGGAAACATTTTATGAAGATTTTACTTTGAGAACGCGTTATTTGCGTAGCCATATCCACGTTTTAGACGAAGCCTCTTACAACACCAGCCAACACGAGCCTCGCAGACACATATACCGTCATTCCCATGACGGCACGGTGCCCCCTTAAGAAACTCCCATAGACGGTGGCGCCAGATTACCCTCTAGGTGTTACAGTGAGAAACTCTATGACCTAGGCGTCCGGCAACCGTTCCTATACGTGAGGACGCGCGCAGGAAGCTTTCAGAGTACACTTGCTTCGTCCATCAGTCCTTCGCTGTATAGGAGGCCTCGCGTAAGGTTAGGAAGCGGTCGAAGGAAAGGAAGGTTTCATTGTTTTGGCCCTAGCCTCGACAGCATTATGGCGCCATCTATGAAGCCATAGCGTCACACGGAAGCAAGGCACCCCGCCGGTTTCTATGATGGCTCGACGACGAAGGGGATGGCTTGACAGTGACGGGGATCTGAATATGACGACGACGGCTATAGCACCGGCGAGCGATTTGTTCTACTCTAACAACAAAAAAAAAAAAAGAGAACGCTGCAACCTGGGTCGACATAGCGAAGGCAGTGGCGTAAAGTGGGCTAATCCCTGGCTAGTACAATGTTATAAAGAGTCACAAAGGGCTAGATGTCACAGGGGATGACGGGAAAACTGCTTCGTTCTCGCTTTTATAGCGATATTGTTGACATGGCAATGTGACGTGCGCCAACCATCTCATAGCGCTAGCTTGCGCTCCGAAACGAGAATGGTAAGGTTCAGTTGGGCCGTGAGTGCGTTGTTGGCCTAGTGGGTAGAGCGTTGGTCAACTATTCTGGGGGAAACTGGTTTCAAATTCCATCATCTGTCAAGTAATGGTTTTATTGACCAAGCGCACGTGTTAGACCAACGAAGGCGACCACTCGACAGAACAGGAGACTGCGCACGCAAAATGGGTGCATAGGCAGACCGTTTCAAAACGCAATAAGCACACATAGATCACCATCTGTTGTATATGAGGGGCATTCTGTCGTGTTCTTATGATCACGTGTTTCAAAATAGTCGCATGCTTTTCTCGGGTAAGATAGCTGCACGCTAAAATGAACAGCTGTTTCGCTAATTCCCCAGTAATTGTTGCACACATTACTTCGGGACACAGAGTGGGAAGACGCAACAGTAAATAACAAAGGGAGAAATCATAAGGAAAAGACAGCGACGGTAACCAAGCTGAGCCCGGTAGGCTACCCTTCACTGAGGAAGGGGGAAATAACACTGAAATATGGGAACCAGAAGTTGACACTTTGCACGAATGCAAACACGTTCATCGTTTATCACTCAACTGGTAAAAACAGCGGTGAAAATGGGTAAATATAGACTGGTGCACTCTAAAAACCGCAGCAGAAAACCATCTCCAACAATACACACAACTTAACTCTATCCAGAGCGCGGTGTTGCGAAGAGCGCCGGCGCCCATCTTCCCGTTTCTTATTTATAGCTTCGTTGCGTAAAGTGTGGAAAAGAAAGTTAGAACATTTAGTTGCATCGCCTGAGAGTCGGCATATAGATGTAGAAGAGACTGAAGCTGGCTGTGGAATTTTGTGCTCCCCGAGCGAATTCACCGAAATATTTTCAATGGCGAAAGCCCGGAAAATGCTATATATCCACACGAAGAGCAACAGTTCCGGACACTGAATCTTTGGTTCGGGCCTTCCAACTTTGAGGCACTTCCACATGCAGGTGCGTACGGCATGGCATTCCCGCGAGAGCACTGGACACTTGAGAAAGAGGAGTCCTTTATGACTGTCCTGCAATTCCGTTGGCACGGAAGAGCGGCCGGTAGAAAAGGTGGCGTGCGTCCCTACTGTGGCTTAGAGCATAGAGATATGTAAAGATTTGTTAGAATCAACCTAAGAAACAAGAAAGCTTTGAAGAGCAAGCCTGATAACCTGCGTCCCAATACCGTTTCCAAGAGGATACTCGTATCATCATTAACATTGATTAAACAGTATTTACGAAGATCACTAGAAAAATTAATAAATTGTCGTTTACGTATAGCCTAGCATCGAAAACTGTTACGGAGGTGAATGAATATAAGTACCTCGTTGCTACAATAGCCAGTAACCTTAGTTGAAACTAGCACATCTCTCACATTTGCGACTCAGCTTTTAAAAAGCTTTGCTACCTCAGGCACAAATTAAAACACGCTCCTTCTGAAACCCGTCTTATGGCCTACACCTCTCTTGTCCCTCCTAAACTCGAGTATGCAGCTATTGTATGGGATCCCTATACTAAAACTAACATCGATGCGCTAGAAATGATACAACGTAAAGCAGTAAGGTTCATCTTCTCTAAATATCGCTCAAGTGATTTCCCAAGTCAGTTAATGACTGAACACAATATTCAGTCTTTGCAACTAAGAAGAAAAATTCACAGGCTTAAATTTCTCTTCTTACTGAGTAACAAAAAACTATCTCTTTGTCCCGAACCTTATATAACACCCCTCACTGCCCGCCGTACAAGACATCACCACACTGCCGCATTAACGCCTTTTAATGTATTCCTTGTTCCCTCGCACAGTAACGGAATGAAACAGCCTACCTTATAACAAACTTCTCAGCACTGACTCAATAGCGTCTATTGCTATCTAAAATTAGTGCTTGTTGTTACGAAATCTTGTTTTAATTTGTATCGTTGTGCAATATTTATTGATGTACACGTTGTAATAATTCTGAATTATGCACTCCTCTTTTTTCTATTACATTTCCAGTGCTTCGAAACTGTGCTTGTGAAACAGTGTCTCAATTTGTATTTGCCACTCTCTATGCATTATTTAGGTGCTTTACTCATCACGCATTTGTACTTCCCATTGCATTTTCTCCCGGAGCTTTTTCTATTCCTTCGTCAATCTATATCGTGTTTTCTTTTTTTGTATGTACCTTTCCCCTCCTGCATGGACCTTCTAAGGCCTGCAGTATTCCTAAATAAATAAATAAAATAAAAAATAAACATGAGAGCGGGTGCTGCTGGGGGGATCTGCGCACGCTAGCCGGTAGGCAATCGGGTGAACCGCGCCCCGCATGTCGTATAGGTTCGGGTGCGTAGTAAAGGACACACGCGGGGGGGCGACGAACACATGAAGTAGGCTCTCGCTGCGGCGCTAACTACGCACGTCTCGCTCCTGTATATCTTACATACGGACATCCGAATGTTCGTGCTGTGAGACTTTTGCAAGCGCTGCGCAACTTTCGCGCCACGGAAGCCCGCATGCACGCATGCACAATACCACGCATACAAAAAGAAATTAAATAAATAAAGAACCAAACAATTTCGTGCGAGCGCTAAGGCAGCGGCTGCATTCTTTTACCCCCATGCTCGAAAACGACGCGGCGAAAGCATGCGTTGGTGGGAAAAGTATTCTTATAAGGTGAGTGATCGATCAGACATTACGGTATATGGCGTGCGCAGGAGCGTTTGCGATGTCAGCTATTGCTCAGGCAGCAAAACTGCCCCTCCTTAATCCACACGGGGGTGTCTGCGGGTTCGCCATCGTTTTTCCTGCGACCGGGATATTTTATTTCTTGTCTCAGCTGCTGCGCTCATGGGTGTGTCATTTCTTATCATACCGACGGCGCTTCTCCTCCCGCGCAGGGAAGCTTTGACGTATTCATCGGAAGCACCTCTGCAGTTGTCGCCGAGACCTGATTCGCCAAATTTGAAAAAGCGACCGAATAAAAAACACTTCCATATTTCCATTTTTTTCTTCCATGGGCGAGGGTCCCAATATAACATTTATTGCTGCACAACAACACACTGTGTGCATAGGTACACGGTCATTAAGGTTTGGCTCACAGCCGTTGATTTTCTCGTCCGTACTAACAGCGTACGAGCTGCTCGCAAGAACTGGGAGAAAAAAAAATTTGCAGTGGCTTAGCTTGGCTATGCCAGGATATACGTAGCGAAAGCTAAGGCATAGCATGGTTAGCTTTGGTTAACCTTGATTGCAAGTCCAGGTTAGTCTGGTTGTCTAGCTATGTTGCGACGTTTAGCCAGTCGTTCGGCGCGCTGTTCGTCTCTTTCCTGGGCGATTCGTTTCGTCTTCATCTCATTCCGATGTCGATTCCAGGCCTCCTCCTGCTTATCAGAATTGTCGCCGTCCATACTGCCGCCTCAACTGTGGTTGCGGCGCATGCGAGCTCTCCTTTTCAATCCTCCGACATGTTATCAGGCATGCGACGCAGATGGCAAAGCGAGCGGAGGTGAGCGCAGCGACGAGGAACGCGGTGTAACCTCATACGAAATGGCGGCGGCGTAAAGGCGCGGCGTTGCGCAGCGGCGGAACAACTGGCTCGGTGCTACTAGTGGCGCATGCGCAGTAGTGGCTAGGGAGAGAGAGAGAGAGAGAGAGAGAGAGAGAGAGAGAAAAATATCCGCGGCGAGGCACGCGTTGTGATGTCATGTGCCACATGGTGCCACCTCGAAGCACCGCCACGGCGAAATCACATGTTCGCGGCCAGTAAAGCTTTCGCTTTAAAAAACCAGTTTCTTTGATCGAGGCCTTTACCATAGTGTTCAGCTGTCAAAAAGAAGGTGCTACATATCCCCGCTTCCTTGACGATGCATCCAGATTTTAGAGCGCAGCTCTTTTAGGCGCCTCTTCCTGGGTTGAGCGTCGGCGGCCTTGGCCGTAACAGCAACCATGCGAACGCGGTCGTGCCACTGTTCTCGCGATCGTTGTCGTCTTCTACCGCACCTGGCCAAAGCCATAGAGTGGCCAAAGCCACCTAGAAAAAAATTTAAGGCCTCCGCATCACCTCCTCTCCCCTGTCAATACGTCACGAGAGTCGGATGGTAGCGGTGGATGGGGGAGCGCTGCGTTTCTAGAACGCGGCGCGCGTTCTGAAAACAAATTTTCTCCGTGGCTGCAACGCTAGAGCGGCAACGCGTGGAGCATTTGCTTGGTGGCTTTGGTGGGGCATGCTGCACCGTAAACGCGATTGGTTTTCTTCGATTGTGCGTGGTTCGTCGTACACGGAAGCGCAACGATGCCTGGCTGTTGTTGCGCACCAAACTGCAAGTCCAATTATGACGGAGGACAAAGTGTCCGAGTGCACAAGTTCCCATCTGACCGAGCCACTCGGGAAGCATGGACGAGAGCAGTTCCTCGGAAGGACTTCTCGCCAACGAAGTACACAGTGGTAAGTATTTCTTCTCTCTATTGTTATTCTGGGTTTCCAGACGAATAGATTTCGTCAGCATAGTGTGCAATGCATTCTTGCACGCGTGCACAATAGATGGGTCTCTGCACCTGTCAACGCGTTTGTAAATTCAACGTTTTCGTCGGGCTTCATACCTGTAACGGCTTGTTTTTCTTTTTTATCTCAGCTCTGTGAAAAGCATTTCTTGCCATCGGATTACTTGAAGACGACATCTTACACGGACGTCAAGACAGGAAAAGTGGTCGAAGTTGCCATGAAAAACATCCGTCTGAAGAAAACTGCAGTTCCGAGCTTGTTTCCCAATTGCCCTGCCTATTTATCGCGTCCGCAAGCGTGCGTTCGAGAAGCGCCGGCTGCCAAAAGAGCACGCTTGGAAGCCACATATTTGCAAAAAGAAATAATGCTTTCTCAGCAAACCCAAGCAGAAGAGGACGCCAAAAATCTGGTTGGTAGCTTTGCGGACTTGCTGAAGGCCTTGCCAAGCTTTCAGTGTTCGGACTTCTGGACAGTTTTGAACAAGGGCTCCAAGGTTTTCTTTTTGGACTTGTCACTTCAATCTGCTCCTGCAGTCCGTACTTCGGTGATCGTGTCCACAGACCTGCGCGTCGAAGTATTTTTTGGTGAAACGGGTGTGAGGAAGTGTCGTGATGTTTTAGTTCCTGAAAAGCTGTGCGACTTGAGAGATTTAAAAAGTGTGTTACACATGATCGAACAGACACGTAAGGATATCAGCATTGAGCGTTCTGAAAAGGCCCGTCATCTACTGACATTGGTTTCGACATTGCTAGAGGAAGTTAAGTGGAAAACATTTCACATGCGAGTTGCAAGAATGGCATTCGGAAGTGCTTAAATTCTTGAAGAGTCAAGTTGATCTTGTTTTGAATGATGCTGGCCGATTTCCCCCCCGATTTATTGGTTTTTGCTAGCCTTTTGTTCACAATTTCACCTCATGCATATAGATTCCTGAGAAGTTCGATGAAGCTTAAGATGCCGCATCCTGATACGATCAGAAGACTGTGTTCATCGTACGATGTACGCCCTGAAACGGAGCAGCAAGAATGTAGCTTTCTTTCCTATGCAAAGCGTATTGTAAGCACATATAAAGAGCATGAAAAGACTGTAACGTTAATGATTGATGAGATTCACCTTCAATCATTCTTTTATTACAAGGCTGGGTTGGTTACTGGTGCTGCGGCAAATTCATCGACTGCAGCAAAAACTGCCCACGTATTTATGATACAGAGCCCGCTTTCTTCAAACAAGGATGTTGTACACATCCTTCCTGGGGCACAAATCGATGCTAAGGCGCTGCACGACTTCCTCCGCAAGATTGTTCTTGATCTAGAGGCATCTGGTTTTAGAATGATCGCAGTGATCTCGGACAATAACTCCATAAACAGAAAAGTCATGTCCTACTTCGCTAAGGCGGCAAGTGTCAGCATTGTTTACCAGCATCCTGCTGACCCATCACGACCCCTGTTTTTGTGGTGGACCCAGTTCACATACTAAAGTGTATAAGAAATAACTGGCTGAATCAAAGAAACATTGGCAAATGCATGTACTTTCCTGAACCGAAGAGTGATGAGGCTGAACCAAAGATACTTACAGCATCTTTCAAGGTATTATGCCAGCTTCACCAAGCTGAAAAGCATGAGCTCTTGAAGCTAGCACCAACGCTCACTTTAAAGGCACTGAACCCCTCAAACATGCATGGAACGGCAGAACGTTAAACTGGCCTTACAGATTTTTAACTCATCTACTGTTGCTGCTCTCAGTGTTGCAACGTTCCAGCATGCAAAGGAAACCTCTCAATATGTCGACACCATTTTGACTTGGTGGAACATTGTTAACGTCAAGACGCCAAGAAAAGAACAGCGGTTGCGAGATCAATTGCAAAGTCCAATAGTTTCATCGTCATGTCCTCAACTAGAATTCTTAGAGAGAATAGTTCAATGGCTTGATCACTGGAGAAGCCTCGAACATGACAATGGCCGCTTGACACGTGAAACGCACATAGCTTTCAGCCACACTACCCATGCCTTGCACGAACTTGCCATATACTGTCTCAAAGAGCTTCATTTAGAGTATGTTCTTTTGGGCAAATTTCAAACTGATAGCTTAGAGGATCGCTTTGGAAAGTACCAGCAATTGTCTGGTGCCAATTACCACGTGTCTATAAGGCGGATATATGAATCTGAAAACAAATTGCGTTTGCAGAAGGTTCTGGACCTGCCAGTTTTGGACATTCTACTACCACCGAGCGCGAACACGTTGGAGACAAGTGTACATTCAGGAAACGGCCAGTTTCAAGTCACTGTGACCGACTCCGACATTGAGAAAAAAACGTCAAGGCTACAGGCACTAACCTATATTGCCGGCTATTGTGCCCATGCAGCTCTAAAAAAGCTGACATGCGCATCTTGCAGTGAAAGCCTTGTGATGCAAGACGTCGATCTAGATGACCCTGAGAATGCATTAATCACGAAGATGACAAGGGGTGGCCTGAAGTTTCCACGAGCAGTTGTAGTTAATGCTGTACTCTTTACTGAATTCATATTGGACAAGCTCAGGACACCAGAATATGCCGTACGATTTTTCAGCCTTCCTAGGCAGAAAGATACTCTTGTCGGCCTTGTGTTCGCTACCCTTCATGACTTTGAGGATGTCGATGTGTGTGATTTCGGTCATCCTGCACAGGAGGTAATAGGGCATGTTGTAAGTGCTGCAGCGAATACACTGCTGAACAACTAGTGCCGCACAGAAAACGACAAATTACGCAACGCCAAGAACGACCGAAAATTGCAGACCTTGAAGGCCTGAGATGTTTCTCATTATTTATTTTTTATTCATGAAGCTCTGTTTTGTTGAACATCTACGTATGTTTGGGTTGACAGAACCCTCGTAAAAAGAAACCTGTGGCGTAGCTAGGACTTATTTGCCTACATTATCAAAATTTAAACCCTGCATTTTGGCCAATTCAAATGGTATTTGAGTGCATTGTGCTACCTGTTTATGATTCGAACTCTCCATGCTACCGCAATCTATTAATTGCATGTTTTCCTTTAGGACTGAGAGTAGGCCTCTCGTTTTTTACTTACTTTTCACCATTATCTCAGTATTTTATGAAGACCAATAAGCCCTGCAAACAAAGCGGGTGGAAATAAAATAACCACAAGAAATGGTACAACAAAGACGGAAGCTTATTCTATTTGAGAATTAGTTGTGCGTGACCCTATAATAATAAAATTTTAACAATAAAATGAACCTCGATATCCGTGTGTCCAGCGAGGACTGTTTTACGCAATGCAAGAGTGAGAATGATAATTGTATATGGAAGATTTAAAATGTTTGTTTCTGAATGCAGTTCTTATCATTTGTGAATAAAGTACATTCTGTGTCTTCAATATGCAGTTTTCCTCTTTCTTTCTTTCCGTCTAAGGTTAAAGTGACTAAGCTGCATGTAGTTTGCTTGTCTTAGTACCGACCAAACATCACAAGCACAATAAGGCAGGTCGTGTTGCGATACACGCAAAAAAGAAATGTCGCCAGGCAAGTAATCTAAGGAAGGTATGAAATAATGTTGCTTTCTATGGTGGCGTTGACTGCGGTGAACCAGCGGCTCCCCCTTATTTTTTGCGTCATCTATGCGTGTCTTGCTTTCGAACCGAAGCATATGCATTTATAAGGTGCTGGCACTTTAAGGACAGCACTAATTTTCCCATGCCATAGTATCCGCGACGCGCAAAGAGACACCCTGCAAGCGCAACGAACCTAGGAGCGGAGACGCCGACGGCGTCGACTGTCCGGCTCATCCGACTAGCGTGACGTCACACCGGCGTGCGGAGGCCTTCCTTTTTTTTCTAGGTGGCTTTGCACTAGCCCACTGCCAGTCGGTGCGGTGATTTAGGTCTCCAATTCTTTCCCTCAGTATATCGCGGAATAAAAACACGTATCGAGCTACGCTTAAATTTCACATTAGAGAGTACCGTAATCGTCGGACACTTTCGTCCGAATCTATACGGCTAATGACGCGCATGGTAGGCCGAGGAACATAAAAGAGGACAACCAATAGACGTCGATCAGTATACTTCAAAGTTTGAGAAAGGGCTTTGTGTGGCTGTACCAAATTGGCTGCTGTAGAGGTGCATTTGAGAAAAAGATTACGTCGATACAGTTCTGGCCTAAACTACAAAGCCGCACAGAGTTGCGTGTCGTAAAACGAATGGTCCAGTTTATTATTTCGCGAATCTATGCAGAGTCAAAGGCAATTCACATATTTCATCCGTAAACACAATCGGGAACAAGCTCAAGAAAATGTAAAAAAACGGTTTAATGGTGCAATTTAATTAAATTATGGGGTTTTACGTGCCAAAACCACTTTCTGATTTTGAGGCACGCCGTAGTGGAGGACTCCGGAAATTTCGACCACCTGGGGTTCATTAACGTGCAACTAAATCTAAGTACCCGGGTGTTTTCGCATATCGTCCCCATCGAAATGCGGCCGCCGTGGCCGCATTTCGCCGCCATGGTCGGGATTCGATGCCGCGACCTCGTGCTCAGCAGCATAAAACCATAGCAACTAAGCAACCGCGGCGGGTTGAAACGGTGCAATGAAGAAATAACGACTGTTTTCCATTCATGTTTGATTGTGTGGTCGTCTACACACCATTACATACCATGCGATCAACTATACTGGACTATCTGTTTCATTGACCACTTTTGCACGGGATGAGAAAGAGAGAGAAAGAAACGTTTATTGTACGAAACAGTGTCCCGAGTGAGGCCCGGTATCACGCTAAGGTGGGAAGGCTCCTTAGTCCAGGAACCCTCTGGTTTCAACGGGATGAAAAAAATACTTAATTTGCGAGGAAGCCACGTTTTATTTATTTGAAGAACATTTTGTCGTCGCTGCCAGTGGCTACAACTGTGTCATCACAAAGGCTGCGGAGAATAAGAGTGCATCTCATTAGTTTTATTACTTTTAGAGTTTAAAAACAACCTGAATTCAAGTAAACTGAACTTCAGTAACCTGGCACGGTAAAAAAAGGAAAGATACAGACACATTGGTTTGTCTTAGGTCATTCATTTTGCAAATCAGTGTGAACGGCGTGACAACGACAATTGGCACGATGACGAAACTCCAGCGACGGCGGCCCGTTGGTGAAGGAGGCGATTGTATTGCGATAGTAATATGGAGAACAAACTCTTGTCGGCGAAGGTGGTCCCATCTCGTCTGCGTAACTAGCTCTGTTAACCTCTCCGTGAAAAAACAATTAAATGTGTTACACAACCACATTACACCACAGCGCCACACTACAACTTTACAAAACTGCGTTGCGCTATACTATAGGGCTACACTCAAACTCGCTTCGCTAGCACATGGTATCTTTGCGTATGAAAAATAAAAGTTCTCTAGCACGCACATCATAACAAAGAAACGCTGTGATTGCATAGTAAAAAAGAATGTACTGTGAAATCTGCCGCGCAGGCATGTTTTCAAAGTTGTATCACACTGCATCCATAAAAACAGGTGATTAGACACATTGAACAACACAGTGCGGAATTCTACCAGGAATTCTGCTTTCACTGCGGAACTGGAGGGCGGCATCCTGTCTGCCGTCTCCAGATATCTTGCACAGCCTGGGAAGGAACAGTAGAAATGTTGGTGCCGTGAAGAACTCAATCTTTTTGCCAACGTCTGCGGGATGGTTGGTGAATCGAGGCGCCTTCCTCGCGTTTCTTTTTTTTTTCCCCTCTTTTACTGTTTCTCTTTTCGCGCGGACAACAAGGAGTTTTTGTCGTTCTCTTTGTTGTCTCGCCGCGCGCTGCGCTTGCGTGGGATCGAACTGGATCACTAATATCCTCCGCGTTCCTCCAACATTCCGTGCCACTAGCGTTTTCTCTTCTTTGCATGTTTTCATTGCACTTCCGTGATACGTCTTTACACTCCCGACCTAGATTCGCCGTTTTGTGCGATGTTTCTTTCGAGAGCTGTTCTCGTTTTTAACTTGACTAGCCGTGCAATTTTCCTGCTTGGTTATTTGCGTGTTTCCTTTTACATCTGCAAATGGGCGTGCACGTGGGCGTGCGAAGGAATGTTTGTGCTGTCGGCGGTTCTCGTTCTCCTCCGCAAAATTCTTGTTGTCGAGAGAAATAGGAAGAAGCTACGACAGCCCTCCGCCTCTTTATTGCGTGTGATTCGCCTTCTGCAAATACTGGCGGCATCGGCCTGTATAAGTTGTAAACTGGCTTACTTGGAATTTCAGCGCACCCGGGCTTCTGCTTGCGCATGCTTATTTTGCTAACTTTCTCTCTCTCTCTCTCTCTCTCCCTCTCTTAGTATTCGTATTTTGCTTCCTTACATACGGGTACTCGCCACCGGCTTTACTGTAGGGAGCTGGTAGGCTGCATACGAAGTTTCGAAATACTTTCTGGAGAAAAACGCACAGTAAGCAAGAGGGTGCCTGCTTCGCGATTTTTTGTTCTTTTCTGTGTTTTCGTGGTCGACGTCCTGTCTGTTTCGTCTTCCTAGGTCGTTGATGGTGTGTTTCGCAGGAACCAGTCGTACTTTGCTATACTTTCAATCCGTGATGCTGCAATCAACGGGAAATTGTGGTGCAGACGCGTTGTTGCCGCTTAGAGCTACAGCCATCAATATATAATAGCAACATATAATTCTTAACTCTGCACTATCTTTGCTCTGTAATACCTTCCTTTGTAATATAAAGAGTATACCAGGCGTTTTTGTTTTTGTTCTTTACTAGGCTATACAATAACTGAAGATTGCCCAATTCCGTTCCTTAAGCTTTACTCGAACACAGGAACAATATTTGCATCAGAAATATAAATGCCTATCCGCTTAATTTTCCTTATTCCACTATATAACTAAATTTTAACTAATCACTCTTTATTTCTTCTTTGTGTCTATCGACCACTTTGCGCTAAGCTCCCATAGTCATTTATTGTGATCACGCATAATGAAGCGATGGGCCTTAGGCAACGTGGAATGAAACGTCGAACACGTGCTTCCCAAGTTCAATTTCGTAACATTGTGATTAACTGCACACTCATAGTCATATTTACATATAACTTCCCTCTATCCTAGTATTTTTTTATTATATAGACTCGAAAATAATGGTAGTTTGATACGTGAAGTTTACTACAAACGTGAGACTACTCTATCATGGGATAAGCAACAATAACGTTGATTCGTGCACTTTCCTGGCATATGAAGCTATAGGCTACATGATATCTAATGCTTCCACCTCTCCTGCATCATAATACGGTGGCAAAGTGGTGCTACGAAATGCTAACAGAGATTTTCTTTTACAAATTGTACGCGATGGGAGCAATAGATAACGGAACGTGTGAATGTATGAAGAAGACCTCTAAATTTAGAGGACGTTGCCCGGAACTAGTGGTTTTCGCAGTGTGTTTTCCACTATCGTACAAAAGCATGAATGACCGTGTTTTCAGGCTTATATATAAAATAAAAAAAAATTAAATTATGGGGTTTTACGTGCCAAAACCACTTTCTGATTATGAGGTACGCCGTAGTGGGGGACTCCGGAAATTTCGACCACCTGGGGTTCTTTAACGTGCACCTAAATCTAAGTACACGGGTGTTTTCGCATTTCGCCTCCATCGTATATATAAAATATATACGCATATACAGAGAAGCGTTTCTGGGCCTGAACACAGTGAAGTAGACGCGCGTATGAAGCGATTTATTGCTGGTTCGTCCGGCCTTCATCAGAATACAATGTATGGCATAACAGCAGTTTACATACATGTGCACATCCACCGGATAAAGATATGTTTACATGAAAAACGAAGAAAATGCGCGAACAAAATGCGTGTCAACCGTTCCAACAGCTGATACATGTATAAAAGGTGCCGTTTGCAAGCACATCATTTGAATATGCAAAGCGATGAGACGGAAAAAAAAGAGAAGTTCGAAAGCGAATTGTCAGGTAACAGCAGAAAACGTCACCAAATTAGTGCTATGTTACAAAAAAGATAAAAAGTAAAAGTACAAAATATGCATAGTGACGCGTTAGTAAAAAAAAAAAAATAATCCCACACCACGGCATGCCTCATACTCATACCGTATAAGTTTGGCACATAATACCGAATAATTTAATTTTCGTTAACGTACTCGTTGTCGCTTCTAAAAATGTGTGTCGATGTTCGAGATTACGGCGTCGTCCTCCATACAGCCAAAGCATTTTTTTATGGACATGATTGGGACTGGCAGCTCGTCAAACATCCCCGTGACAGAATCTTAAACGCCGAAGCTTTTCGGGCACTGTGAGCGGACCCTCCTCGCGACTTCGGCGACTTCGAAGCGCCAGGTAAAATCTTAAAAAAAGATAAACTAGACGCGTTATCTTTCTCTCAAGAACCAGAATATAACGCGAGGTGCGTTCTGACGCCGGAAATTTCGAAAAAGAACTCCCATTATATTCGTGCAAGTACGGTATACCGATACGCATGAAGCCTTTAGAACTTTCTTTTTTTTTTATGGCGCTTTTTCCGATGGCTGCCTTGGTGTAGCTACTGTTCGCGATCACTAATAGGCAGCACAAGTGGTAAATCTATTTAGAGGCAACAATGACGCGGAACTAACAGCCGCGTATTGCCAATAATGGTCGCCAAAGGTAAGCTGGCCTTGGATGGCAATGGATTCATTGATCGAATAAGTGGAGTGAGTAAGAAGTTTCTTAAGCTTATTGTGGCTTTGCATTCTTCAATCTACAAAACTGAAAATATAATACAGAAGCAAAGGAAGCGTCCGCAAGCTCTTATGCAACAACATCAGCGCTTGTGTAGGGGAGGTACTTGTTCGAGACTTTATGACAATTTCTCAGATACTCATGTTTGTAACCTTTCTGGTCGTTGCGAATCGAGCGTATTTTGTTCTTGTATTGCTATGCCAATGTTCGTTCTTCTTTTTAAAATGATGTCGGGTGTTCTCTATGAATTGTTTCTGAGTTTCTTTTTGTATATAGTGTACCTGCAAATTTTGTGTATGTATGGTACCCTCCCCACCCCCCCACCCACCCCCTGCAATGACGCTGAGGCGCTGTGGGTACATATTAATATTTATTTGTGGGTACAATAATATTTATTTAAATACGTAAATAAATATTTACGCAGCTCGTCTACATAATGACTGAAATTCAATATCACAGTTTAGGCCATACGGGCGAAGCGATGAATGCGATACCAACATGCTGGAATATTACACGAAGTGTAAGGCTCGTAGCTGTATACGTATGAATTGAAGTAAACGTAAGCTGTCTAAGTAAATGCTAGCTGTTGCGGTATGGGTCCTTTGTTTGAATCCTGCCATCGGACAATTTCACTTACGTTTATTGATTAAAGGCAACGTCTTCCTTACCGTCTTTGCCATTCCGTACCGGGTATGTTTCAAACCTCTTTCTTGGGTCGATCCTAGAGGTTGTACACAGCCGCGCCAGTAAAATCACATCCTTTACAGGTTTGAGCTCTGTTATTGTTTAGCACTTTTAAGATTTAATTCTAGGTAGACTTAAGATAAGCAAAAGGCGTGCGCTGTCGGTGTTTTATTTTATCACGTTTGCTTGTGGGCGGTCATTCGTAAAATTCCGAGGAATAATTTTATCAAGAATGTAAAACCTGGTACGAGCAACTACAGTGAAAGAATTGTGTGACAATACACCCCGCATACACCGCATGTCATACAGCATGAAATGGCACATAGCGCTCACATAACTAAATATATACGGAACCTCACAGCGGCGGCGATGGCGATGAGAACGGCAAAATTTTGCTAGACGGGGCCATATAATTGCTCTTGCAATAATACATAAACGAAGACTTCCTGGACAAAAAAAAAAACGGCGCACAAGTGGGTAGAAACAAAAGTGTGCATTTCTGACTAGTATCTCGACAACGCACACTTCCAAGCAGGAACGACCTCACATTTTGACTGACCCATATAATTTACATAAATTAGACTGCGTTCGTGGAGGTGTCATCGGTCTTTATTTTGCAGCCTGTAAACGAGCATTCCTATCTTTGCTTTTTTTTTTTGTTCTTTCAGAAAATTGTTCCCGAGCCATTACACCAGTCTTTTGCACTCATTTATTTTATCCGCATGATGCTTCCTCATTCTAAAGGACTGTCAGCGATTCGGTTACCAACTGCGGGTGGCTCACGCTCGCATGCAGTTGCCTGTGCCGTGATGTAACAGAAGCGCACTTCTAGCTTCCTTTTTTAATGCGCAGCAAACGATATTCCACTCCCCTATTTTGTGACGCTGCTGCATTTACCAGAAAACACTTACCAGAGGAGGCGCCCTTTATGTCAAAGGCGCTTGAATTCCGAGCTCCGTGTTTTCGGTATCATTTTAATAACATTAGACTGCCTATGTTGGCAGTTTTTCTTGATCATACTCTGAAAGCAGTGACCTATCTCGCTGTTTCATAATGAGAGCCCAATTTATATTAGCCTACCATAACACTTTTCCGAGTAACTTAGGTCTAAGCGAGCGAAGATCCATCACAGAGAGAGAGAAAGCTGTTTATCGAAAATGCAGAGTGTTTAGACAGCCTATTTTAGCCTACATGCTACTCTGCAGTGAATGAGGCAAAGTAGAAGAAAAGCCCTAGAAAAACGTGGGCAGAAGAAAAAAAAAAGGAAAATAAAAGAAAAAAAAAAATGCAGGTCGTGTTATGTTAGTAGTAGGGTAAGTGTCCGATGCGACGCATGTAGACTGTAAACGCAATATAATATAAAATTACAGCCTTGCTGAGACGACGTCTGTAAGTCATAGTTTAGACCACAAACCGATTCACTCAATAAGAACAAGAAATACAGGACTTTGGGCTGTTTCGATGGGCAAGGCAAGGGACCGAGCACCCGTGCCAGTGTCAGCGCACCTTGGTCGAGCCTTGCCATGTTCGTCTTATACTGATGTCACTCGTCTCTGTAAGCTGGGCGCTCAAACAAGGTGTTCTCTACTGATTCTACCACGCCACAGTTGTCCCAACACTTATTTGGGGTGGTCTGGTCATTGCGGAAAAGAAGATTGTTCGTGTGTGCAACGTCCAGTCGAAGCCGGTGATAGAGGGCCTTCATATGCCGTGGTAGACATAGTGGTAACCTTGATTGGAGTTCTGGGTCGATGTTCAATAAAAACTTGCAATAGCCTGAAGGTGAAGACCATCTTCTAC
Source organism: Dermacentor andersoni (assembly GCF_023375885.2). Lineage (NCBI taxonomy): Eukaryota > Metazoa > Arthropoda > Arachnida > Ixodida > Ixodidae > Dermacentor > Dermacentor andersoni. Next base: position 37,587,189 of record NC_092815.1, read on the forward strand.
GCCGTTCACTGAGTACATATCGCTTCGCCAAAGCTGAAACTTCACTTTTAGTAAAAAAGACTTCTATAAATTTTATGCGATCATGTCCTTTGCGGGCTGCCTCTTTCGCCCTGTCATTACCTATGATACCGCAATGTTCTGGAAGCCACTGAAATGCTATCACATGTTCCAACGTTATATCCCAAGTGGTGCAGGTATGCTATCTCCTGGACACGAATATATTTGCTATACGCGGTACGCTGATGACATTTGTATGTAGTGAGCGTCACGATCTCGTCAAGCAACTCAGCAGCGACTACAGCGAGCGCTTTGCAACATGTCATCGTATCTTACATCCATCACAACACATGAACTATTTGTATGCGTCACTTATTATACACTCTTTCAATTATTTGTCCTGTCTCGAAAACCTTGTTTCATCACTTTCTCTGCGTCCAGGGGCCCTATAACGTAAGCCAATTCTGATCTGTTCTTATTCCAAACTTCTGAAATCACAATTGCGTACCCGCCGATGCAAGAATCGGGCGGTCGACCACAGCGTTATTTGAACTGCCCTATCAGATGTTCTCCTCGCTTATACGAGTAGGATGTAACTTTTATTTGCTTTCAAGGCGAATAGCATTGCCTGCCTTGATGGGTTCCTTAAGCGAAGCTTGTATTGCCTCACTCTTGTCGGTGTTGGTGTTGCCATACGGAAAAACTCAAACCGCGCGAAAATAAAGATTGCTTGTCGGGCTGCGGATCCAAACCACCAACCTCAGGTTTGCGAGACTACCACGCTAACCGACTCAGCCACTGTCTGCTCATCATGCACGCCCTTTAAAGCAGGGTTTTATATGCATGAAGTAGACGCAGCGCAAGGCGAGAGCCAATCACAGGCGTCCCCTCCCTCCAGAGGAAGGAAAGGGTGAGATTGCGTGTTCGCTCACCTCGGCGCATTCCATTTCCCGCTAGTTCAGGCTCGACAGTCAGATGGGGAGGCTGCGTTTGGCTCGTTCTGCCGAAGAGCAGGCTGCGTTGAAGGAACGGCAGCGGCAGCGTCGTGCGTTCGGCCGAAATACAGGGAGCGTTTGGTGAACGCCGCCGGAAAGTCAGTCGAGAAAGGGCTCGTCGTCGACGTGCCGACCTCGCCGTGAGGGAGCACAAAGCCTAGGCGTTACGACAAAGAGCCGTGGATCCCGAACTTCACTTGCACCCCCCTTCGTAGTAGTGGAAGGGCGGTGATTTTTGTCTTATCTAATTGACTGACAAGAGGCGAAGAGCACGCATGAGTGGAGAGCGAAAGTAGATAAACGGATGAGGAAGGTGGCGCTTACGTGTGCGAGTGGCCTGTTTCGCCTTATTTAGCTTGCGCTGGTTTGTCGAAAATAGAGGCAGCCTGCAACGGAAGGTTAAAAGCGCCCCTAAAATGGATACACAACGCATAGTAGTTGGCATTGCGATCTCGTGTACGTACTGAAAGGGCTTGCCAACGTTTTAACGAAGCGCAACAATTTTATTATACGCAAATAAATCCATTTTCTTCGGCACCTCCAAGTAGCCAGTACCAGAGTGATCGGCGGGCAGAGAACTTCTATTGCTTTCATAACGGGGCAATTTGCGGCTATTCCTCAAAAAAACTTGAATTTTGTTCGGCGTATTAATGAATTCTTCAATGCGTACACGTCCCTTTGATATGGTGAGCTTTCGCAGTTTTGTGATGTCGCGGGACAGACTGGTGAAGTGGGCGCAGACCGAAATCATTTAACCAGTAGTGGAGGAATAATGGCTAAAAAGTAGTAGAATTAGAAATTATTGTTTTTCTTTTGTTCGGACTATTCAGGCATGATCAGTGTGTGGACGTCATATCAGATGGGGAATTTTCGCGATTTTCGTGATGTCGCGTAACAGACAAGTGAAATGGGAGTGGCCGAAAAATTTTGACCAATCGTGGAGGGCTGATCGCACAAAGGGAATAGAGACATTTTGGTAACAGCTTCATGTTAGAGCACCTCAGACTAAGAAACGCTATACAATGCCGGGAGATATTCACAATATGCATTACAATTTCGATGGTATACACCCAGCTTTGGCCAGCATTCTTTCTCAATGAGTCTGAGTTTTCACGAGGTTTTCACGAAAAGGAAAGAATGACGGGAAACAGCTGGCGTAACTGTCACAGCACAGACCGGTTTGATCTCTTAAGCCTTGCTCGGGCCTCAAACAACAAGGCACTGCCCTGTGTGCCTGTGGTCCTCTTTCTTTTTTTTCTTCATAAGGTTGCTTCCGCCCGTTGCCAGCGCGAAGTGCCTCCGATGACGCAGCGAATGTGTCCGCTTGCAATGCGTGCCCCTCTGCTAAAACAGAATTTCGTATGAGCGCTACCTTCTTGATCTCTGCATGGAATTGTCCCACTGAGCGGGCGTATGTAGTGTAAAATAAGCTTTTTTCGCCATTTTCGAGGAAACAGCCAGGAAAAGTAACAACACTTAATAGTTTCGTGACCCGTAAACATCTTAAAACGTTCAACGTGACAACACAGCACACGATCTCTATTTTTGTTCTGGACATGCTTAGTTTGCATCGAATTTTCTGCGCATCTGCAAGCTCTTAGAAGCGGAAGCCAGTTTTCTTTGTCTTGCCTTGCGCGCAGCAAAGCTGATGACGCCATGGATGAGAAGGACCTTTCCTCTATCTCGTTCTTTCTTGTTTCCTTTTGTGTTTATGCATCCCTAATAAGTGCGCCAAAAAGCGCAATTTTGATATGGGCCGTGGAATTTGGGGCAAGCTATGTCAACGCGATAGGGTTTTCATCTGTCGACTTCTTTGCGAAACTTTGTGTCTGTCGCAGGTTAATACGGCCGCTGTTTCATTCCTGCTGCTTACTAGAAGGCCGTACCTCCTCGACTGTGATAGTCATAAGAACAGCAACATCATTTGATTCGATTGATGGTCTTTCCCTATCGACAAAATCTATATCCAATAATTACACAAGAACATATGGGGAACTCATTTGTAAACACGTATCTTTAGAGGATATGAACAGTGCTCGGCGATGAAAACAGGATAAGTGAACCACATGGAGGCTGGCACTTCTTGTACACCGGAAAGAGCTGCGTGATCGCCAGGGGATCCAATACAGTCACAACGTGGCACAAAAACTGTTACTTTCATAGTATACCGCATTGCATCAGCCCTGTGTCCCCAACGCCATCCGGCTGCACAAAAATTCAGGCTTACCTTTTGGGGATCTTTCCCGTCGTTAATGCGATTAGCAATCAAGGAGTGGTGCGCATGTAATATGGTGGTGGGAGGTTCGTTATTGATAGGATTGGTAAAGATTCGTTTAATGTTATGCAATTATTAAACTGTGGCGTGATCCGGTTGGAAGGCCAGCGGAGAGAACTGACAGAGCAGCTGCCGAAACGCGTCATGCGTCAGTCATGTACTGCAGCCGAGCTCCACTGTCGTCTCGCCATCTGGACACGCTGCGCCATCATTTGGTCGGTGTGTGCAGCCCTCCCCCCCCCCCCCCCCCCCCCGCGCCTTTTGCGAGGCCTCTGAGATTTCAGCGGTGGGACGCCGGTGCGTGCTAACGCTGACAATTACCCGTCGTTGCCCAACCCGTGATTGTGGCCGAGCGGACACGACATCGGGCGTGTGTGCTCGGAGACTCAGGTTTAATGCAGACCGGCGCCGAAATTTTGCGAGTCTTTCGTTTTATTGGGAACACCGCCGGAGTAAAATGGCTAGAAACACGATACGGAACCGCGATGTGGGGAAGTAAGCTAAGAATGCTAATCGCATTAAACGCCGGCAGCCCTGCCCTCCGAGTATCGAGTTTCAGTCGCTGAACACAGAACATATGGGGGTATGACTGGCTCGTATTGGTTTCTCGCGTGTGATCACAATAACTATAGTATATACGCACATGGAGATCCAATGGTTTCATAAAATCACATGAGACATGCCCCATGCGGCTTTTTACATGCGATTTCCATATATGCTCATATACTTGAACATACGGGTCTTTATATGAGATCCCCATACGTTAAGAGATTATTGCATATAAGGCATATCCGTTTTTTTTTTTCATAGGCTTGCTTTCGAAACCATTCTTACCTATGGAAAAACTGTCCAGCTTATTTATTATTATTTTTTCTATTCATTAAACATGTCCGCCTACCGAAAGTGCACTCGTAACTGAGTTAAACTGTCATGGAATCAGACATCTGATTCTTTTTCGTGTATTGTACAAGAATAAAAGAAAAGTAATGTGCGACGAATACAAGATCCACCAAATGGCCCCGTATGCTGCACTAACAAATTAATTCTAGTAAGCACACCTCTCTTCTGTATAATAAAAAAACAAAGACCCACGTAAGACCTAAATATTTTATGTCGGCTCATAGGAATATCTCTAAAGCACACAGAGAAGCTATGCGCATTCGGCGTATATTGTGAATGAAGTAGCCATAAGCATAAAGTTTGCATGAATATAAGGCTGTAACCTAAGTTAGAAGGGTGATCGTTTGGGCAAGTGATTTTCCACGAGACTGTGTAGTGCTGCGCGAGGGGGACAAGGGACACGAAAAAAACGAATACAAGCGATTACTTCCAACTAAAATTTTATTGTTCTATACAAGGGTTTAAATTAAAAAAGAAACAGAAGGAAGAAAACAACATAAAAAGACCGACGCCATCAACGCTCAGTGGTCGCTCTGGCGTTGTCTATGAATGCCAACTCACTTCGTGATAAGGCCAGGATAGGCTTACTCATGGATGGGCATTTTCCACGTGCCATTCTAGCTGATACCAAAATAATGCGCATGCGATCATTCATGTGCATGAAAATGACTTTTGTGCTCTACTAATCTTTCTAGAGTTAACTAACTTAGGTTCACGTTCGTAGCGTGAAAACTCAACATTCTGTAGTAGCGTGACCTTCAGTGACAGGCCCTACTGTGTGTGATCTGTACTGTCTTCCAACGCTTCTTCCTTCGAAGATGGGAGGTGGCGGGTTCGAACACCTTGTAGTGTATATTGTGAACCGACTACCGGTGAAACCGTGACTGCGTGCAGCTGTACTTGGCGTCTCATCATGGAGCGCACAATTAGCCGCATACGAACTAGCCATGGATGTGATTGATAATTGTGGAGGCTGTTCGACGCGGCGTCACTTTAATTCCGGCTACAGGGTCGAAACTCGGCAGAACATCATGCGTAGTGTACTGTGTTCTACTTTAGTCTTTAGATTTGTCCTGTTGCTCTTCCTTTCCTCTTTCCTCCCCTCTTTCCTCCCCTCCTTCCTATCTTCCATTTCTGTTTTGCTGTCACCTCCCTTCAGAAGAGTAGGCAGGCGTTGTGCCCCTTCCGGTGGCAGTTGCCAGCCTGCTCCTCGCTTTCCCTTTCCTGTTAACTGTGTATATGCGTATATGGGTTCAAAACAAATAATAATAATAATAATCTCTCGAACAACGGGGTACATCCGCATACGCTGCAATGCAGGGCCAAAAATCCTTCCTTTCCATTCTTAACGTTGTTCGTATGCTCATGCAGACGATCCTCAAACACCTGCTTCTCTGGTCCACACAATATCCGCCGCATTTCAAGGGAATTCTGTACACAACGCCCTGCTCACAATCCACGTAACGTTCATGGTGTTTAACCTCACACTGGGCTTCTTGATGGGGGTACTTCTCTTCGATATTGAACAAATTTAAGTTTGTGTGGGGCAGAAAAAAACTACACGTGCACCAACGCGCTCATCGATGTTTTTAAAATCGATGGGCGATTTGATGTTTGTATTGAATCAACGCAACGTTACGGTCCTTTTTCATAGGCTGCTCTTCGGTGACTGTAGCATCGCTGTTAAGTTTCCTTATTTTGCTGCGGATTGTCTCAGCTACTGAGACGAGTAATCCGTCAGGATAGCCCGAGGCTTTCGGGCGTGTAACTTGTGCTTGAAAGCTGCCATTTAGTCTGTGGTGGCAGGACCGGTCTAAGGCATGAAAAAATAAGCCTGAACGAACAGCCCTTTTTACTAGTTTACTGTCTGCTGATTAGAGGAGCAGGAGTGGTTTGTGCGCACAGGGTTCGTATGTCCAGCAAACATGATCATTGTAAAGAACGAGCTGGATGTTAGAGGAAACAGAGGAAATCAGTTTGGAGCACTTGATGCATTATGAGTATAGGAGGAAAGACATTATTCAAACATTCCAACTAGTTGTGATGAAGCAGGAAACAACCCCGAGAAGCCACACTGTAAAACAACTAAAAGATCGTCCACATATGTGAAGGTTCTCAGAACCTCAGTTCCCGCTTATAGTTGCTGCAAGGCTCTGTCTAATTTTGCTAAAAACAGTTCGCTCAGCATAGGCGCAATACACGGCCCCATAGACACACCTTTGTTCTGAAGATAATTCATTGCATTCATTGAATTCCACATATGTTGATTCAAGGCGCAACTGCACCAAATTGAGGAAATTTCCCGTGCTTAACCCTGCTCGATTTCGAAAGTCAGCTTCACCGAATTCTTCAATGCATTCGCTGATGCATTCCAACAACCTGTTATGTGGGAGCGAGCAATAAAGGTCCTTAATGTCGATCAAGAATGCGACTAGTTGGCGTTCAAAGTAAGCGCTTGTCCTCGTTTTTCTGTGTCCCTTGTCCCGCTTCGCGCTTCACCCCACAACCTCATGTAACCTAAGCGGTACATAAGCATAAACGTTTAACAAAAATTGCACTTTGCACAGTATCAAGATACACACAGTTGTACGCATCGCCATTAGTTGCAAATAATTTAACAAGCTTTTTCTCCTAAGGTTCGCTTCACGTAAATTCCAAGAAGTGCATGGGATCTGCTTAGTCTTTTTTCTTCGTGGTTTCCTTTCTCGCTAGACTAGCTTATGTGTTTTGTATTAGGCAGCATGTTTCTTTTCATCCGAATTTCGAAGAAGGCATATTGCCTTCGTTTAAAAAAGTTGAAAACTCGTACGTCGGCAATAATCCTCCTCCGAGTTACCAAGAGTGCAACAAAAGCAGCATTCCTTTACACGCTTCTCTGGCCCCCACTGTCGCGCAAAAAGCACGATACCTCGAAGACGGCTCTCTGCTGTGACCCAAAAAAAGCCCAGGCATAGTAGGCACCAAACATTGGCCAAGACGGTCGCCGTGGAGCTGCCTCGCGAGACTGGATCACGGCTTTGTTTACGACCGCTGTATATCTGCTGTGGCCACCGTATCTGTTCCCTTGAACACCACGACAAACACTGTCTGCTTGTATGGGTGCTAGACCGGATCGTTTGCAGGCTGTACTGTTTGTACTTACTGCATGGTATGTTTAGTATTGGCGGTATTGGATTTGTCCTCCACGCTTCTAGGATCCTGTCTTCTCTTGTCGGCTGTCATTGTATAGTGGCACCTTTCAGCCTTTCAAACAAAAGAGTAGCTGCGGCTTTCGCCAGGTAAACTGAAAAGTTGCGTGTCCTAGTAAACGAAGCCCTGTAAAAGCGGCGCAAGGGCCGTGGCCACCGCCGCCTATATACACCAAATGACAGCAAAGGGGGGGCGCCTATATAAACGAGAACGTTACGACTCGTAAGGGCTCATTCGTAAGTTCGGAAATTGGAAGAAACCACTATCTGATATTAGGCCTATACAAGGCCAAGCCCGTAGAATCGGCGGATAAAATTCTGCGTTTAAGAGTGGCAACACGTAATATGCAGTCTGCAATTCGCTTTACGCCATACTGGCCAGTTTCTGAGCCGTTGAGTTACTTCTTCATAATGAAACTAAGCAGAGCTTACACAGGGCCTAGTTGGTCGAGCCTGATCGTTTTGTTGCACTGTTGCAGGAACTTGTCGCGCGTTCCTTGTTTTCTACAAGCTTCGTGTGTCCCCGTGCCTGCCACAGTGCAACAGTACGATGAAACTTTTTCATAATTTAGAGTCTTACAGTTTTTCCTTCCAAGTGGTAAAGTCCTTCAGTTCAGATGAGTCTACATAACTTTCTTTTTCTTACTCATGATGCATCTGTTAACTTTAATAGTTATGCTTTAAATTCAGCAGAGTCCAGCAGTCTTTTCTATACTTACGCAAGATATGTAAGCTACGTAAGTTATATGAAAGCTGTGAAAACGATATCTAGCAATTTGGAAGCACAGCTTTGCATTCTGCCACTAACAATAACTGCATTACCATGTAAATACGTGGGTGATGTACAACAGCACTTTCCATCTAATGCGAAAAGCTGTCGGTGTTTAAAGTTTCAGTTACTGCAAACCAGCGTTAAGAGTTGTCAGTCCGTCGGCGCAACCCATGCTCGATATTTATCTTGATTACACAATTCACTCAGACAGCTAGCAATATACCTTTTCGTTTTCTCGACAAATATTTGCCATACGAATATGCTTCTCAAAGAAAAAGAAGAATGAATACTTGAAAAGAGCAATATTGTTCTGAAAAATGGTGTTTCCTATACATGCAGGATATACCGTTGGCCTTCGAATCAGTGTTTTTCTTTTCGTGCCCTGTATCTCTTTCGGTTTTACCTTTTAAGGGTTGGCGTATTCGTTTGTCAGCCAAGCAACATCGATCAAGTATCTCGCTGTTAATGACACTGCGCACATGATTGCTATTTTATGAGCGCTATGTGATGTGTTTCCCCCCCAAAAAAGGGCATCACGACGTCACTGCACTGATTGGTGCGAAACAAGCGCGCCGACCGCACTTAGGGGCAACGTAGTTACGATATGATGTGCTTAGTTTGTCAAGATAGGGATTACTCATTAGCCGATTTTAGCGAAAGGTTTGAAAACGACGGGAATAAACTGGGCCGCTGGTGTTGGAGCGCGGTCATGGGGTTGAAAGCCTGTGTACGAGGCCACCAACCCTGACAAACACCAGGAGGGATTCAAGGAGGGACCACTGGTTGTAAGCTCCTGGTTGGATCTAACTCTCATAATCATTGATCGTGGATGCATCGGTGTGTTTGGATCGAGATTTGGAATTTGACAATATGGTGGAATGCGGTCTAGAGTGGACGGCAAAATAAAGGCGTCGTGATAAGTTCAGCGAAAATGCCTCGGTGGTGAAGAGCTGTAGCAACAGGCGGGTTTAGTCTGGTAATAAAGGCCGGCAATTGGGCGTCATTACAATTTGGTGACAGTGCTAGGGTAACGAGCATTAGGAATACGAGGTGAGTGAAATTTTCAGATTATTTGGAGCTACGCTAGAAATCTACAGCTCTCAACGAGAGAAACTGCTAGAAGAAGACTGCTCGAGACTTCTCTGCCAAGTTTCTCTCAATATAAGTGACAGAGAGGCAATCATTACAATGTACATTCGCCAACAACACTTGTGGCTGAAGGAACACAAGATTAACTGTACTGCATACCTCCGCAGACTGTTCGGAGGTCGGCATTGGTTCGTTCGAGCTAGGGACGCCTTCAAGCAAGTCTTAGTGCTTGTCTGTAGGCTTCCTATTCCGAATGTTTGGTCCGAGCAGCCCTACATACCCGTTCACGGCTCAACTCTGCTGTACGATTCTCATCAGCCTGTCTAGTTTGTCTGTAACTACCAGAGTAAACTGTACGGGTGGACCATCTTCAGGAGATACCATCTGCTGATACCACAAGACTTTGAAAGAATCACACGCTTTGATACCACAAATACCACAAGCTTTGAAGCTCTCAGCCGGGCAGCTGAGAGCTGCCAGGCTTCATCTGGCAGCAGCACTTTTGGCTGAAGGAACGCAAGCTGAAGCTTACCTTGGCCTGTTGGTGCCTTCTCTTTTTTTTCGTGATTTAGATGTGATTTAGCAACCTATCGCAACTGCTGCTGCTGCCACTGCTGTGATTTGTTTCCCTGGTGTTTCAAGATGTCAACTTTTAGGGAAGTCGCAAGCATAATTCAGCTCCTTGAGGCCTGGTCTGAAGACAGATTAAAAAATATACTGAAAAGACTGCTTCAGAAAACGAAACAAAAAAAATTTTGTCCTCCAAGCCTGACATTCATCTAATAGAGCCGGAGATCAGCAGGAACTGTCAGCAACTGTCGAAATTCTGAATTCTATCATTGAAAAAAGTCTATGAACGCCTGTTGGCAGCTAATAAAATTCTGCAGTGACTTCTCGGCTAAATAATGCTGAGTTTGAGAATATTCCGGGCACACAGGGAGACAGCCTATGGCAAATTGTAAAAGCAGTGGAGCGAACATTGATGGCACGATCACGAATGGTGACATAGATGTCATTCATCGTGTCCCGTGAAGGCTAGTGCAGAAGACAAAAAATGTCACCACCCGCGTCTGCTCACGAGCTAAAAGAAGAATTTCGTTGCTAAGGCACGGAAGGCGGGGCTAAACAATAAAGGCCTCTTGTTTGGTGGACTGCATAGTCACCCTGCCTACGTGAAAAACCCTCTCAGGCCTGAAAACAAGAAGGTGTTTGCTAAAGTTTTGCACCTAAATTGGGAACATGGTTAGATGTGTCTCTTGACTGATGATTGCCGCGCCAAGGCGAGCCAGTCGGGTGAAAGTTGTTCATTCTCCATCGCAAAGGTTGCAGACCTTTCTGTGCGTCCGTCAGGCAACGTAACCGATTTCTAGCGATAGCTGCTTTAAAGCAGCTTTCTTTACATCATAACATATAAAACGGAGCTTCACCTAGCACTTCAATAGACAGGTTACTCTATAGTTCAAGATCTTATCTGCCGGTTTCTTTTGCGATTTAGTGAATAAATATGTGAAGAACTAAAGGTTTCGTCCGGTGAATACAATGATGAGTTAACTTCTTTTCTCTATGCATGGCACTATCCATTAGACGCTTGAAATGCGCACATAACTCAACGGCAAGCATGTCTGCCTTTTCTGCACTTCCGGAACCTTAAGAACGGTCGCTGCAACTCAACTGTTTTCCTTGCGCTTTGAAGTCGCGCAGCTTTTGCTGTTTGATGTCGTTTGTGTAATGTCGACTGCTATGTTGCAAATGACGCATGCTGAAGCTTGCGAAAGAACGTCGCTCTACAAGAGGCGCACGAGGTTCTTCTTTGCTTAACATACATTGGTTCTAGGATTTTACAGCGGTGCTAACAACTTTCGAAGCAAACAGTGGGCGCATTCATTTCGCGAGAACTCTTCCTGCCTCCGAAACGACCAGCGTGTGTTAGGTATTTCCAGGAGTCTCGGTGATGAATGGCGTACCATTCGCGCGAAAAGCTTTTCCTTTTATCCCTCCATTATTCAACATCCTCCATGTACTTCATTTTTCTTACTTCTCTATTCCTAAGTTGCTATCTTGACCATACAGTTCCACTCTTGACTTCTTTTATGTACTGTAATATGTAGTCAATAGTATAGGCGTCTCAATTAATACAACTTGCCCCACTCAAGGTGCTTCTTGATGGACGCAATTTTGGAAGGGTTAACGCAGCGCCAGTTCCTATATACAGTGCAACTGTCTCTGAAGTAGATTTAATTTCGAACTGCTTAACTTTCTTTGAGAAATCAATAATTTTATCTTGTATATTCGACAATCGCACAAAAATGTGCCTTTCTGCAGAAGCAAGAGCCACGATGACCGAGCAAATGGCTTCTCGAGGCGACTCTCTTTTCACAATGATGTGTACTTTGATTGCGCGCTCCTTTTTGCCGCACTTGAGGACTTTTTGTTAGCACATGGCTCCATTGCATATTTGCATGGAAGCTTTCATGAAGTCGCCTAATTCCGAGTAACTGACGAAATACATGAAGTACTTGAGCAGCATTGCCGTTACTGGTAGCAATAATGGCTGAATACGACGATAGCCACATTCTCGTAGAAATAGAGCGCACAAGACCATCTGCCTGCAAAACTACGAGAACCTTCTGCTCCTGAGACTACTATACCGAATACACGCCTAAACTTCCTTGATAAGCTGTGCCAGCGAAAGCTACTACTGCACACGCTCATCGAAACAACGCGCAGGAACGTAGCCTTTGTCAATCTTGTAATGGCTTGAAAGTCGAATGATGTGTGTATGGGACAAACGCCATTACGCAGCACGTGCACCTCTTATCGAACGGTAGTTGAGGAACTGCAACAGACGAACGGAGAAGAAACCAGCCGTTGTTCATTATGGACGAAGAGGAAATAAAGAGAGAAGGTAGAGATGCTAACCAGAAATGCGTCTGGTTGGCTACCCTACTCTAGAGAGAGAGAGAGAGAGAGAGAGATAGGGGAGGGGAGGGAAGCCACGGTGAGCTCGCACACGCACGCGGGGGGCCTGAGTAAGTCGAAGTCGAAGAAGTCAAGGGCTGCTAACCACAACGTAACTGCGTGCCCTCGAGGAGGGGTAATGAAGTAGATCTAGATGCAAGCATGTGCAATAAATACAACAACAGTGCAGCACAAGTTTCCCGGATACTATATTAGCTCAGCCGTCTACGCCTCCTCCCAACAATTTTCCTCTTGTCCCCGCTTTCCTTCCGGTTTTATCCAACTCCCCAGGTCTCCTTGCCGACGAGCACAAAACCTGCTATTGTTGGCGCGGTTGCCTTGTCCACGACTGGTCCTCTTGCCGAAACGCTAGATTTGGAAAGAACACGAAAGAGATGAAGAGAAAAGGAGACACGGACTTATAAGCAAGATGGCAAATTTCCCCGAGTCGGTAGGTCCTATTAATTTTGAGGTTATCACCATCGTGGTCGTCATCATCATCCTGATCATCATTTTCATCATCATTATCAGGTTAACTAAGACTCCACTCGGTTAGCTTACCAACATTTAGGTCGATGAAACAAGGAATATAAAGGTAAGGAGAAGAAAAAGCGAGAGAGCATAGACACGCATAAATGCATCAACACAGAAGTGACAGTTAACTATGAGAACTATTTTATTCCTTATCAGTTTCCTGGATTCGACCCCTTTCTTAGAGCACTGTTTGACCTACTTTGGATCTTCGGATCACTATTAGGGCGTATGTGTGTATTTGATGATAAACCAACTGAATTTGTCTAACTATTGTGCGACTACATCTCAGTAACGCAGATGACCTGCAGCCGCTTAGAACAATAGACACCGAAAAAGTTACCTCCCCTGACTGATTCGTACGGCTGCTGAATAATCCTCTACACGAATTGCCCACTCACAGGGCATGACCCACTTTCACCTACGCCAATCTGGTTATAGCGTAACTTTTACCAAACTTAATGGTATCTCCGATATTGACGGGATCGTTAAAAATCTGCATAATGAACTGTCTTTGACTTTGTGGGTGCTTTCGAATGAGAGAGAAACACGGACGAATGCATTAAGTTATGATACCCCTAAGTGCTACGCACCGATAGCAAATACACTGCTCGTGTTTAAGCTACTCTGGCCGTCAATCGCCGGAGCCCGTCTTCTTTTTGCTTATGCTGAAGCAAATCTCGTATCAAACCGTACCAACGTGTCTGGGCAAGCATAAAATGCTGCAGTCGTCACTTTTAGACTAATATCCGAATTTGCGGTTTCCAAACTTGTGATTACGCATTGGTTTGCGCCAAGATACTGGTGCTGGATTGGAGACATGAAAGTACCATTCGATGTCATACGTTATTACGGCTCGGAGTAAAGTAATAAATATAAATTCAAACGAGCCATTCTCACTCAATTTTTTTAACAAGGCCAGAATTCGTTTCCTAAGCCGAAAGCGTAGGCTACTTTTCGAGTATGACTGTGGTCGCACGGCAGAAGGATTCCTAGTTATGGAAGATCTCAACACACGCGCGCTCGCCGGAGCAACGTGGCGCCTTTGGATCACGGCGGTCTCCTGGCAGATGGCGATGAGGAGTCGCTTGTCGCAGATCAAAGGCATTCGCTTCCAGTTGGAATGAAGCTGGGCCCGTCTTCCGCATTTGCAGCTGCCGTGGCCTGTAGCTCGCCTGCGGGACACCCCTAGGGAGCGGGAGTAACTGTTGACTTTCCGATTCATTCTGCAACGTGGCACCCGCTGAATAAACAAAGGCAGCGGTCTGGATGACATCTTCAACGTCGGCTACGCTTTTGAAATGCAGGTCCCATGCGGGAACCTGAAAACTCGACCGACATCAAGGAGGTTTATTCAATTAATGCGACCTTACACGCCTAACTTTTCGAGGTGAACGAGACATTTCAGATTGGTAGGCGTATGTTTTTTTTTTTTGCATTCACGTTCCTACACCTGCACACACACACAGACACACACACACACACACATATATATATATATATATATATATGGAGGGTCTCCCACATAACTTGAGTTGAGCCAAGAATTTAAATATGAAAGGCGCGTCGGAAGCGAATTGAACCGAACGCATACTCCTTCGCAATAGACCGTAGTAACTCAGAGAATTTTTTTGTTTTTCCCATAACTCACTAATTACGTTTAATTACCCCACTTTTTATTTACTCGCCGAGGACCCCAAGTGTGATAAACAGATTTGTAGAGGACCTTCAGAAACCACCGATCGAGTTGTTTCTTTTGCAATACGTCTCACGTAGTCCTTTTTTCCGGGTTGCAAAGAAAGCCCGAGAAATATAAAAAAAAGAAAGCCACGTGACGGAGCGTTTGCGCCGTGGTATTGTGCTGCTCTCAAGCGTGCGTTCGCTGAACGAGGTCGGCTGCATTGTGATTGGCGACGAGGAAGCGGCAGGGCGTTCTTTAACTCATCGGCAGAGATCGGCTAGCAGCATGCATTTTCGCCATCATCCGGTGGGAGCCGACCTTGTTCACAGAACGCAAGCTTGAGAGCAGCACGATTCCACTGCGCAAACGCTCCGTCACGCGGCTTTTTTCATATTTCCCGGGTATTCCTTGCAACCCGGAAAAAAGGAATACGTGAGACGTATCATAAAGGAAACAACTCGATCGGTGGTCTTCGCTCCCTCGCACGCGAGCTGACGCTTACTCTGTGGAACACCAGTGAATTCACGAACGCACGTCTTCACAGATTGGATCCAACTTTGCAACTCCGTTTTCCACCAGGGTTGCCACGAGCGGAAGCAACACTTCTTTGCCTCCTATGGCTAGGCGCGGCATTCACGAACTCCTATTCCTTCCGCATAGGAATGGCCGGCAGCCCTACTTGCGACACATGCGGCTGCGAAGAGACGATCGCGCACCTCCTCTGTGACTGTCCACGTTAGAATGTGCCAAGAAACGTGCTCGTGACCGCGCTCGAAAGCTGGACAATCGCCTCTTCACAGAAGAGAAAGTTCTAGGACACTGGTCCAGACGGGTTTCGGCACTCAAGGCCCTAAGGGCGTTGCTCAAGTTTTTAAGGACATGTTAATTGTGCGACCGCCTTTGACTATTGTTACGCGTAACATCACGTTACTGTGTGAATATTTCTTGTTGTTTTTTTCTCTCTTAATTCTCGTTTTATTCACTTTACCCTTTTCCCCAGCAAAGGGTACCCATCCGGTATTTACACTGGCTAACCTCCTTGCCTTTCCTTCCATTTTGTCTCTCTCTCTCTCTCTCGATCGGTGGTTTCTGAAGGTGCGTTACAAATGTGTGCATCATACTTGGGGTCCTTAGCGAATAATTAAACAGTTGGTTAATTAAACTTAATGAATTAGTCAGTTATGGGGAAGCCAAAAAATTATCTGAGTTACTATAGGCTATCGCGAATAGTATGCGTTCGGGTCAATTCGCTTCCGACGCGCTTTTGATTTTTAAATTGTTGGCTCAAGTTATGTGGGACACCATATATATATATATATATATATATATATATATATATATATATATATATATATATATATATATATATATGTTCCACCGTTCCATACACGCTTGCACACATACACAGACGCACATTTGCAGTTTTTAATGGACTAATTAAATAATTTGTACGTGAGCACAATTGCGCACAGCTTTGCGCGTGCATGGGCTCGAGCATGCCGCATTTGTTTTGGGGGGGGGAGGGGGGAGGGTTTCTTTATGCGCTTTAATTATGAAAAGTGGGGCTGTTCAACCGTTCCGGGAGAAATGGGAGAAATTTCCGTGGCGCTTATTTGATGATAGCAACAGGATCCGGCATCGAACTAACTGACTCATATCACAATGCAGCCAAAACCGCGCAAAGAAAAAATAAAGAAAGCAGGCAGAAACTGGAAAGACACAATAGGTCTGCTGGCCAACAAATGTTTGCGTTTACTGCGTCGCACAATTCCAGATCTACACGTGATTTGTAACACAACGACACTTGTTGGTCATCGCAGATGTCTTGTCTTTCTCGTCTGTCCACGTTTGTTCGTTGTTGTTTTTTTATTTTCGCGCTGTTTCGTACCTCTTTTAATATGATTAATTTGGAGACATTTTGGAAAGCACGTATCCTGCTACCTAAATCAATCTTATAGCGCCGGAATGCTTGCTGTCGCTCAAAGGTGGCTCTTAATAAACTATAAACCAACCTTTGAACAAATTACTCCTAGCAGAGATACTAACAGTGCCTTTGTATTGCGCGCAGCGAAGCCACTTTTTTACGCACAACACAAGATATGTGGTACATACAAAATATACACAGCATATATTACATACGTTGTGCATGCTGTGTATCTGTGACGTGCACTGTGCATATCATTTCACTTTTCATCGCACCCATCTGGAGCAGCACCCTGCAGTCATGTCACTAGGCAAACGTCTCCAAGAATCAATAAAGAACCCTGTCACTCTCCCTCACTTTCTCTCTCCCTTGGAACATGTTTACCGTGAAGCTCAGTACACTTTCAATGAAGTCCTTGGCAAGTCAAATGAATGCACGAACATCTGTTGACTCTGACAGCGCGTCGTTAAAAACGCAGCAGCGGGCTTCTGCTTCGGGGGGATGTTACTCAAAATAACCTGCGCCCGTATCCGCCTGCTTTGTTGTGAAAGGCGAGGCAGCAAATATGATGGCAACTTGTCTGCTGGGATCACCGTGATATATATGCACCGCACCTTGCGCGAAATACAAAAGAAGGCAGTTCCTTTTCTCGAAAAGGGCCACTGAGCAAAAACGTAACGCATCTTTTTTTCGTGAGCAAACGACTCATCAAGCTGGCAGGAATCCCTCTCATATGCGCTGCAAAGACCAAAGTCGTCTCACAGAAATAAACAAAACAACGGAAAACTCGTTAACCAACGCAAAGCAAAGCCTTCCTTCATGCTGCTTCTCTTCTTTTAGAGCTAGAATGAAGCGCCTAATATCCATCTAGAAGTCTTGTTTGGAACATCTTGCAAGAGAAAGCCTTCCGATATTTGCTAAAGAGGGTATTTTTCTAGACACTTAACGCTTATTAGTATGTTTTTGCATATCGTTTGCGCTCACCTTGTCGTAGCGGGATTGGTCGGTGCCGGTTGCGCACGGTAGTCGACCCACGCACGCGCTTGTGCATCTCCTGCCTGCGAACGACGGCAGTGATAGAGCTGCAGTGGTATGCTGTAAAGCGCTCTTGTAACGGCAAAAAGGACGCTAAACGATATGAAAAAAAAACGACAGGACAGAAAATACAACTTTACGTGTATATGAGTCAGCTAGCCCTACTAAATGCAGGGATAGGATTCGATTGCTCTGTTTTTATAAACGCTCTCGGCAAGTTCGCGAAGCGGCACGTCGTCTACAGTCTGCCTAATAAATCAATGTGTTTCTTTTTCTCTCGTGGAGCTGCCACTGAGCCTTGAAAATCCCAGACTTAAGTCCTTAAAGAAGACAGACGTCCGACACTAGGAGTCAGGCACACTCAACAGTGCCAACGAGAAAAGGGGGTAGTGTAGTTCAGACGAGTCGTCGTCGTCCCCATACATCATTCAATGCAGTTGTCGTACACATTTCCAGCAACTATAGCTGCTGTAATGCAGTAATACACCTATGCACTCTGCTGACGTGCGTGAGGGTTTCTTTAATACATCAAGCTTTTTTTTTTTTAACAGCGCATGCTCAGGAGCCCAGACCTTCTACATCACCTCAGGGCCGTCGAGAGTGCCCGTGACTCAGCGGTGAGGCTCGGCCTGCTCGGCCTACCCGTCCTGACGTGGGAGCGGCCCGCTGCTCTAGCGCCTTGAGTGGAAGCGTACCTCAGGACCTAAATAGAGTTTTTCTCTCTCTCTCTCTCCGTCTGTCTGTCTGTCTGTCCGTCCGTCCGTCCGTCCGTCCGTCCGTCTGTCTGTCTGTCTGTCTGTCTGTCTGTCTGCCTGTCTGTCTGTCTGTCTGTCTGTCTGTCTGTCTGTCTGTATGTCTGTCCGTCCGTCCGTCCGTCCGTCCGTCCGTCTGTCTGTCTGTCTGTCTGTCTGTCTGTCTGTCTGTCTGTCTGTCTGTCTGTCTGTCTGTCTGTCTGTCTGTCTGTCTGTCTGTCTGTCTGTCTGTCTGTCTGTCTGTCTGTCTGTCTGTCTGTCTGTTTGTTAACAACACCGTGCATATAACCAGAACGCCTACTCGCCCTCTATTTGTTCATATTTATTTTGCGAAAATGCATTAACAGAGGCGAACAAAAGCACCCTCCCTCGAGATAATCGAGAATCAATACTTTCGTGAGCTTTAATAATAAGGATTCGGTAAACTCATTCAAGAGTTGAGGCACGATAGGGCGAAATGAAACCTTGAAAAGTGAGGCTTTCGAAATAAAGACCAACTTTTTATACTTTTTTGACATGGAGTAAATGGGTCCGAATGAAAAACAAATCTGTGATTCTTCCATTTCATGCTGCGCTTTTTGGAAGTCTGGGTCTGCTTGTTCTGCTGCGATTTCAAAATCAATAATCTGTTGCAGTATATGCCTTCGGGAGTCCTATCGTTCAGTCAATCGTCGCATACACAAAAACGTACACTGGATGCGTCATACATCGTCACTGCTTTTGCCGTATGAATCTCGTTGTATCTCACAACGCGCAATAATTTACATTAGGATATGCGCCCTCGACACAGGTCAAACACCTAAGTGCGGTGTTCTCCAGTTCCGACTGCAAAGCGTGTTTCTTATAATACCGATTTACTTGCACAACACATCCATTAGCACATACTTTCAATCGAGGATAAATAATGATATTTAAGATATATAGTTGCTCTCTCTGTATGTATGCCAATGATAGTGGTCAGAAAGAATAACTTTATAAAGAAGTCTCTTTTTGAAGCCGTACGATAGTTGCAAGTACAGATAGCTAGTGCCAGATTTTTTTAGAGAAGTTGCATTTTGTGTTTGCAACAGATTTGTTTATCAAATAACACCAGTGCACTGTTTGCAGTCTTCTGAAAAAGAAGAAATGCTACAAAGTGGGGGCTAAACGGGAGTAATTACTTCTAGATATTTATTCGTTCATTCCAGATTTGTTTTGTAGAAAGTCAGTATGAGAGTACACAAGGGCCGCTATCTTGTACATGTTCGAATAGCAGACGTTCGATTTCGCCTCGCGCGATTGTCCAGGTTGCTCCGATATCGAGGCCTAGGCCAATCTAGTCCAATCGCGTGAGGCGAACGCGAACGTCGGCTTCTCGAACGTGTACAAGATAGCGGCCAAGGTCACTTGAAGCCAGAAGTGCAGGAAAATCCTTATAATACCGACCATTGCAATGCCGGCTGAACAGCTTGAAATAAAAAGACGCGCTGGCGGCCGTCTAGTAAAGGAAGCGTTATGTCGACAAATGTGGACGCGTACACAAGTGCTCCGTTCGCCGCGTTTTATCATTGGATGCGGCCTCGGTGACGTTGCTATTCCAGGCTTCGTTGTCAGTTGACATGGAGGCAGGCTTACACATATTTCGCACGAAGCACCTGCGCCACCTTGCACCCATCTGTCTCCTCTCCCTTTCCACTTGCCTTTCCGACAGCCTGCGCCTGTCAGCGCGATGTCACTGCAAAGACAAAATAAAATTAACTGCGGAAGAGACGGCAATGTCAAGAAGAAATTGCGGAAATGCCCTGCTTGCCGAGCTGCCATGTTTTCTATGCGAAATCCAGCGCCCCTGTCCGCTGACAGCGTAGACATTGTCGTCGTCACTGCCTGCATTCATTCCTGGAAGGACCGTTCGTCTGTCGACGGGCTCTCCTTCTGCTTATGCGTGGCTTCCTGGTAACCTCGTGCTCGCGAATTGCACTGAAGTGCCCATCTCTACTGCTTGGCTAAAGTACGCATGACGTCAGATACTCAGACTAGGACTAAAGCAATTTCGGTGTGTTGTGGTACAAGGAGACTCTCTGCACAGATAAATGTGACAGGGGAACAAACTTGCTCAAGACCGCTTACCACTTTTGAAAAGAGCAGCTGCACCACGAGTAGAATAGACAGAAGAGCTCTTCCATAACGTGCGCGTTCATTTACTCTGAAGAACTTTCGATAGGGCATTCTATATTGCTAAGTATATTTGCACGAGGTATGTACTAAAACAGGTGTCGAGCGTTCGTTATGATCAGTGGCATTGAGCAGCGGATGATCTCTCTGCTATATGGCAATTGCGCATACGGGAATTTCATTACGCTCTGGTCAAGCACTAGCGCTTCCTTGAGCCAGTAAGCGTATGCGCTGTCTGGACACCAAAGAAACATTGTATACGTAACAACACTAAATTGCGACACATGCCACAAGTGGCTGTGCGACTCACTCGAATTTGACTGTTTTTCCGCTGGCCTCTGAGATCTGGGCCCTTAGCGTAAGCATTATTATTATTATTATTATTATTATTATTATTATTATTATTATTATTATTATTATTATTATTATTATTGTTGTTGTTGTTATTATTATTATTATTATTATTTTCACGACGAGGTTTTCGCCGACTTCAGAAGATTTTGGCGTATCTGAGAGCTGGGTACCTTGATACTGCTTCCGGGAAGAGACCGTCGGTTATTTGACTTGTAGATGTCTTATGAACATGAAAACGGTATTAAGTGATACCTCGTCATGTCGCGAATACGTTGCCATAACTAGCAAATTAGAACATGTTTTTTTTTAAAAGTCCGACAATTACGGTACTCGCTAATGCGAAATTTGAGCGCAGCTGTGCAGGTAAACGTGTTTTCATGTCGCAGTATACTGAGGCAAAGAATTTGAGACCGAAATCACCGCACCGATTGGAAGTGGGCCAGTGCCGGCAGCGCCTTCACGGAGGGAGGGACAGTATGGGAACGCTATCAGGACGAGCGGCATCGGAGCCAGTTGTGGAAGAAGACGACGACGAATGCGCGAACAGTGGCACGAGCGCGAGGAGCAGTATGGGAACGCTGTCGTTATAAGCTGCACCGGAGCCAGCTGTGGAAGGAAACGATGACAAACGCACGAGCAGTGACACGAGCTTGTTGGAGCGGTTATGCAGAGGGCAAATATTTTTTTTTTTAACGCCGAGGGATGGCTAGGCTCAATCCAGGAACGGGTGGCTAAGAGATCATCTCTAAAAATTCAACGAAGATTACGATACTCCCTAACGCGAAATTTGGACGCAAATACAGGGTTTGCCCGTAAAGTAATGAGACTGTCTGCCACGCAGCGCTGCAGTCGCCAGTAGCGCGCTCCCTGGAGGCGGAATTTCTGGTGAGAGAGGGTCTAAGCTAAGCAACGTATCGGGGGCGGCAGTCGCGTCCGAGATCTGACGCAGTGAGGATCCG
Organism: Dermacentor andersoni; assembly: GCF_023375885.2. NCBI lineage: Eukaryota > Metazoa > Arthropoda > Arachnida > Ixodida > Ixodidae > Dermacentor > Dermacentor andersoni. Next base: position 37,608,750 of record NC_092815.1, read on the forward strand.
AAGTGACGCAAAAGCTGTTTTCGAGTTTTTGTCAAGGCAGAAAATGTCAAAAATGGAGCGTTCACTGGCGCAGTGGTATACGCGATCAAACTTTTCTTTCACCTGGGCAAAACCACTTCCGAGACGCTTGCTTTGGGCGAGGCGGCTTACAAAGACGACGCCGTGTCAATGGCCCAGGTTTTCCGGTGGTTCAGTGAGTTCAAGAATGGATAGAAGACCATTGAAGACATGGAGCGATCTGGACGCCGTTCAACGAGTGGTTTGTACGAAAATGTGGCCAAAGTAAAAAAAAAAATCTACTGAACTCCCTCCCAGCGTCGTTTGAGTACGAGATCAATCGCCGAAGAGCTCAACATTTGCAAAACAACTGTTCACAAAATCATTTCTGAAAATTTTAACATGCGGAAGGTTTGCTTGAAATTGGTGCCAAAAGTGTTGAGTGAAGATCAAAAGCAATGACGAGTTGACGTTTCCCGTGAGATGTTCGTGCAGTTAGAAAGTGAACGGGACTTTTTTTTAGATGGCTCAATAACAGGCGACAAATCATAAATGTTCCAATACGACCCAGAAACCCAGCGCCAAAGTTCGGAGTGGCACACCGCGAACTCCCCGAGCCCCAAGAAAGCGAGAATGTCGAAGTCCGATGAAAAGACAATGTTCATCGTCTTTTTTGACAAGCATGGGGTGGTCCACAACGAATTTGTACCTCCCGAATGAACCGTCAACGCCGTGTTCAACAACGAAGTCCTTGGGCGCCTTCACAGAGCCGTCAAACGGAAACGACCGGAGATTGCCGGTCGCTGGAAACTCCACCACCACAGCCCTTCTGCCCACATTGTCTTCGTTGTGAACGCCTGCCTGGCCCGGATAGTGATTGCAACTTTGCCGCAGCCACTGTACAGCTTGGATTTCAACTCGGCAGACTCTTCCCTCTTCCCAACGCTCATGAGAAGCCTGAAAAGTCACCGTTTAGATGATTTTCCCGCCATCCATGTCTCTCAGAGTCTCTGAAAGAGGTTACGGCAGCTGACTTCCACGCATCCTTTGTAGCGTGGCAGTCGCGTTCGCAACGGTGTATCGACGCCCAACGAGACTGCTTTGAACAGCTTTAATAATACGTACCTTACGGATCAATAAATTATTTTTACCAGACCCAGTCCGATTACTTTACGGACAAACCCTGTATATTGGTTGGCGAGAACAAAATGTCTCGTGCGGCAGGTTGCAAACGTAGCGAAGTGTGGCTCGACTGCCTCGCTAATCGGGAGATCGTGCGAGGCAGCGCATGGGTGACACGTGGACGCGATTCACAGCAGCCGCAACAGACAGACTTCCGCTCATGCAGGAGTTTGTTTCCATATGTGGTATCGGTGGCGTCATCGGTGAACAGACGACGCGCGCTAGTCCGGCGCCTTCTCGTAGCCATCATCACCGCAGAGCGCATCTTGCGCGGCACCACGTTTTTCTTCTAGCGTTTTCGCGATACCCTCCTCCTTCGCTTTCCTCATCGCGTTCTTTTCGCTATCATCGGCATTCATCCACCGATACGCTCCGGTTCTCTCTTTAATCCTTCGCTGTGCTTGTTCGCTCGGTTACGAGGGACGTCGGCTCCGACGCTCGCGATAAGAGTGGGCGCGTGAGAACTGCGCTCTAAAACAAGTGTAGGTAGCCGTAATCGGGGTGGGACGTGAGTCTCTGTGTCGCTGCCACTCTCTGCCATGCCGCCGCCAAGTGCCCTCTAACTTAACTGCCGTGCCCTTCACCAGGTGGTGCAGAGTAGCCGAGTTAATTTATGAAACTCAAACGGAAGCTCATCACTTTTAGAAGCGAGATCCGGATGCTTTATAACACGCATCTATAAAGTGAGATATGTGAAAGAAGAAGAAGCATGTGTGTGCTGTGGTGAAGGTAGGGAAACGATGGAGCATGTTTTATTAGAATGTGAAGACGTCTGCCCAGCGGTCCATTTTGGCACCACTGGCCTCCTTGAAGCCCTCGTGTTCAGCGAGAGCAGGGACAAAGTAAACATGTCCGCAATAGAAATTAGTAAGGCTCGATTGGAAGATTGGTGGAAGAACAGTAGGGAAACGCAAAAAAACGGAGACGTACAAAAGCAAAGTTCGCAATAAGGGTTCAGAAAATTTGGTTGCGGGAGTTCATAGTGCTTTCTTTTTTTTTTTAATCTAGGTAGGACATTAGGCAGGATAATAGCAAGAGCTTGGTGGCGCAACCGACTGCCCCGTTCCAAAGGGGACGCTCATAACAGCCATCCATCGATCCATTGAGTGTCCAAGTTCGATCGTGAACAAGAATGTTCGTAACAACGGAACGCAGTAGTCGACGTTACAGAAGAGGGAGTGTCAACAAAGCATGTGGAATGCGCACAACATGAGTATGGGGTAGCGGGAAAAAGCTGCACCTACATTGATGCAGCCACAAATGAAAAGCAGGAACGCAGGGGAGAATGCCCCTTGTCAAGTCCAAATCACACAAAAAAGGATGACAAAGGGGAGTAGGGAGAGGCCTCGGCAGTGGCAGAGAGTGAAAGGGGGATTATCTCCGGTGACTGAAACCCGGCTAGGTGCTCAGAGGCAATTGTGGAGAGGGTGGAAGGTGGCGAGAATGATAGCAGGGACATCTCCAGGAAGAACATTGAGCACTGTCACAGAGCGAGCAAAAGCAAAGCTCGCGCAAGATGCCCACGGATGAAACCTTGTCTTAGTAGCAGATGGGCTAAATGACGTCCTAAACAAAAAAGGGACAGGACTAGCCCAGCACTTGGTAAAGGGGGTAGACGACTTGCGCGAGCTGTCCCCTCAGGTGCAGATCGTGATGTGCACGGTGCCGGAGGTGCCTGTACGTGACAGTAACGTACAAAGAGCCGTAGTGGCTGCTAATGAGGCTATATGGATAATGAGCCGAGAGAAAGGTTTCGAGGTTGTCGAAGTAAACAGAGAAGTGAAAAGGTGTGGCGGTTTTGAACGAGACGGGATCCACTTCAATTACAGGCTTGGACGAGAACGCGCGGTTGCTTTTTTAGGGGGCCCACGGGCGCTCAGGAGGCCATTGTAGGTAGTAATGAAGATGGTCCCCTAGGAGAACCTCAGAACAGCATCGCCGTCAATAACAGAAAAAGGAGGAATGCAAGAGAGCTCGCCATGTAATAAGCTACACAAACATGCAGGGCGGCAGAAGAAAGCAAAGGTGGGTAGAGATTGAGGAGGAGCTAAATAGAGAACAAATAGGGGCGTACCCGTACAAAAATGAGTGTTGATTAACCATTGACATACTGTTGGGGAATTGTTGAAACAACGGACTTCAACAAATTTTCAAGAGCAATTGAGTTCACTCAATCCTTGCACAACAATATTACCGTTGAGTGTTCTCAATAAACAATTTATTGGGTAATTTGTGTTGATTTTTCTAGTTGTTCTTTTGTTGTGTAGCAGTTGAGACCAGTATACAATAATTAGAAATCGCATATGAAGACATTCCAAACATGTTTTGCGATGCGTTCCAACCTAATTCCTGTCACTTTGCGGCAGGTAGGTTCTTCTTTCGCCTCGCTTTCATTAATAGAAAATTATGTGTGACCGATGGGGTGGAATCGAACGTCCGCCGTCGAGCCCGGTACTCTAACCAATAAGCGACGAGCGCGCGCATAATCCTCTCATTCGAAAGCTAGTAAGCTCTGAAATGCTTGGCGTGTGCGCCGCGTGCCGCTTCCTGGTGCTCTCGCTACAGCTGGCGCTTTAAAGCGCCTATCTCCGGGACCGCCCCACTTTCGTAGCCATTTTCGCTACGTAAAAACTGCAACATTAGACTAGATTCATGACCGCCCAAGTTCATAACGATTTATTTCTTCGCCGGTGTACAAATGCCATCGTCGTTTTAACATACACTAGATGACATAACCATTGGTACGATCCGAAATGAGCACGTTTCGGGGAGCAGAAGAATGCGAAATTCACTTGCAAACACGGTGACTACGCGCATGTGGAGTTCCCCAAAAGTAGACATGGCGGCAGCGCGGCTGGCTATAAGACAGGTGCCGACAGGCGACGACGCTACCTTCGAGCATCGGACGCACTGTGGGAACCGTAGGATGCAAGCGCGCACACGCTACAAACATACACGGTGAGGTCTTCGAATTTCCTGCGACGTACCCTCTGTCCGTAAAGCAAATATAGTTTTTTGTCCAATGTCCGTGGTACTAGAGATCAAAGAATGAACGCGCTTTGAGATCGCAGCGCGCAGCCGCTATAACCATTGACTTCAAAGAGCTTCAGATTCAGCAACAGCCGCAACAGTATCACAGCTAATCGCTGTATCTGCGGCTGCTCCCGCTACTCGCCTTGCAAGAAGCACGCGAATTATTTGAGCCTCGCCGAACTGTCGTCTTCTCATGTTCCAAGCCTGCAGGTCTCGTATGTTCAGTTAAGAACACCACAGGAAAATGAAAGAAATACAGGTAACGGACTTTTATTGTACCTTACTTGTCACCTCGTCATCTGCAGAGATGCTGCAAACTATTTTAGAAGTTTTATTTTTGCAAAAATAGGAAAACTAGTAGTAATGTTTATTTCTAGGTGGGGCGACAAACGTTAAGGTAGGTTCGGGTGTGTATGTGTGCGCGCAAACGGGGGCAACCGAGCTTCATTTTGCGCGCACACTTTTGCAACAGTACGCATGGTTACCGCTAGTTTCGTAGTCGCATTTTTTGGTCGTAGTATTTATTATTTACGCTATAAATTAGGTAGTTCTTAAAAATTTATGAAGGTTAGTTGATGAAAAATTATTGCTAATCAATTAGTGGTTCTTAAGTGCCGTTATTTTGTGTTTGAAAGGTTTTTATAACTGAATACGATAGTGAAGCCATGTGAAGCTGTGAACGGCTCTCGGACTCAGTTATGCGGTTGCAGTTGTGCGGTGGTTCACGCCTCGTGCTTCTTGATGAAAGTATTTTCTTTTCGGACATCATGACGCACATTTTAGTGAAATCCTTTAACGACGATAAGTGGGACGTTTATCCGGTGAAGTGGTTGGCTCACCCAACAACTAGTCTTCTACTGATGTGCGAGCCTGACGGTTTTGATGAGTTGCGCGGCAGAGGCCATGATGCCTCTCCGAGAGAAGGCACCCCGAAACAGTCGCAGCCGCACTTCTGAAGATAGGTAAGTAATCTCGTTTTCTTGGGCACGTAGCCTTCTTTTCCATTTTGACATTCACGAGCGTGACATGTTAAGCACACCGTTCACTTTCTTGAAGCAAACCGCATGCCCCGGAGCAAATGCGCGCGATACTAACTCTCGCTGCCGCCGTCACTTCGTTTGAAACAATGGTAGGCGAAGAGGCAGCGGCGCCCCATGTGCGTAAAATTGCATTGCTTCATTTGTTCCTGTCTAATAACGTTTCCTTCATTTGTATGAGAGAACACAATTGGAACATAAGGATAGGCTTCTCTGCGCAGTGATAATTTTCTACAGTGGCCACGTCATCTTTCATGGGGGCTCACGTATGCCGTCTAAGCGCTTGTTATCGCGTTCCGTTACGTGATTGGCGCGCTGCCTTTCAAGGTATTTAGGCAGGCACTACGAGTTTAGGAGAACCGCGACAAATAATCGTGCAGCAGGTGTGCAGCTGTGCTACGCTTGTACCACACTCGTACCGGAAGGCAGTGTTGCACTTCACGCTTACGCATTTCGTAACTATGGCGGCCTCCGTGGCAATTTGGGGCTCGAGGTCGTGGATACGATCCCTGCAGCGGCCACATTCCAAAGGAGCGGAATGCAAGAGCGCTCGTGCATTGTGCATTGTATGCACGTAAAAATTTCCAGGAAGTCAAAATTAATACGGAGTCCCCAACTACGACGTGCCTCATATCAGATCGTTGGTTTGGCACGTGGAACATCAGAATTATTTTTTTTTCCGTAGTGGCTCATCGTATACCATACGGTTAGCGTGATCACCTTTTGTGCCGTAGCGGTTAGCGCGCCTCGATTTAGGTTGCGGCTAATGATGCGGCGCACCGCGAAATATATTTCGCCTCTCTGGGATTTGCGGAGAACGGCCAACCGATTAGTCACAGCTTCCGCGCGGTGACTGTACACGGATACACAGTGCAAATGAACGGAGGTGTGGTGACGTGGCCAAAGAACACAGCCGCCGACGGGCTCACCTTATCGTCTATCAGCGCCAAAACTACCGCAGTAAGCATCTTTATGTAGCGCGGCGGGTTGCCGTTGAAGGCGTACTGTACAATTTTAATAAGCGATAACCGAAACATGCCACCGTTCTCTGCTGCCTCTTTGAGATGGACCGATCCGAATGTGCGTTGTTTCCAGAAGCGAAAGGAGCGCCAATCGGCGCGTTGTCGCCTCGAGCTAAGCGTCGCACTCGAGCACCGTTTGCGCGGTGAAGAATGACGCGTGCATGAAGCTAGCTCACTGCGCGGACGCTACCGCGCAAAACGCGCAAGGGCGTGTACGCGACGTTCTGCACACAAATCGCGCGGAATGATCGGAGCCACGCCGGAGCGGCTAGTTACATGTTCTCACTCGGTACATGTTCTCATTCGTACAGGCACGCTCACGCTCGCATCGCTCTCGGCGCATGTTTAGGTCATTCCTAATACTGGACTTCTGCCCAAAGATTCGATATCTGTTTGGTATGGGCTATGCACTGTCGCGTGGTCTTTGGTTCTGCGAGAGAGCCGGGAATATTTTCCCCACTGTGAAACATCGCTGTGCGTGTTTTAGCTAACATTTACCGTAGCAACCCATTCCTTCCTTTTCTCGACGGCACTCGTAAAGAGTCGCAAATTTTTACTTGCCAGTATAGTGCGTAGTTCTATTTCGCGCGTAGTTATGTGCAGTGTGTGGCAGATTCTTAATCCGGGCAATATCATTTTCTGTCCACATTCCCTTCGCGTGGTCTTTGGTTCTGCGAGAGAGCCGGGAATATTTTCCCCACTGTGAAACATCGCTGTGCGTGTTTTAGCTAACATTTACCGTAGCAACCCATTCCTTCCTTTTCTCGACGGCATTCGTAAAGAGTCGCAAATTTTTACTTGCCAGTATAGTGTGTAGTTCTATTTCGCGCGTAGTTATGTGCAGTGTGTGGCAGATTCTTAATCCGCGCAATATCATTTTCTGTCCACATCCCCTTCTCACAGGTTACGTATGCAGTAAATTCCCAGATGCTAAAGTGTTCTACGCCAAAAGCACCTTGGCGTCGTGCAAGAGACACCCGTCGATATGTGGCTGATTCACTAGCAAGCTCGCATCTCTGTTGCCACTCTCCATCAAGTGGGATTTTCAACTATCTTTTGTGTTGCTCTGTGGTGTACTAGCTGCCGCATGGACGCTGTGAAGGCTTACTTTCGATTTGCTCTGGCGTTTAGTAGTAAAGGATGGGCTACCTTTTGAGGGGAGGCATTTACTTTTGTTTGTGAGAATGTTTACCAGCCTAACCAAGTGATACGTGGGTACTGTAAACAGCAGCACGAACAGAGGCGGACGACGAAATAGGTAGGAGCACAAACGAGCGCAAGCTCTACTAAATGTTTGCTTTTGATGACAAAGGTATTAAACACACTGGTCAACTTGGCAAAGGTAAAAATCCGTGCATGCGTGGCAGAAACAGCCACGTGCGACAAGAAAAAAATATGAAGCCATGTCATGTAGAATAAACGTGCGTGAAAAACGAGAACTATCGGTCAAATCTATTGAAAAAGCGAAAGATTTGTCCGATAAGTGATACTACCCAACGGGAAATACTCTTTTGAGAACAACTTTTTCCCACTAAGGGCAACAGATAACTTGGTTATGCAATTGTTTCGTTTGTGATCAATAAATATTGCTTCTGGAACTCCTCTGGTGTTGCGGTATAGAGCAGAACGAACGATTGTTTCATCACAAAGACCAGATCACAAGAGGACTTATGGAAGCATTACTTATTGATCACGAAGAAATATTCATAAGCAAGATTTCTGTGACCATTAGTGGGAAAGAGTTGCTGCAGTAGTTCTCGTTAATATCACTTACAGGAGAAACCTTTCAGTTTTCATGTTTTTGTTAGTTTTTGACGCACATGTTTATTCTACAGGACGTATTTAGGTCCTTTTTTGTTGTGCCGGGCTGTGTATGCTGCGCATCCATGGCTTTTTCTTTGTGAAGTTGGCCAGTGTGTTTAAAATCTTCGTCTTCACGAATAAACTTCTACTTGAGTCAGCGTTCATGTGTGTTCCTACCTTAATTCATCCTTCTCGTCTCTGTTTGGGTGGTTGTGAAATATAAATGTACGCCGAATTGGCGAAGTGTCCATAGAATTGATACATGAAGTTATTTGCGCTGTTTATTTCAGGAAGAACGCTATAGGGTCTTATCTTCTCAATGTTTTTGACACTGAGTACATTTTTCTAGTTCAATTTCAAGGAGTCCCCTGAGGAAGCCAATAAGAGTGATGGTAACTTCCTTTGTGTGTAAGATTTATCAATTTCATCCATTGAAGGTATGACATGGCACATGCCTGATTGTAGGTTGCAAGCATTCGTAGTAAGATCTACTTTTCGGTTCTCATGACGCTTCTTTGTACTGCGCTGCATTCTCCAGGCACATGAACCTTTTTATGCTCTAAGTGCATGCGTTCTTTTTCTATATGTTGGAGTGAAAATTGTAAACTTACATATGCATATATATCATTTTCCTTGTAATCTTTTTCAACAAGGGTGCTGTAGCTCCCTCTGTCTTTCAGTTACTGCTTTGTCCCAATTTTTATTTAACCTTTATGTATTTTATGCAGCAAGATTCTGGTGCTATTTTAATAACATTTTATCTGCGAAGTTGAGGTAATTGGTGTTTCGTATATGCATTTATTGGCGTTTTTCACTGTCTCAGCAATCTGGCTGTCGAGTCATTGGAACCTTTTCTCATACTTTATGACTATTTCTGGGGTGCTTAATACTGAAAGTGCAGGTGACCATTTATTTGGCTGTGTGGAATTGTGTTAGCCATGTGTTACTACCAATTTTCTGTGCTAAATAATTATTTTTTCTCTTATCGTTCAAGGTATTAGCCTTTCCTTATCTCTTTATTGACTGAGGTAGCACTTAGTTGCTGGGTATAGGAAAAAAGGCCCCAAAAAGTGCTTTAATTAGCTTTGTGCAGGTCCAGAAAGATTACCTGAAAATGAGCTCACTAAATTGAGGAAATGCCACTAAGGAACTCTTCTGTACCCCACATTAACATAATCAATTGGTGTACTGTTTGTTCTTGACTTGTGCCAGGGAGATAAGCTGCTTTCATTACACAAAAGCTTTACAAGTTTATTTCTGAAGAAAGCAGTCCTGGCTTGTCAGAAACACGATTCAGGTGTTCATCATGCCCGACAACTTTCTAAATTATGTCTCGTCAAATAATAGCTAAGTTGAGTGATGTTATTTTATAAAATAATTGGGCAACATGAAAATATATATATCTCGAAGATAAAGCTCAGGCAAGTCTACTTTGGTACTTCATTAAATTTTAATCGTGGTGAAAGACGTGTGCTAAAGGTTGTATATATTTACGTGAAGTCATTTGTTTCAAGTTGGTTATTTTGCCTTCTCACAGTCAGCCGTAGCTCTTCCTGTGATGTGTTAGTGTGCGCAACATTTTGATGTAACATATTCAGATGTCTTTTGTGTATTCACATGCAAGCAGCTCCAAGTGTTCATGTGTTCAAAGTTGGTTGTTACAAGGGTATGCTTAAGGCCTGGCTTTTGAGTCGCTTTGCCTTCTAGTCATAAACTTAAGTCGAAAGTGAAGAGCACAATGATCGTTTTGATTGGATTCATATGTATAGGTTTTTTCAGATGTATTTGCACTGCTAGAGTGCTGTAGGTACTAGCCTATGTCTCCAGGTTCGATGTAGTGGTGCCTTATGTACTGTAATAATGTTTCACGTGCACGCATCTTTAGTGTAAATAAAGGTACTTCAAGTTGATCAGTCTCTCCTTTGATTTTGTTTGTGTTTGGGAAAGTTACGAGCAGGCACCGGGGCATGCAAGTGTGAACAGCGAAGCAATTTCAATATATGAATAAAAATAGACTAGCCCAACGAAACGTCAATCATATTTCAATGGCGACTTCTGAAATCTCAATGGTATCTCAAGTGTGCAACAATATGCTTTTCAATGCTGTGGCAATAATAACTCAACAACAGGTCAACAGAAATACCACAACGTTAGTTCAACGCAGAATCAACCGTAACTCAACAACCATTCAACAAAACGAACACAACGGGCCGTTTAAGCACAATGGACTTTCAATTGTAACTTAACAATTATTCAACATTGAGGTACCCAATGGTGTTTCAATTCGATTTCAGTGGCCAATATTCAAGAGTGCTCAACACTCAACCCAACAATTCTCCAACATACTCTCAATAATTCCTCAATAAAAAACTCAACATTGACCAACAATATTTCAATGCCTTCTCAATATTTTTTTTTGTACGGGTATGCCGTTACAGAAACGCACCTTAGAGACTCGGAAGAGCCGCCGCTGATTGAGAATTACGTTTGGGAAGGGTGCAACAGCACGAACTCGGAAAGAAAAGAGGGGGAGTCGGAATGCTCATCCATCAGGGAACCAAATGGAAAAGAGTCAATTCAAAATGTCAAGAGCACCTTTGTACAATGAGTGGAAAGAAAACTTGGCTGGGCGTAACGCATTTGTGGACCGGGAATAATTGCACAGAGAAGAATCAAGAGTTACTGGAATGCCAAAGTGCTGACATTAATGATTTCGGGAATGATGCCGAAATTCTCCTTTTAGGTGACATGAGTGCCCACATACAGGATCTAGATGACTATACCAAACACAACGGGAAGTTAATGCTAGATTATTGTGAGCAACATAACCTCGTTATCACAAATACAGGGCCTAAGTGTGAAGGACAATCACGTCGGAAGTGGAAAACGGCCAATCGACCATTGATTACTGTATGATGGCAGGAGCAATTCATGATGAGTTGAGAGAAAAGAGCATTGACGAGAAAGGGTGTAGCAGCATAAGGAGCGACCATAAACGCATCATTTTGAAAATGGGTTATGTAGTCGGGAAAGAGAGCAAGGAGTGCAAAATGGCCAGTCCAAATTTGAACACTGAACAAATAACAAATATAGTCACAAGAGTCGAGGAAAAGCTTGACAAATGGATAAGTAAAGAGTGGGAATATAGTGAGCTTCTAAGTGTAATAACGACAGAAATACGGATAGAGAAGTAACATGTTGGTTGGAAAGGAAAAAAAAAACGAAAATCTGGTGGAACAGGGAGATACGAGAAGCGATCGCCGAACGACAAAAAGCATCCCGAGGGCACAGGTTAACAAAAAAAGCGCAGTTGCCACAGCATTAGGTACGCAGAAAATGGGAAATATAGCGAGAGAAAATTTCTGTAGTTCAAATATTGGTGCAAGCAAAGATGAAAGGTTAAAGTGAACGTTGGTTGCCAGAAATACGGGAGAAAACGAAGGCCGCACCTAAAATATTTCGTAACCACATAAAATTATTAGGCAGGAAGTCTCGAACAATACAACATATACTAGACGAAGATATGGAAACAAACTGCAAGGGAACCAGGCATTAAATTACATATGAAAAATAACAGCCGAGTCTTTCAAAGGCAATGACGAGGTTGTAGTTGAGGAAAAAAAATAGCATGAAAGAGAACCAGATGTAAAAGGAGCTTGTGCTGACACATTTCAACTGGAAGAAAGCAGAAGAGAAAATTCCGAATCGTACAGCCACAGGACTATACAAGATTGCCGTTAGGCTGATTAATGAACTAGGTTCCAAAATTAAGGAGGCTCTGTTGAAAGCAGCAGAAAAGAAGTCTCAAAGATAGACTAATACCAGACAGTTGGTGACAAAGTATAATTAGTTATTTTATAAAGGTAAGGGAGAGAAATACAGAATTCACTCGTATAGACCATTCACCATTACATCGCTAAGTTACAGGTTAGCGATGCAGGTAGTTAAGTAAAAGCTGCAAGCATCGGCAGAAAATAGTGGCATATTGAGAGAACTTCAGAATGGCTTTTGAACAGCTAGTTGTTTGGATGATAACTTATTTGCCCTTACTCAGTTTATTGAAATATCAAGGAGACCGTTATATGTGTCATTTTTAAACATTACAGGAGCGTATGACAACGTGGACCACAACATTCTGCGGAACACTCTAGAAATGGAAGGCTTACGCGACGATTGTCTACAGCTTTTGAAAGACATTTCTATAGAAAATACCATTTGCGTTGAATGGGAAGGGATGAGGAGCGAGGAGAAAGTTGATATCAACAAGTGAACGAGGCAGAGGTGCTTTTATCCTCACTGCTGCTTAGAATGTACATGGTGAGGATAAAGAGGGCGCTAGAAGAAAGTAATATGGGGTTTAATCTCTCATACTAACACGCGGGTACAGTAGTAGAGCAGCAGCTTTCAGGTTTGTTTTATGCGGACGACATTGTGTTGCTAGCGAACAAGCAAAGTGATTTCCAACATCTGGCTAATATATCTGCACAGGAAGGCGGTAAGTTAGGTCTGAAATTTAGCGTTAGAAAATCAGGTGTAGTGGTATTCAATGAAAATAACGAACAGATGGTGTCTGCGCAGGACCAGGGAATACTTCGCGTAAAAGAATATATATATATATATATAACTCGGTATACGGATAAACGACAGCAATAGATATATGGAAACAAAGGGGAAAACAATAACAGTAAAGGGGAAGAGCAATGCGGCCATAATGAAACATAGAGCGGCATGGGGATACAATAGCTACGACGTGCTCCGGGGTATGTGGAAAGCTGTAAAGGTTCCAGGACTTACATTTGAAAATGCCGTTGTTTGCTTTAAATCAGGGGTACGATCAGGACTCGATGGCGACCAAAGGTCAGTGGGACGCCTCGCATTGGGCGCTCACGGGAAGACTACGAATAAAGCTGTGCCGGGAGATATGGGCTGGACAAGTTTTGATATGAGGGCAGCTCATATCAGTGGCCTTAGTGAGGTTCGAAGAATTGGTGCGCGGCTTATACAGTGATGACAAATGGCCACGTCCTATCCTATACAGGGCTATGAAATAAGAAGCAGTTTGGAGCAGAATTTCTAATCCATAAGGACATAGTGGGCAACACTGATGAATTCTACAGCTATAATGAGAGGGTAGCAGTAGTCGTAATAAAGCTTAACAGGAGGTATAGAATAAAGGTAGGGCGAACCTGCGCTCCAGCCTTCAGTCATGATGATGAAGAAAGGGAACAGTTTTCGGACGATCTTGAATTAGCAACGCGAAAAGTGAAAACTCAGTATACTATAGTCATGGGAGACTTCAATGCGAAAGCGAGGAAGAAACATGCTGGTGAACAAGCAATTGGCAACTATGGCGTGGATTGTAGAGGCACTCGAGGAGAAATGTCGGCAGAATTTGCCGAAAAGAATAAGTTGCGAGTAATGAACACATTCTTCAGGAAGTGTTGTAACAGAAAGTGGGCTTGAAAGCGCTAATGGTGAAACAAGAAATGAAACTGACTTCATGCTTTCTGCCGCTCCCAGAATAGTGCAGGATGTAGAAATGTTAGGCAGCGTAAAGTGCAGTGATCATAGGTTAGTGGGGCTAGGATGCACCTCAATTTGAAAAGAGAGAAAGAACAAAATTGGTCAAGAAATAGGCTACCCAAGATGCAGTAAGGAGAAAAACAGAACAATTCAGATTGGTATTCGCAAACAAATATGCAGCCTTAGAACAGAGAGATGAAGATGACAAATGAAACCGTAATTAGGCTGGCTTGAGAAGCAGCAGATTAAATGGGAGGCAAGGCACCAAGGCAACCAGTAGGCAAACTCTCCCACGTAACAAAGGACCTAATAATGAAACGGCAAAGAATAATAGTGTCAAAGTAAAAAAAAAGGAGAATTCGCAGAACTGTCAGAACTCATCAACAAGGAGAAAATAAGGGATATTGGAAATTACAACGCGATAAAGACTGAGGAAGCCGTAAAAAATGAACGCAGCATAAAATCAGTGAGAAGGAAACTTTGACAGACCAAGATGTATGCACTGAAAGATAAGCAGCGTAATATATCATCAGCAATCTCGAAGATATAGTAAAAGCAGAAGAAGACTTCTATACTGACCTGTACAGTACACAGAGGACTCAGGAGTACTCTATTCGAAACAATAATGAACAGTATACAGAAACTCCTCCTGTAATTAGAGATGAGGTCAGAAGGGCCTTGCGAGGCAAGAAACAGAGAGTCTATCGACTGCAAGGGTCCCAGAAAACTGAAAGAACGCCAACATTACACTAATCGACAAAAAAGGAGACGTTAAAGAAATGAAAAATTATAGGTCCATTAGCTTACTTCCAGTACTACATAAACTACTCACCAAGATAATCTCCAACAGAATAACGGCAACGTTGGACTTCAGTCAACCAAGGGAACAGGCTGGTTTCCGGAGGGATACTCTACAATGGATCACATCCACGTTATCAACCAGGTAACTGAGAAATCCGCAGAGCACAATCAACGTCTTTATATGGCTTTCATAGATTACCAAAATGCATTTGGTTCAGTAGAGATACCAGCAGTCATAGAGGCATTGCGTAATCAAGGAGTACAGATCGCTTACGTAAATACTGTGAAAAATATCTACAACGATTACACAGCCACCCTAATTCTACACAAGAAAACTAGGAAGATACCTATAAAGAAAGGGATTAGACAAGGAGACAATCTCTCCAATGCTATTCACTGCGTGCTTGGAAGAAGTATTCAAACTATTAAACTGGAAACGTTTAGGAGTAAGGATCAACGGTGAATATCTCAGCAACCTTCAATTTGCAGACGACATTGTCGGGTTGAGCAACACTGGGGACGAGTTACAACAAAGACAGTATAGGAGTGGGGTTGAAGCTTAAGATGCAGAAGACAAAGATAATCATCAATAGCCAGTCAACAGTTCAGGATCGCCAGTCAGCATCTGCAGTCTGTGAAGGAGTAGATCTACCTAGCTAAATTACTCACAGGGGACCCTGATCAGGAGGAGAAAATTTACAGAAGAATAAAAATAGGTTGGAGCACATTCGGCAGAAATCGTCAGATCCTGACTGGAAGCTTACCATCATCATTGAAAAGAAACGTGTAGAATCAATGGATTCTGCAGGAGCTAATATATGGGGCAGAAACTTGGAGACTGACAAAAAGCTCGAAATCAAGTTAAGGACCACGCAAAGAGCAATGGAACGAAAAAAATTGTTAGGCGTAACGTTAAGAGACGGGAAGAGAGCGGTGTAGATCACAGAGCAAACAGGGACAGTCGATATTCTAATTGACATTAAGAGAAAGAAATGGAGCTGGGCAGGTCATGTAATCGTAGGTTAGATAACCGGTGAAATTGTGATGAAATTAAGAAATTCGTAGGCGCTAGCTGGAATCGGTCGGCGAAGAACAGGGGTAATTGGTGACCGCAGGGAGAGACCTTCGTCCTGCAGTGGACATAAAATAGGATGATGATGACGGTTATTATTATTATTATTATTATTATTATTATTATTATTATTATTATTATTATTATTATTATTATTATTATTATTATTAATGCGCAACCCACCACCCCATTTCAAAGGGGACGCTAACAGCATCCATTTATACATCCGATTACAATGCTGTTCTTAAAATCGGATATCTTGTCGGGGCGTGAAGTTAACCAAAGATCGGTAAGCCGATTGGATATTGAAGCCCACGGTAAAACTACAAATGAAGCAGCGCAGGGCGACATCCGCTTGGGCTCTTTTGAAATCCGAGAACCGCAGAGCAAAATTAGTTTTAAAGAAAGGCTCGGGAACATGGGTCAAAATAATTGGGCGGCTGTTGTGCAGAAGCATATCTACCAGAAAAGCGTAGACACAGAATAGAGGAAGAGTCGAAGAAAGCTGGCAACCAAGTGCAGGGTAACTTAATGCGTAAATAGACAGCCGGGAGCCATCAAAAATAAAGTGAGAGAGAACAGAGCGTGAACTGGATGCAAATACTTAAAACGAAGAAGACCATGGAGAGTAAAGAATAAAATTACAAGAGAAAATCTATATGATTACACCAACGGAAGTGTCTTGCTATTCGAGGCTCGGGCTTTTTGCTTATAAGGCCAGAAGCTTAGCAAATATTCGCAATAAGATGAGGCATGCGTCCACTGCAGCAAAAATCCTGAGACCATTCAGCACATATTAATGGAACGCGAAGGTATTCACCGAGTGGGACGCGTAGGTAACGTAAACATGCCAGAAGCGCTATCATTTAATGTGGGCGGAAGCATCAACCGGTCAGCAGTCGAGATAAGCCAGGTACATTTACACTATTGATGAAAAAAAAAGCAGGAAAGAGCTTAATACGACCGGAGCTGCTACAGGCATATGTAGCGCTCAAGGCAGACAGAGAATTTTTGAGGAAGAGAAAGAAGATTAAGGAGATTTACTATACGAACAGGATGAAAATCCTGCATAGCATACCTGATTGATTCAAGCAGCCTTGGTGGCTACTTGTCGCCCGTAGTAGAAGTTGGTTGGAGTAGCGCGTCTGCGTGCGCATACACGTGGGCATCCTCGCCGCGCGTGGAGGCGAAAGCGGCGCACAGGCCTCGGTGATATCTACTCAGTGGCCAGCTGAGAATCCCTCGCGCGGCGTGCTGCGTGAAGGTAACGAACACCGATCGCTACACTCTAAGAAAAGTCTACGCCCTTTGAGTCGCATCTTGCCACACAACGATAAACGTCATATGTCTTGTCCACATTTCCGTTCTTTAAGGCTGCGAGCCCGGCACTTCGCAGTGACGAGCGGCATGCGCGTTATCAGCATGACATAGCTTTGCCGACAGGAAAGTAGCGGGCGCGACGTTTTTAAGAAAGGAAACGCAAGCAAGGCAGATGACGATTATCATTGTGTGACAGATATACACCCCAAGGCGTGTAAATTTTTTTTCGAGGGTATACTCGAACGAAGCGCACCCGCCGTGGTTGCTCAGTGGCTATGGTGTTGGGCTGCTGAGCACGAGGTCGCGGGATCGAATCCTGGCCGCGGCGGCCGCATGTCGATGGGGGCGAAATGCGAAAACACCCCTGTACTTAGATTTAGGTGCACGTTAAAGAACCCCAGGTGGTCGAAATTTCCGGAGTCCTCCACTACGGCGTGCCTCATAATCAGAAAGTGGTTTTGGCACGTTAAACCTCATAATCTTTTTCTTCGAACGAAGCGCGACACAACGCCGCTCCGCCAGCGTGAAATGGACGCCCACGCTGACTCTTTTAGTGACTTGCGCAGTCAGCGTGACCGGCAGCGTTGGACGTGCTTTCGCGCTACCGGAGCGGGAATAGAACACGCGCTATCCAACGCCGAAGCCATTCCAATGTAGCTGGACCAGAGGGCATCGCGCGCTAGCTTGGCTCGGCCGCAGTGTGCTGGCCTACGGTTCTGGTGCACCGAAAGGAGCGTGCTGAGTTTGCGGCTCGGCCGAACGAAAAAGGCCCGCGCTCGCCGCGCTCTTGTGCGCACGCGCTTTGCGGCAACAGCTCATCACCGCGCAGCTGCTGACGGGTGTTGAACGCGCCGAACGTGAAGGGGAGATAGAGGCATATAATCGGCATTTAATCGCGGAATCATTTGAACAACTATGTGCACCGTGCCTGTCTTCTTTAGCGTTAACATTGCTTGACAGTTTCATTTTTATTACTATTACTATTCCGATATTATTATTATTATTATTATTATTATTATTATTATTATTATTATTATTAGTAGTAGTAGTAGTAGTAGTAGTAGTACTCGCTGTCATCGTTCCTTTCCGAGCTTCACCTTGTTGTGTCATACTTACACGCATTGTTAAATTGCCCTTCTCATTTTCCTTTTGTATTTAAATTGCACTTTGTTGTATATCGCCAGCCCTCAGACCTTAGGGTTGTTCCTGGGCACGTTAAGTAAACACAAGAGAATATTATTATTATTATTATTATTATTATTATTATTATTTAAAGAATTTCTTCAGCATGTTACTACGACAGCTTATAAATCGTAATACAGTGTTATAATGCCCTTCTCCTTGAGTCTTGATGACCGTACCTTGTGAAGCTGCATTAAAAACCAATGGGATTTCGGAGCAATGAGCCGGCATCTGGTGATACGTTCTTGTCTTTCTATTGGATTTGCCACATCTGACAGACGTTTCTGAGCAAATAGCACTAGGTCGACAAAGTGAATTGATATGCGCGTGTTCTCCATGCCTTATTGCGCTAATGTTGTTTTTTGTGCACGTATATGTACCCCCAGAAACTGGTCTACAACTGGTTTCTACCTGCAAAGGCCTGTGGGTTCGCTCAAAATTATAGTTAAAGCTACTTCGCTCTTACCGCTGCTTTGTTATTAGTGAAATTTTGCAGTCAACTCGTATTCTATAGTCCGGATCGCTCAGTGTAATACTTGGCCCGTTCCTTGCCTGGGGGTTTAAGAAAAAAAGTTCTAGCAATTGCCTTCGTCTATTGCGAAACTAGCTGCTGCCTAGCGGACGCTAGCACAAACTCTTGTGTCGCCACCTATCGGCAGCGGCAAGAAAGCAGCCGTTCCGGGAGGGCTCTTGCGTTTTCCATATAGGAGCGGGGAACATGTAAAGACTGCATACGAAGATCTCCGACGTACACTTGCTGGTCGCCCGGATGCAGTGCGCTTGTTTTCGACGTCGAGGAAAGCGACGCGCCCGTTAGCTTCAATCCTCTATGGGGAATTCAGCTGTGCGTTGGAATGACCTTAGATGTCCCAGGAGATGTGCGATGGCTATTCGACAGATAATACAAGAACGGTCGTTGACATCGCGTTAGAATAGTTTTGGTGCAGGCTCGAGCGTTTCCAGGGCTGTTCCTTCCAGGTCTTACAATGCGAGGTTGGCACACACCACGGAGACCGACGCTCCCATTGCTGTCTTGAACAGCTCTCTGCAGCATGTATCCTTTGAAAGTGAAATATCCGTTGCCTAAGCGAAACTCCACAAAGCGGCACAGGTCGTCGACCCCGAACGGGGAGTGCGCGAAGGTAGGGAGGGGTCGTTGCTTAAGGCTTTTCTGCAGCATTCAATAGAATCAGTATAAACGATTATGAATAAACTTTCAATGATTAGGAAGCAAAAATCTGTCACATCTCTACAAACTCATGAGCAACTCGCAGGAGTCAACGACTGCCCGGAAAGAAAAGGGGGAAAAATAAATAAAAGAGCTCAACCTTGCGGCGTCTACAGAAATGTATGCCAGGACTGCCAGGCGTCTTATATCGGCGAGACAGGCAACTAGGCAAATTAAAAATTTAACAAGATCCATCTTACGATGGCTGTCGATCTCAATGCGATTAGGATTGAAGCAAAGTAGCGACAGCCCGTCTTGGTGAAGGCACCTTTATTAGCAATTTGTAGCGGGGGCAATGGGCTTAGAATATTAAGCGCATTATTTCACGCATGCGCTGCAGCGTCCCCGCAGAACACGGCGTGCACACCTTCACAACTGCGACAAAGGAAGCTCCACTAACCGCGGCCTCCCAGACGCAACCAGTTTGTTCCCGCGCTGGCAATGTAGAATTACGGTGCAGCAAATCTGCTTTGAATCAACTACAGCACGACTGCAAAGGCGTCTATTTTAGACGTAACCCGCTATACTAGAGTGCATCGCGCGCTAGCTTGGCTGGCGGGCAGTGTAAGTTGCAAAGACATAGGTTGTTCTCCGATGAGAACAACATATGCCTATCAAACATTGAGTTGCAATACCCAAGCTGCTAGAAAACTTGTGCAATGATTGACAAGTTTACTTTGTTATTTGCAGTGGCATCGTGCATAAAATGTTATCTGGTGTTTCTTGGTCTTATTCTATTTAACGCTCACTCGGACTATTACTATTCTTGTATTATTCGGTTTATGCCGCTTTTGCAGAAGTCCTGTCCATTGTCAGTTACATGTACCAATATGTATCTCATGTGCACTAAAAACTAAGTGTTAGTGTATGTTTTTGGGCGCATAGACCCGTAGTCAAGCCTGTACCGAGCCTTTTTTCGCTGCGCCTCCGAGAATCTGGGGGATGTAAATAAACATTTGATTTGATTTAATGCCTTTATCTATTGGCAGCTACAAGAGCGGTCGTTCTCACTTTTACCAGCTGGGCATTGACTTGTAGAGTGCTCGCAGCAAGTCGATAGAGGGTAAAAAGAAAGATGCCATCAATCTCTTCCTCCCGATGGGCGTTCGTGCAGTAGCGCGCTATAAAGCGTCGGATCACTTGGCTTGAGAAACGCGTGTGATGCGGGTTCGATCCGGCTTAGCACCGGAGATAAAATGTATTTTATTCTTATTATCTAAAGGCCGAAGAAAACAGACAGACACGGAAACGCCGACCAAGAAGTGGGCGAAGTATCCAAAGAATGGTAATCGCATTAAACGAAGGCTACGACAGTAACGGAAAGAAGCGAAATGACACATTGCATCAAACATAAGGAATTAACGTGGATGAATGGATGGATGCTATAGGCAACCTCTTTGGAACGGGGCGATGGGTTGCACCAACAAGTTTTTGGTATTATATTGCGTAATGTCCTACCTGTGTTATAAAAAAGAAAAAAAAAACATAGGAAGAATTGCCATCACTAAATTTTATGGATCCCTTTTGGGAATTTTCTTTTTGTACGCCTACGCTGTTTGTCGTTTGCCCGCTTTCCTTCCACCAATCTTCCTATTGCATCTTACAAATATCTTTTGCGGACATGTTCACGTTCCCTCTGCTGTCACTGAACTCAAGGGCTTCAATGAGACCAGAGGTGCCTAAATCGAGCGCTCGGCAGACATCTTCATATTATAACGAAAATGGCGGGACACCGGCAGTATGACGAGAATCCTATGACGAAACTGAAATGACGACTCTGGAACCACCACGACGGAATCATGACTACAGTATAACAAAAGCATGACGATGGCCGTAGGTTGACGACGCGATGTCCTCGATGGCATGAAAAAAGCGACGCAATCGCGATTGAATCACGACAGCCTGATTACGATGGAATGACGTCGATGAAACTGCAAAGGCGGCATGACGATTAAGGTATGAGGACAATTTGATCACGGTTCAGAAATAATGGCGATTGTACGACACAGTTGCGAGAATAACATGACTAGAACGGGATGATCATGACTGTATGACGACGATGGAACTACCATGACCCCAAGGACATACTTTTGGCATATTCGGGTGGTCGTTGGAGAGAACTCTGGTCGCCCTACGAAGGTAGTGAAAGACAGGTTTACAGAAGCAAGACGTAATCCTGCTTCCTTATATTCAGTGGACCCCACTTATGGTAGCGGTAACGCTTAGTTGCTCTTTTAAATGGCTTTTGTAGGACAGTCAAAGCGCTCTGAAACGACCCCTCGAATATGCCATTAGTGGTTCAAGTTAGTAGAAAACAATTGGATCACATGGCGTAACACAGACAGACAGACAGACAGACAGACAGACAGACAGACAGACAGACAGACAGACAGACAGACAGACAGACAGACAGACAGACAGACAGACAGACAGACAGACAGACAGACAGACAGACAGACAGACAGACAGACAGACAGACAGACAGACAGACAGACAGACAGACAGACAGACAGACAGACAGACAGACAGACAGACAGACAGACAGACAGACAGACAGACAGACAGACAGACAGACAGACAGACAGACAGACAGACAGACAGACAGACAGACAGACAGACAGACAGACAGACAGACAGACAGACAGACAGACAGACAGACAGACAGACAGACAGACAGACAGACAGACAGACAGACAGACAGACAGACAGACAGACAGACAGACAGACAGACAGACAGACAGACAGACAGACAGACAGACAGACAGACAGACAGACAGACAGACAGACAGACAGACAGACAGACAGACAGACAGACAGACAGACAGACAGACAGACAGACAGACAGACAGACAGACAGACAGACAGACAGACAGACAGACAGACAGACAGACAGACAGACAGACAGACAGACAGACAGACAGACAGACAGACAGACAGACAGACAGACAGACAGACAGACAGACAGACAGACAGACAGACAGACAGACAGACAGACAGACAGACAGACAGACAGACAGACAGACAGACAGACAGACAGACAGACAGACAGACAGACAGACAGACAGACAGACAGACAGACAGACAGACAGACAGACAGACAGACAGACAGACAGACAGACAGACAGACAGACAGACAGACAGACAGACAGACAGACAGACAGACAGACAGACAGACAGACAGACAGACAGACAGACAGACAGACAGACAGACAGACAGACAGACAGACAGACAGACAGACAGACAGACAGACAGACAGACAGACAGACAGACAGACAGACAGACAGACAGACGACGTCCGTCCGTCCGTCCGTCCGTCCGTCCGTCCGTCCGTTTACACCTAGACATTGCCTGAAGTAGGCAAATTTAAGAACGCTGATCACATTAAAACGCGGGCGTACAGTGAGTGCGGTTGATGACTGGTACCGTTTCCTTCCTGGCGGAAGAGCGCACACTGATCTGCGCAGCGTACAGCAGCTGTGTCGTGGCCTGCCTGCCTCGACTTTCCGATAAACTGACAGACGCCACTGACCTAAAATTTGCATAGGGCTGCAGTTTTTGTAGTCTTCAGCCTTATGGAGTTACAAATAGCATATCCGGGCCTTATCCGCTCCCGACTATGGCGCGGGCCTGACCCGAGTCCGGAGCCCTTAGGTCTGCTTACCTAGGCCGTTACCTAATTGCTTACCTGGTCCGTGGACTGGGCCAGTCCCGGGTTCTCGTGCCCAGCCCGGGCCCGTGCAGTGCTCTAAATTCCGAAGCCCCACATTTGTTTGCTGGCGTAAGAAACAATTACTGAAACTTAGGAGTCAGGACATACCATTGCAGTACTGATCTTCACACGCAATTAGCATTATTTGCTTACTTCAGGCGTTTTGAGCCTATCTATCGTGTCTATCCACCTAGGCTCTTGCGCCGACACAATGGCCAAGTTGTCTTACAGCTTGGGTTGTGACGTCATCACGGTTGTTCAATCATCGTCATTCAAGCTTTGTTATCTGACTCTCGTCATGCCGTCGTCGTCACGCTTTTTACGGCGAACCAGCGGGCCAATTTTTCTAATAGTTTGGACTACTAGGTATGTGCTCGTGGTGTTGATGCTGTCATAGTCGTTGCAACATCGTCATTCTAGCTTCGCCAACTGCCTCTCGTCATGCCGTCGTCGTCACCTCATCTTCGTCAGGCCATCGTCGTCATACAGACTTCGTGGTACGGTTACCATTACGCCGTTGTCGTCGTACACTCGTTGTCATCCGATTGTCCGCATATGTTTTCATGCCATCCTCATCGTTGTGTCGCCATCATACAGTGGCCGTCATGCATTCGTCCTCACATTGCGGTCGTGATTCCGTCGCGGTCATTCTGTCGTTGTCATTCTAACATCGTCATCCAACTCTCGTCGTACCGCATTGGCACACCGTTATCATCATCCCATTGTCTTCCTGCCGTCGTCCTCATACTGCCTTCGTCGTTCCATTAACGACCATCCGTCTTCATGATTCTATCGTGGGAATGATGCCGTCATTCAATCGTCATTATGCTGCTGATGTCATGCGATCGTTGTCATGGCGTCGTCTTCAGACAGTCACTATCATGCATCTATTCTTATATTGTCGTCACAATG
Source organism: Dermacentor andersoni (assembly GCF_023375885.2). Taxonomy (NCBI): domain Eukaryota; kingdom Metazoa; phylum Arthropoda; class Arachnida; order Ixodida; family Ixodidae; genus Dermacentor; species Dermacentor andersoni. The sequence goes on from NC_092815.1 coordinate 37,632,572, forward strand.
CTGTCCTCGTCATGTCATTGTCGTCATTCCAGCTTCGTCATCGGGTTGCCGTCATACCGTCGTCATCAAAACATCGTCGTCATACACCCATCGTCATCCAATTGTGCTCACGTGTGAGTCGTCATGCTGTCATGGTTATACCAACGTCATCATTTATTGGTCATATGATCGTCATCATCGCGTTTTTGTTATACTACCTTTGTCATTCCATCGACGTCATTCCTCCTCTCATTCAGTAGTCGTTAGTGCATCTGCGTGGTACAGTCGTTGTCTTGCCGCCATGCTGAAGCGTTACTATGGCAAGTGAAGGCCATAGCAACACGGAAGGATACCGGCTTAGGCGACATATAAGCAAACCAACTGTAGTCCCAGAATGACAACTACAGATGTCAAACAAACTTGAATTCAGAAATATGGTCGGTTGCTACACGCTAGACTGCTAATCGCATTACTATCGACATTCACCGGGAGATGAGGCCTGCCGTAGCTTTGTTAAATGTTCTTTTTTTTTCACTGGAATCATTGGCTTGATGTCTTGATGCAGCAACCTCGAGGTCACTTACTGCCCGTTGCAATACTTCATTATTGGTGCTGGAGATCATGTATGAATTAAGAATAAAGAATAGAGTTTGAATAATCCGTGACACCCCCATAAATTTACGTTGGGTAGCGTTTATTTGCGTGACCAATTGGTTACACTAACTACTTACGGCGTCAAGGTCAAAGAAGACTGTGTTGATATCTTCACACTTTATTTATTTCTCTCTGTAGAGAAAGAGAGAAGGGAGGAAGGAAAGGTAGGGACGTTAACCAGACTTTTGCTACCCTACACGTGAGCACAGGATGGGGGAATGAAAGAAAGAGAGAGAGAAAGAAAACATGAGTCTTGAACGCACTTTCACGTGCACTTAGCTGTGTGCAGCATGCCTACAGTCGAGCGCTCAAGCCTGTCACCTTCAGATACTGGAGTAGCGCTTGAATAGCTTTCTGGGCTGATGAGCTGTGAGGGTAAGTTATAGATCACTCAACGACCAGATAACAGATGAACATTGAAGAATTTTACTTAATCACACTATGGTGTCGTGCTTACAATATCAAGCCTAACGTGCTTGAGTGGCGGGTAAACGAATCAAAATAGACGGATTTGTTCTAATTCTAAAGATATCGAAATGGAAACTTGCGGAGAGCATTTACGGCGTTTCACCTTTCCTCATGTTATGGCCGTGTTTCTTTGCTTTTAAAACAAGACATTGTTGACAGATACTTAAAATACTGTGTCATTTTCAGTTTAATTTATCCACTGAGTCGATAGCCGTACAATTAGTGAATGTTGATGACACCAGCACAGCGAAAGAAATTAGAAATTGCTTCCCCGCAACACCAAGTCAGTGTTCTGTTTGGTAATTATGATCTTCTGTTTGGTAATAATACCGCGTTTTTTCCCCTATGTTCATACGTAATACGAGGCACATACTAGGCATCCCCATTGTCCTCGGTCAGCTAAACCAGGCAACGACTTCATATGTTTAGAAATGGCGCACGTTAGGTCAGACCTGCATGCAAAGATTCATTCGTGTCGGCTAATTCAGGTGTTATACTCATGTTTTTAGCCGCGTTGTGAGAATGAGAATTGAAATGAACTCCGGGGCTTTACGTACCAAAACCACCATTTGATTACGAGGCACGCCCTAGTGGCGGACTCCGGACTAACTTTGATCACCAGGGGCTCTATAGCGGGCCACTAATGCACGATACACGTGCATTTTTACATTTCACCCCAATCAAAATGCGGCCGCCCCGGCCGGGATTCGATCCCGCGACCTCGTGCTTAGCAGCGCTACACCATGCTAAGCCACCGCGGCGGGTAGGGAGAACGAGACTTGTCACTGGCTTCCAATGGGGCGAAAATGTGGTTCAAGCGTGCATACTTTGCAAAATCATAAGCAGGCTAAGTTTTAAGCTGTGTGTTAATATCACTGGCAATTAAAATTCCTTCTGCAACTGTTCGACAGAAACAGCTTCGCTGAAAATTTTGCAGAATATTGTTAGGTCGTACATAGGCTGTGCGTTTCTTAGATTCTCAGGATGTACCTTGATAATATTTCAGCCGTATATTAAGAATAATTAGAGAAGAACAGAACGTCTGTAATGCATGTTGTAACGTAGCGTTTTGCAATTATACGTTGCAGACTGAGGTAGCATCTTTTAAGCTATTTAATCTAACAGTTATAAAATTACAGAAGTAGGCCTTTAGTAATTTTAGCTAACCAGACGCTCTTCTGCTTAAAACCCGGCCTTCTGCGTTTCTTCACTCTTCTTCCTTCCAAAGCAGTTTTACAAACATATCCTACCAACAAGTCTATTATTCTAACATGAACTTAAGGGGAAACCTGCCGTGGTTGCTCAGTGGCTATGGTGTTGGGCTGCTGAGCGCGAGGTCGCGGGATCGAATCCCTGCCACGGCGGACGCATTTCGATGGGGGCGAAATGCGAAAACACCCGTGTACTTAGATTTAGGTGCACGTTAAAGAACCCCAGTGGGTCGAAATTCCCGGAGCCCTCCACTACGGCGTGCCTCATAATCAGGAAGTGGTTTTGGCACGTAAAACCCCATAATTTAACTTTTTTTAACTTAAGGGGACGTTCCAGCTGGGAGAGCTCCTATCTTAGTACATCGGAAATTGGCAGTCGTACTTCAGAGGAACCACCGCCCCAAACCTGATCAGTTATCTTGAATTTAGAAGGAAAAGTTAAAATGTGGCAGTTTCTAAAAGCCGTATTTTATTTAGACTATCTACATTTATACGTAATTCTTTAAAGATTGCAAAATGTCAAAAAACGAAACCTCAAGTATACAACTCTCTGCCTAAGAAACTAAAAACAATATCGCAATTCTGTAAACTGCACCTTATTATACACCGAAAGCGGACAGCAACGATATATCATATACGTCATCCTGAAATATACCACTAATTTGTGAATGCTGCAATTGAAAACCCTTGTAAACATTGTAAAAAAATGCTTCATGCTTCTTTTTTTTTTTGCAAGTTCACCAATTTCCTGGAAGTTTTGGAAAAAAATTTCTGATATGAATCAAATTCTATTTGCTGATGTTACTGTAAGTTAGCTTTCTCTCTTAAATGCTACAAATTTTGTTCAAATTTGTTCAGCAGTTTTCTCATAAGTCCATTACTGCGTTTACATGTATTTGAGTAGCGGGCATCAGAGATAGGCTCGAGCTAAAGCTTCCTCTTAAGCAATGGGTCACGCGGGTTCCATAGGAAACCCATGAAACAGAACCCTAAATTATACGCAAGCCAGTGGTCATATTTGGGCACAAATAAAAAGAACACGCTCAAGAAAAAAAAAGAATAATGAACGGAAGTTTCGGGAGAACCCTTATCTCGGCCAGACATCCCTCCGGAATGCCGACGAGCTGTCTGGCCAGGTGTCTAGCAAATCGTCGATTCATCGACGAGCTGGCCGTCTTCCCGATAACGCTGATACATAAACGCACTCGTTTCCAAGTGCAGAGGTGAAGCAACAGTGTCAGGATGTGCTTTTTTGTATTGTGTTTTCTTTAGTTATGCGTCGTGGCTTACGTCATAGCGGAAGTTTCGAATTATATAGGTTGATATGCCCAGTGGTGGCGAAATAGTGAAACTGAACGAATTGTCCCTATTTCCTGCACAGGTGCAATGGCAGAGCATCACGAAAGTGCAGGCAGTACAGGTCCCGATATTGAACGGGAAACGACTTCTGTCATCAAAAAGGAGAAAAAGTTATCGTGTCACCTGCTTCTCGAATCATTTTGCATACAAACTACAGAGCACGCGACAAACCTGACACGGGGGCCTCTCCTTGAGTATACCCGTACGCATTGCGTCATTCGGCACGTATATAACGATGGCCGCAGCGCACCTCGTTCATCGTGCACGAGGCACCCGTATTAGGAGCCCAAAACGCAAAAAAAATGTTTTCTTTTGTTTTTCCATTGGCAAGTGTACGTGCTTTCTTTTAAACCAATATATCGGTATAATGCGTCGTGTTTTCCTTTGCTGTTATGAATTCTTGCCACGTGCTTACTGTCACAAATTACGTCAAGCACGTTTATCCATAAGAAAGGCGGTCACTGACCAAGCCTCGGATTACAGTCACAAGCCCATGTGTCGTATTTAGGGCCGGGACAGTTGCTTCGACGCTTATCACAGTGTTCTAAGCGTCTTCTATTGAGCAATACAGGGATGTGACCAGAAGGCAATACGTGATCCCTTTACCTGCCCCCTTGGTGTTGCTACGGGTGCTACTCGTTTAACAGCTCATTGCATGCCGTATAGCTGTGAAAGCAAGGTGGACCCTTTGTAGCAATCTAGAGATTTTGTTTCTTTTCCACGGATTGACATCAAGCCCGTGAAAGTAACAGTGGCGCAATAATAAAGACACACAGCATGCTGATGAACGCACAAGGGAAGGGCTATTTGCAGAGCTGAGCCCAGACCAATGATCGTCCCTGTGCACCAGGTTTGAAAACCAGGGTTTCGATGTTATCACCTTTTGCTTATTTGTAGTTTTCGTTAGGCAACAAGCACGTAACAAAGGTAAATCAATCCTTCGTCGTGGCTGAGAAAAGAGCCAAGTCCATGTCGTTTCGTCTCTCACGTAGCCAGAATACGTAGCGCGTAGCGATATAGCGGTGGAGCCCGAATACTAATGCTGCGCTAGTTTTTCGTAACATCTGTCTCCTGCTTGACAGTCAGGAGGAGGTGCCTCCTTAGGCTCTTTTTAGGTACGGTGGTAAGATAATTGAATGCAGCAGTTGTAAATGAATCGATTTTGTATGCCAAAATTGCGTCACTGGCGGTGAACTTGAACAAGAGATGAACATGCAGAGATTAGAAGACAGGTTCACGCGCAAACCGCCATCTCACTCCTCATGCTATTGGAAGGACGTTATAATTATTGAATTTACTGTTCATCCCTATAGCGCACCCTAACAATGGTCCAAGGTGTTCGATCTCTTGATTTGGAAAGATTGAAATGTGGTTCGCTAGGCACATCTCACAGATTATGAGGGACAGCATGTGTCTTTCTCCACAGTTCTTCAGATTACATTAAAATTATGCAAGTTACAATTCAGAGTGAAATTCAGCTGCCATGCCACAAAGCTTGTTCCGCTAAAGTGCATTAAGCAAATTGCTGATTACAGGCACCGATATAACAAGCGTCAATTACACTTTTTGATGTCACGACGAGAAACTTTGTAATCTCAGTGTAGTCGCTATGCGAAAACAATTTGTTGAGAGATTTGAAGAAGTCAGTCTATGAAATAGCCGGTACTGCAACCTGCGCATACCTACACGCTTTTAATTGAGCAGACGTTACATACGCCCGGTAATTACCTCCGCATATGATGTGCTATTCGCAAAGGCATGCTTTTGATCTAAAGCCAGTGCGTGAATCTTTAGCACGACTTTTCCATGGTGATGCAAGACGAACCCGAATATTGTCCTGAATTCCAATAGCCGCGGCGTTACTTTATGTTCCTGTCTCGTTTCCATGATTATAGTCGTGTCCGCTAATGTGACGGGTATCCGCAGGGCTGATTACAGAAAGCAATAAAGACAGGAAAGATAGCCAACCGCGATTCTCTATAATTTCCTCCGACTTGAGTTTTACATCTTTCTGCAGTGACCTGATTCCCTAATGATCTGTAGCTATTCAGCCTCAAGAAATGATATCTCAATTATCCCTCTTTCTGTCTTTCCAAAGCCGTCCATTAACACTCTTTCTTACTGGCTATACAGTAGAGCGAAGAAGGCTCTTTTAACACGAGGGAGCGTGCGCTCTGTAAAAGAAAAGAATAGGAAAGGAACGTTCCTTGCAGTCTAGTCACTGACCACGAAAATGAAGATCAGATCTGCCAAATCCGATATTATGCTTGCAATGCCAATATCTCTAAAAAGGGTCAGTCCGTACATTAAAAGCACCAATACATAAACGTGTACACAGTGTTTCTTGTTATCTTTTTCGCTTTGCCCTATTTCACTTCGTATAACTTTCTATTACTCCGGCACGAAAAAACAAGAGCTCTCGTTCACAACGAGCATATTTTGTCTTAGAGTCACGGTAAGTGGTTTAAGTAAAGGGAAAATGAAATTTATAAGAACAGTTTGGCGTGACAGGGAGAGGGGTTAATGGGATAAGGAGAAATACACATACAAATATACAATGTAACAAGCATCAACAACACGGAAACCAAGGGCAAAAAGGCACGTCTCTTTCGGTACCGGCCTTTTCTGACTTTGTCCCCCGAGCCAGCACGCATTAGCTTGTTGATGGATATTCGTTCGATCGCGTAGTGCCATTGGCTCCTCCCTCTATTTCTTCCCCCTAGTGCAAGAACAAGCAGAAACAACTTTGCAGGCTACGAAAGTTGGCAGAGCGTGTGCAGGCCCCTGTCACGGTCTTTCCTTGCCTTTATCAACGCACGCTGTCCTCAGTACGCGGAAACGCGAATATGACTGGAGAAAGTGTCTACAGAGAATGAAACAATACCCGTTTGACTCGCAACACTGACATTGTTTTCTGCAGTTAGAAAAAGAAAACAAATGGGTAATAAGCATACCTTGGCTCCCTTCGCACAGCGTTTTGTTTGGCTGCTTTCTTGGTCGATGGCGATATATTGGCACGTTACCAGTAAATTGACTCACTCGCTCAGTTCACTTCTTCTGCACCACCTCGGTGGGCCCGGTCTCATAGGAATGCTCTTCCAAGCCAGGGCGCTTAATATGGTGACGTTCCCACCGGGTTTGTACCTCCTGTGGAAGCTTCACTGGTGCAGTGCTGCGAGATAACGCTAAACATTGCGCTGCGCTCAGCCTCGGCCAAACCGTGGCTTCGCGGAAGGCTCGCAGCCATCTCATCGACGATGACGTGAATGGTAATATATACGAAAAATTGCTTGTGCGTTCGATTATGCACATAAAAACTTGCACATGGTAGTGACTCTGCCATAACCTGCTGTCCTACAACGGCCAACAATGTGCCAGATGCTTGCTTCAAATGAGAAATCGTTGAGAGAGAGAGAGAAACCTTTATTTGTGTTAAGGATAGCCACCTTCATCACAGGGTGGTGCCCCTATAGAGGACTCTATTGGTGCCTTATTAAATATTCGAGAGGTTCGTATTTGTATCTGTGCTTCCTCGGGGCGAATGTTCAGAACAACCTCCAAAGGCTCTCTGGTTGCCCGGTCACGAAAAATTGCTCCGTAGACAACCTGAATCTTTTCGGCCTAGGGCCTGTCGGTCTTCAATGTTCACCCCGTGAGCTCCCTTTTATATCGCTCCATGATACCTCCCTGCACTTCCCTCGTATACGGGTTCTTTCGCTGTCACGTACTGCGAACAGTAGCGCTGGTCGCAATCGACGCTGACCGAGTCCACTTTGTCACTGTGCCTCGAAACCCTTCGCCCCACTCAACGCTTCGCTCAGGGGCCTCGCCTTTCTCGTAAGGAGTTTTAGAAATAGCGAACCTAAAGCCAGGAGATGCTACTGGCCAGGGGAGACACCGAGTGCAAAGGAAGTACTAAAGAATGAAAAAAAATATACTTTCCAAGGAATTGGCGCCTTGGCTTCTGCAAACACGTACGCTTCGGAATGCCATTTCTAAAATTCCTTAATGAACGATGGTGCACGAGGCAGTTGCGAAGCGTCGTCAAGGACGTGACAGGAGTTAAACGATATACTAACAGTGCTTTGCTGTTTGTGATGTGCAGCTCTGCAGACCACCGCATTTTTTTTTGTCGCCCTTTCTGTAGAGATTTCTGGTCGATATTTGCCCTCTCGTTCACTCCTGAACCTGACCACATTCGATCGCGGAGGACTCCCTGCTTTACCGTGCCTGGTCAGCGACCTCAGGCCGATCGGTTTCGCGAGAAGCGCTCTTTGTGCAGCGCATTGTTGTCGGTGTCGCTTGCGCCCCTGTGGAGGCATGACGAAAGTCGGCTTCCCAAAATCGTTCCGCTGGGCGCTATTGCAGCACCCGCGATTGTTATCGCAGACTACACGCCACTAATTCCTTTTCTGCGCGGCGTTTCTATTGTGAACCCCGATTGTTTGCGTTTCATCACTGCCTGCAAACTGTGCGAGAGATTGTGCCATGTTCCAGCTGGCGCTGTTTTGGTTTCGTGGTACAGGGGATTGTTATTTAAATATATATATATATATATATATCTTCTCGCCGACATTTTGCAAAAGCCATATCTGTGGCACAACTCGTGACCAATATTTTTACTGACCAATATTTGCGATTTACTTTTGCGGCTGTTTGCTCACGGCTTCGTCAGTGGCTGGTGCCTGTCCGTACGGAAAGCAGTGCGGGATGTTACGCAAGAGCAACTTTTGCTTCATGGTGTGCTGTTAGATTTCGGAGATGAGGTAGCACGACGTCCACGCGTTTGTTATCTGCTGCAGTCATTACCGTAACAATGACCCGGCCGTTACCAAATGTTCGATTGGTCGGCTTTTCTGGGGTTTCTTTCTCATTTTTTTTTTCTTGACTGATTTGGCGTGTCGGCGTTTTTCCATAGCAACCGCTCCGACACCATGCTTCATGGAAGCCGCTGATTTCTGTCTGTTCCTATGTTTCTTTTTACAACGTCGCATGGCTTCTTTTTGCAAGAAACAATCGTGCGTGTCATTGTGTACCGATGCTCATGTTTAATAATAAAAGCGAGCTCACCTGGTGGTTGAAAACGTTAAGTACACTATAGTCCACTGTTAAAGGGAACACAAAATTTCTATATCGAGACTCATTAAACCCTAGTTATGACACGAAAGCTTCGCCGATATCTCTTTCTTTATCAATGTGGGTTATCTTATACGTCAAATCAAGCCCATTCTTTGCCACGAACATGATTAGGCATTCAAATTAAGTTTGTATGAGTATGAATTAGGTGTTTCTATATTGAGCGAACCACGCTGTACATTTCCTTGCCTGCTTATAGTGACATAAAATACTCAGCCCGTGTAACTGTGTTTTCAGTTCAACTACACTTACTCGAAGATCTCGACTTTGATCTCATATTTTTAAGCTACCTTCAATTATGCGTCAACAATACCCTTTTTTAATTGAAATGATAGAAGATGTTGGCAAGCAGATCTGGCGCCGGCTACCCCTTGCCTCATAAACAGGTGCTGTATGTTACACAAGTAGTTTGCTACACTTCTATGCATTGATCGTGTCAAAAAATATTACGAGAGCAGGAAATGCCTACACAATGGCATCACAATATAACAGCTAAATGCACAGTGACGTCAGAAAGAAACTCTCGAATGAACAAAGCGGACAAGTATTACAATATCGCCCTACACACAGAGCTACATAGAATGACAACTTGCACATTCATGAACAAAAGGCATTCTGCATCCGTTAGAACGACACGCTTTATTTGGCATTCGAATGATTTAATAAACATTCCGCAATTGGCGTATGAGTACTCCGCCATACAATATTACACTTCCTCGGGACTATTCCTCAGAATTTGTTTTTTTTTCTGACGCTCTATCTTTATCAAACTAAGAAACGCACAGTCATAATACCAGTACCATCTTCACTATTTCGCCAGAATGTTGCGTGGGAGGCGTTCAGGGCGAGGCATACATTATTCATTATTCTGTTTCCCATCTACCGCTTTTCTGCAAAACGGGCCTCTCTTTATCTTCGTTGTGTCACTTATTCGTCACAAAGAAGTTACATAATAATAAGCTTCAGAACTGTTGGCCATAAAGAGGTGACACTTTTCGGAAAACATTACAGTGCAGAATTCCGGCCTTTGTCAGTTTTCGGATAATAATGTTGACTGCCTGTTACGAGACGGGCAATGTAATAACTGTGGCACACCTCACAAGGCAATGTCCATTTTTATTTGCGAATTCGTCTTTGACTGCCAACTTATTAGTCCCGTTTTCATGCCCAAATTCACCGCTGTGTGCTCGAAATCTACGATCAATGGTGAGAATTTCAAACTAAATAATTGGCGATTGCGTTTCGATCACGAAAACCATTTAAAGGCACACTAAAGGCAAATATTAAGTCAAGCTAAAGTGATAGATTAGTGCTCGGGAACATCTAAGGCGTCAATATGGTCGCGAACAGAGCCTTAATAATCGGGAAATTGAGGTAAATGCTGGACATGATTAGAAACTCCCCTGGGACATTCAAGTACTTGTCCGTTGACGAAAGCACTCCTCAGTTAAATTCTGTCACCGGTACTCAACCACTCGCTGCACAAACCACCCTTGTATTGTATTATAAGACGAAATAAAATGCTGCTTGTCCAGTTCTATTTCACTTAAAGAAAAAACTAATTGAAGTAAACCTGGCAACAACGCTGGCAGTCGAAAGGTTTTGTTTTCGTTCGACTCCGCGCCACCTACGCTTTCGCGTTTCAGTAGTTTTCGCGCAGTGCCACGTTGGTTTTGCTGGCTCGCGAAGGAAAGGAAACAGAAAAGCAGAAGCCAGGGAGGTTAACCAGAATAACATCCGATTGGCTACCCTACACCGGGGGAGTGGGAAAGGAGAAAACAAAGATGACAGGGAGAGAGAGGAGGGAAGGAAAGAAGGAAATTAGCGGTGAGTTCACTGACGCGTGTGGTCTAATAGAATTGAATTGATAATCACAGACGTTCACACAAGCCCGTCGTCCTCAAAAAGCACAAAAGCGCCGACGAGCGATGGGGGCGGTACTTGCACAAACTGCAAGGAGCAGAGAATTCAACTTCCATGGGATGTTGCGGTATGCCCGAACGGTCCACGCCACTTGACCAAAAAGCAGCCGCAGCAAGCCGCAGCAGCGAATCCGCCGCTCTATCTTGGCTCGGTACCGCCGTCTGTCGGGCGCCGTTTTACTCTCCGACGGCAGCAAACGGCGGTGATGGCGTATGCAACGTCATCACTCCGCTGGTTGGCTGGCGGGAGTGAATTTTGACAAAGGTATTCTGACCTTTCAGATGCACTTTTCTCGTTAACTAAGTATTTTCTTGGCACGAAACAAGCGTTTCGAGGTTTCTGGAATGGTACTCAAACAGTCCACATCGACTTAGTATTTGCCTTCAGTGTCCGTTTAATTCCGCACAGTTTTTTTGTTAATTCGACATCTTCACTGCTTGGGCAAAGAGCAGCACCACTCACAAAGGCACTGTCACAAAAAACTGCTAGGAAGATTAGCATTCACAGTTTTACTGAACTATTGAACTATATCGCTCGCATTGAAAGAAGTCCCTCAAACCTCTTCGTTGATAATTCTGCCAAACACTGGCATATATAATAGTGTGCATTACCAGTGCTGAATGGAAATGTAGCTTCTTGCTCGCGTGTAGCTCACTTGGTTTTCTTTTTTCAGGTATTAGTCATTGTTTTGTATAGGATCACTATTCTCTCAGTTTCAGTGAAAGTGAACTGCTCTCGATCAAGTGAATGTGCTGGTGTGCAGATTGTTAACGCAAATAGACTGTACGTTTAATTCAATCGATCTTACACATCTGGTTTTTGGCTGAGGTCGGACTAGCCTTTTTCTTTTTCTCTCGCTTTGTACAAGAGCACACACAGAGTTGCTTTTTTGACAGTGCGTGAAACATCAAAGACCCTGCCCGGAAAACCATTTAAAGAACGATTGAGAAAACACATGCCATCTTTTTTAACTAAGTGAAGTTCTGGTATTTTTGTTCTTTAAGGCACTAGCACAAGCAGGACACGATCGCCTTACTTCCTTATTAGTACTGATTGGTCCAGTACATTAATACGCGTGCAGAAGAGGCGCGAAAATGGCATTACATTGCTAATACTCTAAATTTTAATGTCATTTGCGTGATGCCACACCGACAAACCTACTGTAACGTCCTAATGACATTCTTTATTTGCTGCGCTTACTAGAACTCATTCCACTGAGACATCAGTGCTCTCGAAGCATACCTTCCGCAGTACCGTGTAATTGGAGTATTTGAAACACCATCTATTATATATAAAGTAACATATATACATAAGTTCTTAACTGCGATGCTCCTGTCAGGAGTTGTACTCGGCGAATGGCTTCGGCGTCGCAGGCACCATTTTTTTTCTTGGCTTCAGAATTGACATGAAACTGCCGATGTTGCTAGGGTCGATTACAACACTGCTTAAGGCAGCAGCAAGCTCAAGTTAACGGTACCATAGTATGCTAACTTCTACATTTCACCATTCATGAAGGCAGAATAAACTAGGAAATCAATATTTATCTTTTAATGAGCACCCAAAAATTGATTACTTCAGAAGACACTGTCATCGATATATGCGTGTCAAATTTCGTTAAGTATGAACATGTGGCAGGTCCGCCCCCAAAATAAGAACGCCCTTACGGAATTTAGGGCATTTACCTTTGAATATCATTTATTGTGCTTGTGTGGCGCATGTACAACTCCGAACTTACGACACAGGTGGTATTGGGCTTTGTTTTAGTTGACAGCAGCAGGTTGCCACTTCAGCTGAGCCGCTCGACAATCGTTAGGAGGTGAAACCTGAAGCTCAAAATATCTGGATTTCGAGCATCGTCAGCAAGACACATTCTTGTAGCAAACAATGTCATTCCTGCTGCCGTGCCTGAGAATCAGACAATTTGTCTCCAAGGCTTACATGGCGAAACTAATAGATTCCACAATTGATAACTGATGAGCGTCAGGCATACCATTCCATTTCTTCAGATATTTCTTCAAATGCCAGAATGAGAAATTAAGCAATACTGGCATGAGCCAGTTGCATCTGGCACCGTTGCATAACCCCTTCCCCCTCACATCCTTTTCTTTTGTACTACACTCTGTGCTCTTTTGTTAGATCTATTAAATTATTGCTTTAATAAAATTTCGAGCCCAATATGGTTACAAGGAACCTATTTCCTATTAAGGGATACAACTAGCGCATGGTAATCGCCACCTCGAGCATGTTTGCTGAAATTTGTGCATAAGCTATAATAATGTAACAAAACATTTTCTAAAAACAAAACACTCAATTTCTTAATAACTTAGGTGATGATTCTGAACGGGCACGTTGGGAGATCTGTACTGTATTCAAATATATGCATCTAGTTATTGTTATTCCGTAGACGCAGGTGTTGAGACAGCTTTCTGATTTTTTTAGTGAGCGCAGAATGTCGGTTGTCTTTAGTTACGGCTCTCGTAAACCAAAGCCGTTGGACCCGGAGAATAAACCCGCGGCTTCCTTAGTTTGAAACGAGAGAGCATTTGCGCTGGATATCTGATATTCGCAGCTACTAACTGCTCTTACCGGTTCGCATCCTGCACTGTGTGGGCTCTGTCTGCTAACCAAATAAGTTGCCTTCCTACCTCGAGGGAATCGCATACAACGACGGGCTTCGTTAAAGGACGCCCGCTAATCGATTAACGCGCATCATTTTGTTCCACCTTTCCTTATACTTAGCCACCTCAGCCGTCCGTGGTGCGCGTAACTAACTTCCGGGTAATCATCACTGCAGGAAGCGCCCGAGGGCCAAGGGAAGCGTTGGCAATCACACAGGCAGCGAAAGGGCGACAGTCGTTACAACTCTTTCGCATCTTTATACGTACACTATACGTATTAGAAAATAAGGGTTCATTTTCTTACTAACTTCCTCGGGCTTAGCGGCCCAGCAGAAATCTGTGTAGATTTTCGGTAAAGATAACGGCCGCTCTTCGGACATGACTTTTTCAGATATCACACGAAGAAAGGCGTGACCACTTCATCAAAACAAAAGTATAATACTGCAAGAATTTTCTTTTTTTTATTGAGCTGCAAATTTCTATGGCATTCTTTATAACTGTGAGAGCTGGGGAATAGTTGGGAATACCGTTCTGGAGTGCCTTGCGCCAAAGGCAGCCTTCCGGACTAGTGGTATAATGCACATGGTGTTGACAGCGACTGGAATTGTGGTGGTATGTGTATATGCTCACACTATCAATCAAGTGATAGAGAAATGTGCAGAATATAACCAACCCTTATATATAGCTTTCATTGATTACGAGAAAGCGTTTGATTCAGTCGAAACCTCAGCAGTCATGGAGGCATTACGGAATCAGGGTGTAGATGAGCCATATGTAAAAATACTGAAAGATATCTATAGCGGCTCCACAGCCACCGTAGTCCTCCACAAAGAAAGCAACAAAATCCCTATAAAGAAAGGCGTCAGACAGGGAGATACGATATCTCCAATGCTATTCACAGCATGTTTACAGGAGGTATTCAGAGGCCTGGAGTGGGAAGAATTGGGGATAAAAGTTGATGGAGAATACCTTAGCAACTTGCGATTCGCTGATGATATTGCCTTGCTTAGTAACTCAGGAGACCAATTGCAATGCATGCTCACTGACCTGGAGAGGCAAAGCAGAAGGGTGGGTCTGAAAATTAATCTGCAGAAAACTAAAGTACTGTTTAACAGTCTCGGAAGAGAACAGCAGTTTACGATAGGTAGCGAAACACTGGAAGTGGTAAGGGAATACATCTACTTAGGGCAGGTAGTGACCACGGATTCGGATCATGAGACTGAAATAACCAGAAGAATAAGAATGGGTTGGGGTGCGTTTGGCAGGCATTCTCAAATCATGAACAGTAGGTTGCCACTATCCCTCAAAAGGAAAGTGTACAACAGCTGTGTGTTACCAGTACTCACATATGGGGCAGAAACCTGGAGGCTTACGAAAAGGGTTCTGCTGAAATTGAGGACGACGCAACGAGCTATGGAAAGAAGAATGATGGGTGTAACGCTAAGGGATAAGAAAAGAGCAGATTGGGTGAGGCAACAAACGCGGGTAAACGACATCTTAGTTGAAATCAAGAAAAAGAAATGGGCATGGGCCGGACATGTAATGAGGAGGGAAGATAACCGATGGTCACTAAGAGCTACGGACTGGATTCCAAGGGAAGGGAAGCGTAGCAGGGGGCGGCAGAAAGTTAGGTGGGCAGATGACATTAAGACGTTTGCAGGGACAACATGGCCACAATTAGTACATGACCGGGGTAGTTGGAGAAGTATGGGAGACGCCTTTGCCCTGCAATGGGCGTAACTAGGCTGATGATGATGATGATGGTGTATATGCTATCAAGTAAAAACAGCATAGTGCCATCTTGGTTGATAAAACCAGAAAAAGAACTATTCGAAATCCTAACGGCTGGCGCTGAACACACGGAGGAAGTTACACTGAAACATTACGCCATAACGTCATGTTTCGCACGGCGATGGACTTGCCGGATTTTATGGAGCTATGATCTGGTTTGATTTACCACTTAGTGCTTGAATGGCGCGACTTTCTGAAACTGTAGGAGAGGCTTTACCTAAACCATCCGAACACTATATGAGTTGTTTTCAGTGCTTATACGCAGTTTCGTAAAGGTGATAAATACTTATGCCCTATTTACTTGCATTTTTTAGATCCTTTGTGTGCAACAAGTGAGGACTGCCGCAATTATTTCACACAAGCACAAGAAAGTCGTTTCATGTCGGAGCCCAAAAGTTCTCCAAATTTGAGTTAACCATAGGATAAACGCCCTCTAGGAAATATTTGAAACTTTAGGGCTTGTCTTGTCCAACAATAATCATTTACTTTGCTTGAATTTCCTTTCTTTAACGTTGTGCTCCCGGTACTATCCTATCACGAACAGCATGCACACACCAGTGTTTTCCGACAGGAAACTGGCGAGTTCAAAGTTCTGAATAAGGGATGTGTACTAGAGATTGATGACGGTTATTTTCGTGGACAATATAAGCCCCAAACGCTGTAAAAGATTTTAAACTGGAGTCACTCTCGCATATAGGGGTGTCGAAAGTACAGAGAGAGTGACGGGGAAGGAAAAGAGAGACAGAGAGAGAGAGAGAGAGGCAGGGATATTTAACAGAAAAATAAAGCTGCTTGCTAAGCAAAACTGGAGGACGGAGGAGTAGAGGGAGGTCAAAATAAAATAGGCAGTGATTTCATTGTAGTTGTCTAAGTATGCGTAAGCATTGTGCCACCAGCACATTTCCACACAGCCCGGTGTCCTTATCAATTTTATCAAACTTATTCCGACCAGTATAAACGCTTCTCAGCCCTCATCGGTCGTTAGCAACCCCATCGGAAGAGATCCGACCCTTACCAACCTTTATCGGTCCTTATCAACCTTATCAGAATTGCTCCGATCATAAGCCCTTATCGCTCTTTAGTACCTTATCCATCCACGTTGAACCATAATTAACCGTGGTGGGACCCATGTAACCCATCATCACTCATTATCGTCCTTATCAAATCATTGACTGCTTGTGTGTCTGTGTTGCGCGGCGCCAAGCGCATAAGCTCTCAGAGGTTAGTGGCATTTCGGTCGGTGACGGAACGGCCATAACAGAAGGCTCATTTCATGACACCGAAATGCATCGGGGATCTGGCATGTTTTGTGTTCAATTTTCGCAAAATCGGGAGAGAGAGAGAGAGAGAGCAAATTATAAATGAAAGGTAGGGAGGTTAACCAGGACTGAGCCCGGTTGGCTACCCTACACTGGGGAAAGGGAAAAGGGAACAAGATTAAAAGAAGAAGAGAAAATCCACTGGGGATATCGTTCAGTCTCTCAGTCCGGATCACAGACGCTGACTCAATCCTGTAGCTTTCAAATATCGCAGCAGTGCTTTTGTAGCCTTTTGTAGCTGCGATATGCGAGGCCATGGTCCCAAGATCTTGTTCAAGGTGAACGGTTTTCTATCTAACTGGTTGAGAGCTGTGCAGAGATCTTGTCTTTCATTTTCAAAAGATCCACAGTAGCGCAGTAGATGTTCTAGAGTTTCCTCGACACCGCCGGCGTTGCACTCGGCGCTATCAGCCATTCTAATCAAAAACGTTTACGCATTCGTGAATGCGACGCGCAAGCGTAAGCGGCACAGCATTGTTTCCTCATTACGTGGAAGCCCTGGTAACAGCCGCAGTTGAATGGATGGATCGAGGGAATGCAATCGATGTTGAGTGAAATCAGGCGTGTGCCACTTCTCCAATGTCATACGGTGCGCTAGTTTGCCTAAGTGTTGGGCTGCGTCAGTCCGCGATAAAGGTATAGAAACAAGGATTGCTCCTTCGTGTGCTTTCCTAGCAGCTTCGTCAGCGAGGTTGTTGCCGGAGATACCGCAATGGCCAAGTAGCCACTGAAACACGACGTCGTGCCCTTTCGCGATCATGTGATGGCGCATTTCTCGTATCTCCGGCACGAGTTGTTCACAGCACCCGCGACGAAGAGATGACAGAAGACATCGTAAGGCCACCTTCGAATCGCAGAATATTGTCCACCGATTAGCCGGTTGGCTGTTAATATAATCAACGGCACCTCGGAAGGCAACAAGCTCCGAACCGGTCGATATTGTCAAGTGAGAAATCTTGTATCGGATGCTTAGTCATCGTGATGGTATAACCACTGCCCCGGAGGAGCTGGTCTGGGTGGAAGAGCCATCCGTATGTATGTGGACTCGGTCAAAGTAGAAAGTATGCAAACAATCCAGAGCTGCTTGCTTCAAGGCCAAGGTAGGCAGGTCGGTCTTCTTTTTTATCCCTGGAACCGTAACACGCACTTGAGGTTGTTTTAAACACCGCAAAGCTGATGTTGAACGTGCTGAGGGTGTGAAGCCCGATGGTAGGGAGGCACGATGCTTGCTGACCTTGTTGGAGAAAAACGCCTGTGGTCGTCGTTCTGGCAGCCAGGCAAGAGAGCTTGATCGCATCCGTGATACATGACGAACATGGGCCCTAAGCGTGTCAGTGCTGATGTAAGTCGTGATCAGATGGTCTTGAGCCATTATAATGGTTCCTGCTGTTGGGGCGCTCCGCGGAAGGCCTAGGCAAACACGTAGTGCCTGTGCTTGCACGCTCTGAAGTTCTCGAAGATTTCACTTGCATGTTTTAGCAAGCACGGGAGAGCTATAGCGTAGGAATCCCATAAAAAGTGCTCAATATAACTGTAGCATGGATCCCACTGACGATCCCCATGTTTTGCCGGCGATGAACTTGAAGAAGTGAACAATAGACGTGAGCCTCTTCTTCAAGTACCTGAGGGCTCCAAGAGAGGTCCCGGTCAACAATGACACCCAAAAACCGATGATATTTCTTCTAGCATATAGGCTGGCCATTGATGCATACCGGATAACCAGACATCGCTTTTCGCGTAAAAGCGACTAACGCACATTTTTCTGTTGAGATGGTAAGGCCTTGCGTGTCAAGATAGTCAGATGCCTGTGTTGCTGCTTTCTGTAGTCTTGCGCGAACCTGCAGGCGAGTGACCGCTGATGTCCAGATGTAGATGTTGTCGGCGTAGATTGAAACACTCACTGTTTCCGGTAGGGATTCAGCCAGCCCAAGAAGCGCGAGGTTGAAAAAGAATAGGGCTTAGAACAGCACCTTGGGGAACGCCTCGGCATGTGTAGTGGTCGGTAGTCGGACCATCTTCCGTACGCACGAACAAGGACCTCTGTGTCAAGTAGTTTCTGATCCATCCATATACTCGCCCTCCTAGTTCAACTGTCAAAAGTGCATCTAGAATGGTTTGATGGGAAATGTTGTCGTAAGCGCCTTTCACGTCAAGAAAGAGTGCTACTGATAATCGCTTCCGAGATTTTTGCTGTTCTACAGATGATACTATATCGATGACACTATCAATCGATGAACGGCCTTGTCGAAATCCCGCCATTGAGTCAGGGTAAATTTTGTTGTGTTCAAGGTACCATTCGAGACGCATGAGGACCATACGTTCCATGAGTTTCCCGACGCAGCTGGCAAGTGCTATAGGCCGATACGATGCCAGTTCTAGCGGTGACTTTCCTTTAGTAGCGGTACCAGGCGGCTGCGTTTCCATTCCTATGGGACGACATCATCTCGCCATGAACTATTAAAAAGGCTGAGGAGTTCTCTTCGTGCTTCTTGACCTAGGTGGCACAAAGCAGTATATGTTATGCCATCGAGCCCTGGTGAAGACGAACACCTACAGAGCGCCATAGCAGCTTCTAACTCTTCCATAGAGAATGGAGCGTCCATACATGTATCTCGTGGACCGGGGATGTCACCTAAAGTCATGTCAAAGACTAAAACTGTGCCGCCGGTAACTTTCGCACAATATTCTTCCGCAACTTCAATCTCACGGCGGTTTTCATAGAGAGCAAGGGCGATGAAAGGGCGTCATTGCTGGGTGCTTGAGCTAAGACTGCGTAGGGTACGCCACACACGGGATAATGGCTTGCGGGGGTCTAGTGACTCGCATAAGCATTTCCATCTTTGATCCGCTAGCTTATCCATTCGGTGCTTTATCTTCTTTTGCATGCGCCGAGCTTCTCTGAGGTCAAGAATTGACTTTGTGTGCCTGTACCCCCTCTCAGCTCGGCGACATTGTGCACGAAGCCTTTACAACTCAATGTCATTCTCTGTATGCTTTGATGAATGTGTGAAGCAATGCGTGCAATCTTGCATTGTGTCTCCAATTATGTCTTCTAATTTGCGTGCGATATGTTTCTTGTATGTGTCTTCTACACGAGCTTGAAAGGCTAACCAGTCAATTTGGCGAGATACAACTGGTAATGCGGCGTCTTGTCCATCCATTCTCACATAGGTCGGAATGTGATCACTTCCATGGGTTTCAATCCAAGGAAACAATTATACATCACCACATTGGATCTACTTAACACAGACTAGGGACTATAACGACGCCCTCTGCAAAACTTGTAAGCAAAAAGGTACGCTAGACCATATAATATGGTAGTCTGCTGGTTCCCCAGGGGCCAAGGAAAACATTGGCAGTAGAAAAGCCTGGGAGGTCTCGCTCCAGAGCGAGGCTGAAGACAACCAGCATCGAGCAATCCGCCTGGCCGTTGAGGCCGTGAAGACTCACCGTCCTCAACGCGCGGGGACTGCTTCGTCCTCCGCCCCTACCTACGTGTATGTTAAGAGGCGGGCACCCCAGCTCGGTGGAATTATATTCCAACATACATAAAGATCAGAGGAGTTGAGCAACGCTCTTCTACTGTCTTGCTTATAGTTGATTGGAAAAAGTTTAAGAAGGATATGGATGACGCATGTCGAGAAGGCCTTTCACACACTATCCAAGATGCAGTCGCAGAGACATTGAAAACATCCATCTGCTCGCTCACAAGGTCAGCAAGGCGAACAGACTTGAATATGGAACTGGAGAGGCTTCGTGCGGAACGCCGACGGGCGGAGAGGAGGTATCGGCGCACGAAGTCCGTCTTGGATCTGAGGGCTTCACGACGCATACAGAAGAAAGTACAGCGTCGTATAGATAAACTGGATGACAAGCGATGGAAAACTTTCTGTCAGTCGCTTGATCCCCGAAAATCGCTCTCGCACATATGGAGAACTGTTAGGGGACTTCGCTCATCTCCGCATCAAAGGAAGCCCTTTGCTGCTCTGGCCCTATACAAACTCCGCTCGGAACTTCAAGTGGCTGAAGAGTTCTGTGCACGGATTGCTGGGTCCGCGGCCACCATTACTGACGCAGCATTGAATGACATCCCTGAGGCACGTGTACCAGAAATGAACGTGCTCTTTTCACTCGAAGAGCTCGATGCTGCGTTGGCGACCTGCAGGCGTTCGTCGTCACCAGGACCTGATGGCATCACGTATGCTGCCTTATGCCACCTTGGACATGACGCACGTGATGAGCTGCTCAGCTACTACAATGAGTCTTGGCAGAACGGCGCCGTTCCTAGACAATGGAAATCGAGCCGCTTGATCCCCATTCTGAAACCTGGAAAGTCTCCACTTGAGCTCTCATCATACCGTCCGATTGCGCTTTCGAGCTGCGTCGGTAAAGTGATGGAAAGAATGATTCTTGCTCGCTTGGAATGGTACCTAGAGCGATTCAACATCTATTCGGACGCCATGACGGGCTTTCGTCGAGGTCGCTCGTCCATCGACAACGTCATTGACATCGTAACCTGGGTCCAAAATCAAAAAAGCCTCAAGCGCCTATCAGTGGCACTTTTTCTAGATATTAAAGGAGCATACGACAACGTCGCCCATGAGGCCATACTGAACTCGCTTGAGGCTGTTGGAGTTGGTGGCCGGATGTATCAATGGATTCGGGACTATTTAACTGAGAGGTGCTTTTTCTTATAGACTGAAGACGGCCGAACTTCGGAACATTACATCAGGCGTGGTGTGCCGCAAGGTGGAGTGTTGAGCCCCATTCTGTTCAACCTCGTCTTGGTAGGACTAGCGGAGTACCTACCGCGGTCAGTTCACGTTTCAATATACGCCGACGACATTTGCATCTGGGCTTCTGCGGTGACTCGACCTCAGGTACGAGCCAGGCTTCAGCGGGCGGCAACCATGACGGCGTCTTATCTACGAGAACAAGGCCTCAGCGTGTCTACTGAAAAGTGCGCATTGGTTGGCTTTACGCGCAAACAAATGTCATCGTATCCTGTTTCAATCAATGGTCAAGCGGTATCCTATTCTAAGACACATCGTTTCTGGGTGTAATCATTGACCGCAACCTCTCGTGGAGCCCTCACTGCGTCTATCTAAAGAAGAAATTGGTTGCCATTGCTCAGGTCTTTAAATTTCTCTGCGGCAAAAACTGGGGTACACCAGTATTCTATGATGCAGCTCTACAGGGTACTGTTTCTCGGACTCCTACGTTACAGTCTACCAGTGTTGTCAAATGCATGCAAGACGAACTTTCGCGCCTTGGAGAGCATACAAGGTCAAGCCCTACGCACGTGTTTAGGGCTGCCTCGGTGCACGTCAACAGCAGCAACAATTGCCATCGCTGGGGATCATATGATCCAGACACACGTAGTGTTCGACTCTCTCAGAGCGCACATTCTCCATCTGTCAAGGATCCCCGACCATCATTTGACCTCCCTACCAGCCGAAAGACCTCAAGCGAGCTTTTCACGAGTGATTAGCGCTCATCAAGAGTGCATACCGTCATCTTTTACACCGGCGACAAAGCATTCATCTCCCCTGTGGTGCCTACGACAGCTTCAAGTGAATTTTGATATTCCTGGAATTACAAAAAAGTCCAATCATCCATCGCCGGCTCTGAAGCAACTTACGCTCCTATTACTAAACCAGACGTATCATGACCACATACATATATATACCGATGGTTCGACCTCACGTGCCAGCTCAACTGCCGCATTCATCGTTCCAGCCAAGAACGTTACAGTTAAATTCAAGTTGTCGCACACGACTACATCGACATCGGCAGAACTTGCAGCTCTCCATGCCGCTATGATGTACGTCACCGAAGAGCCAACAGAGAAATGGGTCGTATTTTGTTACTCTAAGGCAGCCCTTCACAGCATCAAGTCTGCATTACGTCACAGAATATACGAGCAGATGATATCTAACATCAGGGAAGTGCACCACCATGCTCTGGAAAGACGGCACACCATTACATTTCAATGGATTCCTGCTCACTGTGGCATTGTCGGCAACAACCTAGCAGACAAGGCTGCCCGGTCTGCCCACGAAGATACCCAGACGCGTTCAATACCTTTGGCGAGGTCGGACGCTGCCAGGGAACTTCGCCTACATGCACGCAAAAAGTCGCAAGATCTCTGGAGTTCAGGTGCCTTCAACTGCCGATTATATAAACTGGACCCCACGCTACGGCTACAAGTGCCATCTAGCCTTTCCCGCGGTGAAGCAACCTTGCTGTACCGCTTGTGGCTGGGAGTAGCGTTCACAAACTCATATTCCTTTCGTTTGGGAATGGCCGAGAGCCCGATGTGCGATTCCTGTGGGTGCGAGGAGACCATCGAGCACCTATTGTGTACCTGCCCCCGCTACGATGTACAGCGCCTCCCTCTGCGGGAAACTTTGCACCGACTAGACTTACGACCTTTCACCGAGTCAAAGATACTCGGACCGTGGCCCCACCCGTCGCTGGCACGAAAAGCGAATCGTGCATTACTGCAATACTTGAGGAACACCGGTTTAAGAGACCGTTTATAGTGTCCCTGTGCATAGTGTCCCGCCCACACGTACTCAGTGCCCACTCTCTCCCTCTCTCCTTTATTATTCCCCTTTCCCCCACCCCCAGTGTAGGGTAGCAAACCGGATACTCTTCTGGTTGACCTCCCTGCCTTTCCAGTCCTTGCTTTCTCTCTTTCTCTCTCAATCATTCAATCCAATCAATATCAGTGAACCGCTGCACGCTCGAAGTCAGGCAACGTGACACGAAAGTCAAGTCAAGGCAGCTGCTGTACGTTGTTCCTAGAAGAAATGTCGGGCTTCCATCGTTTAGAAGACACAGGTTGTGGCCTGATGCAAATGACATTAGTGACCTGCCCCTCAAATTTATCCTGGAGCTTCTCCATATATGGTGGTGAGCATTGAAGCCCCCTGTTATTATCCAAGGACCGGGAGTAGCAGCCATAATATCTTCTAGTCTTTTGCTATCAAACTGACTTGTTGGGGATAGGTATACGCCAATAAAAGTAAAAGACAGCCTCTTCTTTTTCACAGTAACACAGAAGTATTTTTTACCGTCGTGTGGCGCTACGGGTTGGGAAAAATACGTAAGGTCTTTGCGAATGTAAACCAGGACTTTACTACTACGGACACACATCGTTGAAACAAAATGTTCATATCCTGATAGTCTTATGGAGGCTGATAAGTTCGGTTCACAGATAACCAGTATAGGAAACTGGTTGTCAAACACGAACTGTCGCAACTCCGAAATACGTGACCTCAGGTCTCTCGCATTCCATTGGAACATGGAGGCACTTCTGACATCATCGCGGAGCGATCGCTGTTGTTGTCGATGAGCCATGGTTTTGCTGTAGAAGCTCTCAAGCACTGGACTTCTGAAGGCTCGCAAGAACCGGATTGATCGCATCCAGCACTTGCAACGCACTTCGAGCTGTTGGTGTCTGTAGCTTGTCCAGAACAACCCGAATAGCACTCATCAGAGAGCTGATCATGACAACAACTTGTTGATCCTGGTCCAAAAATTCATCAGGAACAGACGAGGTATCCCGTGCTGTAGAGTGAGTGAGTGAGTGAGTGAAAAACTTTATCAGCTCTAGATTCGCTGGTCTTCTGCGGTCTTCAGATGGAATCGTCCATCTTTTAGCACAACGGTCGGTTGCCCTTAGTCCAGGGCTCCGCTGGATGCTGCTGCCAGTTGTGCTCGCCGAATCAGACCTTCTTGGTCGACCTGGCGATCGCTGGAGAGCACTCCCTCCCATTGCTCCGCACTCGGGTTTGGTATAACGGGTACCACGTCTATCTTCTGGCATGCCCACGTTATGTGGTACAGCGTGGGTGTTTCGTGGCACCAGGGGCATTTGTCATTGTATAGTGTGGGATAAATTTTGCTGAGTACGTGTATGTTCGGGTACGAGCCCGTTTGTAGCTGCCTCCACGCGACAGAGTCCTCTCTGCTAAGGGAGCTGTGCGGTGGTGGATACCGCTTTCTGCAGCCCTTGTAGTAATTGATTATTGCCGAATAGTCTTGGGGTACAGGTTCGGTCTCCTCGAGGTCGCCTACGTTGGATGCTCGGTAATAAGTGTACCCTCGAGCTATCCTGTCCGCCTCTTGGTTCTCTGCCACTCCCGTGTGTCCCGGCGTCCATACTATCGTATGCCTAATTGGTTCTTCTTTTGTTTGTCGTTCTGTTATGTGGTCTCCGGAGCGGAGTATGCGGAGTGCTCCGTGCCCTATTCTGCAGCGTAGGTAGTTGCGGCACGCTGTTTGCGAGTCTGTAAGGATTGTTAGAGACCGTTTAGACCGATAGCCCTCCGCTGCCGCTAGAGCGACGGCCGCTTCTTCAGCCTCGACTATCGTACAGCCTTGTAGTGATGCGCTGGTGATCTCGCGTAGGTTCGAATCGATCACCGTTGCTACCGCGTTGCTGTTGCTCTGACCCGCTGCTCTGGCGTATGTGGTTGCGTCCACATATACCGTCGTTTCTTGGGGTGCTAGGGTCTTTTGTAGGTATTCAGCCCTCACTTCTCTGCGTGCTTTGTGTAGGTTGGGATCCATGTTCCGGGGTATGGGTGCTACTTTTAGTGTGTTGCGATACTCATCCGGAATTGTTTCGGTCCTCTGTATCTCTTGAAGTTGATCGGCGCAGCCTAGTTTCTTCAGGAGCTCCCTGCCAGATGGGGTCTGCTGTAGTCTGCGTTGTTGGGAGACTAGTTGCGCCTCTTTCAATTCGTCGAAGGTGTTTTGTAGTCCTAAGGCTAGGAGCTTTTCGGTTGAGGTGTTCTGGGGAAGGTGGAGTGCGGTTTTGTAGGCTTTGCGTAGAATCGCGTCCGCCTGTAGTACCTCACTCTTGATGGGATTGTAGTATGGGAGGCTGTATGCCACTCGGCTGACGACCAAGCTTGTGACCAGCTTCAGTGTGTCCTCCTCTCGCATGCCGTGGCGTCTGTGTGAGATGCGCGTGATCATGCGGGCCACTTGTAGGGTGGATGCCTTGAGTAGGGCGAGGGTGTGGGTGCAGCGTTGGTTTGACTGTATCCACATCCCCAGGATTCTGATGAGCGTCCTTTCCGGTATCGGCTTCCCCTGGAGGTAGACGTTGAGCTTTAACTCGTCGCTGGTGGGGACTGTGCGGTTTTGCTTTCCTCTCCAAACTCTCAGGAGCTCGGACTTCTCAGTGGAGCAGGCTAGCCCTCTTGCCCTGACGTAGTCCTCTACGCAGGTGGCTGCCTCTTGTAACTTCTCTTCTTTCTGTCTGAGCGAGCCTGTGTTAACCCAGATGGTGATGTCGTCGGCATACATGGCATGGTGTATGTCGTCGATTTCATTTAATTGTTTTGCCAAGCCAATCATTGCTATGTTGAAAAGCGTGGGGGAGATGACCGAGCCTTGAGGCGTCCCTTTGTTTGGAGTAAGGAACTTGTCTGATCGGAGCCCTCCGAGGCCAATCGTTGCCGTTCTGTTTGAAAGGAAGGCTTTGACGTAGCCGTAGACTCTCCTCCCGCAGTTCAGGTCGTTCATGCCCGTGAGGATAGCCTCGTGGCTTACATTGTCAAAAGCCCCCTTGATATCCAATGCCATTATTATATTCTCCCCGCTCCTGGGGACGTTCCCGAGTACTTCTTCTTTGATTTGAAGCAGTACGTCTTGGGTGGATAATTTTGCTCTGAATCCAAACATGTTGTGGGGATACAGTTCGTTGTCCTCCATGTACTGTTGTAGTCTCAGCGTCACCACTCGCTCGTACGTGCTGTAGAACTCTGATTTCGCTCAGTAGAAGCATGTAGCCTCGGGAGTGCAGGCCAAGCGTCAGCAGCCGTGCTGTTCGATGCATGTGTTGTCCTCCATGTACTGTTGTAGTCTCAGCGTCACCACTCGCTCGTACGTGCTGTAGAACTCTGATTTCGCTCAGTAGAAGCATGTAGCCTCGGGAGTGCAGGCCAAGCGTCAGCAGCCGTGTTGTTCGATGCACCTGTGTCCTTTGAGCTGACTGCGTTTGCCCTGGGCGGAAGAGCGGGTGGTAATGTACGTGGCTGGCGTTCTGCAGAGGCTTTGGAGGTTCTTGATCGACGTCGGCGACGTGATCGTCGTCGCTTAATAGATGCGGCTGCTTCTCGGTGAGACAAGTGGTCCCTAACCATTTTTTTCAGTATTGCCATTTCCTTTCGAATCAAAGGGCATTCCTTCGAAGATGCATCGTGAGAGCCGCTACAATTTGTGCACTTCAGCATATTGGCCTCACACATGTTATTGGAGTGGGGCCCAGTGCAGCGAGAACAGACGGTAGTGTTATTGCATACACTGCTCACATGGCCATGCTTCATGTATTTCCAGCACTGTAGTGGTTTTAGTATAAACGGGCGAACTGCGTGTCGAAAGTGACCCACTTTTACATGCGATACGAGGGATTCGCCTTTAAATATGATCTTAACACACCGTGAGGTGCCGAGGCGAAACGTGTTTGTGATGATGGTGTTTTTTGTAGCCGGCTTCATTAAGATCGACAGGTCGGAGTCGACGATGGTCTCGTCAACATCGTAAATTGCGCCAGTACTGACTTGTTTGCCCAGCAGAATATGAGGGCGGACTTTAATCCCGTCAAGTTCCGTGACTTTGCGCAAAGAATCCAACGCAGCTGTGTGTTCTACGTCAATCGCTAGGACGTTCGTACGGGTGTTCACTCTGATGTGTTTGATTCCATTCGGAACAAGCGCCTCTAGATGTGAAGACACGGCTTGCCTGTTGAGGCGTCTCAGTTTGTCAGTGGCGAGAATGAGCGCGAACAGGATGGTGAGCTCCTCGGTATTGCGCGAAGATCTCATGGTGGACTCACTCGAATTTGATGATGCGCTTAGAAATCTTCGCTTTGCTTTACGACTCCGCACCAGTTCGAAGGTGTCGTCACAAAAATCTTCACTGCTGACACAGTACTGCATCGCGTCGTCGCTGTCAGCGTCGCTCTCGGTGCCGTTGCGCTTCCTGGAGTCAGCCACTGCGGGCACTGCCGAGTCCGGCGGACGCACGTGAAATCTCCATCACAGTTAAGGAGGAAACAGCTGTTCAAGGCAGAGTCTAGGAAATTCACAAAATGAGTAGAGCTGAAAGACTCGGCGCTCTGCCTGGAAGGCACTTCGTCTTCCTAATGCCTAAAATGCTCGAAGTCGGCTCTACATTGCTTTCATTTCACCATCAGCAAATCTTTCAACAATGCCTTCACAGAAACTGTTGTCCTTTCACGTTTTTTTTTTTTTTTACATTTCTGTACAACACATTTATATGGTTCAGATATATCCACCTTCTGCAAGCCTGCTTTTTTCGCCCGGTTGGCTTAAAATTGGAACCTATAATATTTGTCCTTGATCTTATATGTGCCTGCTTAGTTCACATTTATAATCTCGTGCTTACCACAGGAGTGTTTCCGCAGAGAATAAAAACCGCTAAGGTAACGGTTATATATAAAGGTGGAGACAAGGGCATTTTAGGTAATTATAGACTCATAACAATTTTGCCGGTTTTTTCAAGGGGCTGCCAAAAAACTTATTTTCATTCGACTGTCTAAGTTTTTTAATAGACATAAGTTTATTACGTCGTCACAGTTCGGCTTTCAGCCAGGCCTATCTACCGAAAGTGCCTTACTTTACCAAAAGCAATTGATTCTAAGGAATATGGAAGCAAAGAAACTTACCCTAGGAATGTTCCTAGATTTCTCCAAGGCATTTGACAGGATATATCATGCTACTATGTTAGAAAAACTGCAATGTTATGGAGTCCGTGGTGTCATTTTAACTTTAGTCAAAAGCTATTTATCTAATCGGCAACAGTGCGTCTCAGTCAACCGAGAGCTATCATCACCCATGAAAGTAAAAAATGGGGTACCTCAAGGATGCATATTGGGACCCCTGTTATTTAATATTCTTATTACCAATATTGTACAAATTGACAGCTCTGTAGATTATGTAATCTACGCGGATGATACTAGTCTATTTTTTTCGGGTGAAATGGCTGATGACCTCATCGTGTCTGCAAATGAAGTGCTAAATAAAATATAGGCATGGACTATAGCAAATTCACTACATATTAACTGCTCTAAAACCAAGGCTGTATTGTTCCGTGCGAAATCGAAATTATACGAAATGACTCTCAAGCTAACCCTTAATAATAACGAAATTGAAATTTCATAAACTGTTAAAACTCTCGGTGTTCTCTTCCATGAACATGTGGCATGGAATCACCATACGGAATACATTAGCCATAAATTTTGCAGAGTTTTAGGCGTGTTGCGTCGGTGTCACAATATATTACCTGTAAAACAAAAACTATTATTATATAACGCTCTTTTTTCTTCGCATTTACACTATTGTCATCTGGTTTGGTCCACAGGCTCTAAAGCATCATTAAATAATCTGGTCGTGCTGCAAAAAAATGCCCTGAGGCCTATTGAAGGTGTATCGTATAACGCACACACCGCTTCATTATTTATAAAGTATAGAATTTTTCGAGTGAACAGTTATTAAGAATACAAGCTCTTGACAACTTTTAAATCAGAAATACGCAGAGGAGGTACCCTCTTACATAAGTTGGCCGATTTGCAACCAAATCCGGCCAGTCGCCTCACCCGACATACAGAGAATTGGTATGTACCATAGTATGTAGTACCATGGTATGTAGTCCATAATTAGTACATTTCCATGTACTAATTATGGACTACAAACATTACATTGCTGCCTTCCGAGTTTACTGAACAAATGGAAATTAACAACTGAAAGTTTACGTAATTTGTCCAATACTGATATACTACATAGAATGTGCTGAATGTCCTATTCATGTAATATCAGGTCACTTTTGTGATGGTTAATTAATGTCATGCAATTATCTCTTCCGTTGTTGTTTAATGTTTTTTTATATATTTCAGAGTTTTATTTCGCTTTTGCTCTGACGGGCCACATGTGTGTTCCTTTTGTATTGTCGCTCTCCGCTGCCTGTAATTTTGTAATGAAATGTTTTCCGGGTGATGGGGCCAGTCAAGCTGTTAAATGCAGCTTTTTCCCATCACACCTAAACACGTCCATGTGCACCTTCATGTACCTGCCATGTGGTTGAATAAACTCAAACTCAACCTCAAACTCAAACTCAAAGCACTTGGCTCGAAACGAAGTTTCGAATTTCACCCCCTCTAACGTTATTCCTCTCGGATTTATTGCTATTTCTTATATAGAGCGCATCGTATTACGCGTTATGAACGGACAGACAGACCGACGGACAGATTTCCTGGGTAAGCGCATAAGAATGCTTACGTAATAAAAGGAAGAAAATAGAGACAGGCGAGAGATCCCAGCTCCCTTTCCTCGACGTCCTCTTCAAGCGCGAACAAATAGATCGTGGTTCAGCGTGTTCAGAAAGAGTACCCACACAGGTCGCTATTTGCATGTCAATTCTTTGAACCCTGCCTCCCACAAGAAGTCTGTAGTCGCCACACTTGTGAACCGCGCGAACAGGATCTGCAAAAAAAACCGGAAGACGCCACTGCTGACATACAACACTGTGATCGGGATCTCTCTGAAAGCGGCTTCCCTGACTCGTTTGTGTGTTCCGCGGAGCGCCAGCTGGCACTTCCTGCACGCACCGGCAGCGCGAGTCCCAGGAGTCGTGCTCCTGTGCCGTATGTTCCTGGGATCAGCGAGCACTTGGTGCCTGTTCTACGTCCCTACAGCGTGCAAGTTGCGCATGGGCACACATAAATGTTAGGACACTCCGTACTAAACATTAAAGACAAGCTACCGAAAGAAACATTTCCAGGCGTTATTTACCGCATTCCATGCGCAGTCTGCGATTGAAGTTACGTCGGCGAGACAGGTAATTTACAGCAAAGACTGAAGCAGCACATGTACAGCGTAAAAAAGAGGAACGTATTTTCGAATGCTCTCGCCAAACACACAGAAGCGACTCGCCATGAAGCAGGCTGAGACAACGCAAAGATAATGAAAATAAGAAAAGAACTGAGCTTCTCGGCTTCTTGAATCCCTGACAATACAGACCACGTAGCGCACAATTAATCGCAAAGATGGCAACTTGCCCCACGTGTACACACGTTGCTTACGTCACATCTTAAGGCCTACGTGGCCGGATCATTTGCGCCTTCAACTTTATTGTAAGCAAGGCTACCGTGCGGGAGCCGAAACATTTTTCCTTTTATAAGCTTTCGTGGTCGGCGTCCGCTTTTAACTGTTGTCAGGCGAGACATACACGCGAGCACAGGCTCAACAATACATTCAGTTTGGAATCCTTCACTGAAGGACGGGGCTGAGGTTGGGAGGGGCAGACGTAAAAATATAAAAAGAAAATAGAGAGCGCGAAAGAGAATACCGAGACACAATGTACACAGTTACTGCTGTTCACAGCACACGATGACAGTTAACGCTATGTCAATGCTAAAGTAGCTTGTGTGATCTTTTTCCCTCCTTAACAATGCATTCGTAGGCCTTTGTTGCAACGGCTTGCGATTCCGGTATTCCAGCGTGGGCGTTTATTACAATGGTATGTGATCAACGCGAGCAAATGCAGTCACGCAGGGTGGTCAATTGCAGTCAAATGCAGGGCAGTCACGCAAAACTTGTTCAAGGGTCTCCTCGCTACCGAAGTTATCGCTAGAACCTCTGTCGGGCCTTCCAATACGAAAGATAAAATATTTTGTAGAGGTTACTCCTATTCACAGTTTATAAAGCAGGACAGTCTCGCGACGGCGGAGTCCTTGTGGAAGGGTGAGTTGTGAGCACTCGATTTGTTGTTTTTAAGAGTCCGTTGAGTTGAGAAGCATCTGTGCACGAGTGCTCGAAAGCGCGAGCTGGCAGCAGCACAGAAGGAAGCTGTTGTAAGTGAAAGCAGAGAATGTAAATAAATATACAGCGAAGCTGCCCAGCAAGTCAACGTTTCACAATGCGATCTTGGGCACTTGCCTTTCATTCGCCGTTCGGCAGACAACCCGCTGCTTCCCGACTAGTAGGGAGAGTTCGTGTACTTAATATATCGCCGGAATTGCGAAAAAACAAAGTCTTATATATTCCCATAGCATGAACACGGATGGGGAAAAAAGCATCCACACTACCAACAAGCAACTCGACTTAGCTCTTTGAAGAAGTCGACAGGAGGCTATCTGTAAACAGAGCACACCGGTCTCTCACGGTGAGTTAGCACTTCATCAATCAGCTCCTGTCCTGCCTCATAAGTGGCCGCCACTTCTCTACTCCATCTTGTGCCACCCTGAACAGCAGCTGCAGGCCTCTCTATCTCCCCACTGTGGAGCTGCGCTGTGTGAGAGGAGGTTGATTTCGAAGTTTTGGTCCAAAGCTTCGTGTGTGCTTCCTTCGACAGGAGCAGCAAAGTGGCGAATATTGCAGCTCATGTCTGTTTTCTTTGCGTGGGATGTAAAATTTTGTTGCCGGCTTATGTTTGTCATACATTAATAAAAAAAACTTAGAAGATAACATCAGGCTCGGAGAGATATGTACAGGTTCCCAGAGAAATTGCGTCGAATGAACGCGGAAAATGCAGGCATCCTTAAAGTATTGTTTATATGTGGAATGTAGAGAAATTTCATGTGGATTTCTTAACTTACTGTGGTTTAGGCTGCCTTGATAGCTGCGTTGCTGAGCATCTGTCTCCATGCCTGATTACAGAGGCGGAAATTTTGGACATATTGAACCATCGCCTCTAGCCGCCGCGTGGTGGAAGTTGAAAGGAGGAAACCACTCTTGCCCAATGTCTAAGAGGCAACAAAGTGCATTCTAGTGAAGGACGTGGTTTATACATATTTAACCGAACGCTCATACGGTTTCCTGCGGCCAAATTTTCTTTACGGAAAGAACATGAAGTTTGAAGTACAGGAGTTTGGAGATCTCCAAATTTTGCGCAGAACAAATTAATTCTTTAATTAAGCAGTAAAACGAATAGAATGGAGAATGGAGAACTACCCATTAAACAGTGGAAAGAAAATGCCTTCCTACATAGTAGCTATTAAATGATCTGATATCTTCTGAATACGCTTTGACTGATTTGTTTACTCATCACCCTCCTTCGCAAATGCTACTAATTTCTTTCACATCCCTTTTCTACAAAAACTAAATTGTTCTTTCAAAATTGCGATTTTCACGTGTCCAATATTGGGTATTTATTAAATGATATTAATTTTATTGTACTTTTGTTCAAATAATCTGCTGTGAGATATTTTAACATGCGTTGTGTATAACTGATCTGTTTGGCAACTTTTATTTTCTCCTTTGCCTGGGCAGTGGAGAAATTTGGGCCGCATCTTGCTATTTTATGTAGTGTTTCTTATCGCTAACAATGCGTAACCATGTGCAATGGCCACCACTTGCACTGTGGCATAAATTATAGCAGCAATGTTCTAGGCATCCCCCCCCTTACTTCCACCCCGTGCAATGCCCAATGGGCTTTCCGGGCATTGAAAATATTTTTGTAAATGTGGTTTATGTACTCAGCGTTATTTGCCTTTAAAAAACACACAGTTACTAAAATGACCTGTTTTACTATCTCTGAGGAAGGACTGCGCACTGTTAACAGCTGGTCGTTGCAGTGAAAACTGTAAATTTTTCAACACGATCGACAGTGAGGAACGAGTGGTATATAGCTGAATGTATATATGGAACCTAAGGCAGTATGTCTAGCGTGTTTATTTCGGCATATTACTTTTTGTTATTATTGTTATATGCATGACTTAGCCGCGAAATGGGTAGAAGGGACAAATAACACCGTAAAGATGCGTCGAAAACATTGCAGCTATGGAAAGAAGAGAAACAAAACTCATATTTCTAAACTAGGCTTTCACAGAAAAATAAAGCAAGGAAAGGTAAATGCATAAAGCGGAAGCTTTGCGCAAATGTTTTCCCCTGATATTTGGAATCATTAGTTCAATATAACAAACACTCGTGCCGCGTTCCATTACTGTCCGGACCTGCCTGGTGAAAATCGACGTCTGCAAGATGAACGTTAAGGTTCGAAAGTTCTCTTTTTTTTGTTTGCTCGGAACTTTCTCCTGACTTAGATCACTCACTGCAGTAAGAAAGGTCGACAAGCCTAACACCGTGTTTACATTGTCGTTCCTTTCTTTTTTTTTTTTTTGAGCCTTCACGAGAGACCTCTTCGAGGAAAAGAAACAACTAATAATACAACAGTAGCGCGCAGATGAAGTTGCTCACTAAAGCATGGCAATATTGCGCAAAGTTTCAACAAGGTGAGGTAATACAGGGTAGCTGTGGGATGGTGAAATCAATGGCAACTATTTTTTAGTAGAAGCTGTACCACAGTGTGAAATATTTTGGATGAAATAGGCCTTGAACCGGCAGTGCTTAACGCTCGAACGCGTAAGGGAATAGGTACGTCACTTTTATAAAGATAACACGAATTAAATGCACATAATGAGCCCACAATTCATTGGTCAAAGTAATTACGTAAGAAAAAACAACAAATACTTCCCTGTTTTGAAAGTCGGCACAGCCGTAAACTGATTGAGAGACTGGCTCAGGAAATGATAAAATTTATTCCGTGCATTCACGACAATACACATTTCGCTATTAAGTGACGCTGTGCGAAGTTTCGCGTAAAATGGAAAGAAGGGGAAACTTGTGTGTTGCTGTGCAGTAGGCCTAACGTAACGAGAACAAAGCGCCAATTTGAATTTTTCAAATGGAAACCAACTGATGACAATATTATAACCAGGAAATATACTTATATACAATAAAATACTCTTAAATATATTATGGCTCTGAAAACAGAACACATTAAGAACGGAGCAAGAACTAGAACAACTGAAGAATTACATTCAAGACTATGGAATCGCAAAACATTAATGTAACTCAAAAGTTTCAAAGATAAAGTCTTGAGACGCAGGGGCTTTTTTTAAATTATTCAGGACATAAACCGCTTTAGCAAAATAGCTTTTCGCAAAGTCGGCGTTTGCGAAGTGGACGCGATTCGCAGAACTTTAGTTGCACTGAAAAATACTGCAATCAGGTATTACTCAGACTCACCAAATTCTTTCAGCCGTTTCCCTCTTCTTTCACTTGAAACTCAAACTTACCGAAATTCTACTCAGCCGACTCACACAAATGCAGATTCGCCAAAATTATATTTAGCTGGGCTCTCCCAAACTCAGCCTGCGGGTGGTTCTGTGTCTGAGTGGGTCGACTCATGAGTGAGTTCACTGACCTATGCTAACAGCCACTCTTCAGGTGACGGCCCCCCTTTTTTGTTCTGTTATCTGTTGTTACTGACTGCCAGATATTGTTTTTATTTTCTGCGCATACGATGGGGAGCATCACCAAAATACTTTTTTTTACTCTAAATCTCCTTGCCTGTCAGCTTCGCACGTATAACACGGCCGAAACGAGGGTCAACAAATGGGGTGCAACAAGGGAGGCGTGTGAAGAGATATGCTGATCAGCCTGTATGATCGATCGGCATCGGAGGTGTCTAGTTGGCAGAGGCTGGCGTGACGGCGGCAATTGTTACCGTGTGCCCTATTTGCATGTCACTGCTTGCAGTGTTTGCATTGCTGCACAAAATTTACGAGTTTACTTTCGTGACCAAGAATAAGGCCGTGTCGAATGTTGACCCGTCGCCGAGATATCGCAATGCACCAGCAGCACGTGGAATACGCAGGACAGAAAAGTGTTCTGACACCATTGATGTTGCAATGGTCCTGTCACGATCTAGAAGCCGTGGGAAAAGAAAGCGAAACAAAAATTAAACAGTAGTTCTTCCTACTCAAAAGTTCTATGTTTGAAACGAAGCTAACTGCATCACGACACATGTCTTATTCCTTAGATGTGAAGCATGCGAATGACCACATAGAAAGAAAAGCTCAAGAAAATCAGAGCAGGTTATAGCACGCAACAATACACATGCGTACTTGAGCGCTCAAATGGAACGGAGCTGAACGACACCTAAGTGTTAGGTTTCTGAATTCCTGCATGTGTGAAAAATGAGTCACAGAAACCATAACTCAAGAAAATACATGTAATGCTCTCCTTCAAAACAGACGTATCGCATGTCGCCCTCTCAAGGCTGGATATTGTATCTCGACTTAAAGCGCAGTGGTATGTAGCCTCTTGAAGTAGTTTTTTTTTAACTACGAGGTAATGAGGCACAAAGCACGAAATAACGGCTTGGTTACCGTCAGGTCTTTTGCATAAGCCGTGTACAATGTGGTCCTATCTTCAAGGGGAGTACGGTAGCGCGATTAAAAGACGGGAGAAAAGAAGACACATAGGGACACACATCTATCCTGGTCCTATCTTTTTTTTTAATTTCTGGGGGCTTTCCTTTAAACAACTCCTTTCTACTTCATCATCATTATCAGCCGATTTTTTATGTCCCCTGTAGGACGAAGGCCTCGCCCTGCGATCTCACATTACCCCTGTTTTGCGTTAGCTGGTTAAAACTAGAGCCTGCAAATTTCCTAAATTCATCACCCCACCTGATTTTCTGCCGTCCTCGACTGCGCTTCCCTTCCATTGGCGCCCATTCTGTAACTGTAATGGTCCACCGGTTATCTACTCTCTGCATTACATGGCCTGCCTATAGGAATCTTTTTTTCTCTTATAGTCAACTAGAAGATCGTCTATGGCCGTTTACTATATATAATCCACACCGCTTTCTTCCTGTCTCTTAACCTTGCGACTAACATCTTTTTTTTCGTTCCATCAGTCTTTGCGTGGTCCTTAACTCTTTCGAGGTTCGTTGTTAACCTCCAAGTTTCTGCCCCGCATGTTAATGCCGGTGCAACGGAATGATTGTAGAACTGTTTTCTTA
Source organism: Dermacentor andersoni (assembly GCF_023375885.2). Lineage (NCBI taxonomy): Eukaryota > Metazoa > Arthropoda > Arachnida > Ixodida > Ixodidae > Dermacentor > Dermacentor andersoni. The sequence goes on from NC_092815.1 coordinate 37,668,878, forward strand.
ATGTTCTTTTATTCTATTAACTCTCAGTCTACGGGAAACCACATGTCTAACATGACTGCAGTCATCTCACTTTTAACGCGAACAATTATGATTCACCAGGTTTAGCGTCAGAAAGCAGCAATAACGTTATGGAAGATGCGACGTTTTGTCGAGAGCATAGGACTAAGTTCCGACTTTGTCGAAGTCCTTGGATGCTCCACGAGTACAGCCTATGAGCATTCTTCCATTCCACCCCTTCGAGACATGGCCGATGCAGCCAGTAAAGGAACACGTGACCTCACGCTCAGCAGCACAACGCCATAGCGACTCAGTAGCCGCAGAAGTGGCAGTATACGAAAGAGAACTTCGAGAAATGTAAAATATTCAAATCAAATTCACGGAGCGGGGTAGTTGTACAGAGTGTTGATTGCGCTATCCTGGCAGCAGCCTGGCCGTAACATCGACAGATACTTACAAAACACCTTACACTTGACGTATGTGACGTATGTCACCTTTTGTTCGTGATTTCAGTGCTGCTTCGCCAATCTACTTGATTGCATACACGACAGTGCTAACGTTCACTGCAAGATAACGTAGGCTGCTTGAGTATCACGCCCTAGCTCCCCATTGGGAGCTTTGTTTGTGGGTGCATCTGCACCGCAAGTGGAGCTCGTTCTTTACTTCATAAACACTACTCGGTGCTATTACTGTGAGCTGCGTCATACAAGCGGTGACCTTCTTCAAGAGCAGATGCACAAAAATTGGTTTTCGAGTTCATCGGGCCTTCAAAACCACAGTGCAGGATCACTGGGAGTGCCGTGTGCAGGCGCACATGGCGCTCCCAGTGGTTTCAGTTTCGGTATTGGCAATAAAGCGTCGCCACGACACTAGTAGCCAATGTGAAATTCCGTAACTTTTTCATATGTGGCTCTATCTTTTCAAGCCACATAACAATAAAGTGATGCAGTTATGTGTAGAAATAAAATGTGTTTTCGGCTATTTTCTTTTTTGGCGGGCTGTATCTTTATGTAGTCGCTTCATTTCTTGGGCAACGGGCGGTGCTTTCGCTCTTATCGCTTCGGCTGCCGTTCTCTTCGTAAGCTCCTGCCTCTGCCTATGCATGTGCAGGCTTGTTTCGTATGCTCTGCAGTTAAAAAGTTTTTCTCTGTGGCCGCGGACGTTGCGGCAATGTCGGCAATATTGAGGAAAGGGCCCAAGGTGTGCTGCGCGTCTGTATGGTTTGGCAACTCGGGCAGGAACAGCAGGGCAAAATTTTCCGTTTCGCGGCGGACAAGAGGTAAGCACACTTTTATATGCAGTCGTTAGGAAGAAACAAGCGTTATCCTTATCAAAACAGCTATAGGACGAAACGAAAGGCCTTCCGCGGCTGCTTTCTAGTAAATATCTTTTTTTGGTTTGGCGCGGCTCATTTTTTCTGCGGTATTGTAAGAAACTGAAGCTACTTGTTGACAGTTGTTCACGAGCCAATTGATGCTAGCTGACGCGTGGACAAAAATTTCACTTTGGTATATGTTGGTGCTTGCTCGTCATTTCTTTGCCACGAGTAGAAAACTTGCTGTTTACATCTGCCGGAGATATTTGAATGCTCGCTGCACAAAATGGTTAAGCTGGAGAGCATTCTGGTGACCAGTTCTTTGGTTGTTACATTACCGTCTTTATGAATGCAGTAAAACAAATCAATTACGTAGCAGTCATTGTTTGCGTTTTGAATTACAAGAAGTTCGAGTTGCCTGCGCGATGGCCAAGATGCGCTTCTCCTTTCAATCTGTACCTAGAAAAACTTTCGTTTCCTTTAAGCAGAATTACGATACCTACTCTTGCCCTTGGGCTCTTCGGTGAAGCATTGCTATTCTATCACCAATGTTTTTGTCTTGGTTCCGCTTTATCTTTCTTGTATATTCTTTATTTTTCATATCGTTACTGGTATAGCATGGCCGCATTTTCCTGCGCTTACAGCTTTTGATAACACTGTCACTGCCCTCATCTGACGGACCGATGATTTATAGAAAAAAGAAACACCAAGAAGCGTTACTGCGCAGCATCTGGTAGACATCGCGGAATTATCAGTCTGTCATCGTGACATATAAAGGCCGTTTCTTTTGGTGACGTCTTCAGTCGCGCTCAAAGATGCCACAGCGGTTAACAGTGGACGAAAGGAGGGAGCTAATGGGCTTAAGGAATGCATCAATCTCTCAAAGGAAAATTGCTGCCGTGGTAGGCCGTCCACAAAAAAAAAAAAAACTACAAATCGCATCTGGAAACATTATTTCAGAGAGAACCGTATAGCGAATGCACCTCACGCTCGCAGTCCCAGGAAAACGACTGAAGACGAAGACCACCTTCTCGTAGTTTCAGTCATCCAAGACCCCTTCATAACAGAAAAAAAAAAAAATTCCGAGCAGCTCGGTGTTGACGTCAGACTGCCCGCTATCCGAAGGCGACTTCATGAGGCTGGACTGAAGAGCCATGTCGCCGCATGAAAGCTTGTTCTTACGGTAGCTCACCTTCAGAAACGGTTGGAATTCGCTAACCGTCGCAGAAACTGAACAACCCACCAATGGCAGCAAGTGAAATTCAGTGATGAGTCCACGTTTTCCACTTGGAATCAGCACCTTCGCGTCTGGAGGGTCGTCTGTTCCCGGTAAGACAGGCATGCGCATGCCTTTTGAGCATTTTGAAATTTACTTCCTTTTTTTCTTTCCGGCAGTTACGACGAGAACAACGTCCGGAGCTTCACTGCCAGCGGACCTGTCTCCGTAAATGTGTGGCATGCCGTGAGCTACGCAGGTCTTGGCCCGCACATTTCAAGGAGGCTGACAGCTGAAGCCTACAAAGAAATTTGTGACACCGTTTTCCTTCCGCATGCAATTAATGGACCCTTTCCAGATGGCTGCTTTATTTTCAGCATTACGGGTGCCCCGCACACACAGCATCTGTTGTGCAGGAGTACCTGAACAGCAATGTCATCGCACAGCTGTAGTGGCCGCCTCGGAGTCTGGACCTCAACGTAATTGAAAACATTTCGGACATTAGGAACACCAATCTGGCTCGCGGGCATCTGGAAACAGGGAATCCTGAAACGTTGTGGCAAGCAGTGGAAGCAGAATGGAATCGAATTCGTGAAGACGCGGCAATTGCAGAGTCGCTCTACGTATCATTGCCCAGAAGTATTGAAGAGCTACAAAGACAAGGAGCGTACCCTATCAAGTACTGAAGGCATGTCGACACAGTTCTGAAGCTGGCAGTATCAGCAGACCTTAGGTTCCATGTTAGGGGCAAGTGCGAAGTTCCTGGAATAACTCTTCTTGCAATAAATAAAGTATTCAGAACTGTTATGCCCTATTTCTTCTGACTCTGTAAAATCAAATTTTGCCACTGCAGGCAAATAGTAGAAATGAACGGCAGGGTTAAACAGTCAAACAGTTGATAATAGTATAATAGCGCATTTGCAACATAAGGAAGGCGCAGTGGATGTGACCCTCGTTTTCGTGGACACCTGAACCGGGGAGGGAAAAGAAGCACAGAGAAATTGCGTAGTGGAGGGTATAGCGGAACAGTTATGAGGGCACTTGTCACTGTTTTGTGCTGCTAATGCGTATGTGTTGATAGGACATGGCATATATGAGTAATTGATATTTATTCAATTGACTTAGGCAATACCAATTATGAGTGCTCAGTAACCGCCATCCTTCCCATTTGCACCACTCTCGTACCTCCCTAACAAGAGTAGCAGACACCGTGCTTCACTTCGCTGTATTTCTTGCGACGTGCACACGCGAAGTCAACTGTGTGCACGGACAACGACCTCTCGCTGCTGGAGTTGGAGGAGCAGGCATTCAACTGCATGTAACTTGTGCCAGGAAGTCGATATTTCTGCGGTTAAGCTTAGCGGCGTCAACACGCTAGCCTCCCCATCGGTGGCCGCGTCTCCCGTCATGATAGATTCCGATGCGGTCGTGGACGGGACCACCCTCCTCGGCTCCAAGGCGGTCATTGACCTGACCCCCCTTCGCGGCCTTCTCCTTCAGGCGCTTGAGGGAGTATCCCACCTCAGCGATGCAGTGGCGCAGCTGCGGAACGATAACGCGCGGTCGCGCAGGGAAAGTGAGCAGGCACCCGCACAACAAGCGAAAGCTATGGGCGCTCTTCAAGCCGAGGTGTGCGTTCTACAAGACAAGCTTACCAAAGAGCGCAAGCCGTCATCGCCCACTGCTGCCGCACCGCCGGCGCACCCGTCCAAGGCAACGACGTATGCTGTGCAGACGGCTTTGTCGAAGACCGCTGACCATCTGCCACGCTTACCTCCTGCCCTGGATCGGCCTGCTTCGTCAGAGGCTGCCACTGCTGACCAGTTGCTGTACCTACCGGCTTCAGTGGACCAGTCACCTACCAGTCAGCCAACGTTGAAGCGAAAGTCAACACTCAGTGCTGGATGCTCTGACACTGCTAGGATTGTTGCTGCTTCTCGTTCTGAGCGTCATCAGGCTATCTTTGTGACAAAGCTTGCGCGTGACACCCATCCCTTACAGCCCGCCGCCCACCTATAAGCACTTGGTGCAAATCCCCTGTTCTGCATGCGACTAAAAACCAAGTACGATTGCTACGCGTCATTTTATGTGTCTGTTGATGAAGACCGCTATCAGCGTCTAAGGGATCAATCACTGTGGCCGCGCTCTTGCTTTTACAAGCCGCTTAGAGGAGAACCTTACGATACTATGATATTTAAAAATGTTCACCGAGATGAAAAAAAGGATCAGTGATGTGAGCGTTTTCTATCCTAATGTTCGCAGATTACGCACAAAGGTCAACGAATTTTTCCCCAATGTCATCTCATCTTGTTTCCCCATCATTGCCTTAGCATAGACCTGGTTTTGCCCTGAAATATCTCCTAGTGCATAGTTGACGCAAACTTATCAAGTTTTCCGAAGAGAGCGTAATCCTTCTTCAGCGAAATCAAAGGGCTGTGGGGTCCTGATTGCGGTCAATCAATCATTCAGATCTTTTCAGCGCCTTGATTTAGGACGTGCAACGGAATGTGTTTGCGCGGAGATTTTTTGGTGCTGGCAGTAATAAGCTATTAGTATGGAATTTCTATGTTGCGCCTCATATGAATATTGAGATGTACATGACTATTCAGCCGCTATTAAAATTGTTATATCAGCCCACGCTAACCATACCATAGTCATAATGGCCAGGAAATGCTCGACGTATTAAAATCGACTAACTGGTGAAATTTCAACCCATTCTTTTTATGTGCCAAGTGCAACTCGTTACTTGATCTTATATCTTTTACATCTCTGTGCCGATTTAACAATATTTTGAATTCTTGTGGCAATGTACTAGACCTATGCCTTAGTAACGCAGAAGCTGTGAATGTGTGCTATGGCGACTTTCCCCTTGTTAAGCCAGATAAATATCATCCTCCGCTTCATATTTCATTGCAATTCGCGATACCTAGTAGCAGGAGATTAAAGGACACAGCACTACCTCGGTTTCTTAACTTCTGAAGCCTAGATTGCGTGGGTCTTTACCACTACCTTAATAATGCAGACTGGTCTTCAGTAGTAGAACTAGGAGATGTTAATGACTAAGTCACGGTATTCACGAATATTATTCACGATGGAATGTAGAACTTTACGCCATTAAAGGTGCTAAAGGCTCTAAATTTTTCCACTGGTATTTTGTTGAACTGAAAATAGATTTGAAGCTTAAACACCCTGCTCACAGGAAGGCACAGCGTAGAAACCAGGAACACTGACAGAGAGATCTTAAAATTTACAGGGCACTCTCTAAACGTATTTACAAGCGTGATAACTCCATATATATAGCACGTGTGGAAGCTAGTACTTCTAAAAATTCAGAGTATTTTTGGAGACACGTTCGTGAACAATCATCCAACAATACGCAATAATATACCTCTCTACTCAGCGGCGAGAACCAACCTGTTCCAGATGTCGCCGGCACCTTCGCTTTATGCTTCGGATCTGTGTACGGTGAAGGGTACAGTGACGGAGCTAGTGTGCTTTCAAATCACCCTTTCCTGGATTCAAGTCTATGGGTCTCAGAGGAACCTGTCTTTAAGATCATCAGACGCTTAAAACCGGCGTTTTCATGTGGTCCTGGCGACATTCCACCTGTTTTGATTAAGACGTATGGGTCCTCGCCTGTTCCAGTGCTTACTTGTATATTTAATTATGCTTTAAAGACGAATATATTTCCAAAGGCTTGGAAAATTGCGTGGGGGGGTTCCCGTCTTTAGAGAGAGAGAGAGAGAGAGAGAGAGGAAAGGGGAAAGGCAGGGAGGTTAACCAGAGAAAAGGATCCGGTTGGCTACCCTACGCTGGGGAGAGAGGGGAGGGGGCGGTAAAGTGGTAACAAAGTAGAGATAAGGAAAGGAAGGAGCATAGAAGCACAATCACAATCGGTCACTGTCACCGAATACTGTCATCGCACAGCACAGTGACACTTGCAGCACTATCACCATCTGTTCAGGCTACAGCCGCCTGTCCAATTCTGTCGCCCTTAAAAACCGCAACAGTGCCCTCGTCGCCCTCTGCTGCGATGGCTTATGATGGCGGTATTTTAAAATAAGTTCCTCTGTGAGAGGTCTTTGGTCAAAGCGCGCTATAGTGGTTGCGAGTGATTGTCTCTATAAATTATATCGAGGACAGTCACAAAGAAGGTGTTGAAAAGTCTCCTCGTTACCACAGTCCTCGTACGAGGCGTCGTCGTAAGTAAGGGGTAAACACTGCTGCGAGTATCTACAAGCCTATTTATCTCCTATGCGCAGCATGCAAATTATTCGAGTAATTTGATCGTCTATTAAACATACTATCATTCCTCTGCAGCACGAATTCCTATCGGGATGCTCCACAACTACCAACCTCGTTAGCTTCATGATGCATGCCTCTCAAGCAGTGTGTAAGAGAGGACAGCTGAATGTCATTTCTTTTAACCTCAGTAAGGCGTTTGACATTGTATGCCACAAAATACTCCTTCAGAAGTTGGCACAACTTGATGTACACCACTCTGTCATGCGCTGATAAGACGGTACTACACGACCGGTAAGTGCTACGTTAGCATAAATGGTGCGTTGTCAGAACTTTATGCGGTCAGAAGTCGAGTTCCTCAAAGTTCTGTACTGTGCCCTCTTCTTTTCTTGCTGTTTATGAACGTTTTAGTAGTCATTCAAAGCTCTTCAATTTTGTTATATGCTGATGACGCGGAACTTTCCAAAGCGGTAAAGAAATGGTAATGCTTACGCCGCTCTTCAGAAGGACATTGTGAATTTAGCGTCATGCTGTGCTGGAAACAAGCTTGTCATAAGTGCATCCAAAACGAAAGTTGTTAGCTTCACGCCGAAGACTAACATGATTTTATTTCCCTGTAGCGTTGAAGACGTTCTTCTTCCAAGTGCTCAGGGAACAAAGAACCTTGGAGGGGACTTCGATAGCTCTCTGAGTTTATCGCCCCAAGCACAACAGACCAGGCAGCGTACACTACGAACGCTCGGCACAATATATCTGGTGACGGGAGACTTCAAACAACCTGGGCCATTTATAACTTTATATAAGAGCGTATGCCTTCCAGCTCTTGCGTACGCCTCCGTGGTTTGGGGCGGCACTTGTAGGTCAAATTGTGAACTTCTCAAATATGTGCAAAAAAAGTTCCCATCTATATTTAAACATTGAATCTGTCAAAAGCCTTCCATCTTCATGGAGTTATAATACAGACACTCACGTTGCCTACCCTCAACTGTAGACGCAACATAGTGGATGTTCTTTTTCTCCACAAGTTAATACATGGAAAAATCTGCTGCTCGCAGTCGCTTTCTAGTGTGCGCTTTTACATTCCGCAGAAAGGCACAAGGAAACAGCGCGCCATAAAAATTGTGGGGTTTTACGTGCCAAAACCACTTTCTGATTATGAGGCACGCCGTAGTGGAGGACTCCGGAAATTTCGACCACCTGGGGTTCTTTAACGTGCACTTAAATCGAAGTACACAGGTGTTTTCGCATTTCGGCCCCATCGAAATGCGGACGCCGTGGCCGGGATTTGATCCAGCGACCTCGTGCTCAGCAGCACAACCATAGCCACTGAGCAACCACGGCGGGTAAACAGCGCGCCTTTCAGCCTTCAGATTTTTGTTACCATCTATCTAGAGTGCAAGCGACATATAACGCCCATTCAGAGTGTTTGGATGTCTCCAAACCTAATTTTAATATTTTCCTGAAAGTAGTTGGAGAAATTTCAATAACTGAACAAAAACTCTCATATATGTTGTGTATTCCGTCATTCTGTAATCTTCTTTCTCTTTTTCCACTACTGCTTTTTATTCTCTTGGTGTACACATTTTATGCTCTGTTATAATGTGTATTTTCGAATTTCTTTTTATGTGTGCGCGCGTGTGTGTGTGTGGGCGTGCAGTGTTGTGTCCAGTGCGCCATCACCAAGACACTTGAGGTTGTTTCTGGGCACTTTAATAAAGGCACCTTTGATTAATTTGATTGAGTGATGATTATTAAGATAATAGGAGATTATGTTGGGGAATCGACATGGGACCGTTGTAGCAACCGGCCGGTTTATCATGTGGGTATGTATGTATGCATGCATGCATGCATGCATGCATGTATGTATGTATGTATGTATGTATGTATGTATGTATGTATGTATGTATGTATGTATGTATGTATGTATGTATGTATGTATGTATGTATGCATTCATGCATGCATGCATGCATGTATGCATGTATGTATGTGTGTATGTGTGTATGTGTGTATGTGTGTATGTATGTATGTATGTATGTATGTATGTATGTATGCATGTATGTATGTAACTGTCATTTAACGTGCCTTGAGAAACCAGAGGATAGAGCGTTGTTTATGGGACGACTTCACGCTCTGTACCGCTCGTGCATAACGCCGAAAGAAACTTTAGAACTCATGCCATGCCTTGCTTAGCCGAAACACTCGCCCAAAGCCAAGAGGCGCGACCTTCTGGCATGCTAAGCAAGCAACTTTATTTCTTCTCGCTCTTTTTGTGAGCAGCCTCGTAAGATGTATACGATCGCTCGAAGTCACTGAATGTTTCATTACCGGGCGCGACAGGCCACGGTGCACGGCCTCTAATTAAACTCCCGCCGTCGGACAGCATACCTTACGACGAGAAATTAAAGTCGATTTATCTCTCCTGATCCAAATGGGCACCAGCATTTTTATTCTACTGGCTATTAATATTCCTGCCGCGTGTCCCGGGGCTCCCTTCTCCCCCTTTTTCTTTAATTGCTTTAGGTCTTCCTGGCCGTTATTATTTCTACACTTTTACTTAGTCTTTCATACACGTCTCTGTTGTGACTGTCTGTATTACTCTATCGCCTGGTCACAGCTGGTCGTACGATGTCTGTTACGTTAGGCTTCATCTGTTCGACACTGCCATTGATGTTGGGACTGCTTTTCCCAATCTTTCCTTTTTCTTTTTATTCAGATAGGCTGTTATGGTCTCACTCCCGTGGTCGTTTTGATGTATGCCGGATCCGCCGGAATCTGTCCCTGAAATCCCAGAGGGAGTTGCTAGGACGTTATCAAGTAACAAAAAAAAAATCACTTTGCCCAGTAATGTCTCAGAACACCGGACGCACAGATTGCCAGGCGAAGATCGTACCTCTGAGCCACGCCGCCAACACTGCAGTAAATAGTACTGTGATTGGCTAGACGTGAACGGCACGGTAGGAAAGAGGGGGAACAAAAAAGGTCGTGTCTGTCTACTTTTTCACCATTGGGGAGCGCCACCTAGAGGGAGAGAAAGGAACAAATTAAGGTCAAAGAAGTTAACAGGAGAAAAAAAAGTATCGTTTACTACCCTGCACGGGCAAAAATGGAAAAGAGAAAAAAGATAAAAAAAGGGCAAAAGATGAGTATAGGAGCTACCTAAATATACAATAAAGGCTTCAACTACTGACTGACTTTCGCAAGGTGCGCAAAGCGCACAAAAATTGCCAATAGAAAATGTTCGTGCTATTTGACTGACTTAATGTTTCTTATCGAAAGAAGATTGCTCGTACCACATCTGGGAATATGTTGCATCAGGTACCACAGGAAATGGCAAGACTTACTGCGCAACACTTTAAAAAATACGGTGCCAACTATCGTGGCACCGTTTCGCGTTATGGGCGAAACATTTTTTTTCATCCGATCGGTTTCTTAACCTGCATGCCTCGTACTCATCATTTTAGTTCAGTTCAGTTTCAGTTCAGTTTATTGTCCTTAAAGACCCCCGGAGGGGGTATTACATAAGGGGTGGGTTTAACATGAGTTCCACATTTGGTACACTTCATAAGTTATATTCAAAGTGATCAATCACACGCTGTAGGAATGAAGACAGGCAAGTGATGCTAACAATGTCAGCAGGAAGGCCGTTCCAGTCTTTAGCTGCTCGAGGAATGAATGAGGCGGAAAAATGAGTGGTTCGGGCACGCGGCCGTGCGACTTGCTGCGGATGACTGGTGCGGTGAGAGATGCGTGCCGCAGGAACGATGTATGGCGCATGATGAAGGGTACTGAAAAAGAACTTGGGACAGAGCTCAAGACTAGCAATGCGTCGGCGATTAGATAGTAATGTTAGTCCGGATTGTGTTTTAAGGGCGGAAATACTGACATCATATGAATATTGTGAGTGAATGAACCTAGTAGCGCGGTTCTGAACCGATTCAAGTGAGGTGATAAGGTATGTTTGGTGCGGGCTCCAGATGGCAGATGCATATTCAAGTTTTGCCCGAACAAGGGACTTGTAGGCAAGCAGTTTTACGTTTTGAGGTGCCTGGCGGAGATTACGTTTTAAAAAACCTAGTGTTTTATTAGCAGACGATATGATGTTAGAAATATGTTTATGCCAGGACAGATCATTGCATACAGTGACACCTAGGTATTTATAGGCATGCTTCTAATTTGGTAGGGAAATACCAGGGGATTACTGCTACGAGTGAAAGACATAACTTTACATTTTTGTACATTAAGTTTCGTTAACCAATCGTCACACCATGTTAGTATGTTGGTGAGGTCTTTCTGCAGGGCTGTTTGATTGCTGGTGTTACGTACAGTTCGATAAATGGTGCGATAATTGGATAAACGTGTGAACGCCAAGCGTTCGCACGTTTGACGACAAAAAAAAAATGCATGTTAAATTAAATTATGGGGTCTAACGTGCCAAAACCACTTTCTGATTATGAGGCACGCCGTAGTGGAGGACTCCGGAAATTTCGACCACCTGGGATTCTTTAACGTGCACCTAAATCTAAGTACACGGGTCTTTTCGCATTTCGCCCCCATCGAAATGCGGCCGCCGCGGCCGGGATTCGATCCCGCGACCTCGTGCTCAGCAGCCCAACACCATAGCCACTGAGCAACCACGGCGGGTAAGAAGCATGTAGGATTCCTTTTTTTATTATTGCGGTAGCAATTATATGGACACTCCAGGCGTATTTCTGCCATCGCCGTGAGGTCCCACATGAGTGAAAGCGTGTGAGGGTGAACCGGCAAACGCGGTTCGCTCTCGTGTGCCCGAGCGAGGAACGCGGCCCGGATGCGTGCCCTCTCCTGTGGCGCGCGAGACAGGGGGGTGAGGCGAGGGTAGCTTCTCCGGCGGCTACTACGCTGCCTCGATGTCCTCCTCGCCCTCCCCTTCGTACAGAGTAGAGACAACCGCAGCGTCTACTACGGCATTGGACACGTGAATCGTGGACGCCGTAGGGACGCGTTGCCGGTGTTCGTGTGTCTTGAAAGCGATCTGCGACGTGACTAAAGTGTGCGCCCACTAGAGTGTACTGGATTCTAGTACACTCTAGCGCCTACGCGGGCATCATCTTCAAAGCGATCTGTGATGTTTGCAGAGTGCGCTTGGTGCCGGTAGCTTCGTATGCGCTGTGCGTTCGACTTTTCGTTCGTGCTGAAGCGAGGCATGCATGAAGGTCAATTCGCTTGCTGCTGCCGCGATGCCCCACCCCACAATTTTCACAGCCAGTTTCCGTGCTCATCAAGTGAGATGGCTCCATGTTTACCTGTGCACGCGTGACACCGAGCTGGTTAACTTAGTTAAAACATTTGGACGGGCTAGTTGGTTTGAATCAATGGTAGCATGTGGAAGCGCGTCTGAACAATTGAGGACGTAGGAAGAAGCAGACACACAAAGATAGCCCTGTCTCTGTTTGTTTCTTTCGAATTTCTCGTTGAATCACGCTTACACATTCTGTCATTGTCAACTTAGTTAGTAAGCGAATGTATACAAGTTTATACGGCTGATAAAACTACTATCTATACTTGTTACAGCTATCTACTAATTTGCTCTCGCAATCGGTGCTTCGTCTTTCGGGGGAAATGCGATTTTCTTTTTTTTTTTTTGCGTTTCAACGTAACAACGCGCTCCTCCGGCTGTGCTCCCGTAATCCCTTGGGGAACCTGTCGCTGTCTAAGATGCTAGCTAAGGCTTAGTCCTTCTTCATGGAAGGCAGAATTTAATTTCACTGGGCTGTAACACTGCCCTGCCGCCCCTGTATAGAACTTACCCACTAACAGAACATTCGCGCATTTCGATTCTTCAGATTCGCTTTGGAGGAACTCGCTCGTGAATATTCATGACCTGGTCCAGAGTCTTCTAAATATTAGCCGTACGTGACGGCAAGAATAATAAGGTAGCCATGCCGCCGCCCGTCGCCGTTCTACCATTGGCATCAACGCTGCGGCTGTCGTGACACACGCCATCGCTGTAATCTATTTTTGTTTATGCGTACCTCAAAGGCCCGAAGGCATTACGTGAGGTGTAGTTATGACAATGACAGTAATACTCACACAAACACCTTGTTCCGTCCGGTGATGCTTTACGGAACTTCAAACAATACCGCAGCGTATAGCCAGCTACCGGGAAAAAGCTTCTCATAACATCAACTCCCGTACTGCGTCGGATTTGCATAATTTTTTTCTTCCTGTGCTTACATTTATTGTTTCTCTAGAATTATTGCGGCTGTTCTGTTTGCCAGTTCAGCCATCACGGCTATTTTAGACGAAGTGAAGAGTTTATTTCTTGAAAACAGTTCATAAGATGCTGCCAAAGCTTTGTAAATATTGGCGCGAAGGTTCTCGTTTGGTTTCCTATTATTACCATGTTTTTGCCCTTCTGACTTCCCTGAAAGGTCGTGGTCTAGCACGATGAAACTTATGTGGCAGCGAATCCACGGTAGAGACTGTGCTCCTCGTTTTCTTGCCAGCTTGTTTCGGTTGACGCACTCTGTTGTGTTGTCTGTGTTCCCGCTTGCGGATACTGATGTGCATGTTCGGTCTTCGTAAACCTTAAGATGTCGCAGTAAAGAATGAACAATTCAGGCAACAACTTGATTCGGGCGGGTTGGTTCATCTTGAAGGGTTATTGACGCAGCGCAGTGGACGAGTAGGCAAAAAAACACACACAACAACACTAGCGGCGTTCTTTTCTTTCTTCTTCCTTTTTTGATAATAGGATAAAGCCCTGTGAAGGAGAAATCTGTAGTGGCAACAACTTGCCTTTGGGGGCTCATCCCTTCGTGCTGCTTTAATACACCTTCAATTGAACATCAACCAACTCTCCCAAACCAAATAGTTACTACTACATATTTCTTTTATACTGGACTCTGTCCTATCATAAAAGAGAGGAAAAAAAGTCAGTCCTAGTCCTGTTGTGCGTTTTTTCGTTCGCGTCCAATCGCGCTGCTTCAATATACCTTCAGTTCGGGGAAGCATCGTTGGAAAAGCTTTGTGACGTTACTGATTTATTTCTATGACACAAGCATTTTTATTTACGCACATAGAACAGTTTCGCAGTACACTAGGGGCAACAGCAGTCGTATAAAAGATATGAAAAATATTTCATTGACGCGAAAGAAAGCGATATCTGGCGGTATATATATATATATTATTAGCGGCTGCTTTTGCGCAGCTGACAGAAGGTACTCGAAGAACAATAAGGTGCAGCTGCCTCATTATGCAGAAAAGAAAAAAAAATAATGAGCAGAATCGTGCGTTTCGCAGCGCCGTTTCCGCCTGGTTGGGCACTCTGATTAGGAAACTAATTTGCTTCGGCGCTTGCGCATGCGTGCTCGATTTGTTGCTTACCTCCTTAAGGCCTCGCAACTAATTTCCACAATGTTTCACCAATTTGAGCTTTGTGCCACAGGCGTCCTTTTCTTTCTGTTGATTATTTAGTTATTTTTCACTCTTCAGTAAATATAGCGAATGAAGTTGCGTTTGTGTGACAATGGTCTCCGGACTCGCTAATGCCACGGCAAACAAGCGCAGGTATATATGATTCTGTATTCACAAATAGCAGCACAATCGCTCCGCAAGCTATTAGGCTTGGTTTTCGAGGTTTAGATAATGATTGTCTTGTACTTTGATGAATGTAGTGTTTTGTGGCGCAAGGGCCAAGTGTGGCCAAAAGCGCCAGGCCGATGGTAATGCGTTCGCAATGGAGCTATGAATAACGAAGGGCAGATGTTACGGTGGCTGTAAAGGGGCCTAAAAACAGTCGCTCTAAAGTGCATAAAACTTATACAAGGTAAAATTATGCCGATGGTTAATGGGCTGTACAATGAACACGAAATACACATTGTGAGATAATGATGATATAGTCAAATATCTCACAGATATACTTTTTGCAAGAAGCACTACTGCCTTAAGAGGAAGCTTTAGCTTGGGCCCAACTCCGACGCGGCCTATTCAAATACATGTAAAACGCAAGAACGTTTTTATGAGATAACCCCTGGACCGATTTTAATTAAATTTGTTGCATTTGAAAGAGCAAGTTAAATTCTAGTGACTGTTGGAAGCGCAATTTCTATTTAGAGCTTCAATTTTCTTAAAACGATTTTCAAATACTTGACCATTTGAAAAAAATAGAAACACGAAGTCATAGCTTTGCATTAAGAACTGATATCGCGGTTCTGTAAAGGGCGTCCATTAGATCATTCAAATCGGGCGAATTCAATGTCATTCTACATCTTACGTGAATTTGTTACATGGTTTACAAGGGTATTGTAAAAGTTTTATTTCCCTATTACTGAATTCTTTATATTCATGTGTAACATATCAATTTTGTTCGCTTTAGATGTTCTGTTAGATGCAATTCACTGAATTGTATTATCATTTTTCGTTGTTGAGTTACAGAGTTGTAAACTTGATAGTTTCATTCTTTGAAAATTTTCGATTTTTGCCAATTTCTAATAAAAAATTGACGACTTAACTCAAAAATTCGCAACCAACAGTCACTAGATTTTAAGTTTTTCTTTTAAATACAAAAACTTCGTCAAATTTGGTGCAGTGGTTGCCGAGAAAAACGAATTCTCCTTTTACATGTATTTGGCTAGGAGCACCCGAGCTAAAGCTTCCTCTTAACAGAGTCCTTGGGATGCAAGTGCCTGTAGGCGTGTGCTATGCAAGTGAGTGAGTGTCAACTTTATTATTAGAAGAAGTAAGGGATAAGGGAGGCTAAGCTACGTAGGCTTCCAGGTTGTGCTTCACGATGGAGTCTTCAGCTCGTGCCAGGACCCGTGTTTGGATGTCTCGGTCGGTGCTGGAGAGAAGGGCCTCCCATTGTTCGTCGGTGGGAGGTGGCGAGACGAGGTCGGCGGGCGGTGGGTCTTTCGGGCAGCCCCAGAGGATGTGGTTTAAGGAGGCAACGTCACCGCACAGGCAGCAGCGTGGATCAATGACACCAGGGTGAATGTGCAAATACACTAGGGGGCACGGAAAGGTGCGGGTCTGGAGGCGACGCCAGGCGATCGCGGACCGCTTGGGAAGACTGCCATGTGGGGGTGGGTAGGCGTACCGTTCGAGGCGATAGTGCTGGGTAATGTCGTGGTAGGTGACCAGGGGCTCCGGCACCGGGGCGTCCGACGCGGAGGGGCCCACCGCTCGGTCAACGAATCCTCGAGCGTGTTGGTGAGCCGACTCGTTGCCGGGGTGACCCGAGTGGGCGGGGACCCAGACCAGTTCAATGTGACACGGTTCGTCCTCCAGTAGAAGTGGGCGAAGGAGCCGTAAGGTGGTAGGCGAGACGAGACCTCGGGCGAAATTGGAGATGGCGTGCTTGGAGTCGTAGAGTATGACGCTGGCGTCGGTCGAGGTGGCGGCTAAAGCGATGGCCGCCTCCTCAGCCTAGACGACGTAGGGCGTTCGAACGGTGGCGGCCGTGATTGTCGGCCCCGAGGGTGGCGAAGAGGGCGAGACGGAGACGACTGCGAAGGCGTCCCCGGGCGAGGCGTATCGGGCCGCATCCACGTAGGCGATGGCTGGGTGGTCGGCGTACTTGGCGTGAAGCATGGCCGCACGGGCTTGGCGACGGGCGTCGTGGTGTCCCGCGAGCATATTCTTGGGTAGCGGCTTGATGGAAAAGGCTGCCCGAAGAGCATGCGGTAGTGATACCAGGCCTGGCGGGTGAGAAGAGGTGTCATGACCGATGGAAGAGAGGATGTAGCGATGTGCTATGCAAGACTACCATCACAGCGGCATCCTCTAGAAAGAGGATGTGTTATGAACTTCTGGTGCTAAAAACTTGCAAGTCGACTTCGTTCAAGAAAACCAAAACTACGTTGGCGTCAAAGAACGGTTCTTCACTAAGAAACATTGCTGGATGGAGAGAGGTGTGCTGGCGATATACAAGAGGAAAATGTCTCTTTCTCTCAGCTTCGGCTTCCCGACACTCCAGGAGGACGTGGAGAACGCTCACCCTTCCACCACATCTACCACACGTCGGAGGCTCATTTCCGGTCAGTAAAAAATTGTGTGTGTCATAGGTGTGTCCTATCTTGAGTCGACAGAATAGGACATCAATTCGTTGTGTTTTCGTTTTCTGGGGCCAGTAACGTAACTTTGGCTTAATCAAGTGAAGCTTATTCGTAGTTTCCATGTCCCACAAGCGTTGCCAGTGACTTCGCAGATTCTTCCGTAAGAGAGGCTTCAGATCTGTGACAGGGACAGCAGCCGTAGGAATAATAGCTTGCGAGGTGAGTGATCTAGCCATTTCGTCGGTTAGTACATTCTCCTCGATGCCTCTATAGCCAGGTACCCAGCATATAATGACATGCTGGTTAGATATATACGCTCTACAGAGAATGGAATAGAACTCAGTAAGTACAAGGTTTTTGTGTTTACAGAGTGACTTCAAGGCTTTTACGACGCTGAAGGAGTCTGTAAATATAATTGTTTTTTGAAGATTTGATTTTCTTATATGTTTCACAGCCAACAATAGTGCATGGGCCTGAGCCGTAAATATACGTGTTTCAGGGTGTAGTACACCGGATTCCGAGAAGGATGGACCATGGCTGCGTAGGACACCCCGGCATGCGACTTAGAAGCGTCTGTGTAAAACTCTGTGCACGAGTACTTGCACTGGAGCTCCAAGAAATGCATTTTGATATGTGTCTCCGGCGCATGTTTAGTGATCTCTACAAAGGATGTGTCACACTCTATCAGCTGCCACTGCCATGGCGGTAACAGTTTCGTTGGAGCCATAAGACAATGTTCAAGCACCGGAACACCCATTTCCTCACTGAGGTTCCTTGCACGCAGAGAGAACGGTCTTCTCGCTGCAGGTCGCTCATTGAAGAGTGCGGCATTGGTCATATCGTTTATGCATGAATAAGAGGGGTGTTCGCGGTTAGAATTTACTTTGAGGAAATATGTAAAACTGCTATATGATCTCTGAAAATGGAGTGACCATACATTTGCTTCTGCATAAAGGCTTTGTACGAAGCTCGTCCTGAAGGCTCCGACCACGAGGCGAATTCGTAAATGATGGGCAGGATCCAACATCTTTAAAACACTTGGTGTAGCGGACTGATATACTATAGCGCCGTAGTCAAGACGTGAGCCGACAAGACACCTATACAAGTTCAAAAGACATTTCCTGTCACTGCCCCATGTTGTACTTGATAGAAGTTTCAATAAGTTCATTGTTTTGAGGCACTTAGCCTTCAAGTATTTAATATGCGGGATGAATGACAGTTTCGAGTCCAATATGATGCCGAGGAACTTGTGCTATTCCTCTCTTATTCGTGAAAATAACACAGGTACTTTTCTGTGGGCTCAACCTAAAACCGTTTTTTTTTCAGCCCATTTTGCCACTTTATTTAAGGCATGCTGGACATGTCGTTCGCAGATGGTTAAGTTGCACGATTTAAAACCAAGCTGCATATCATCTACATATACAGAGTATGACATTGTTCGTGGGATAGCCATGCCCAAAGAATTCATTTTCACAATAAAGAGTGTGCAGCTTAGCACACCACCTTGTGGAACACCAGTTTCCTGGGTGAGGGACCTTGACAAGGCACGGCCCACCCTAACACGAAATGTGCGGTTAGAAAGGTAACTTTCAATGATACTTAACATACTCCCACGGATACCCATAGCGGAAAGGTCTCGAATAATACCGAAGCGCCATGTGGTGTCGTATGCTTTCTCCAAATCAAGAAATACGGAGAGAAAAAGCCGTTTGTGCGTGAAGGCATCCCTTATATTTGCCTCAATGCGTGCAAGGGGATCTGCGGTCGACCTACCTTCTCTGAAACCACATTGGTAAGGATCTAGTAGTCTATTGCTCTCAAGGATATAGATTAGGCGCCGGTTTATCATCTTTTCAAAGAGCTCGCAGAAACAGCTTGTCAAAGCGATAGGCCTATAACTACTAGTTAAGGACGGGTCCTTACCTTGTTTGAGTATCGGTATTATTACAGCTTCTTTGCAAGAAGATGGAATATACCCAGTGGCCCACATGAGATTAAAAAGTGAGAGGAGTGTTTTCTGTGTTTCGGGATGCAGGTACTTGACCCTTTCATATATGATACGGTCACCACCTGGTGCTGAGCTGTTGCAACAAGCAAGAGATGTTTTGAGCTCAGCTAAACTGAACGGGCGGTTGTAATCTTCATTTTGGGCACATTTCCGATCAAGGGGCTGTCGCTCTGCGCGTTCTTTGAACTTCAGGAATGACTGTGAGTAATGCGATGCACTGGAGATATACTCAAAGTGTTCACCAAGACAGTCTGCCTGGTTTTCCAGGCCATCTCCTTGGGTACTTACTAAGGGCAGGGAGTTCGTCTCCCGGCCTTTTAGTTTATTCATCCTATTCCGCAGTTTTGCCTCGTCTTTCTAAGTATTTATTCCACATATGTACCACTCCCAGCTCTCTCTCTCTCTCTTCGCATGTCGACGTATTCTCCTGCCTTGAGATTTGATTTGTTTGAAATTAATATGGTTTTCAGCTGTTGGACATTTGCGAAGCAATCCCCAAGCTTTGTTTTGATTTTTGCGTGCTTTTCAACATTGGCCATTCCACCATGGGATGCGATGGTTCTTTGCCAGTCCGTTAACTTGTTTAATGCACTTTGTTTAATGCACAGTAGCTTGTTTCGTCCCTTCCTTTTGTTTTCTTTCTTTTTTTCTTGTAAAACACACCGCTAGACAAGTATGAATCTTCCACCAAATAACGCCGCTGGCTGTAGTGCTAAACGAGATGTAGTTAACTAAGTAAGCTTAAAATTTATAGCAAAATGGTAATTCTTGATTACAGCATTCCTCAGAAAGGTTAAAGAGCGTGTAAAAGCAACGGCAGAAACATGACATATACTGGAGCCTTGTGACATCCACGCTGTAGTTATTAGATAGTTCCAGATTAGGGTACCCAAGCATTGTGGCCACCACGCATGCAGCGCCGTTAATGTATAATCGCGGTTGCAGTGACATTTCTTCAAGTATAGAACCAACTGTGAAAGGTCAAATAAGACAGATACCTTTTAATAAACGATAGTTAATTTACACGCGAAAGTATCTGTCTACCGGAACCAAATAGTGTACACGTGCGCAAGTTGACACTGAAATGAGCCGATGCGATCCAAAATGCATCCAATACAAGAGAGCTTCTTTTTCGTATTTGACCAAACATCGTGGGCATGCGTGATGGTGAGAACTATATCTGAAATTAAATTATGGGGTTTTACG
Source organism: Dermacentor andersoni (assembly GCF_023375885.2). NCBI lineage: Eukaryota > Metazoa > Arthropoda > Arachnida > Ixodida > Ixodidae > Dermacentor > Dermacentor andersoni. Next base: position 37,688,897 of record NC_092815.1, read on the forward strand.
AGCCAAAACCACTTTCTGATTATGAGGCATGCCGTAGTGGAGGACTCCGGAAATTTCGGCCACCTGGGAGAGAACTATATCTGAGGCCTTTCGCTGGAGGCCTTCTCGATATCTGGGGACTTCTTTCTAGGGACTTTGCTCAATCCCGTGTAAACACCTCTGATACTTCCGTTCAAACGGGATCCTAACCATCGATGCAGAATCCGTAATGGCTAAGCGGCGGTTCTTTTCGTCAGTGAGCAGACTGAGTCACTGTGGCTTATGGACCATAAGGTTTGCTGCTTCGCAATGTGTCTTCGGCACTCTGCCAGTGCTCGCCCCGCTCGTCGGCGGCGGGAGAAGTGCTATCGGCGTGAAATGAAACGTGCACAGGGGTGCGCGTGGCCGAATTAAGCATAACTGGAAGGTACAGTGACCAGTCATCACCATTGACAGGCGCGCACAACCAGTTCCCCCTACACTGCGATATTGTTACGGGGCTGTCGCGAGTATAGAAAGACTATAATTACAATATATATATATATATATATATATATATATATATATATATATATATATATATATATATATATATATATATATATATATATATATATATATATATATATATGTTGACGACGTCAACAGGCGCACGACGCCTGTTGACGTCGTGCGCGATTCGCGGCTGAAGCCATACTTCGCTCGCAATTCTTCATTACCGTGCGCCGAGATGGCGCTTCGCCACCCAGGGGTCCTGTTACGCAAGGATGAGAGCAGAGAGAGGAAGAACAAGAATCGGCGATGCTGGCTGCTGCCTGTTGTTGGTGGTCTCCGCCTGTATATATATATTGTAAATACAGTCTTTCTGTACTCGCAACATACCCGTAACAATATTTTCGTTTCTGTTCTGGTTCTCTTTGATTTGAAAAAGAAAAAAAAATAATAAAAGAAAACATAATCTGAAAAAGTTGACGACCCTTCCACTACTATGAAAAGCGGTGCAAACGAATCCCGGAATCCGCGGCTCTTCGTTATCGGAACGAACAGCCTCTTTTTCGAGCGAGTTGCCGGCGGCGTTCATCAAATATCGCCTGCTCTTAGGCGACCGCACAATGTGCGGCCCACTTCCGCTGCCGTTCCTTCAACACAGCCTGCTCTTCAGCAGAACGAACCAAACGTGGCCTCCCCATCTGGCTGCCGGGCCTGAACTGCGGGGCCTGAACTGCGGGGCCTGAATGGCCGGGCCCGAATGGCCGGCCCCGAACTGCCGGCCCCGAACTGCCGGCCCCGAATTGCCGGCCCCGAATTGCCGGCCCCGAATTGCCGGCCCCGAATTGCCGGCCCCGAATTGCCGGCCCCGAATTGCCGGCCCCGAATTGCCGGCCCCGCATTACCGGCCCCGCATTACCGGCCCCGAATTGCCGGCCCCGAATTGCCGGCCCCGAATTGCCGGCCCCGAATTGCCGGCCCCGAATTGCCGGCCCCGAATTGCCGGCCCCGAATTGCCGGCCCCGAATTGCCGGCCCCGAATTGCCGGCCCCGAACTGCCGGCCCCGAACTGCCGGGCCCGAACCGCCGGGCCCGAACCGCCGGGCCCGAACCGCCGGGCCCGAACCGCCGGGCCCGAACCGCCGGGCCCGCACTGCCGGGCCCGCACTGCCGGGCCCGCACTGCCGGGCCCGCACTGCCGGGCCCGCACTGCCGGGCCCGCACTGCCGGGCCCGCACTGCCGGGCCCGCACTGCCGGGCCCGCACTGCCGGGCCCGCACTGCCGGGCCCGAACTGCCCGGCCCGAACTGCCCGGCCCGAACTGCCCGGCCCGAACTGCCCGGCCCGAACAGCCCGGCCCGAACTGCCCGGCCCGAACTGCCCGGCCCGAACTGCCCGGCCCGAACTGCCCGGCCCGAACAGCCCGGCCCGAACTGCCGGGCCCGAACTGCCCGGCCCGAAATGCCCGGCCCGAAATGCCCGGCCCGAAATGCCCGGCCCGAAATGCCCGGCCCGAAATGCCCGGCCCGAAATGCCCGGCCCGAACTGCCCGGCCCGAACTGCCCGGCCCGAACTGCCCGGCCCGAACGGTCGCGCCCAAACGGTCGCGCCCAAACGGTCGCGCCCGAATTGCCGCGCCCGAATTGCCGCGCCCGAACTGCCGCGCCCGAATTGCCGCGCCCGAATTGCCGCGCCCGAATTGCCGCGCCCGAATTGCCGCGCCCGAATTGCCGCGCCCGAATTGCCGCGCCCGAATTGCCGCGCCCGAATTGCCGCGCCCGAATTGCCGCGCCCGAATTGCCGCGCCCGAATTGCCGCGCCCGAATTGCCGCGCCCGAATTGCCGCGCCTGAATTGCCGGGCCTGAATTGCCGGGCCCGAATTGCCGGGCCCGAATTGCCGGGCCTGAATTGCCGGGCCTGAATTGCCGGGCGCGAGGCGGGCACGAGGCGGGCACAAGAACACGCGATCACACCATTTCTTTCCTCTGGAGGGAGGGCACGCCTGTGAGTGGCTCGCGCTTTGCGTTGCGTCTACTACTTCATACATATAAAAGCCCGCTTTAAAAGGCGCGGATGATGAACCGACAGTGGTTGAATCAGTTAGCATGGTGGTCTCGCAACCCGGATGTCAGTGTTTCAAATCCACATCCGTCAAGCAATTTTCATTTTCGCGCGCTTGGGTTTCATTGTACGGCAATGCCAACAACGAGGCCGACACGAGTGAGGCAATACAAGCTTCGCTTGAAAATTGCTGTATAGGGCGAGTATTATCGCAGAGTGCGGCGAAACCCTACGCGCTTTCGGCGTCAAATGAACCGCGGCGCTTGTTGTGCAGTTTGCGCTGTCATCGTCACTGCACCGTCATCTCTTGTCGCTCATCTCTTCTCGAGAACCATGAAGAGGAACGAAAATGTAGCAGTATAAGCGGGAGTATCATGGCACAGGGCGGTCAATTCCATTTCTGTGCGCCAGTCAATGGTTATGGCTCGACGATGCGCCCTTTACCTTCACTTGTACTTTCGCCACGCGCTCCGCTGTTCGTGTTTCTGTGACGCCTATAGTAGGTGCCACATGGGCACGCTCTGCGTATGTGTCGCCCAGCCATGAGCAAGAACTTACTTATAACCGGAGACGAATTATCATCAGCCTATCTTTATGTCCACTGCAGGACGAAGGCCTCTCCCTGCGATATCCAATTACCCCTTTCTTGTGCTAGCTGATTCCAGCTTGTGGCAAATGAATATTTTACAATAAAAGAAGCCCACCCCTTCCCCGCATGCCTCGCTCCCCTTGGTAGGAACCCTCCGTGTTAGACCTGGTGGTGAAGCTTAGGTAAAGAACAATTACTGCAGAAGTCAAAGGAGAAAATAATATAACAGGGCAAATAAAAAAAGAACGCAATAATACATCGAACATGTGATTCCAACTATAGATATCGGAATCACGAGCGCAGCGCTGTGACCGCTATACGCCAGAAAAGACGTAGGGAGACCATGTTTATTTCGCTGCATTTATGCACTGTCACCTAGTGCAGCTGGGCTAGGGACAAACGAAGCAAAGGCCCAGGCAGGTACACGTTGCGTTCTGCGCGTGCGCAGTGCTCCGTTCTTATTTCTTGCATACGCAAGCTGCATGTGTGCATTAATCTTAAAGCTTCTATTGCAAATAACTTGCGTCTGTTGCACAGCTGTGGAAATGTGATAACAAGAGATCGTATGGAAGTTCTTGCGTCGAAGTTTAGAAAGAGAAAGAAGATGGATATTGCATGGCTCTTGGAGAGGTTTCCCTGGTGGCATGGTACTCCAGATAGGTAAAATGAAAAATGAAATTATACGGACAGTGCACGTCACAGGTACACGACCTACACAAACTGGTTCCTACAACCTACACAAACATATACTGGTTCCCGGCACACTTAGGACCAAAGATCGGCGACGTCCCCAACCTTAACGAGGCGGCGCACGAGGCTGCGCGCGCGCTTACAAACCGCGTGGCTTCACCCGACCACTCGGAGAACAAGGGCGCCCCCACTACATACAATGAGATCACGAAACACTACTACCTACAACGTAGAGAGTATAGTACGCCACACCGCACGCTCACTCGAGCTCACGCGGTTACACTCAGAATGCTACAAGCAGACACATACCCCGCGCAAAACAGACTACACAATTACATGCCTGAGCTCTACGACAAGTCTTATTGCACCAATTGCAATACATCCCTTAATGTCTATCATTTACTCTGGCCGTGCTCGCAAGCTCACATAAACTTGGAACAGGACATGCGCAAGTTTGAGGAAGCAATCCGGAGCGAAGAACTAGCTCCCCCAACTATGGGCCATCCAGCAGGTCCACGACGCCGCCAGGAAACTCAACCGCCCGGTTCCGTCGTGGGAGACGCCCACTCTATGAGAGCCCAAAGCTCTCGTGGCCGGCAGGACCTCGAATAAAGTTGATTTCCTTCCTTCCTTCCTACACAAAACACATCACAACACTCACACAGACTAAAGTACTTCACTGGGACTAGTCTCTAAACAAGGTTAAAAGCGCTTTCATTGCGCGAGATGCACATACAGCGCTCATACAGCACGCACCTGCAGCACGCTCATGTACAGTCGCGGACAAAATATTACGGACCATGAAATCTAAGAAAAAGCTGAATATCTCCGCAACCTCACAACGCAATCTGGTATTTGCATTTTGGACCTCGACTAGAATATGCTAACAACGTTGTCGTGGGCAGTTTTACTGGTTACTGCTATAGGCTGCTCGGGAATTGAACGTTTTCGGAGATCCCGTGGTCCATTTTATTCTGTCCGCGACTGTACATACAGCGTTCATGGGTCAAGAATATTAGTGTCCTGCTTTAGCCATTGTAAGTTGCAAATGAAATTCAAAGATAGACGCTCATCACTCATTCAGTAGATGTTTATTTCAAACTGTTGATTCACTGATCATTATTTATCTGGAAAAAGTCTGGCTCGAAGACCTATAGAAGCGATTGGATTAAACATAAGCGAGAGGGGGAGATCACAAACAATAGGATCTTTTCCACGCCGCGCGTGCTAAGTACCAGTGCGACGGCAGCGTTTCGCCGGCTTGACCATCGCCGTTGGGCAAAACGTCCTAATGTGCCGCTCGACGTATTTCTGTGGGATGCCTTTGTAGCCGGGGCACTCCCACAAAATGTGTTTCGTCGTCCGTTGAGGGTCTGTGCGGCACGTCGAGCAGGTGACCGCGGGGCGGCAGCATAACAGTATGGCGAGTCTTCGGCTTCGTCTACTTCTTAGCTGGATTCGTACAGCTCCTCGCTCTTGTAGTCCAAGGTGTTACGGCAGGGTCCCTTCGTGTAAAAGCGCCACTTGGCTAGCAATTCCTACGTCAAGACGTAGCCAGTTCGTGCCTTATGGACTAGTGCTTGGGCGCCGCATGCTAGGTTTGGTAGTAGCGGGTGCTCCTTCGTTGGAGTTTATCAATCAATCAATCAATCAATCAATCAATCGATCGATCGATCGATCGATCGATCGATGAAAAGGTTAATTGGTTATTTATTATATAGCAGTCATTTATTTACCGTGCCCAGGAACAACCCTAAAAACAGAAAAACAAAGACTGATATACACAACAATAACAATGACAATAATAATAATAATAATAATAATAATTTTCATAATAACTATAATTTACCAACTCATTTGCTGGTGTACTTCTCGTGGAATATTCCCTGTCCGGTAAATCGGGTAGCAGTAGCCGATCTGCCAGCAGCGGAGGCTAATTGAGGATGCTCGCAAGTGTTCTTGCAACTCGGCTGGTTGCTTTTGCTTCACAGAGGTAATTTGCTTTCATACACTTCGGTTGATCGATCCGCTCTCATCTACCTTGAACTTCATACCCAAGCCTTTACTACACCGCGACGGTGGGTCGACGAGCGCTGTAACAGGCTTGCTCGAACACAGTCACAAGAACGAGATCCTTGTCACCACTGACCTCTGGTAAACTGGCCTCTGACATGGCAATTAAGAAGCCCAACTACACAAATATTTTGCACTTATTGCTCTACCTCAAAAAAGAATAGAAAAAGTCAAGCAGGGCAGATTAGAAATCGACAATGGACGAGTAGAGCTCTGTACAGTCAAGTACCTCCAATCTTTGTGTCAATAATCAACGCCATGAAAGCCGGTCAGGAAAGTGGGTGCCGCATGTCGCTTCACTGTAGTCGACAGCTATTATTCAGTGTCCGCCTTATCAACAATGACAACATTTCTCTGTTCGCTCTTTCGTGCTCACATATGTGCCGACTATAGACTCACAGGTTTCCCATCGCTGTGGCTTAGAGCCACCGTGGTCGTCAATGCTTTGCGGGCTTTTCTTGTTTTTGGCACTATAGCGACTGATTAATGCTCCTTCAGACGGGGCTGTTGCGGTGAAGCGATAAACATGCCCGATAAGTCAATGAAGTCTCCTCTCCGTCGGTGTAGGGCTTTAGAATATTGTGCTGTATTGCGCTTGTTAACTTTACTGCAAGTACATCATTTGGCTTCCTGTATGAAATATATAACGAATCGCGTGGTGATAAATACTCAGATTAGCGGGTGGAAATCTGACGGTGCAGTCGTTAAAGCGGCGTGGGAATCATAAGTAGTAGACGAATTTCCTTGAAATCTTCTAAAGGCTTTTTTACGACTTCGATAGCACAGCATAATGAAACTCATTATTTTTTTGCTCTTTTTGGTCACGTTCTGCTCAGCAACGACCTTTCAACGTTTCTTGAGCTACTAAGTATTCCAGGTTCACAATTAAATTGTTTTAAAACAGACCTCAATGACACAAAACACTTTGGTAGTTGTGATTAAGTCTACATGTTGTTGAATGAACGTGATATTCGTACTTTAACATTCACTGCAAATCAGAATCTTCATATTTTCGACAACTTTTGTTTGTTTTACGACTTTAGAGAGTTGGAAAAATGATAAGACTGCACGTAAGTGCATTAATAAGCCTTTGAGGCCAATGTAAAAACTTCAAAGAAGAAATTTTATTGTGGAGGTTGTTTGAAGTCAGAAGGATGAATTTTGGACAAATTTATTTAGTACCTCTATTCGCTGTTGTTTCTTGGCCACGATAATAAGGAGCACGCAGATAATGACACCATATCTCAATCAATCAGTCAGATACATATTTCTAGAAAAGTAAAAGCTACAAGAGAAAAATGTTATCGCAGCTGCACTTGGCAAGAGTTGCCACGTCCTAAGTCATCGTACTTGTTTAAGATTATTTTTGTCGCTCCTCATTTACTGACGAGAGCATGAAAAAAAAATAGGCTACGGAAACTCCAGTTATCCGGAACATCAAACATAAACGTTAGCTACAAAGAATGTCAGATAAAAACTAAAAGAAAAACAGAAGCAAGATCTGTAGAAAGAAGCAGATGTCGGAGAAATAAGCGCATCAACTATGCACAGTGAAAAAATTTCTACATTTTCTACAAATTCTGAAAAGCATTAGGGTAATCACACTGTATTCACACAAAATCTCTTCGACAGTAACAGTAAGGTTACAAATATAGTCAACATGTCCCATGCATGTATACACACTATACACACTTGAGCACATGTCTCGTACTTTTATGCTTGAAAATGCAAAACAAAGCATTTGCGATAAGTCACATTGGGCTACACTGTTAAGGTGCTACACGGACGACGCGTAAAAGGTTTTCGCAGTCACTGAGCAGTCCCTGTCTTTGTGCAATGCATCTGGCGCTCTTAGGCGAAACTCCATGGAGCAACACAGGCGCAGCGGTTGGCGAAAGTAGCGTTTCGCTGACGTACGCCTAAGTGCATGATCAAAATCAGGTACAAAATTTGCCGCACACCGTCGGCTGGCGGAAATAGCGGCCACACCCATAACACGTTCCGCCGAGCAACGCCACGCAGCGCAACTTGCTGTATAGGCTCAGGGCAAGCTGCCGTTACAGACGCGCTGAGCTTTCCTTTGATAGGATGTGCAGCCCGGGACTGTGAGCATGTGAGCAGCCTCAGTGCGCTGTGTCCCGCGCTCCCAGCGATGTTGGCTTCATTCCACGGACTGCCTTTGCTCGCCTGTCATCATCATCATCATCATCATCATCAGCCTGGTTACGCCCACTGCAGGGCAAAGGCCTCTCCCATACTTCTCCAATTGCCCCGGTCATGTGCTAATTGTGGCCATGTTGACCCTCCAAACTTCCTAATCTCATCTGCCCACCTAACTTTCTGTCGCCCCCTGCTACGCTTCCCTTCCCTCGGAATCCAGTCCGTAACCCTTAATGACCATCGGTTATCTTCCCTCCTCATTACATGTCCTGCCCATGCCCATTTCTTTTTCTTGATTTCAACTAAGATGTCATTAACGCGCGTTTGTTCCCTCACCCAATCTGCTCTTTTCTTATCCCTTAATGTTACACCTATCATTCTTCTTTCCATAGCCCGTTGCGTCGTCCTCAATTTAAGTAGAACCCTTTTCGTAAGCCTCCAGGTTTCTGCCCCGTACGTGAGTACTGGTAAGACACAGCTGTTATAAACTTTTCTCTTGAGGGATAATGGCAACCTGCTGTTCATGATCTCAGAATGCCTGCCAAACGCACCCCAGGCCATTCTTATTCTTCTGATTATTTCACTCTCATGATCCGGATCAGCAGTCACTACCTGTCCTAAGTAGATGTATTCCCTTACCACTTCCAGTGCCTCGCTACCTATCGTAAACTGCTGTTCCCTTCCGAGACAGTTAAACATTACTTTAGTTTTCTGCAGATTAATTTTCAGTCCCACCCTTCTGCTCTGCCTCTCCAGGTCAGTGAGCATGCATTGCAGTTGGTCCCCTGAGTTACTAAGCAAGGCAATATCATCAGCGAAGCGCAAGTTACTAAGGTATTCTCCATTTACTCTTATCCCCAATTCTTCCCAATCCAGGTCTCTGAATACCTCCTGTAAACATGCTGTGAATAGCATTGGAGAGATCGTATCTCCCTGCCTGACGCCTTTCTTTATAGGGATTTTGTTGCTTTCTTTATGGAGGACTACAGTGGCTGTGGAGCCGCTATAGATATCTTTCAGTATTTTTACGTACGGCTCGTCTACACCCTGATTCCGCAATGCCTCCATGACTGCTGAGGTTTCGACTGAATCAAACGCTTTCTCATAATCAATGAAAGCTACATATAGTGGTTGGTTATATTCCGCACATTTCTCTATCACCTGATTGATAGTGTGAATATGATCTATTGTTGAGTAGCCTTTACGGAATCCTGCCTGGTCCTTTGGTTGACGGAAGTCTAAGGTGTTCCTGATTCTATTTGCAATTACCTTAGTAAATACTTTGTAGGCAACGGACAGTAAGCTGATCGGTCTATAATTTTTCAAGTCTTTGGCGTCCCCTTTCTTATGGATTAGGATTATGTTAGCGTTCTTCCAAGATTCCGGTACGCTCGAGGTCATGAGGCATTGTGTATACAGGGTGGCCAATTTTTCTAGAACAATCTGCCCACCGTCCTTCAACAAATCTGCTGTTACCTGATCCTCCCCAGCTGCCTTCCCCCTTTGCATAGCTCCCAAGGCTTTCCTTACTTCTTCCGTCGTTACTTGTGGGATTTCGAATTCCTCTAGACTATTCTCTCTGCTATTATCATCGTGGGTTCCACTCGTACTGTATAAATCTCTATAGAACTCCTCAGCCACCTGAACTATCTCATCCATATTAGTAATGATATTGCCGGCTTTGTCTCTTAACGCATACATCTGATTCTTGCCAATTCCTAGTTTCTTCTTCTCTGCTTTTAGGCTTCCTCCGTTCCTGAGAGCTTGTTCAATTCTATCCATATTATACTTCCTTATGTCAGCTGTCTTACGCTTGTTGATTAACTTCGAAAGTTCTGCCAGTTCTATTCTGGCTGTAGGGTTAGAGGCTTTCATACATTGGCGTTTCTTGATCAGATCTTTCGTCTCCTGCGACAGCTTACTGGTATCCTGTCTAACAGAGTTACCGCCGACTTCTATTGCACATTCCTTAATGATGCCCACAAGATTGTCGTTCATTGCTTCAACACTAATTTCCTCTTCCTGAGTTAAAGCCGAATACCTGTTCTGTAGCTTGATCTGGAAGTCCTCTATTTTCCCTCTTACCGCTAACTCATTGATCGGCTTCTTATGTACCAGTTTCTTCCGTTCCCTCCTCAAGTCTAGGCTAATTCGAGTTCTTACCATCCTGTGGTCACTGCAGCGCACCTTACCGAGCACGTCCACATCTTGTATGATGCCAGGGTTAGCGCAGAGTATGAAGTCTATTTCATTTCTAGTCTCGCCGTTCGGGCTCCTCCACGTCCACTTTCGGCTATCCCGCTTGCGGAAGAAGGTATTCATTATCCGCATATTATTCTGTTCCGCGAACTCTACTAGTAACTCTCCCCTGCTATTCCTAGTGCCTATGCCGTATTCCCCCACTGCCTTGTCTCCAGCCTGCTTCTTGCCTACTTTGGCATTGAAATCGCCCATCAGTATAGTGTATTTTGTTTTCACTCTACCCATCGCCGATTCCACGTCTTCATAGAAGCTTTCGACTTCCTGGTCATCATGACTGGATGTAGGGGCGTAGACCTGTACAACCTTCATTTTGTACCTCTTATTAAGTTTCAGAACAAGACATGCCACCCTCTCGTTAATGCTATAGAATTCCTGTATGTTACCAGCTATATTCTTATTAATCAGGAATCCGACTCCTAGTTCTCGTCTCTCCGCTAAGCCCCGGTAGCACAGGACGTGCCCGCTTCTGAGCACTGTATATGCTTCTTTTGGCCTCCTAACTTCACTGAGCCCTATTATATCCCATTTACTGCCCTCTAATTCTTCCAGTAGCACTGCTAGACTCGCCTCACTAGATAACGTTCTAGCGTTAAACGTTGCCAGGTTCATATTCCAATGGCGGCCTGTCCGGAGCCAGGGATTCTTAGCACCCTCTGCAGCGTCGCAGGTCTGACCGCCGCCGTGGTCAGTTGCTTCGCAGCTGCTGGGGACTGAGGGCCGGGGTTTGATTGGTGTGTTCATATAGGAGGTTGTGGCCAAGTACTGCACCAGGGTGGCCAATCCTGCTCTGGTGAGGGAGTGCGTTACCGGTTCTGGTCACCGGGATCAGGCCCCACTCCAGGCCTGTTTTACGCAATTTTATCAACACGCGGTTTTTTTTTTTTTTTTAATCCGGTGGAAAATTGCGCGGCACCGGGATTCGAACCACGGACCTCTTGCACGCGAGGCGGGTGTTCTACCTCTACGCCACCGCTGCTGACTTGAGCAGCTGACTGAGTCAGCTGCTCGCCTGTGCACAGCCGATTTTCCAGAGCACTGTAGAGAGCGCGATAGCGATGCCATGTGTCGCGCGGAGGTTTCGGCGTTTGTGCGTCTCCGCCGCCCTCCCAGCCGCAGTCACGTTCCTCCTTCAGCGTCCCTTGCTCGACAAATTTTCGAGCGCGTCGCTGCGTAGATGTATGCGCGGTTACGTGTCCGTGCCTACTCGTGGCGGGGCATTGCGTAACGGAAAACTGCGAGCTTGCATTCCCGCCTGGCCTGTCACGCGCGAGTTTAGCGTTTTCGACGCCTGTGCCGACTGCGAGTATCTCTGGGTCCTGAAACTGCACCTTGGCCTGTCTCAGCAGTTCTGTGCAGTGAGCTTAATGTGCTTCCTCCTCCTTCTCCTCGTCTTCCTCCAATTTCATGCAGGTCAAAAGGCAATAGTTGTTCTTTAGACATACGGCTTCTTTTATCGATTGTTAGTTTCAGCTTTGAATGCTTTGTTGAGATAAGGTAGAGCTAAGCTGAACGCTTCAGTATTTTGATGACGAAAGTCCACTCCGTCACGCTGCTTCTGGACACACTGTGCAATCATTGAGATGGGTGGGAAAGTGGACGAAGCATCTGTTATCAATATACATGCGTTTAGCAAGACCGCCTATGCAACCGAACTCGAAGCAAAGGCAACCAAGCAGCCATGTATATCGCAAGTCTGTTGCATTAACATATTTCTAGATGTTGAGCTCGATTGTTCAGAGAGGTGGGCATTACTTGCACGAGAAATCGCAACACACATTTACCTAATTACCAAAAATGCATTAATTAGATTCCTAATTAACTAAGGGCACATATGGCAATTTAAGAATTATAGCCGGTGAGTTTTCAAGTCGTATCCACGTGTAAGGAATTTCCAGAATGACACTATAGTTTGGAGATATGCGCCATCAATGTCGCCGTCGTAAAAAAATGCAGCGTTGTTCCACTTCTTTCACAAAACCATCTGTTATGCATTGAAGCTCAAGTGTAACTGGAACGCCCATGTATTTCGTCCCCCACCTTGAAAGATGATAATAACGAAGGCATGCGCTTCGGCGGACCAATCATGCGACAAAAAACGCGCTACAGACAACATTTCTTTCATTTACGAAGCACAAGACTAGGCAGTAAACTGAGTTTACAGGGGACATCGTAAGAATGTGCATGATATTCTTTCTAGTTGCTTATCTCTTCCAATACGGCAGCCTTAGTTTCAAGTGTAAAGTACAGGCTTCGTAAGTAAGGATTACAAAGAACGATGTGCTCTATATGACGATTCCCCAGTGGGGGAGTTTCCTCCAGAGTTCCCCCCCCCCCCCCTCCCCGATCGGCAATCGGCCGAATTACACATGGTTAGCAGCATTCAGTAAGGAAATGAAATATCGGATACCAAACGTACACGAATGAGGGTGACATCCTGTGTAATGCTTCTCTGGGTATATCGACGCACTTCAGCTGCATGCACGCGCTGCCAGAGCCACATGCACATATTTTTGTGTGGGGAATGTTTTCTTTCTTTTTTCATTTATTATTATTATTATTATTATTATTATTATTATTATTATTTCTTTGTTCGTCGGTCTCCAACTTCGGACATTTCGGACAAAAATTTGACCAATACTTCGTGGCGCGTTCGAAATGATCTTTCATGACACGTTGCCTAGTTATATCTGTGTGTTGACTGCATATGCCGTGTTTTTTTTTCGTATTGACGACTGCAACCAATGAGCACGTACATGTAGACGGGCTGATCTAAGCGACCGAGACTGCCGATGCGAAGTAGTGAGCATTTAGACCGAGCTCTCGTAGTGAGGCTAGCAATGTGCTGTGTAGCTGTATATAGAGAGACAGCGTGGTTTCCATGGTCGACGGCAGAGGGGTTTAATACGCCTCGGCTTACAGTGCTGGCCCATCGAGACGGATCATTCGGAGTACCGGCAATGATCTGTTCGTGCTGATTCCCCGATGCGCTTTTCCTCGTGGCAGGTAGTTCCTCCAACACACTCTAAACCACAAAAATATATTTAACTCTAAACAGTTCAGACAAGCTCACTTACTTCGGTCTCCATCACATCAAACGAAAAAGATAGCAGTGAACTGTCACAATCATTAAAGATGACAGTGTGATTACATTTCAAGGATCTAGCAACGGCGTCTCCATTATATGTGCTTTTTTTAAGCGTAGCTATTAACTTGCAGCGCACTGTTTTCATTAGGGCTTTTTCACGTGCGTCGCTGGTGCCGACATTTCATGCATTCGGTGGATAACGTAGCGTCCTTGCTAAATATGTGAGCGTGGTTGACTGGAGCACGATGCACCGGCTTTTAGCTACATCCACGTATTGGCCTGATGTCACTCGTTGTCGAGGATTTACTGTGAACAAGTCTGTCAAGTAGGTCGTCCTGTACGTTTTTGAAAAAGTTGTCGCTTGTCTGTAAGTTGCAGCTGTCGTCTTTCTTCCACCCTCCTCCATGCCTTTTTCGCTTCGTTACTCTCTCTCCATGTCTCTCTTCCACCTTGCGGTGAATATGTCTTCGTTATTCGATCAAATTTTTTTTCGACTTTAAATGAAGAATGAAATTATGTAAGAGGGACATTGAATTGTGTTTCGATAGATAGTCAAAAAATGTGTAGAAGTAGAAACAAAATATAATGTCAAAATTATGAAGTGATTCAACTATAGTTCAAGAAATGTCTGCGTGCAATATACGGAATGTTTTATTCCTTATCAAGTAGACTTCCTTATTATTATGTCATTAAAATTATTTTGTTTTAACTATAGCGCAATAAGAATTTTGCATGGCCTAGCAATTGCAGTGGACTGACCGGATGGGGAGCGTTAAGACGGATATGGGAGGAACGCTGCCTTGCAACTGTTTTCGCATTAGAAAACGACAAATATGGCCCGCACGTATATGAACATGACTGTAGAAAGATAAATGAAAACTAGAAGAGATCGTGCACTGTACCTTTACACATATATTCAATCACTTTTTTTTTTATTTGGGTAGGAAAGGCTGCTTGTTATGCAGCAGCAGCTGCTGTAGTCGATTTATGGGAAAGCGTCGATGATTAGCTCGTGTGCTGCTTCGTGGGGTGAAATAACTCCTCATATCTGCAAGTGACTGCTGCTACATAAGCCATCCATCCCTCACATTAAAAAAAAAAACAATATATATCTGTCTATACAGCTTCTTTGTGTTCTACTTACTTTCGTTTTACTTTCGTTCCTGCGGTTATGCAATATAGCTAAGTGGGATTACATGTTCTTGTCGCTTTCCAATATATATACAGTTTTAAGACAGCCCTCGCCCTGCGTTAGTATTCACTGTCGTGCACGCATCGTTACTTAGCGCTGTAATTTCATAGCTTTGAATCGGCTCCACCTTGCCGCAGCTTTTCATTTGCTCGCTCCCGAGAAAGATATGCTCGTCCGTTAAAATAAATATCATTTGGTTATCAGCAAAACCACAGTCGCCATATGAAAGTTTTTACCTCTCCCTTGCAGTGGTCTCAAAGGTCGTCATCAAGATATAATACTTGCACGGCGCACGCGCTGTGCCACTGCCTAGTTCACCTCTCAATTGCCACTACCGCACTCTGTAGTTCCAGAACTTATATAATAATAATAATAATAATAATAATAATAATAATAATAATAATAATAATAATAATAATAATAATAATAATAATAATAATAATAATAATAATAATAATAATAATAATAATAATAATAATAATAGTACTAATAATACTACTACTAATAATAATAATAATAATAAGACGCCCTTGCACGGGGATTTCGGTGGACAATAAAAATTCGAGGAAGCAATACTTTCTAGGAATACTTTCTTCATGGCGTTCCCCAATGTAAAAAGTGCTAACACTGGACACTAAAGCAATTATACTTAGTTACGAAACCCGCCAATTTTATGAACACATCTATTTCCTTAGCCAAAGATGGTAGAACAAATAATTGCGAATCCTATGAACTTCCAACTTGAGATAGAGTTCGAGCAGGGTTAAATTTCGTCACTATTTGGCCAATACCTTCCAGTCCAACAACGTAGCCCTTCGACTTGAATTTCCAGAATAAACTTTAAGAGCCCGGCAGGAACTTTTCTGTCGTTAGTTCAGCACAAAATATCACTAAGTTAGCATGTGTGTTAGCTTGCGACATAGCAACTAGATCAGAAGGAGCGCAAACATTCCTCCAATTCCGCAAGCTGCTTTCAATATAAATCTCACCTCTCTGGTCTCTATCGCAGGGCAAAACAATTGGAAGCTTTATGCCGCCATTATATCACAGTGCAGACGCCGATGCCCGTAATATATTTGAGGGATTTTTTCTTGCGCAATGACGACACTTTCTTTCAGAAACGTTTATTTGAGTGGCGCAACACCACTCGGACAGCATCCCGAAGTACTTCAACCACAGCGCACGGGCTCGAATCAGTCGCGTTTCTAATGCAGCCGCACAGAGCCCCGAAGTGGCTTTTAGTGCATTTCTTCAACTCACCATCGGCACGTCCGAAAGGGATTTCAGTCTATCTTCCTGCATTTCGCGACATGTGTTCTACGATAAGAAAATCTGTTGAGCGTCTTGCACACAGCTCGTGTGCCGCATATTTCAACTCCTATTCGAGACGTCTGCATAGCACAGCACATCTGCACAGCAATG
Organism: Dermacentor andersoni; assembly: GCF_023375885.2. NCBI lineage: Eukaryota > Metazoa > Arthropoda > Arachnida > Ixodida > Ixodidae > Dermacentor > Dermacentor andersoni. The sequence goes on from NC_092815.1 coordinate 37,704,900, forward strand.
ACAAGAGCTTACTCTCCGTGGCAACTTTCTTGTATAGCCCACTACCAATATTTCGCTCTTTTCTGCTCTCTTCGAGTGCGTTCTCGGCGTCGGTTGTTTCAACGGCGCACGTTCTCCGAGGCATAAAGGCGGTATTACAGTCATTTGCACTTCGTTCCCCATGAAGAGATGGTCATCGACCCTTATTTAGTCGCTTCTCATGGGGTACCTCTGTGCACAGCAGATCGAACAGAAACACCAGAAATATTTTTGTAGCGTGTTCCGTCATCTTAGCGTCCGTCATATTACCAGTGTAGTGTTCGAGTGTGTCGGAACCTTCAAGGCATTACGCGCCGTTTACTCTGTATGACTGCTCCTGATTACACAACTATACCCTCCATTTCGCACAAACTTTGGCCAAGATGTAATCACATATTTTCTTCCTTCTTTTTTGACATAAGTGCTTTAGTCATCGTCCCAAATTAAACGCACTACTCCTCTTTCTTTGCTGCAGCAATAATCATCTGCATATAGTGGCACGTTTCTCGCTTCTTTAATGACCGTGTGAACGCCACTTGGTCGCAGTATACTTACTCCACAATGAATTTAATGCGTGTGAAGTTTACCCATAAGAAGTATACATAACTGCTAATAGCAAGCTACGTTGAAGAAGCTCCATTCACGCGCATTGAATGCTACTACGACGTACACAAATGTTTGTTAAACCATACTGGCTTAGCCACAGCGCGTGTCTCACAGAAATTTATCGTTAGGGTCAATCCACTGACATGTACTTTTTTACTTAACCATGGTATTGCGCAGCTCGCACTGTGATAGTGGTAACTGCCCGTAAAAATTGAGCCAATTTCATCTCATTATGTATGTATATCACGCATGAGGTGTATTCGTGTGTTTACGTGCGCACGATTGACATTGCAACAGTGAACACTGTAACAGAGCAAGTGCCATCAGTGTTTCTTTGGTACACGCTCCGTCGATTTCAATCTGTTCTTAGGGTATCCTGCAGCAAAGCACCAGGTCCAGAATTAGATTCCCGACCGCGGATAGGGTATTCTAAGAGGTGCGGAATTCATAAACACCCCTGTACTTAGATTTATTTGTACGTCAAAGAAGCCTAGGGGGCTCCGAATTGATCAGTAGCTTGCTACACCGTCCCTCAGGGTCTACTAGGAGGGTTTGGAACGTTTAAAACTTATTTACTCAATCCATAATCTCAACAAACATACGTACTCACAAACGAGGTTAAACATGTTCTGGCACGGAAACTGTATACATTTCACGCCGGCTCCGTAAACTTCGAATGACTGCCGGCGCTTTTTCGACTGGACCCACAATATTCACATCTCAGGAGAAGCAGGAGGATACAAGGATCCCTTGGACACCTAATCAACCACGTGGGCAATTTCCAAAAGTCATTTCCAACAGTTTGCCACGCCGACAGGGAAGCCTAAGCCCAACGATAGCATCCCCGTCACCATGTATCACCAGCTACGACGGCTGACGGGTTGAGCCCAGCGCCGCGATCAGAGCCGGAGAAAGCCCCTCTGCCCTGCTCTCGCAGAGCATTAAGGCTAAACATGGAGGTTGTAAGTGGAGAGGGCTAAGATAATCAACCAGAATAGTAGTACCAAGGCCACTGGTTCGAAATTAAAAGAAATCATCGCAGTGATAAAATACCACTTCAGCGAGCTAACGAAACTACTTGGAACAAGAAAAAGGGCAATTGGCAGATCCGACAATTATTCGCTGCAAGCGGCATGCCAAACTTAGCAGTGCACGACTACAGGATCATTATTTGAGCAAGAGGCGGACTCAACGTGACCGAACATGGTACAGACCGCATCTACCACGGCGCACGACGTGGTACAAATGTTCAACGTACAGCAGATGAAGAAGATAATCTTTGCTTCAACCAGTAGCAGAACATTATAGTCCTCAGCACACCATCGAAAGAAACAGCCATAAAATACGTCGCAGTAATAACCATTCTGAGCATTAGCAGCAAGGAGCATGAAGCCTATGCCTATCACATGACATCGGAGAACACCTCGAAAGGAGTCATTCGACCGATGAAAGCCCGTAAGACATCGTTAGGAATCTGGTCACTCCCCGTAACCCCAGCGTCCTCTACGCCAAGCGCGTGGGCAATACAAACAATGTTATCGTCGATGTTGATGGATAATAAATCCCTAGCTATGCCAACTACTAAGCTGCGCTTGCTCGACACGCACTTAACACGAAACAATTTGACATCTGTTACGAATGCGGAAGACTTGGACACCGAGCGGACGCATGGCCCAATCCTACTGACAAAATTAGCTGGATCTGCGGCACCAATAATCCAAAGCAAGACCAGCAATGCAAAGCGGAATGCCAACTATGTAGAAAAGACCAAACGATGCCAAGAAAGGTACTGGATCCCATACCTCTTCAAAAGACGAAGATGGGAACGTGCCCGGAGGGAGGAACAACTGGAATACGACAACTAAGTCGGCAAACAAAGAAGCCCAAATACAGCCTTCAGGAACAGGAGCCTGAAGCAGATTATGTTCCGGCAATCCATCAAGGTCAAGGTGCAGACCTCGCAGTGCCAACCCTGCCAAGCCACTCCAGGCCATTGGAAATAGCAAGGGCTCCACCGGCAACCGCACCACCGGACCCGCAACACAGGCGAGCTGGGCTGACGTGTCTTCCAGGGCGCGCGCAGAAGCACAGGCTGCACCTGACACGAGAAATAGAGAGTTAGAAAAAGAACTAGCAGAGATGAAACAAATGATGCTACATCATCATCAGCGCATTGTCCCTCCAGAAGAAGAAAACAGTAGTCTGCGGAAAGAAAACAGTACTCTTAAAAAATGGGCGAGGTATCACATCACGTAGTACTGAGGACAAAGAGGCAGATATGAAGGAAGAGGTTAACACGTCAGCCAAACGCAAAGCCGCAGACGATAGCCAGACGATAACAGTTAAAAAGACCAAGTCGGGTAAACCGCTCGAGAAAAGACAGGATGAACTCGAAAGCAAAAATTGGCATTCTAGAAAGCGAACTAGACATCATAGATACATACTTTAAAGACTTGGGCACACAAATTACCCAGCAAGTTACATAGGCGATCATGACGCAAATACAAAAAAAATGTAACACAATCGCTAAAAAATTTGCCGGAATTGAATCTCGTATGAAGACGTGAGGACCACAAACCAGTGGAGGAGGCCCCATCAAAGCAACCAGTAAACCATATAATAAACCTTTGACAGCTACGGTGGAGGGAACCGCAGAACTGTAACTGCCACCACGGATGGACATGATAATTATGCTACTGGCAATGGAATTGTCGCGGACACAGTAGAAAATCATTCAAATTACATCTAATTAATAAGGAACATCCTGATGTCATAATGCTACAGGAGCCACACTGTATTGCCAAATTATCCGGGTACAGCTCATTCTGCTGTGCCGAAGGGGAGACGAGAGCTGTCACCACTCTAGTCAAACATATATCTATAGCTACATGGCCCTTCAGCATGATACAGGCGTTGCGGATGTAGACAATATAATAATCGAGTTGATACCTACTAGAAAAAACAATCAGAGCCCGTTTGTCATTAATGTTTATAGTAACCTAATCAACAAATAAATAAATAAATAAATAAATAAGACCGATTTCGCATTGTGCATCTACGAGAATAGAATCACAGCAGTGGGCAATCAAATCTGCGATTTCGCTGTCAACAGCATAATGCTACAGCCGCGAAATCCACGCATAAGATGTTCGCCGCTGTTTAGAAACGTGCCTTGGGTTAGGCTTGTGATATAGCCGCTACATAATGCATCTTCCATTAGACCTTTTCAGTTGTCTTGATACCATGTAACATTGTGTCATTGTGTACACGACTTAGTACACAACTCCGTGTATTCTTGTTTTCCCATCGTCGTTCTTTGCAGGGCTCAGTTAAGGGCTGGCTGCCCTTATGGTATCTGTGCAGATGGCCTTGTTTGGGCTAAAAACCCCAACTATAATGTGACCAATCACCGTTGTCCTACCGCATCCATCTGCCGGCGAAAAAAAGGAACTAAATTTGCCTTTTTCAGTTTGTTTAGTTTCTTTGGGATAGTTGTGAGCCTTGTTTGCACTTGTGGGTGAAGTTCAAGGAAGTTGTCGGTGATGCGAACATGCCCAGAGTTTTCAAGGCAGTTATGGCCCAAGGTATAAAATAAATGTGCTGTAAATAGAGCTGAAGCACTCAATGTAAAGTTGTATAACTACCCAGGACAACAGGCATTGTTTGCAATGCCTAAGGTCACAGTTAGAGGCTCAATAGGCGCATAGTATGGATACGGTGTGAAATAAGGCGTTCACTTTAAGGCCCTGGTCGTTCGCTTTTGAGAAAAGGATACAGTGGGCGAAAATCACTCTACAGGAGCAGGCCATAAGGCACAACTGTATATTAGGAATGCGCTAAATTAGGTATCCTGGTTACACCTGTTGCATGCTTAAGTCTATATTGGCATCAAAATATATTTTATATAAGGTAGAGTTTTAAAGTTCTTACGGTGGAAGTACAGCAAGTGACACGTTTACAGCTTGGTCGAGCCGTTACACAGCCGTATGTGCTTCACTTTAGGAAAAGTTAATCATGGAGGGAGATTTCCTTGGAAAAGATTGGCAAAGCAGAGAAAAGTTTCCACACAATGTTCCTCCTAAATTTCGAACAAATACGTTCTGGTCTCCCCTCTGCGCGTCTTGCCTGTATGGCCGAAGATGCAGTACTGCAGGTACCTGATTGTCAATTGAATGCAAGAGCGGCTATTATATATTCGTTCTGCCTGTGCCTGCCGCGGACGACTGAATGCACTGCATGTTGGCAATCTGCTTTCGCCCGTTATTTGTAGCGTGTGCGAACATCCCTTATGTCTTCGCACGCAGCTCGGTTCTAGTTACTTCGTCTTATGACCATTTCGAGAGGGCGAGCAGTTATGTGTTGCGAAGACCTTCGAACCACAGCAGCCATACGCAACTGAAGTACCTGATTACATACGGTTTATATGTGGCCTCTTTGTATGAATATCCTCGAGTATACCTGCCCCTGTGACACCCAAACGTTTTAACCGTGTATCGTTTTAATTCGTTTTCCTCGGATCTTCAGCTACACGTAACATTACCGCAGGGTTACCCCGACGTGCATGGACTTTATTGTACCGTCTGCGGTTCGGCGTCAAATTTAAAAATTCATACACATTGCTCGTAGGAATGGCTGGCAACCCCACGTGCAACATATCCAGCTGCGACGAGACGCTCACATACGTTATATTTGTCCACCCGCGCTGTATTGCCGAGAGGCCTATCATCTAAACAGTGCTGGACAGACTGGATAATTGTCCACTGTCAGAATAATACGTTTTACGGCAGTGCTCTCAGAGGAACTCCAGCGCCGAAGGGTATATGCGCGCTTGCTCAGGTTCCCGAGGTCTACGGGCCTACAGGGTAGATATTAAGAACGATGCCTTCTACCGCTCGTAGTGTTCGAACTTTTCTAGCGCTAGTCTCTCTTTCCTTCCCTCTAGCCTCTCTTTCTTTCTTTCTTTCTTTCTTTCTTTCTATCGCCTTAACCCTTCCCCCGCGCACAATAGCCAACGAGGACTATTACTGATTAACGTCCCCTCCTTTTTATGCATTTCTCTCTCTCTCTCTTTCTCTCTCTCTCAGGCGTTCATTAGGATCAACAGATAGCAAACCACCAGAAACACGTATTGCATGCTTCTTTAGTGTGTATTTTTGTACTATGCTTTTTCTTCTACTGCAAATGCCTCTGTACCTGATTGCCACGCGTTCAGAGCTCTCATTTAAAACAACGCAAAATCGTATGTTTACCCACGCGACATGTTGCGGCTGCTTACGGTTGGATATTTCTCTTTGGGCACTTCGTCTTTCTTTTGTCGTGCACATTGCACAAAATAGTTACGCCAACCACCTGGTAACCAGCTACTCCTCTCTGTGAAAGGTACTCTTAGAGATTGCTTCTACAAACGGCACTTTGCAGCGTCTATAGAGACCAAAAAAAGAAAAGCAGGGTCGTCACCGGTCTACAATGAGAGGCACATTGCGTGGCGGAAATGACGCGAGTTCAGCAGGTGTTGTCACCTCTATTTGCGGATTGCGAACTGGTTTGTTTTTGAGCTTCCAACGCCAATTGGATTGGCGAAAACGATAATAAGTTAAAGATTTATCCGGAATCCCACGTTGACTATATATATTTCTTTGTCTTTACGCATACAAGCGCCCAGCACAACGAACCCGTGATTCGGACGAGGCTGCAATTGGAAACTCGAGCCTCAATTCAATTCGGATTGATAGTTTCCGTGTACCGCCCGGCAAGAGCTTTTCTCCGGATCGTCTCTGGAGATGCAGAGCTGTGATGCGGCCGTGCTGAAGAAACGAAAGAACCTGAATGCGTGCTCGACGCTCGCAATTGTTGCGCTGGGAAGGTAGGTCTAGCAGGCGAGCGAGGGGCGTACTGTGCCAATCTGCATTTTTCCCATTCAATCCGACCGGAGGAACCCGTAACCACCAGGAAAAGCGGAGCGAGCGCAGAATGCAATCTAGGCCCGGCGTGGCGGAGCGCAGCAAAGTGCACTAGAGCCCACTAATGTGGTTCGGTGGTGTCGTGAATCTCTGTCTTTTCTCAATGAGAATTCTTTGCTGGCAGCATTTGCAGCGTAGGCATTTTTTTTCAACCTAACTGGGTGCGAGCGGCGTCTCTTGTAACGAGATTCGTGCGCACCGGGAGAAGTAAAAGCTCGAATGGCGGCATTTGAGTGAGCGTCGGAAGTAAAGCTACTGTTCTTGGCGTTAGTTCCCCGTCCTTCAGGATTAAAGAATTCACGATTGAACAATGGGACGCGAAAAGTGAATGATCTTTCTTATGTCTTGTTTCTCTCGACTGAAGTATATATCGGGTGTAATGCGGGCATTTGTGTAAAGGTCATCAGAAGGAACCCTGCTGTTTTGTGCATTGATTCTGAAGTGCCTTACCCTTCTTTATATATGCATAAACGACTAATGACTTAGCCACTAAGATATGCTCCTCCGTAAAGTAATTTGCAGATGACATCGTGATATACCGTAAAATAGTATCATGCAGATCTTCAGTGTGACGTATACAAACAGTGTTACGGCATGGTGTTATTTTTTGTGATAATGCAACTTATGTTTGTATATGTACAGTAAGGAGATTATCTCGGCATCTCAATGATTTTGTACCACGTAACTACGTTCTTAACAATGCTCTCGTCACTCTGGGGTTCTTACGTCCATGCATATATGGGTGTTTTCATCTTTAAATTTAAAGTTACGCGGAAAAGCCGCATCACTAATAAAATATAGTGCGTTACACTGCCTTAAAATTAAATTTTCAGTCGTCCTTCTAGTCTGCAATTCAAGACCGTCCACTTAATTTTTTTCTAACTGATCGAGGACAGCAAGTGTCATTTTATAGCAGTTTAATCGTGAGAGGAAACTTTACCTCTGGATTTGGTTTAAATACATCGCGATGGAGAAATCATTTTGCTCGCCATCAAGTTCACCGAATTCGATTAATTTTGTTGAGTTTACAAGAAAGATATACAGTCTAGTGACAGTAATAAAGACATTTTTTGATTTAGTTGTCAATGTTTTTACAAGAATTGCTAGAAATTTCATAGTAGAGAAAAGAAACCTCAAGTCACAAGTTTTCAACTCTGTAATTCAGTAAAAGCCACAATATCAAAGTTCTATAACTTTCACATATTAGCCCCTCTTAAGTAGACAACATTCATATACGTACAATGATCGCAAATATACCACTAATTTTTTGTGTGCGGGACTTTTGCGACGCCCTCGTAAACCATTGTAACATATTCACGGAAGTTGTAAGCTAATATCTAATTTGGTTGAACTAGATGCTTTAACACGTGCAATTTACATAACTGCGATATCTATTGTTGGTTCAGAGTTACAGATTTGCAAACTTCGTGAATAAATTTTCTTAACTTACCGATTTTTCGACCATTCTTGTATGACGTACGTTTGCCTTGTAAAACAAAATTGCTTGTCCTAGAGATCAGGCAAAAGGGAGAGGCAGGCGCCATCCTGATGCAGCCGTGCAGATTTATAGGACACGGAGAATGTGTACTCTTGTAAGCGTAAAGTTCAGCAACCAAGACGGTTACTTTGGTCTTTTAGCAGGAACAGCGAACATAAAGCGTAGCAGATAAGGGCGGAACTGGGCAAAGCCTCAATGAGAGCAAGGTACTCGCGTTTGGTTATAGAGTAGACAGAGAGAGAGAGAGAGAGGAACGGCAGGAAAGTTAACCAGATGGAAGTTTCCAATTTGCTACCCTGCACCGGGGTGGGGGAAGTAAGGGTTGGAAAAAGGGCAAATAAAGAGACATAAGAAAAGAAGAAAAACACGAAAAGGAGCATGTAAAAGGAAAGGCGTTCCGATTGCAGGCGTTCACAGACACCGGTCGATATCAAGGCGCGCAGTAGGGCTTTCACGGTCTTCTGGTGTGATGTTAAGTCTCGTCGATGTTGCAAAAGTTTTTCTTCCGACAGGGGCTGGTCATCCAACTGGTTGAGCACGACAGAAAGCGATTGTCGCTGCACTCTGCCCAACGGGCACTGGCACAGAGCGTGACGGCTTGTTTCCTCGTCACCGCAATGGCCACATGCTGCGGTGTCGGCTATCCCTATGCGGAACGCGTAGGCAATGGTAAACGCGACGCCCAACCATAGCCTACACAATAGAGTCGCGACTCTTCGGTTAAGTCTCGGTGGGAGACGAATGTATAAGGTTGGATCCAGGGTGTATAAACGGGTGTGCATAAAATGTGGTTCACTCTGATCTGATGTAGTGCAGTGGCGTGCAAGTAGGTGGATCATCCTTGGGGGATATGTCCTTGACAGCGGGATTAATAGGTGGTGGTCTTCTACACCAGGTAAATGATGTGAGCAGCTTGATCGGCACGTTTATTGCCGATGATACTAGTGACTTCGTAGCTACTGAAAAATTACTTCGTGTCCTTTCTCAGTCAAGTGACGTATGGTCTATGCAATTTCGAACACCATCTGTCCATACGGACTGCGCCGTAAGGATGTCAGCTAAAACAGCAGTACTGTCTTCGAGTCGCGGAAAATAGACCGTTTGTGTGTTGTTTCGTCATTAGTAAAGTGTAGTGTGACTCGAGGCGCTGCGAGGTTATAGAATAATTCCGCTCGCAGGCTAAGAGGAGGCTGCTGGCGTAAGGGATTACGTGATTTGCGTTCCGCTGACATTGCAACAAGATACCACTAATGCCATGACCACTTGCATCTGTGCGAACTCCCGTGTAAGCAGATGGGGTCGAGATGACCCAAAGCGGTTGGATATATGAGGCCAGCAGTAAGCGTTGAAAATACCTGAGCTTGTTCGGACCCCCAAGAGGAACTTCTCAAGCAGATCAGTGAGAGCACAAGCAATGTCGTCAAAGTTCTTAATGAAACGTCGAAAGTATGCATACAGCCCCAGGAGACCTCGTATATCAGCGTACGAACTAGGAGGTGCAAACTCGCTGACAGCGTGGACTTTCTGCCCTGGTTAGGCCGTATACCAGTAGCGTCGACCAAGTGGCCAATTACTCCTATTTGGCGAAAGCCGAAATGGCAAATGGCTGAACTGAGCTGTAGGACGGCCCGTCGAAAGAGATCAAGCATGGCCGAGAGACGGTGATGTCTCTCAAACGTAGGAGAAAAGCCAATCACGTCATCAAGGCTATATATGAATCTGGAACATTTAAAACCGCGCAGAAGAGAGTCAATCAAGCGTAAGAACGTAACAGATGCATTACATAGTCCGAAAGGCAAGACTTTAAATCATCAGAGGGCCATCTGGAGTCACTAAAGCCGTCCTCTCGCGATCGGTTTCATCGAAAGCAATTTGCCAGTAACCAGAACTTAAATCGATCGAAAAGAAATACCTAATAGCATGGAAGGAATCCAGTGTGTCATCAACACACGGAAGAGGACACATGCCTTCTTTTGTTTCACAAAAAAGGGCTGGTGACAAATTTGGCTGGTGGTGTTCCTCCGTGCGGAAACGACACTGTAGGACTCAGCGAGAGGGGACAGCGAAAGAGATTTCCGTTTGAAGCGGCAGTCAGGGCATGGTCCGAGTGAAGAGGACCAGCGGCTGCGGCAGTGGCGGTAGATCGGGCCGACCCGAGAGCACACATCCGGAGTTCGCCACTCAGATGGGTTCCTCTAACGTTGGTTTGAATTTGGTCTTGGTACCGCAGTTACGGCAATGACAGAAGTGGTAGCAATGAAACGCTGGCCGACTTCAGGCTACGTGTTCACATTTGAAATTTCTTGGTGGACCACTTCAATGAGCGAGATGGTTAAGTTGTGCGCCTGTGGACCGTGAGTGCGTGAAGCCATGGCCTCCGGCTTGCGACGGATGACGATGGATGACATGTGTCAGACTCAGTGGTGCTGGCTCTTGATGAAGCCTCGGTAGGTCCTCGCAGGCGGAGAGGGCAGCCGTATTAGGAAGACGATCGAACCGTTGTACAATACATTTGCTCTTAGCTTGCTAGAAGCGCGGGCTATCCCTTATGGTTAACTCAGCCGTTGCACAGCTCTTGCAAAGAAGCCGATTGAATGCATCCGTGATGCCCTTTAAAATGTTCCCGACTTTATCTGCATTTGACATATCCTTATAGACTTTTCGCCAAAGAGCCAGAACGATCTGAATGTACGAGTCGTAGGATTCCGTGGACGTCTGGGGACGAGACGCGAGCTCTTTCTTGACTGCTAACTGGCATCCAACAGGTGTTCAGAAAAGATAGCGTAACGTTTCCTTGCTTGTGTGCCAAGTCGTAAAGTCGGTTACGTTTGTCTCAACTCACATCTTTGCGGTCCCTTGCAAGAAAATATAACATTGGCCAACATAAGTGTGGTATCCCATCTGTTGTGGTTGCTTACGCGTTTGTACCACGCCAGCGATTTTTCGATGTCGTTGTTGCCGGTGAAGGTTCCGGAGCCAAATGAGCAGGAGAGGACGACTTGCTGCGCTCTCTGAGCGGACGGTTCAGCGTCGTTAATCGTGGCCGCAAAATTGAACTTTTTTCTTCTCTCAAATGCAACAAATTAAATTCATATCGCTACAGCGGTTGTCTCATCAGAGCATTTGTTAATTTTGCATCTAGTTGAATTGGGGAATCGCTGTTTTCCTTGGGCGTACGGAATTGCCATCGCATATTTCGCCTCTCCGCTACCACCTGTATACAGGATGTGTGTATTTCCACTAAAGTGGCCGAAAACAAAAGCTTTTGCACTTAGATATGCACTGTTAGTGCTCATATTTCGCACAAATATCGCATCTTGGAGTTTACTTCGTCCAAGAAAGCAACAAATGTCAACAAACAAACAAAGTCAACACGCGGCAACCCTGCCAGAGCGTCTGCTTTTTACACGTGGACTCCGAAATTCGATCTTTCTGCGACGAAATTTGGGTAATAACAGTGCCTCGATAAGCGCAAACTCATTTTTCGAGCGCTGTAAGCGAAAGTTGCACGTCCTTGTACAAAGACGGAGCGACCAGCTGGCACAAAAAAAACTTGCATTTCAGGACCTAACCACCTTCCCGCCACCGTTCTCTCCGTTATCGATGTCAATGCTTTCAAGAGTACCGTTACTACCAGATTTATGGAATCGTACCACGGTGTTTCGTTTATGTTTCGTTTACCTCAACCCCATCTCTCTGTAAATTATTGACCTTGGGCCTAAATGAAGAGATCAATGAAATGAAATTGAGGGCGTCGGAGAGGGGGAGGGGTACGACGGAGAGAGTTTCACTTCACTGCATGCCTTATGGAAACACTGTATCCATTAATTGAACACGCCGTGGTTACTTAGTTGCTTTGGCATTGCTCTGCTTAGCATTAAGCCGCGGGATCAATGCAGCCCGCGGTGGTCCTATTTCGACGGGGGTGAAGTACAAAAACGCCCAGGTACCGCGCATTCAGTGCACGTAACAGAGCCCCACGTAGTCAAAATTAACACGGAGCCCCCACTACGGTGTGCCTCATATATCACGTTTTTGGCACGCAAAGCCCTAGAATTTCTTCTTCGTCACGTGTACTGAGCCACAGGAACGTTTTCTCAGTCAGGTATTTGCTAAACCAATCTCAAACAATTGCGCGGTAAAAATAGTCATCTCATATAGGATTTTTCGGTGGTTGCACCACGAATCATTTTCTTTATAGCGCTGTTGTATGCCTGATTACATTAACCTTCACTCTTTTTCCTCCCTTTTCCTTCTTTTTAGTTTCTTAGTAATGGTGTTGGAACGGCTGCTGCAAGCTTCGGCTATTTAAAGTTTAGAGCCCCATGGTGAGATTTTATTTAATTCATGCATTTATCCGGCAACAGTGCCTACGGTGCTCTTTAAGCCAACTCAGTCTGATCACATTAACGTCGTGTACTTCGTTTTCTCTCATTATTTAGAGGCGTAGATAAACCTCGGACGCTTTCGAATACGCAGGCCGCCACGTTTATGTAATGTTTCTTCTGTTGAAATTACCATGGCTAATTCATTGTCTTTGGCATTAAAATATGCTTCCATAAAATGCGATGAAAATGGTAAAACAGTGAAAAATTGATGATAAATAACGTCTACTACGTGTCTTAAGATATTTCACATAAATTAGATTCAAGGAGGTTCTTAGAACTCAGGTAGACAAAGGTCAGACAATCTATGTGCGATATCCACCATGCCTAAAGCTGAGATATTGAAGGCGCACTTAGACGCCAGCACGTGAGATTTCCGTCTATAGAAATGTCAGTATCAAGGCCAGCATCTGCAGTAAGATGTCATTACTGCAAAACGCAATAATAGCTTCCGCGCGCTAGATCGCAGTAATGCCGCCTCCCTCCCCCTCCCCCTCTCCCCCACCAATACAAGGTTCGCCAACTGTGACCTCAAAGTTCACGTTTCACTTTTGCTTTCCGCGATCTCAAGTGCTCTCAAACTTATGTCTTGTTCAGTACCACGTTCTTAATTAAAATTTCGCTTGGTGTTACCCTGCATGCTATTCACCATTTGACTTTCTTTCATATGCGTCCTGTCGTTGGTAAGTTTAACGCGACAGCGTTAAGGGCCACGTTTTGCATAAAATTAGCGTCGTCGTCTTGCGTCGGACATCGTTTAACGAAAGATCATTCCGTACCACAAACACACAGGCGCATGGCGAAGAGGCATTACTGAACTAATTGAATTCTTCAAAGTAAGATGGGTCAGAAAATTTGTAAAGTACAACCTAAGCAAAGCCTACAAACATGATAGCGTCGGATTGTGATTTGAATATACGAGAAAACAATTCTATTAGGCGGAATCTCAAAGATAAACCTCTATTACGGCGTTTCTACCGTTCATAGAGCGGTGCGCTACGCTCGGTTCGTTGAAACAACACTATCGAGATGGCCCTCGCCTTCACATATCCGTGCCCCACGCAAAAGGCGGCGTTTCTACCAGAAAGCTCGCCTCTTGCGTAGGGCACGGAGAGCGAAGAGAGCGAAGTGGTTAGAAATAGAACAGCAGTTAAAGGACGAAGAAGTAGGTGCATACGCGCTATGCGAAGCACATCTTAGGGATCTAGAACACTCACCGTTTATTGAGGGCTACGTCTGGGAAGGGAGAAACAGAACAACAACGGAGAGGAAGGGAGGACGAGGAGGTATGCTGATACATCAAAGAAGAAATTGGCAAAGAATAAAGTCCACTTGCAAAGAACATTTCTGGGTATCAGGTACAATTTCTGGTAAAAAGACATGGCTAGGAGTAGTTTATTTAGGGACAGGGGACAAATGCAGGCAAGAGAACAAGGATCTAGTGAAGTGTCTCAATGACGATATAAAGCAGTTTGGAGAAGGTGCCGATATTTGTCTTCTGGGTGACATGAATGGCCACATCGAGGATCTGGATGGATACACAGATTGTAACGGGAAGTTGATGCTAGACATCTGTGAGCGACACAACCTAGTTATAGTAAATAGAGAAACTAATTGTGAGGGACAAATCACGTGGGAATCACGTAACAGGCAAACGACCATTGACTACTGCTTAAGGTCGCAGGGGATGTATAGCAAGCTCGCAATAATAGAAATAGACGAAGAGGGGAAGTACAGCCTCGGAAGTGATCACAAGCGTATTAGTCTACAGTTGGGAGCCCTGCTCAAAAGAGAAATGCAGGGAAGTCAAAAAGAGTACGCCACATTAAATGACGAACAAATAGCGCAAATAGCGGCCGGCATAGAGGAAGCAATAGAGAAACTTCCTATGGAAAAGTGGGCTTATAATCAGTTAGAACTACTCTTTAGTACAAAAATAAAAGAAGTAAAAGGAGTAAACCGCTGGAGAGGAAAGAGGAAGCCGCGAAGCTGGTGGAATAAGGAAATTGAACAACGACGGTTGGCATCACGGGAGCTCAGAGAAGCAAAGAGGGCGCAGTTATTTGAAGAGGAAATAGGCCAAAAATGGGAATCTTATCAACAAAAAAAAACAAGGGCAGGTCCTCGTCCAGGCTAAAATAAAGCAGTCCTCTGATCGTTGGCTGGCTGAAGTTCACGATGCAACTAAAGGGGGGTGAAGAAAATTCTGGAACCATATAAGCTGGCTGGGTAATGCGAATCACAGTAAGCAGGAACAGATTCACGATGCCGAGGGAAATTGTTTAGAGGAAGATGACGCTGTGAACTACATTGGTTCAGTTATAGCTGAGTCATTTAGGAAAGACAATAGGGTAATCGCCTCAAATGAGGGAGCAACACAGGATAGCACAATAGAAAACAGCTTAGAATTGACCAATCTTAACTGGAAAAAGGCGGAAGCCTTTTGGAGGCGCTTATTCTGATACTAAAGTTATTAACCAAGGTGTACCACGAGGCTCCATACTAGGTCCCTTATTATTCTCTATGTATATTAATGATTTACCCACTTGTCTTAAGTCGGCACATAGTGTACTATATGCAGACGATACTACTATCTCGTTGCGTAACAATTCTTTAAGAACCTTAATCCTTAAACTAAACAATGAGCTTGACCATATTGCTGCTTGGTGTTCGTCCAATCAATTAATTATCAATCCTTCAAAAACTCAATTCATGATTTTTCGATTTAGCCAAAGAATACTACCTGGCTTGCCTGAGCCAACTCTAGATGGTCATCACATTCCCGTCTCCGACTGTGTATCATTTTTGGGCATCAAATTAGATTCTTACCTTAAGTTTTATCAACACATTGCCTTCATTAAGCAAAAGTGTACCTTCGGTATTAGAGTATTAATCAAATCAAGACCATACTTCTCTAAAGACGCATTATTAGCATTATTATTTTGCCTTCATTCACAGTCACATTAATTATGGCATTGTTTCCTGGGGAAACACATATAGCTATCATATCTCGTCTATTCAGCACTTACCAAACCAAGGAATACGCATTATCACTAACAGTGGGTTTTTCACGAGTGCTACTGTGTGAAAATAACATCCTTGTTGTAACGAACTTGTTGAAATATCGTCTAATAATTATGTTTTATAAATTACTTACTAAACAGCTCTCATACCAATTCATTCATTCCAGGCTCCTCATCAATAACTATAATACCAGGTTTGCACTTAACTCTAATTTTCTACTACCTATGGTTCATTCTAACTATGGAAAATTGATATCATCATTCGCTGCTATAAAACTGTGGAATGGTTCAGTTCAGTCGAGACTAGAAGTAAATCAGAGAGCTGTTGGAAGCTTAGCACTAGGTTCCCACAGGAAAACCACAAACGAAGCAGTACAGGGGGATATGCGCTAGGCATTGTTCGAAGCACGGGAAGCTCCGAGTAAAATCCTATACGAAAAACGCCTGAGGAAATTGGACGATAACAGGTGGGCAGCTGAAGTATTTAAATACCTATACGGAAAGAGCGTTGACTCACAATGGCAGAAAAGAACTAGGAAGCTAGCCAGTAAGTATGCCAGACACGAGGACGGAGAAAGACAGGGCATTAAACGACAGGTTAAAAACGTGGAAGGCAAAAATTGGATAAATTCAATGGAAAAGATTCATAGTGTTGAACTATATATCGATACTGGAAACAGCAGATCAGGGAGGAAGCGCTTTATGATAACTCACGAAGCAGTGCCCTACTCTTTGAAGCTAGGTCAGGATGTCTTAGAACACAGAGCTATAAGAAGAAATTTAACGAAGAAGACACATGTACTGTGTGTGGTAAATCTGTAGAAACAATAGAACCCCTCATACTAAAATGTGATTGTATACATCCCCATGTCGATGCGGGCACCGTAACGCTTCCTGAGGCCCTAGGGTTCAGAGATAACGATAGTCATGTAAATAAATATGCGGTGGAAATTAGCGAAAAGGAATTGGAGGATTGGTGGCTCAAAAGCAGAGAGGTGACACAAGGTTAACAGTGTAGAAAGACGTAGTTAAAGAAAATGGCGAATTTTAATGACTTACAACACAGTTAAACAAAAATAAAAAGCTGAGCATGGTGGCAACTGCCATCCCCCCGTTTCAAAGGGTACGCTCCCACCTTCCTTCCATCCTTCCTTCCTTCCATCCATCCATCCATTCATCCATCCATCCATCCATCCATCCAATTATGAGCATTCATATCTCAATTTCTTGCCCTATTGTTTTTCTATTTAATATCACCCACGCTGAAATTCTTCAGCGTGGGTGATCCTCATTGAGCTTAGCGATAATAGATGTGCAACCGAGGTTCTTTTTTTTTTTACATATTCAAACGTGTATTCTTATCTGGAGCGCAGTTTTTCTTACACATTCCCTCACGTTCATCTTCGGTTCGCAAATATTGCGGCGAGTGCTGCGACGTTTTCCCTCGATTCTTTCTTGGCTCTAAATGACGACGATTTTTTTTTTCTTTTTCAATGCTCGCCGCGATCGGTACGGAGCACGTGCGCGCATTTACGCCACGTGTCGCACGCCATCGTCGACTCTGGTAGTTTGTGTTGTCATTCTTCTTCGCGAATGATCCCTTTCTCCGTTCTTTCCTTTGTCTTTGCGCGCGGTTCTTTCCATAACCTGTGTTTCACAGACGTCTTGCTTCTTTCCAGGCTACCTTTTCCGACTTACAGCTCCGATGTCTTTGCGTAGTTTTTCTGCCAATGTTGCTGCTCGCATATGGGACGTATACTGAATGACAAATATCGACGGTGTTGCCGCCACGCCGGAACCGACGTGGCATTTTCGCTGAAGAATGAAAAAAGAAAAAGAAAAGCCATCTCGCGTGATGTGCCCATACGTGAACGTTTCCAGCGTTACACAAGTACGCCCTGCGCTACGTCTGCGAAGGTGCACCCTCATGCACACGCTGGAAGGGGGAACACAGAAATGCTTTTTATCGGCGATCAACTAAACGGCGCTTACATGTCACCTCTGAGGCGGCTTTCGTTCCGTATCCTTCGGAATGTTTACGAAAAGCGGTTCCTCGAAATCGAGATGAGGCTACGGTGTTTACTTTCAACGCCTCACGGGAAGAATGTTCAGTTCAAGGTCGCCACTCGAGCTTATAAAAGCATTACCTCGTGCACGAACTGTGCATGTCAAATATGTACTTTGCTTGGCTGAAACATTTGTAAATATGTTTTGATAGGTACTCTCTATTTAGGCAGCTTGAAAAAGAAAACATTAGTGTGTCACGATAGGGAATGGAAACAACCAATGTACTCGTGTTTGGTCATTCATATTTGCTTGTAATTGACCGAGAAATATAAGGGGTGAAATGAGAGAGAAATATAGAGAGGGCAACCAAAGGTAATTCTGGTCGGCTATCTGTGTATAGTGGCAAGGTATGTCGGGTTTAAGAGATGAGCTGACATAAAAAAAAAAAAAAAACGGCTACGCAAGTGCATACGTCTGTGCCCGTTTGTCAGTCGACTTCCTGCAACATTGAAAGGGGTCCTGTTTATCGTCCCAAAACTGCGCAGACGAGATTATGAGGGCGGCGCGCCTAGTGGGCCGCTTCGAAAAATTTCGATAATCTGGGATTCTTAAACGCACCCCTGAGTGTAAGCAGGTGATCTTTTTTTTTATTATCGTCATTTTCGCCGCCATCAGGAACCTAACCCGCGTCGTCGGACTCGGCAAAACGCACTAGCCACTGAGCCACAGCAGCGGCCCAAACATTTACAAGCATTGTAATACGTCTGACGTAGGAACACCCACAAGATTCATGTACCGGTGGGAAACGTGCATCGGCATACGGAAGACGACGCACCAATTCGTGTCGAACTGAACGGGACTTCAGAAGTAAAGCCTTAACGCGAGTTCTCTCGTGGGTTGTGCCAAAAGAGGCCTATGGCAATATTTGTGCGTTCGCTTTACATACGCCCAATTTTGCCACATACAGACTACCGGCGCCTCTCTATAGTGGGCATGATAGATGGGGACTCCTGTCTCCTCTCTCTGTTTCTCTCTATCTATTTTCTAAGAAGGGTGAAGCAAGCTCCGAAGGAGGTACGAGCGATTACGTTTCGTACTGGAACTTTGGGAGAAAGAAAATATCTAAAAACATGGACGAATCTTGACAAGAAAAAAAATAGAGCGCCAATTATGTGCATTGCCATGGCAAAGTCACGCGAACAGAGAACGCGTTATACATTCATGCCGTGCTCAGTCATGTGGGAGCTACAAAGTTCTTGATGCCACAAGCACAGTCGATGCTACTTGCATAACATACTGGCAAAGAACATAATGTCAACGATCAGGTTTTTGCTAGTCTATATATGTAGGCACTGAACCTTACGCACTCCACGTTTGTGCATATCTGCAAAAAATATACGCAGATGCTATATTGTTCTTTCAGTCGTTACTTGACACTTTTTTCTTAATATTACGTTGTTTGTGGTTGCACTCTTTCCTCGCATTTCTCGAAAGTTTCTTGAGGAGTTCCACAAAGCTGCATGTTCTTAAGGCGCCGATAACATTGAGCGTGGTGAGCATCCCCACGTGTGCGCACGCCCGCAAAATGCAACACATGATCTTAATACATCTATTTGGACGCGCATACAAGACCACGCTTGTGCACATGCACTCGTGCACACAGTCGGCTACTGTGATAATTAGGCCTATGCTCAGCGAGACTGCAGCACACCTGAGCGCTCTTTGTCACAGACATTAACGGATAATCTATAATCTTTTCACGCACTTTTGTATGTTCGCGGGGCTGCAAGCATTATTCTGGGTAGGGCCTTTGCATGTACGATAATTACTAGCACGCTACATTCATAACCATAACCGCTACCTCTGGTTATATCCGGGTCGGCCGCGTAGTCATGTTTATTCAGGCAGCTCAATTATGGAAATCGTAAGCTTTCGTTACGTTAGCTTTCGTGTTCTCAGAACGGGTGCGCCGATGCCACATATCCATGGTAGGCGAATAAACGCGGAAAGCGTAATAGGGTTAGTACCGGCTATCTCGTTTATCGCTACCTGCACGGAGACGAGAATTAAGGCTGTCCAACGCAGTGGCATACAGATGCCCCACTTCGTTTGTCGTCGCGAAATTAGGGAGCGTCACTCTCAAAGTGAAACGGCCAACTGTCGCCGAGGTGTGTCCGCTAACTCGCTCGCAGCGCGGGCGTTGAGGTGCACAACTTTTAACAACCTACCGAAGTTTGCACCGCACCCGTCCAAGATTGCTAAATGTTGAACTTTCTTTAATTACTCTGATGGTAATAGCACTTTGCCGCGTTAGTCTGACACGCGCTCACTACTGCCACAGGAGCTTTAGATACTATATCAAGACATTCAATAACATTATTATTATTCATCAGATGTAGCTTAACCGATGGTGATGCTACAGGCAACGTTAGCCTGGTAGTCTGGGTCAGCAAATCGCTGTGATGGGCGTCTCTTTCTCGGTCACGAAGAAATCTCACTGGATATCTATATTAATTAGCTCTCCAGCAGAAACTCAAGAAGAGGGCGCGATAATATTTTGATAACTTTCTTCACTACGTTCCATGCATGAAAGCTACACTCTTATGCATGCTTGTGACGAAACATTTTTGTCAAGCAGCTTCGTTTCAACACAGATACGTTGGCATGACCAGGTGTCGCGATCCGTGTCGCCTACTTGTTTGCACTCAAAGCAACACAGAGAAGCAGCACACACCAACTTCTACGCACATGTTGGAGTGTAGCCCAATCTTGTTCGTACTCTGTACAGTGAGCTGCATCTTCCGCAGCTAAGCGCCTTCAGAATTCACTGCTGGTGCGGCGGTGTGCAAAGTGTTGAAACTATATAGCACTTAATTATTTCCTTGGAAAGTATGTGTTTCAAGCGTGTTTATTCTCTCTTCTCTCTCTTTGTATAGTAAATTTCATTTTCCAACACTGTCTTTGATGGATTAGAACTGTTCTCTTCCGCTCACCATTTCTTTCTCAACCACACTTCGTTACTCCTTAGGCTGTCTACTTCCATCTTTCTATCCTGACACCATTCTCTCTCTTTTGTGCCTTCATGCCCTCGGCGCTCTCACCTTTCTTTTAATTCATATTCTTTTGTATCTTTCTCTGCTCTTTATTCTTTCACTTGCTTTTCTTTTCTCTCCTTTTTCTTTTTGTTGAGCATTCATGTACATGAGTGCTGGGGTGCCCGCTTTCTAGCATTGACTGTAACTTCCATCATGTTTCTTACTTTCTGATGTTGTTATTTTTTTCTCATTTTGTCAGGCTTATTTTCGCATCAACCCCTCTTTTATTCTTCTCTCTTTTGAGACTGCTTTACTGGAGGGTGTGCCCCAGCAGATGTTTTCACTTTCTTTTGCGTCGCACTTTTCTAGTGTGACCCTTTTCGTACAGCAAAGGGCACATCAGCCAGAACAGTACACACATAGCTCCGTGTGGAGCATCGAGGAGGGGATGCCACTAAGGCGGCGCAAGCGCAAAAAGGAGGTGGGATGCCAATGGAGACGGAGAAGCCTGACAAAATGCCCGCCGCGTGGTCTGCGAATTCCGCCTCTGGCTTGGCGTCCTTCGGAGTTCATGAGCGGGGCCATTGCTGGATCCGCTCCACTGACCACTAATTCGGGGCCCTGCACTCTTACCGCGGGTCACGCGCTGACTGTTTTGGTGACCAGTACTGGAATGAGCGTGCCTCGCCGGTCTGCTGGACATTATTATGGGTTCAGCTTTTTTGCGAGTGCTTCCCCCCCCCACACACTATAATAAAGATAAAAAGTAAAAATACAGCAGCACGTGATCTGAGAGAAAAAAAGAAAGCGCTGAGAGACGCAAAGAGATGTCACAAGACAGATACAGAGAGAAAGAGCAATGAGCAAAGGAAAGGTTAAGTTACGAGAGTAAGGCAACGAGGTTCTTGGTTATCGCCTGGTTCTGATGCCACTGAATTTTTATTGATAATTTCTAAAACAACCTTTTTGTGTTTATTCATGCAAGACGAACATGTTCTCCGTTTATTCCTCGACTGTGAACTTTGTATGTTTAAACCGGCTTGTTAGTTCCCTTATTTTACGAAATGAACGGAGATATTGCGTCGCGCCTGCTTTTCTTTTTCAAGTTTTGGTTTCCTCATTCCATTCCCTACTCAGATTTCAATTTGTCGCATATCTATCATATCGCACACGAGCTGTGTCTCTCGCGCCTTCTATGAGTCGATAGAGAGTTTTAGCGTGTCCGGTACTCCGGTAAACACAGACAGGGCCTTGTGCCAGAGTGGTGGGAGGAGTAACCATGAGCGGCCCCAGTGGTCCAGTAACTTCGTAGTGAAGTCACTGAATCATGATACGATTGCACCGATACGAAAATTTACACCGCCAGCGCACTTGGGATTACTGCAATATTAACTCTGTATGTTTTGTTGAGCTCCGCTCCACCAGGTGACGCTACCACTCCGGTCACTCACATTTACTGCCTTTACGTCTCCGCTCACCCGGTATTCCGCTCGATCCGCCTGGACTTACCGGAATACCAGGCGTGACAAAACACTCTATTTTGTGCACAAAGTTAAGTGGAGACGTTTTCGGATAGCCTTAAGACTCTATAGTTGAGTGTTTAAGCTTAAATATTGGCGTTCACACAGACTGAGCAAGATATTTAAGTGCACTCTAAAAGTGCACTTATACACAGGTTACGCTTTCGGGCTTCGTTTACTGGTTCTAGTCGTGAGGGCGACTCATAACAAGAAGGCTGGCGTGTAGTAACAGCTGAATTTAAATATATAGGGTGTTTTTTAGTTCGCTGAAGAACTTGCAAAGCTTCACGTGACATGTCGAAGCTTTAGCGACGTCTGTCTCCTCTACGCTTTTAGATATCTATAGTTGCATAGTCTCTTACGTGCGCGCATCTCTAATTCAGGCTGAGTTTACCATTAGCATATTGCACTTACTTGATTGAAAAGGTGGCTTGCTGGGGAACTTCCACCACCCTTAATATGAGCCGCTATATGGTGAAACCGCATAACGAAATACTTCATTGAGACGCTTCTATTACATATGCGCTTCTTATAGTATCGTAAGTTTTTTTAGCGCTAGACAGTCGACAGGCGATTGCGCATGGAGCTACGAAAATGTCGCCGAGCGTGCATCATGTTTACTATAGGTAATTCTAGGGTCGTATTCGGGGCCAGTTTACACTGAGCACAACCATTAGATCATCTTACATCTTCTCTTAAAGTTGAGTTTTGTTTGCCTCTTTCTTCGAGTTTTCCACTGCACTGATACAGCTGCTGCCTGGTACGCGTGTCGGTAGATGGTCGAGAACGCGTATAACTTACGGTAGGCATTATCAAGCCCTTAATATGAGCTCACCACTGTCATTAAAAAGAGAAATGAACAATCATTGCATTTTATCGGTGCTAACATATGGGGCAGTGACTTGGAGGCTAACAAAGAAGCTTGAGAAAAGGTTAAGGACCGCGAAAACAGCGATCGAATGAAAAATGTTCGGCGTAATGGTAAAGGACAGGAGGAGAGCGGTGTGAATCAGAGAGTCGACGAGGATAGCCGATATTCTATTTGACATTACGAAAAACAAAAAACTAGAACTGGGCAAGCCACGTAATGCGTAGCACAGATAACCGGTCGACAATTAGAGTTGTAGAATAGTGCCAAGGGAAAGGAAGCGCAGTCGAGGACGGCAAATAATTTGGGATAGTTAAATTAGGAAATTTGCGGGCGCAAGTTGGAATAGGCTAGCGGGAGACGAGGGCAATTGGAGATCGCTAGGAGAGACCTTCGTCCTGCAGTGGGCATAATTATAGGCTGCTGCTGGTACTGCAAGATGATGATGATGATGACGACGACGACGATGACGACGACGACGATGATGATGATGATGATGATGTACGGGCCAGACCACGGAAGATAGGTCTATGATACCTGTCCAACGAGAACTACCTCTGCATCACCACAGTGCCCTCTGGAGCTCCATAGCTATTGCCTCAATGTCCTCTGCAACTGCCTGGCCGTCGACACTATGCCCTCTGGACGGCTGTACTTAGGCGTGAGCCCCCCAGTAAATAATTGAAGAAGATGGAGCGCTTACGTTTGTAATCAGGTGCGACAGCCTAAAGAAAATATTGCTAAAATAGTAGTGAGGAAATAGAGAAAGGAAACAGAGAATTGATAAAATCAACGTCGACACAATACGGGTGAATAACAACGTTGCCACTCTTCGCTCATGTCACCTTGTATTTGTACTAAGTGGTCTTGCTTTTATACATGGGATGATCGCAAGAGAGTGGAAAGGCTCCATGATAAAGCATGGCTCGTTTGGGACCACACAAAAAAAATGAAACGGTACTACTAGACACGGCTAAAGTTGAGGACAAACTGAAAAAAAGAAATTAATTCTATGTATGTTTCATTTCAGGTACGGCTCATTTCTGTTATTTCGGAAAAATAAACGGGGTGCATGTTTGTCCATGCCTACAGCTGAAAATCCTGCTGACGCAAAGCTGCATTAGGGCACCAGAGCGTCAAGACGACAACACGCAAGCAAGTTAGCACTTCAGCCACGATGCGATGCCTCATGTGAGGCAAGGACAGTGCTAACGTTCTCGCACACCACCAACAATGGCGCTCAAGAACGCATCGAGCGAACACGTCTCGCTGAGTGTCCTGTGCACTGCGTAAACAAAATCAAACGGTATACGCGAGAAAGCATTTACCATAACCTCACTAGCCGTCGTGCGCCGTGAACGTCACCACCAAATGTCGCCAGTATAACGGAAACAGCTCAGAAAGTTTCTCTTTCGTCGATTACCACAGTGCGTGGGTTCTGCTTCCTTTTTTTTATTCTTTTGACGGCGAAGTAGGCACGGTTCACCTAGGTATTTTATGTCGAACTTTGTCGGGGATTCATTGCTATTATCTTGACCTCGAGGCTGGCTTTGTTGCATTCATTATACGTTTGTAAGGAAACCAGCTTTACATAAAAACAGAAACTGAGTTTTCGTTCACTTAAAAGCAACCAGCTTGCGTTAGCCTTGGCACTGACAAAATTTCAGATCCTCGTGATTTTCTTTATTAAAAACAGCTAATTATATCAAATATAAGATATTGCATGCTCAGCAGCAAGTTTCTTGCGTTGAGCAACGTGCCACCACTTTTCTTCTTGGCGATGCAGTTATGAAATTGTGAAGCGATGGTAAACGCAACATCGGTATGCAGTATATTTTGTTCCAAGATTGCTTAAATCATCTCTCTGAGAAAACTGCATTCAGTGACAGTGTGTGAGAAATTCTTAGTGAAAAATTGTGACAGCGAACCTTTAATCTCAATGACACCCCTGAAATTTACACAGTGATTCATCTGACCCAACGTTTGGTTCCTGCCACCTGTAATATGACTGCGTACTGCTATGGTCAGCATTCAGCTAAATGAGCCGCTGATGTTCCGCTTGGAAGAGAGAGCAGCTTGAATGCCGAAATGTGTGGGATAAGACTGTCCCGAGTATTCCGGCACTTTAGTCGGAGCGCCTTCAATAAAATAGCCGCGTTATCAAGGAACGCTACTTAATCAGTAAGCATAACCAAATCAGTGAACCTAATAGAATGAATTTATTTCTATCTTTCATGATTGAATAGATTTCTGTTCCTGAATTTAGTATATCCGTACTGTGATCCCTACGTATATCTTCGTCCAAATTCGCGAAATTGCTCTAAGGTTATTGCGCTTTATAGCTTCTTCACAATTTCTGATAAGCAACTTTCTGTATTATAGAGTAGTTTATCTATAGCTTTCTCAGAAAAATTGCTATAACGCTGTACACGACAATAATGTTTTTACGTTTTTTTATGTCGTTCTAGGCGGCATCTCGCCTTGTTTTATTTAGCATTACTGTTTTGTGAGTGTTCTACTCATGTCTTTGTGTTAAAAATAGGTCTAGCAGCAATGAACCCACAAACTGCATCGCGGCTTCATGTATGTGTTTGGAACTCTATATAAGCGTATATGCAAAGACGCAGTGTGGTACAGCTTGTGTTCGCCTTTTATCTCTGAATGTTCATGTGTGTATACGACGCTATGCTTCAGATTTTCCGAACCTACGACGTTGTTTCTTCTTATGATAGAGTATATATTTTTAAACATTCTTACTACTAGGGGGCCAGATGTAGTCGTTGCCATTAGAGGGGGAAAGCATCTCCTTCTTTTGTTTTCTCTTCCATAAACATGAGCAAGAGATCGCAGCTGGAAATATTAAATAAATTATAGCAAGCGTAACTGTTTGCATATAAAGAAGGATGAGATCCACGTAGCATCCGCGAAAACTCACCACGTCAAAGTGACGTGTACGCGTCGAGCTGCTTGATTATTTACACGTGTACATGTTTATCTTTCTCGGGTGACGCGCCTACATGGTTTAGAGCTTATGGGAATGTTATCGTTGATTATATCAGTTTTGTATATCCTCGCCGAACCTTGTGTGGTCAGATTGCATGCACGACGTGAATCGTGTAGTAGTTTCTGGAATACACGCGGGTACTAGCGAATGCACTGGAACCTTCGACGAGAAATGTATAAAAACCGACGCGCTGGACCCGGCAGATCAGATTTTGACGATTGCTGACTCTGTTCGCTGCTATCGCTGTGCTTTGAGTGTAACTTGCTTTTGTGGGCATAGATTCGCCCAATGAAAATTTTGTTTGGTCATTCGCAGTTTTGTGAATGTTTTCTTCACCGTCACTACTACGCGACATTACGCCGAACAAAAGGAATTTTTTCGGGGGGGGGGGGGGTGGAATAACCGCGCACTACCCCTTTCTGAAAGGAATAAAATATAGTTGCCCGCCGATCACTGTGGCACTCGCTTCTTGGAGCGGCCGGGCGTAACGAGCGAATTTGTCTGCGTACAATAAAAGAAATTGCATGGTACTATAACCTTGTGGAGCCCTTCTACGACATCGCTCTGCCAACTCTTCTTCGCTGAGTATCCGTTTTACTACCATTTTCTGTGGCACTCCACGGCTATGCGTGCCCATCCATACCAAGCTAAGCAAAGGGGAGCGGACCAATCTCAGACGCCGGCACTACCCTCCTTGTCCGGTTATCTACTTTCACTTTTCCATAAGTCGGACACACAGAAACGCTGTCATCTCCTGCGCTCTCCTAGCCTCTTGGTAGCCAATTCGAGAAGAAAGACCTGCAAAGTTAGGCAATGCTATTTGCTTTCAAAGAAAACAAAGGAGGCCTCCTATAAGCGAGGAGAAGCGTTTGATTGACCAGTTCAAACAACGCTGTGGGTCATTCCCCGATCTTAGCGTTGGTGGCTACGCAAATTTGAAGTCAGGAGATTGGAATGAAGTCAGAATGGAATAGTATTACGTTTTCAGGCGTGCTAAAATTGCACTTTTGTAGCTTTTAGTCTGTGGTGTTTTCCCCACTTTTGTTGTATGGGAAAAATATAGGCAATTCTCAATTTTAAGTTACATGGTCCATGGCCTACGCCTTTGTGCACTACTACATTTCATGATATATACTTATTCAATGGTTGTCGTGCGACGAGTCATACTTAAAGTGCAGTTATCTCAAGCCGTTCGTTGGCAAGTGGTTGTGATTTCGTCTGTCGATACAAGAGCAGGTCTGGCTCTAGAAATTTTCTAGTACTTCGTACACCCACATGCTATCAGTTTCCAGAAAAAACTCAAAGGAATTGCCTTAAAGAGATTGTGCTTACTTGAAGGAAGGTTGGGTCTGCAAATGACAGGATGCACGTGCTTGACATCACGTACGAACCCCAGGACTGATGTTGGTTCTCCAGGTATACAAAGATTTCGTTCTTTTTGGAATAATTTTGAGCACAAAATTCCTCGCCCTGTCAGCCGCATATAAATGGAGAGAAATGGTAAAAAAAGGAAACGATTCTGTAGTGTACGGTAAGGAAATCCCAAGGGGTCAAACTTTAGTCGGAGCTGTCCACTATGGTCTACATCATAAACCACTGTCTGGTTGCAAAACGTGAAACCCGTCTCTTTTTTTTTTTTTTTTTTTTTGCCGACTATTGCCGATTTTTGCCGATTGAATTAACATCTTATTGATTGGAAATGTCTGAGAATACCGTACATAGAAATGCTGTGTCTTCGAAGGTTTACATAGTACTGCTGCTTTATTCCACTCGCTATTTATGAACATTATTCAGAGTCGCTTGTTTTATACTGTTTTGGGACAGAAGACACAAAAAATATGAAGATTGCGAAATACCTTACTGTGATCTCCGCAGCTCCGCGGCAATCTCTATAAAGTCTCCCATTGCTCGACTACGTGTAATATTTTTCTGAGAAGCGCCAATGTATATGTGCCCTTTCCATACAGATGTTGCGAAAGAGACTATGGATTCCTGACGACCACGGGAGAAATTATTATTGACAGATTTTTATAATAATAAACATTAGCTCTGTGTTCTCTCGCAGCATTTGTCTAGCACCGGATTTTTATACACAACGCTTTAACCAACTCGCCCAAATAATTTTCTTGAAGCACTCGCATGTCACCTCTCCGCCTATGTGCTTCCTATACTTATGATGAGTGCAAGCGCAAAATTCACGCTATAATCTGAAGGCTACGAAGCACTTCGAAAATTTTGCAGTCATATACTTAGTTTTGGTTCAGCCTATTCATGATAATTTGAAGAAAATTAA
Organism: Dermacentor andersoni; assembly: GCF_023375885.2. NCBI lineage: Eukaryota > Metazoa > Arthropoda > Arachnida > Ixodida > Ixodidae > Dermacentor > Dermacentor andersoni. The sequence continues at coordinate 37,733,117 of NC_092815.1, forward strand.
TGCACACAGAAGAAATCCGTTTGACAATGGAGTGCGTACACACACTCGGTATGCGCATTCTCAGCCTCACTGATCAGCACCATAGCAGCGCATTACTTCTCTAGAGCAAGAAGTTGAAATGTTCTGTTCCATGGATGTGACACACGAAGCCAATATTAGTAGTTCTCTGTCGAGCTCATCCAATAACGAACGAATAACAACAACCTCTCCCTCATATGTCACAGCTTAGAACAATGCAGATTCGCCATTTGCATTTGTCATGCTGAATGAAACTTCTGAAGCCGCCTAACATTTATTCTTTTTAAGCACTTCAATTCAGCATCACGTACGGTCTTGAAAGAATAACACTCTGTATTTCTTACTCAGCGAAAGCTCCTGTTATTGTTCCATAGGATACATTATTAAGTTAATCTCATTTGGATGTTCACTTTCATTATGCTGCAGAATACGGCGATTCAGAACACTCAGTCCAACATCGGCAGTTACTTCGTTCTTTCATTAGGCCACCTTTGTTCAGTACAACGCCATTCATTATGACTTTCGCTAAGCTAGGTTAGTGTTCTGCTAAATCCAACGTCTCCTTTTGACTAACACTTTCCTCTCTCTTGGTTCACATTTTGTTTTTGTATTTTGTTTTCCGCATACAGATTTTGAGAGAAGAAAAGCCAAATTAGAAGAAAATAGGAATAACCTATACACTTCATTTCCTCCTCTGTTTATTCCCTTTTTGTCCGCTAATGTCTGATAAACAAAGAACAGAGCCATCTTCCCACCTGTGAAAATAGTGCATTGGCAGCGCATCGAGGCACTCCAAAACAAGGCAGCAAGCCGAATACAAAAAAAGAATGCGCCAAAACTAGGGAAGATTTCGATGAACAAGTTGTACAAACCCGCGAATCCCTGTCTGGTCGATGTTTTGATTACCCTTGATTTTTAGCTCTAAACCCCGGTCTCATCAGCATAACATAGACATTTACTTTTGTTGCTTTCTGTGTGTCTTATAAATAGCTAGGGCGATTTCGCACAGTTGCGAAGTGTTCTAGTAAGGGTAGGCGCCGTTGTACAGGTTACAAAGAGTAACAAAACGTTTAAAAAGGTTGTGAATGTAAACACGCTACTGAAACTTGCTAAAAAAAGCCACTATAAAGCAGAAAAAGAATCGGGTATTCTACACCAGTCCATGGTTCATTATAATGCACCCTCGCTGGAACAATTCTTTATAGGCCCCGCAGCTGTCGGCTATAACAAATGCATCCATTTCATAGCACAACGACCAGCACTCATTGCAAGCACTTGAAGAGGACAGATGACTGATCAAGAAGAACATTGCAAATATCCGTCGAGGTAGTTTGTTTAGCCCCGATTCCAACTTCCTACATTCTCCTCCAAGCACGCATAGATGGCGTTCTCATAGTCTTCGGAGTATTTCAAGATTGACGTTTTTCTTTGTTGTTTCTGTCGCATGCATGCCGGAATGAAAACCAAAATCAGACAGATAATCCATCTCAGGATTAATGTCGTCGTCAATGCGATTAGCATTGTAGCAATGTGGTGAATTACCCTACTCTCACCGCCGAAACGCATCAAGTATGAACTGTGTACCGCAGCTGGGCTCCTCCATTGCGCTTCTGCCTGGACACGCTGCGCCGTCTAGTGGCGCCACCTCGAAGTCAGCGTGAGCTGCGTGTCCGAATATATATGCAGACAAGAATGTCTGAATATATATGACGTGGCTCCGATTACGGCCAGCACTGAAGAAATGCTCAAGGATACTTTTTTCGTTAAAAGGGACGTATGGGCGAGTTGGTAAGCCATATTTGAAACAGAACAGCGTGGTTTTGACGAGGACAAGCAGGGAGAAACGACACGGACGAGCGCTGACTTGGAACTGAAGTTTATTGCTTGGAACGAAGAATATATATGAGCTCCAACCAACAGTAGAAAAAAAAACATACATATATTCACAGTCAATCATACATGCCGTACTTAACAAGGGAGATAACTGTAATCATCATATCCCCCCACCCCGATAAAAATGCTAGTTCTTTGGACGTAATCGATAAGGAGGGGCTACTGACGCATGTTTCTTTTGACCAGGCGACGTGCGCTGCTTCGATGATTTCACGCGTTAGTTGGTGACTATGTTTTCTTAAAACTTGTGTTCCAGCGAAGTCAGGGTGGCAAGCCCTGCTGTCGCAGTCTCTACAGTTGATTCCAAGATGCCCTTTTACAGTATTATGCACATTGTTGTTGTGCTCCTTCAGGCGTTCATTAAGGCATCTCCCCGTTTGACCGACATAAAGCCTGCCACATGACAACGGAATGGCGTAGACAACTCCCTTTTTACAAGAGACGAATTGATTTTCATGTTTGATGCTGCACTCTCTTGGAACGAAATCAGTATTAACCATTTTGCACATCTTCCCAAGCTTATCCGGCGCCGAGAACACTACTTTGACACGTGCTCTGTTAGTTAACTTTTTATTCTATGGGAGATATAATGAATGGTAGGCACTGCAATGGTTTTTAGTTTTTCCTTTCCTGTCATCGAATCTACCCGTTGTTCTTTTCTGTTTTTGCTCAAACTACTGAGGATAGTTGCTGACACTGACACTAGCAGCTGCATGGGATAAACAGTCTTTACCAGACGATCTGTTTGATTATTGAAGCTATCTTGCATGGAGAGCATGTATGATTTGTTAAGCGCATTGTGATAGCATGATTTCGCCACTGCTCGTTTAAGCAGCTTAGAATGAGATTGCGTAAAAGGTAGCAATGGCTTGTTGCTTCGTGGTTGGTAAGACCAACACGTGTGATGTTGCATTACTCTGAGATTGATATCCAAAAATCTTATGACATCGTTTTCTGGCACTTCAGTAGCTACTATGAGAGCATGAAGGCATTGAACAAAGGTGTCTTTGATCTGCGTGAAGACTGCGTCAAATTTTTCCACACTTGTGTCTCTAAGAACAAGAAAGTCGTCTACATAGCGAAAACACTGTAAAACCTTTGACCCTTTCAACTTATCTTGGAGTCTTCTATCCTTTTGTGCTAATAACAAGTCACTAAGCACGGGAGCTATGCATGAGCCTATGCAGACTCCCTGTTTTTGCAGGTAAAACTCGCCGTCCCAGGAAATGAATGTAGAACTTAGGTACACTTGAAGTAGTTCTAAAAAGCCGCCGACGGATACGCCGGCCTTGTTTAGGAATTCGATTGATCCTTGTCGATCAATACATTCCTCTATAGTCGAGAAAAGCTCATTATGCTTTTGGTTGGAGCTCATATATATTCTTCGTTCCAAGCAATTTTCAGTTGCAAGTCAGCGCTCGTCCACGTCGTTTCTCCCTGCTTGTCCCCGTCAAAACCGCGCTCTTCTGTTTCGAATATTTTTTTTGTCATTTAACAGCGGCACATGCTCATTGAACTAAGTTGACGTTAAAGAGGTTGATTGAAGAGCGGCACATACCTCTTCATCCAAGTTGATGTGAACTGAAAACGGTTAGACGCAGGCAGATACCAGAAAAGGCGTGACGTATCCTGTATAAAGGCTAATCGAATTAGATGTTACTCCTTGATTGCATGAACTGCGATAAAAAGAAGGCTTGCATCTGTTCACTGCTCGCTTTCTCTTGGATAGTTAGACTTGACTCCTCGTTTGTTGTGTTTTGCTTTTAAGCCATTTAATTTCCGAAATAGAGTGCTACTTACTACTTCCGCGTAAGCTGTTTGCCAATAGTGGCATGTGTCACTGTGTAGGAAAATATGCGGGACTCAGTATTTGTTGAAGTTGCTTCCAGGTGCACATATCATGGATTATGAGTCAACGTACTCAGTATTCCCCGCGTACACGACAATGGTAATAAAATTTCACACCTAGCAAAAGGAATCACAATCAGAGGAGGTTGGGATTGGCAGCATAATATCCTGGACGTGATAAGAGTTAGATGCCTTGCTGCTCAGGACAATTAAATGTGTCGAGCAAAGCGGCCCGTCCTCAGCAGATATTTGTTAGCTTTCAACGTGCAGATTATGTCGTGTTAACAGGTGGGATGTAAAATTTATGCCATTGGAGCTTATCTTGTCAAAGTTTTTGTTTATCAACTCGAAGAGCCAGGCTACTAGGTTTACTACATTTTTTATAATTTTAGAAGGTGCAGCCTGCCTGGTAGCACGCAACAGTCAACTGTATCCTACATTTTCGTTTTGAGTACCGTCGTAAGTTGAAACTAGAAGTATTAGTCTATTATGTGCTCAAAAAACTGTGCTGAAGTAACCTTTCACACACGTCAGTGTATAGCTTCTTATGTTGATTATTTACTTGTTGCTTTATGTAAGCGACTGTTACTCCAGTAAAAGACGAAACGCCCTTACACTCAGATTTTGAGGAATCAAACATAAAGTTAACTGGATTTGTGAAATTATTACTAATAAGCACGATGCCTACTCAGTATGCAATTTTTTTCCTGTCCGCTACCAATCCGGATCTTTTTGTTCATAACCTGCAACCTTATCGTACTACTGTTTTTCTAGCTTTATACAAGCTTTCCTTTTCTATTCGATAATAGCATGTCTTTGATGTCCCGACGGGAATATCCTCAAAAATGGGATTTCATCCGAGTGGAGTGGGTTTGATTATTCCGTCAGGCTGTGCTATGACGAACCCTAGCCCTAAGCCTGCTTGGTGGCTGCTGCGCATATCCTTTAAGGATATTCCGGCGATGTTCCATTTATATGAGCGATACCATTCATTCACCTTAGAGAATTAGTTTCAGAAGCAGGTATGCCTTATAAAGATTATTGTGGCTTTTACTTGTTTTCTTGGGTCATGAAGCCGAACAAACGCTAAGGGCGTGTGCTTTCAAACTCATAGGCTGAGCGACCTCGGACACATCGCGTGTTTCTTTCCTTGACTGTAACATTCATCAATCATTTCTTTAATTTGGTACTGTGTGAGGTTTTTGCACGCCGAATAGGTGTCACAGTTCGCAGCCATGTAGGGTAAAAGTTAGGTGCCTAATGATTCCACCGCAGCACTAAGAAAAATTTGTCTTACTTGCACACATGTATACATAGTTCTCGAATAATAGCGGTGGATTAAACTCGCGGTCATATTCTGTTTGCCAGTGTTGACATCGCCGAAGAGCTTACACCTAGGCGTTATTCAGACGGCGGACTTCTTTTTATTAAGTTAAGCAGTGTTCAACATTGTCATCGTTAGAGGTAGTGCACTTTTTGGGAAATACTTCGACACATCCTGAGATTTCTGGCGTAGCTGTGTGCCAAATATGTCAAGAATGCGTAAACATGAGCCTTGAAATACGCCTTCAGCGACGAGACGTCCTTACTACAAGGCCTCTACATTGCAGGCTACCAACGCGCGTAAATCATCCTTAAGGGTTACAGACTTCAATGAGTCGCTTTTAAGCTACATCGAGTTTAACTAGTGGCGTGCCTCGCGTGTGCTGTGTCTGGCTTGAAGCGCTTTTCCTTTCTCTCGATTTTGCTGTCATGCCTTACCTCATATATAAGACTTGGATTATTCTGTAGCTGGTCTTTATAAGAAACTGAGCACACCATGATTTCAATGCGATTAGCATTCTTTGCCTGCTTCAACCGTTTCGAGCCTATTCATCCATTCATCCATCCATCCATCCGTCCGACCATCCATCGGTCCATCCATCCGTCCGTCCTCCTACGCCGACCCAGTGGCCCAAGTTGTCTACCCGCTTGCGCCACGAAGTATGTTCACGTAGTCATGATGCCGTCGTGGTCGTTCCATCATCCTTACTCCATCTTCGTGATCTGACTCTCATCATGTAATTGTCGTCACGCCTTCTTCCTTCAACTCAGTTGTCCAAGTTGTATCACAGCTAAGGCCGGTAGGTATGTGCTCGTGGTCCTGAAGCTATCAGTGCATCGTCGTCATTCCAACTTAGTCATTCGCTTGTCGTCATGCCGTCGTTACCCCATCGTCGGCATACAGTCGTCCTGCATTCGTTGTCACACCGCCGTCGTAATGCTGTCGTGGCCTTTCAATCGTCGTCATTCCAGCTTCGGGATCTGACTCTCGTCATGCCACCATCATCCCATATTTACTCCGACTACGTGGGCCAAGTTGTTTAATAGCTTGGGCCGCTATAGGTGCTCTTGGCCGGGATGCGTCGTGGTAGTTGCATCGTAATCTTTACAGCTTTGTGATTCGGCTCTCCTCATGCCTTCATCGTCAGTCTATCTTCATTAGCAGTCATCCTGCATTCATTGTCGCAACACCGCCGTGAGGCCTTCATAGTCGTTTCATTCTCATCCTTCTAACTTCGCCATCCGACTCTCGTCAAGCCTGCGTCGTGCCGCGATTTTCGCTAGAGGGTCGTTGTCGTAGCATTTCCGTCATCCCATCGTCCTCATACTTAAGTTTAACCATCGTCGTAACTTCAGTAACGTCATCGCATTATTCTCATGCCGTTGTCATCATACCGCCTTCGCCGTTCTACCGATGGTAAACTTTGTTCGTCTCTTTATTGTAATCACACTGTTGTCATTCAATCTTGCTTGTGCAGCCGACATAATGCTATAGCGGCAGTGCCATCGTCGTCCCTCTAGCTTCGTCATCCGACTCTCGTAATTCCATCGCCGTCACCTCGTTGTCCTCTTACATGCTTCATAATACATTCGTCGTCACGCCATTGTCATCATACACTCGTCGTCATCCTCATTCTACTGATACTGTTGTGATGCCAGCGTTTTCAAACGGTCGTTGTCATGCATTCGTTGTCATACTGTCGCGGCTATTCCATCGCGCGTTATTCTAATTTCGACATCCGACTTTCGTCATGCTCTCGTCGTCGCGCATCATCATCAAACAGTCGTTGTCATGTCGTTGACTTCAGGCCGTCGTTTTACTGCCATCTTTATTTCAGTAACGTCATCCCAATGTCGTCTTGCCTTCGTCGCCATATCGCCTTCGTCGATCTATCGACGGCATTGCTTGTTTATCATTATATCGTAATCAGGCTGTCACGTTTCTATCGTGATAATGCGGCCGTATTCATGCCATCGTTGTCATTTCATCGCCGTCAGACAGTCACTATCATAGATTTACTGCCATAGCATCATCGTCATGCTGCCGTAGTCGGACTTCACCGTCACTCGTCATCTCACGGTCCTCATGTCGTCTTCATCTCACAGTCGCCGTTATACCACCGTCATAATTTACGAATAGACATCTCATGGTCGTCATGCCGCAGTCATTGTACCTCCTTTGTCGTTACATCGAAGTCATTCCTTCTTGGACATTTCAACTTCGGCAGTGCGTCGGCGTCACGCCGCCATGCTCATCGGCGACCTTGGTAAGCGAGTATCATAGGCAAAGTGGGAAGATATTGAAGTACGTCACATATAGCCAAGCAACGACAGCCGAAGAATTACTACTCCACGTGTTAAATAAAGCTGACCTCAGGAATAGGGTGTGCCGCACATTGCTGGAATGCCAATCACTGTAACGTCGACAGTAATGATGAGATGAGTTCTGACCAAACTATTATTTAAGTGAGGAAAGCTTCACAACAAGGACTGATATCTGTGGCTGGCTGTCTTTATGTAGTGCTTGCCCCCAGAGTGGCGTACGAGTGTGAGTTGTGTCAACTGTAAGCGCAGTCCTTCATCATGGACGTGGGCCACCAATAGCTGTCTCACACGAACACTCCCCGCGGCGCAGAAACCTTGGCGCTTTCTTGCTTCATCTCTAGAATTTCCAGTGAATGGGTTTACACCTGACGCCCACTGTGAGTTTGCACATCCGACAGATATATCTACGGTTATCAAATGAAATAGAAAGAAACGTTTATTGAGAGAGAAAGATTGTCGTGCTCCAAAGTATTCTCACAGTGTGTGTGAAGTAGAAGTTGGCAAGGTACGCTTAATGCAACATTCAGTTCTGGTTTTTCATATCATGCCTGCAGTATGTTGGTTCCTTCTGTTTTGGCGGTCTCCATCTGTTAAAGGGAAAAAGGGTCATGCGCTTGCTTGCAAGTAGCATCTGTCCTGAGCACTATACACGAGCTCCACTCAGCGCCAGTTAAGCAACAGCAGATAACACGCTGGTGGCCAGACTGCAAGGTCATACCACATTCCGTGTTGAAGGGCGCGCAATGCAGAACAACGCACCGAAGAGCGCGTGCAACGAGATTCCAAGCTCCAAATGGCCCGAATCCCAACGTCACATTTCGTCCTTACTTCTAGCGCATCTCGCGGCAAAAACACAGTCCTGAGAGCCAGGGAATTTCCGCTCGCTGCCTAAGAACCAAGGTTTTCTAGCGAATGTCGACGCAGCGGAATGCTAATCACTGCCTGCCGACGCAGCACACGGCAGGGCAGCAGAAAAGCGGGCGGCGAATGATGTTGCGCTTGAATGACCTTCGCTCTGCAGGGCCTCACAAAAGAACGTGCTTTGCATGGAAGACCGGTATTCCTGCGCATTCTGTGTTACGGCTTCTCTTTGCGCACTTACATGTCCCACATCTCATCCCACTTGGTTGGTTCATTTTCTCTGGAACTGGAGAGAACGGTCGCAAATGTAGCCTTGAACTGCCCGACTGCCATTCAGCAAAAAAGTGCCTCGCTATTTTGCGAGCATGGCTGCGAACACGGTAAAATTTAATAATGCCAGATGGCGTCCCTGCTTGGTGGACACGCGAAACGTTCTCATGTCTCTGGCACGCTACGTACCTCCACCCCTCACACCGACAACTTGACCCAAATTCCGGGGAATAGTTTTTGAGAGAAAAGATTCGGGCGCACGGTGTCATTAAATGAGCTTGTTTTATTAAGTCTTGTGAATGACTTGGTATTTGACCCATTATTTAGGGACACCCTCTCTAAAGGCAACCCGGAAAGGAGTATTACTTTATGATATTGTAATAGTAGATCCTTCTTAAAAGAAATAAACAAGTCAATTTGGCGTGGCTGAATTTGCCGCTACATAAACCCGATTTTAATTTTTGACGAGCATAACGCTGCTTACGGTAGAACTGATGCTAAATGAATCAATGCCCACATTGTCACATTACCCCTCCAAGTCCATTTCTTCCGTACCAAATCGTAAACTTGCGCTCTTGTATAGCAAATAAAAGAATAAGACGATTATTTATATTAAATAATAGAGTAATAACTATTTTCACTTTTTCATGGTGGAGTGTTCAAGAGAACTACATCTGCGATATTATTACAAAAGTACTATTTTATTTACTACTTACATTTGTATTAAAACATCATTGCTATACTTTCCCAGACAAAAGTTGAACGGACGATGTTCCAGAATACAATCATTCCTGTCTTTAGCTTAATGGCTTGTCATGAGTACTAGGTTCTTTGTCGAGGTCACAGCGCCAAAATAATGGTATCAGTTGCGTATTTCCTTTTCGCAGAGAGAAACAAGAAAAGAAACATAAACGAAACAGCGTAACAAAATGGAAGCTACCGCAGAGTTGAGATAACGCCTGTCCCAGGCCTCACGCGAACACTCCACGATGGTTGGCGGCAAATAGCTGCGAGCTATTTTACTCCAATAAGGATATCACAAGCGTAAGCCTAATGTTTGATTCGACGATTCGGCAACACTGAATATGAAATTGCATCTGCAGAACATTTCTAGCTGTGTTTGTTATCGTTTGTAAGAAAATTTGTCGGCGCGGCTGAGGCGGGCAGGAAAAGAGCTTGTGCTTAACAATATTCGCGCCTGCTTTGCTACAGCAGCCTATGCTTCAGGAAAACGCGAGGACAGTCCAGTCGATCAGTCTGCAAATGAAGCTAATCTATAAGGTCACACTTTTTCGTAAAGGGTTGTAACTACATGTGTTGAACTCGTGCAGTACGCGGGATGTGTTCGGTTTTAGTACACGCATAACCTGAAACCCAATGAATTTGAATGCGAAAAATGTGGGATAAAGGATTGCTTTTAGTAAGGAGTATGAGAGTTTAGCAGAATTCAGCCCGTTTTAACTCCTTTCCATAGGGCAGTGTAGCAAACGAGAAGAGCGGCTATTCAACATTCCCACCTTGCTTCCTGTGTTTCACTTTCTCTGAAGATGTTAGCCTGGCTGATGGCCTGACATGCTGCTCCAGGTACCAGGCGGAAATTATGGGATAAACAGTGATTACGCAAACTTAAGCAGTACTTACACCGACACACAGATAACGCTTTTTGAAAACAGTGCTTTTCTACAGAAAATAAAGCAGCGCTTGTATGCATCCTTGCTGAATTTTTCCATAAGTGTTTATTTCTTCTGTCAGTGGAGTCAGCATTGATATAAAAAAAAATTCACCGATGATTACAATACTCCATAACGCAAAATTTGAGTGCAGCTTTATACGTGCTTTATTCACGCGATATATTGGCTGGCGTAGACAATCTATCTCGTGCGGCGCGTTGCATACGGAGAGAAGTGAGGCGCGACTGCCTCGCTAATCGGGAGAGGCAGCGCGTGCGTGACGCGTGGGCGCGAGTCCCCGCTTGCAGCCGCAGGCAGACCTTCGCTCATGCAGCGCTGTGTTTTCGTATATGGTATCGGTGAACAACATTACCACAATTAGTGCATGACCGGGATAGTTGGAAAAGTATGGGAGAGGCCTTTACCCTGGCAGTGGGCGTAACCAGGCTGATGATGATGATGATGATGATGATGATGATGATGATGATGATGATGATGATGATCGGTGGACTGGCTTGCCGCATACCTTGTCGATGGCGTCATCGGCGAACAGACAACGCGCGCTACTCTGGCGCCATCTGGTAGCGATCGTCGCCGCAGAACACGTATTGCGCGCAGCCACACTTTTCTTATGCATTTGCCGTACCATCCTGCTCCGCTTTCGTCCTCGCGCTCTCTTCGCTATCGCAGTCTTTCATCCCCACTGCGCTACGCGTTGTCTCTTACATCCTTCGCTGTGCTCATTCTCTCTGTTATGCCGAGCGACGCTACGCTCAGCGCAGGAACGGGCGCCTAAGAGCTGCGCTCTAAAGAATGTACATGGCTATGTTCGTATAGAAACAACAAAAGACTACCACAATGCTCTTTGTACTTGATGCATGGCTGACCTTGCCGCACTTAAGCTTACAGCCGCGGCCAGCTGATAACTTCTTATCAGGGATGTAAGACACAATGAACGTGCTACAATTTTCATATCACGTGCCCAATCATGCCTCTTCAAGTATGCACGACGCCGATAGAATAGCTTATGCTGATTGAATTAGTCTTCATTGATAGAGTTATAAGTGTAAATTTGGGCAGAATATTCATAGAATAAAATAGCGTTGGTGAATTACCGGATTGAAATAGGCAGTGCAGGCTGAAACGAGGCCTCAAAGTCGTTGAGATATTTTCTAAATTGTGAGTGCATCCACCACTATGAAAACGGTAAGACCTATCCCATAAGTGTGACAGAAGCACGACCTCATATTGCAAGCCCATGTTGCATGGGTGTCGTAGCTGTATATAGAAGCTTTTGTACCAAAGGCCACATCACACACACGCTGTGAAATTCTGAGAACACCTCTTGGCCCAAGGCAAAAATATTAGAAAACTGGTGACTGAACCGCGGAGACAACCACAAAGAAATGAAAACTCAGTTTTCCACGTGGCAGTATCTTGTCCCATGAGTGCCCTCGAGCGAACCTGAGACGTAGCTGCGATTTAGATTTTAGAGAAACAGGATTCAGCCGGTATTCTCAAGAGGCCTCCACACGATATCGGTGCCTTTGAGATTCCTTCAATACACGATCCTGCTCTTCGGAGCGGAAAAGCACGCTTCCTCTGAACAGCGTCCATTCAAAGAAAAATACCCTGAGGCATGGTGCGCAGGCCTCTGTTAAAATAAGAAAAAGAACAATGTGAATGTATGAAGAACATGAGCACACGCAGAGCTTTGCTTAAGCCTTGCATGTATGGCGGTCCGGGAGAGGAACAAAAAGGCAAAGTTTACACGTGGTAGAATTGTTGTTCTCCTTCCTTCTCTTAGCATGCATGATTAGAGGATCCAGTCTGCACAGAAATAAAACAGAGAAAGTGCCTATATTCGGCCATCCGTGTCTTTATGTCCATTATCACGATCCGCCAACATGTCTTTTACAGCGTAAGCTGTTATGGTCTCATTCCAATAGCCGTTCGGTTGGCGATGTTGTTAGCCGCCGGCACCGCCGCTGCCGGTATCCGTCGCAGCTATCGTCAGGCTCCTCCTCACTGTTGGGAATAGACCAAGGAATGGTTGGATTATTTGAGAACGAAAACGATTAAGATGTATAAGAATGCTAGAATGAAAAACGTGTATAGCATACCTGATTAAGTCAAGAAGGCTCGGTGACTGTTTGTCAGGGCCCCGTTTCAAAGGGGATGCCAATAAACCATCATCATGAGCATCGTATCGTGCCACTTGTCAAGCGACCTGAGATGCACGCCGCGTAGCGTCGATGCTGGCGCACTTTGGATTGAAGTTGCATATTAATGCACCAGGTGGCACGCCGTGTAGCAATTGTATACGTAGCGGTACAAGGTGGTTTGTGCTTCCGATCAGGTATGTGGCTCCTGCTCAATATGGAAGATCGACGAAGAAATGGATGGATTGTCTTGGGGAAGACAAAGAAGATGAAGTATACAAAAATGCTAGAATGAAAAACATGTATAGGATACCTCATTAGATCAAGAAGGCTAGGTGACTGTCACCGCCTTGTTTCAAAGGGGATGCCAATAAATCATCGCCATCATCATCAACATCGAATTGTGTCACTTCGCGCGATGTGACATGCGCACCGCGCAGCGTCGATACGTGCAAGCTTTGCATCGCAGTTGCGTTGTATTCCAACAGCTGCCCCAACATGTAGCAGATACATGTAACAGTAGCGTGTTGCATGTAGCTGAAGCTGCTTAACGTAATCAGGCTAGTTGACTATTTGTCACCGCCCTGTATTAAAAAGGGATCGCAATTAATCATCATGAGCAGCAGCATCAACAGCATCATCGTCAACAACGTCGTATGATGTCACGGGTCAAGGGATGGAACATGTGAGCTGCGTAGTCTCGCTACCTGTGTTTAATGGCGCCTCTTCAGAAGATACGAACCGCTGCTGAAGAAGCGAATCGCACAGCTAAGCGCGTGGTGCAACCAGGCAACGTCGGGCTGAGCAAGCCGCTGTGCAGAGAGCAGCACAAACCGTAGCTCGCCGCCCACGCCGGGCGGACAATGAAACCGAAGCAGACTTCGCCGCGAAGACTCTCTAGTGCGTGCTGCCGAAAATGTATCTCCTATGGAACCGCTGCTCCAGCTTAAGCTGTCACTGTGCTGGGTGTGCCATGCAGGCCTCTGACACTTTTTTTTTTAAAGAGGCATGGAGTACTTTCGGGAAGACAAGCCCCGTCATTTCTGTAACCATGCATCAAAGAGAGAGGATATCTAACATTCAATTATTGAATGGACAAATATTGGGGACTTGCAAGACCTATGAAGATAATATTGTAGTCCGAAATTGTGGTCGTGCCATGAACATCTCGCTTTTCCTGTAAAGTTTAGCATAGGTCAGTTTCTACTGTTACTGCATAAAGCAGTTACAAGCTAGTAATTCTGTTCTCGTTTCTTCTTCACTTCGCTTAAGGTGAACACGTTTAAGACTGTAATTAATAGACAGAAACGATGAACTGCGCTCTTTTAGCTACAAAGGGAGTCATAAGTATAGTGCGACTCCAACAGCAATCTTTGAGAGAAAACGCTGTAGTGCCTTTAATTGTAATGGTTCAATTTTGCAGCGGGCCAGCTTCACAAAAAGTGGTGCATGAAATTTCATATTTTTCACTAGCAATCAATACATTTTATTACGAGAGTTTCAACACAAAATTGTGCGGAACAGATCTGAGGACGTGTGTTACTATATCTAGATGTTAACTGCGGTGCAACACTTCCCATGCCTGTTCTTTATATATTCGACGTAACTGCCTTTGCTTGTAACGTTCTGAATGCTCCTTGATGGTACAAGTTATTGGCTAAATGAGAACGCTGGAATTCAAATATATTGCATTGACAAGTTAGGTTTTAAACAGCTAGAATCCCACAAGGTTGCCCGAAACCATAAGCAGAAAATTTCTGCAATGTTTCGTGATGCTGCTAATTTCTCCTGCTTGATCAGTGGTCATACCGGTGGCGCAAGCAGATATTGCTTGTATTTTGCTTTTCTGTTTTCAGCATGAACCTTTATAGAACTATACTTCTTATTGCGATAGCAATTATATAGACCTGGTGATAATAGCCCAAAACGTAGAAGGGACACGAGACGAGAAGATGACCCCACAAGCGCTCACTTTCAAAAACGTTTATTTGAAATAAAGACGGCTTATCATACACTTGCCCACACGTATCACAGACACGTCATTGCATGACGTGTCACGTTGTGACACGTTGTGACACGTTGTGACAGCATTCACGTTGTGACAGCATTCACGTTGTGACCGCATTCACGCTGAGATAGTGTCTGCGGCAGTATTCGTCTGCCTCCCAAAGCAGTGGAGGATGCCCTACTATTTCACCAAAACTGTGGTGGGAGAAGGGGCGCCCAGAGACCCTCGCAAATCTCTATTGGGCCTCCTTTCGAAATGAGACATATATAAACAACAAAGTGCCAGGCCGTGGTACACCTCTGCCCATTCCAAAAACAAGGGTGGGTTTCTGGAGGTACCAGAATTGGAATCCAGTACCTGCCGCGTACGAGGCGGACGCTCTGTCATTTCACCATCACTGCGGTGCTAAAATTATATGATGCGCGCGGCTAGCTAAAGTGGTGTGTTTGTTAGTTCATCTCTTAAAGGGGCACTGATTTTCTATTCTCCGGTTTAAATTTATTGCACTAAATGAAGGTCCTAGACATCTAAGCCCTGGAAAAATATGGAGACAAGCGTCATAACGCCGTTACGAATTTATCATTATAGCTTTTCCACAGCCAGTTTCAGTTTAGTTCACCAGGAGGATACTGTGTCGTGACGGCACGACTCAGTATGTGGTCACGGAGGAGCAGGACATTGCCATTTTTCGACACTCGCTCCGTACCGTCGTCCGCTATGCCACTTCCTCGGCAGACACAACGAGTATAGCAGCGTACGAACCGATCGAGTGATCCGGAGCGATTGTCAAAGCATTGCAATGTCTTGTTGAGTCCAGAGCCTTGTACTTTATCTTGCGCACATGTGAGCCGGACATTGTGTACAATCGTGGTCTGATGTGTGAGTGTGTACTTTTGGGATCATTATTCCCCAAACCCACCTGCGGATGCTTGTTCCATGTATGTGCGAATGAAAAAAAGGTTACTCCACGAGATCAACAAGGATAAAAAAATTCATATTTTATATACCATTGAATATTTTATATTTCTTGCGCATATCACTCGGTAGCACGAAAGTGAATGTGGCCAAATGGAGGAAATCTTAGGAGGAAAAAAGAAATCTTAGGAGGAAGAAAAATGGAAAAATTCTTCAGTGTGGAGGCGCCTATTTCATGCACAAGGCATTCTCGCAAATTCACAACAATGTGAAATACAATATATTACAGCTGCAACGAATGCATTTTTGTCTGTAAAACGTAGACGTAAAGAAGGGTCAGCTAGCACAGTTTGAGGCTTCTGTGCAAAACGGGAGTGGTTTAGAATAACTGCTTAATTCGCTACAATTTTCAAAAGTTGCTATATTTACGATTTTTTATCAACTGAACCAACCCGTGTAGCCTTCTGAAATTTGGTGTACTGTGAGACCTTAGTCTATTAAACATGAATATTGTTTCTATATCACAAGTTACTATTTCTTTAAATTCGCCGCAAATTTGCAGTTTCTACAAAAATGAACGCTATTTAATATGAAAATAAAAATAACCCCATCGTAACTTTTTCTTACAATCTCGTAAGCAGCTGTTCACAGGCACTTCAAAAAGAATATTAAAAACATGTTGCATTATTTTGCTTGTAATGACAATATAGGTGGTAGAAATGAGAGCTTCGCCAGAATGCCGCAAGGTACGAAGAAAAAGGCACATCGGGGTAAAAAAGAACGTGCATAAGGCTCTGACTTGCCTAAACTTGACCATGATTGCAAGAGCAAGGCAGCTCTTGTAGTTTTAGGCAGCTGGCAGCTGCAACTATCTGCCAGCTAACCCTGTGATAACCAACACCATTGCCACTCCCACCACCGCATGTTAGCTTATATCATGACGTTTATATAATGACCAGTACGACATTTTTAGAGGCATTTACCTGCCGTACATACTGTTACCTGTGTTCATTCACAGAGTTAACCGTTAATTCTGTAGCACAGAAAGAACTACAAACCTTCATTAACCGAAGGAACAAATTATCTACGCTGCAAGCTCCGCGCATATGCTGTTAAATAAAATGAGCCAAGTGCATTAACATTGGTCCGACTTCACTTCACGCTGTTAGCCATGCAACATATCTTGGAGTAGAACTCGACAATCATTTGAACTTTACAACTCACATATCTTTATTAACCCGTAAAGCGGCATATGGTATCAGAATACTAATCCAAGTCCTCCCCTATTTTCCTGTACGTATATTACTTTCACTCTACTACGCATTCCTTCACAGCCACATCTCTTACTGCAATTTCTTCTTGGGGGCAGTACCTACGTAACTCACTTGGCGCCCATGCAACACACACAAAACCAAGCTTTGAGAATAGTCACTTACAGCCATTTTTCATCTAGTGCCTTGCCATTACTCCGCACATATACTATTTTGTTAGTAGTGGATTTAAATAAATGCTCTCTTGGTGTCCTGACGTATAAATTTTGTCAAGGAGAATTACCAATTTCGTCGATAACAAAAGACCAAACCGCACATTTCACTGGCCCTCGATTTTTACACTCTAATAAATGCCTGCTACCGAAACCAACGAATAACTACGGCAACCCAACTGCGAACATTTTGGCAACATCAATATGGAATTCACTACTGCCCTCCATTAATTCAACTCCTTCCATTCATTTATTTAAGAGGAAACTTCGTCGCCACTTGTTGGGAAAGGGATTGTTTTGTTTATTTTATGCTTCTCTATGTGGAATATTATTCCCAGGATCTACCTTTTGTGTTTATACTTTGTTGTTATTACCATGACTTCACTTTCTTTTTTAAATACTTTTTGTTTCATAGGATTGCTACTACTGTTACCCGCATCAGGTGTACTTTTTCTACGTATTTATTGTTGGAAGTCCTTCCCCGGTCTTCGACTATGGGACCTCCTAGAGGCACTTTTTATGTACACAATTTCAATCGCATCAATAAACTGAAACTGAAAGGTTGTGTTGACGCTTCTTTATTCGCATTAGAGCGAGTGAGTATTGTACTAAACGCACTTTTGTGCATAAGTATCAACCATAAGTGCATAACCGCCTTTCTATCGCAATCGTGGTCAAGTTTCGGCAAGTCAGAGCCTTATGCACGTTCTTTGTTGCCCCGATTGCCATTCTTCTTGGCAGCTTGCTGCATTCTGGCGAAGCTCTCCTTTCTACCACCTAGATTGTCATTACAAACAAAATATTCCATCATGTTTTTTTTTTAATATTCTTTGTCAAGTGCCTGTGACAGCTGTTTACGAGATGTTGAGAAAAATTTACGATGTTTATTTTTTTATTTTGATTTTTAAATAGCGTTCATTTTCGTCAAAACTTCACATCTGAGGCGAATTGTATAAATGGTAATTTGTGATACAGCAACAATGTTCAGCACAATTGCTGAGTAGTTTAAGGTCTCACAGTACACCAAACTTCAAAAGGCTACATGGGTTGGTTTAGTTGATAAAAATCGTAAATATAGCAACTTTTGAAGATTGTAGCAAATTAAGCAGCTATTCTAAATCACTTCCGTTTTGCAAGGAAGCCTCAAACTGTGCTAGCTGACCCTTCTTTAGGTCTACGTTTTACAGACAAAAATATATTCTCTGTAGCTGTAATATATTATATTTCACGTTGTTGTAAATTTGCGTGAATGCCTCATGCATCAAATAGACGCCCCCCCACTGAAGAATTTTCCTATTTTTTCCTCCTTAAGTATTCATTGGGCAAAGAAGCCACATTCGGTTTCGTGCTACAGAATGATGTGCGCATAAAATATGAAATATTCAATGGGGTCTAAAATATGAATTTTTTTACCCGTGTTGATCGCTCGTGGGACCACCCAAAAATTATTTTCTTGGCGGATATATACTCCCCGAATATTACTTATGTGCGCTTTGTGGCCTTCTTTTACCTCGCCAACATAGTTGCTTTGACAGAAGTAGCAACAGCAGTTCATCGTACGAAGTGGTGTGGGCCACAGAGCCAGAAAGCTCTCTAATCGGCAACATGTACGGTTATGTCAAAGATCTCCCGCAAATAATTCAATGTAAATACCTTGTTCAGTTTGACTGGTTGGTGCACTTTGGTGAGCAGCGAATCTTTGAGAGCGCGACATAAGACGCACAAGAACAACAGCACAGAGCATTCTGTCCCTTGGTTCAAGTTCTGTGTCTTGTGTCGTATATTTAAAAATCTGCTGTTTAATTTGTTGTAGATTGTAAAACGCTTAAATCTTGCTCTAGGATTACTCGTTGCGCATGGGACGGAATAAATTCTTTAAAAAGAAGGGGGATGGGGAGAGATACAAATGGCCTCAGTTTTTTTAATACAACATTCCCATACTAAGGAATCACAGAACTTGTTAGAGAGAGGTTTACTTGTTCAGACCATCATGCTGCGCACCACGAGCTTTATTGTTCTAATAGGTCTTGGTGTTATTATCCAAACGTCAATTATAACCAAGAAGATGCGGGAGGTTTAATGGTGTAAGGTGACAGAATAAATATGTCGGGGCAAGAGGCAAAGTGTATTTTCATTTCTATAATTTGTATTTTATGTCAAAATGGCGCCGATCATCCTGACATATAAGGCCAATTAATATCATCTTGACATAAAAAACACTTGCCTTGCCTTGCCTTCCCTTGCCTTGTTTTTCTCAGAAAAAATAAAATACCAAGGCAACTCCCCTTAGTGAATCCTTGGCACCAAATTGATGCGTCCACATTCCTTGTTCTCCTATATTTTGTGTGAGCAATGAGGAAGCGCCATGGTAAGAAAAACGCTAGGATGGACACTAGGAGAAAAAAAGCCATGACGTGCGTGGAGCGTACGGTAGGCCCGCTGAAGAACTGCAGCATTCTTGACTAATAGCGCCTATGTAAAGCGCATTTATATATAAGTCGATCGCCTGCAACAATGCCGTTTAGATAAAAAAAAAACTCGTGCCTCAATGCCATGAGACTTGCAGTCGCATGTTTACGACGGAGTCCTCAGGCGGTGCTGCCTGTATATACTATACGCGCCAATACCACAAGAAGTAGGGGAAAACTTCACAGGACGGTTATGAGTGTGTAACTATAATGTTTAAGCTGTAGCTAGGGGGTGGGCTGGGCGTTTTCGCTTAAGGTATTGAGTTTGCCGAATCGTCAGGTGGTCTGAAGGTGCTGCTTCTTCTATAACATTTCAGTGTAATATATCTTTTATGGCATTATGGTTTCAAGTACAACGCTCTTCCCAGATGCTCGAGTGCTCGCCGGCTTTTTAAGCATGCACAGGCGCAGCCAAAGGCGGTATGACGAAAATGGGATGATGATTCTGAAATGACGATGATGACACAACGTAAAGAGCTCGCCGACGATGGCATCGGGACAAGGGAATGACGATGAGTGCATGACGACGATAGTGTGATGGCGATGGCCTGATGACGATGGTGGGACGATGACGGCAAGATAAGAATAGGATGACTAAGTTGAAATGACGACGATAGAATGACCACGACGGCACGACGACGACGATATGACAAGTGCATGACGACGACTGTATGAATACGATGTATTCCCGACTAAGGCACGACAACGGTGTTATAATCACGACTGAATGAGGGCAGTACGATTACAATAAAGTTACGAAGAAGGAACGACGACGGGCGCACTCGGTGGGTTTCACCGCCCGTGGATGGATGGATGGATGGATGGATGGATGGATGGATGGACGGACGGACGGACGGACGGACGGACGGACGGACGGACGGACGGACGGACGTTATGAGCGTCCCCTTTGCGACGGGGCTGTGGGCTGCACCATCAAGCTCTTCCTATTATACTGCCCAAGGTCCTACCTAGGTTAAACAATAAAAAAGTAAAAAACTATGAATTACCACACCCAAATTTTCTGAGCCCCTATTGCGAACTGTGCTTTCGTACGTCTCCGCCTTTTGTCGTTTCTCTGCTTTTCTTCCACCAATCCTCCGATCGCCTCTTACTAATGTCTATTGCGGACATGTTTGCCTTACCACTGCTCCCGCTGAACCGAAGGGCTTTAAGGAGGCCAGTGGTGCCTAAATCGACCGCTGGGTGGACGTCTTCACATTCTAATAAAACATGCTCTGTCGTTTCCCTAGCCTTACCGCAGCAAGCACATGCTTTCTTCCTTCTTATATATCGCTTTATAGGTGCGTGTTCTAAGGCATCCCGATCTCGCTTCAAAAAGTAATCAGCTTCCCTTTGAGTTATCATAAATGGTTTGTTTCCTGATTTCGTTTTTTCCTCTTATGTAGTTACTCATGGCAGGTTTCTTTTCCATTGCCGCCACCCCTGAGATTAATTCAGCCTCTCTGACTTTCAGCTTCACCTTCTTTGTTGCTGTGTTGCCCACCCTACAGGCCACATACTTGCTGGCAAGCTTCCTAGTTCTTTTCCTTCACTATGAATCAATGTTTTTCCTGTACAGATACCTGAACACTCTCCCAGCCCATTAACTTTCTTCCATATTCCTCAGCCTTTCTTCATACTCAATTTTACAGCAAGCTTCCCTCACTTCAAAACTAGTCCTGCCTATATCACCCTGCACAGCTTCATTTGTAGTCTTCGCGTGAGCGCCCAGTGCGAGGCGACCCACTGACCTTTGGTTCCCGTCAAGTCCTGATTGTACCCCTGATTGAAAGCAAACAACCGCATTTCCAAAAGTAAGTCTTGGAATCATTGCACCTTTCCACATATCTTGGAGGACCTCGCACCTATTGTATCCCCACAGCGCTCTGTGCTTCATTATGGCTGCATTTCTCATCCCCTTTACCAATATCGTTTTTTCCTGTGTTTCCATATATACATTGCTTTCGTTTATCCATATACCAAGGTATTTATATTCTGTTACCCGAGGTATTCCTTGGCCCTGTATCTCCACTGTCTGTTCACTGTTTTCATTGAATACCATAACACCTGATTTTCTAACACTAAATTTCAAACCTAAATTGTTGCCTTCCTGTCCACAGATATTAGCCAGACGTTGCAAATCACTTTGCTTGTTAGCTAGCAACACAATGTCGTCTGCATAAAATAAACCTGGGAGTTGCTGCTCTATTACTGTACCCGCCTGTTTATATGAGAGATTAAACCCGATATTACTTCCTTCTAGCGCCCTCTCCATCCTCACCATGTGCATCATAAACAGCCGCGGGGATAAAGGGCACCCCTGCCTCAGTCCCTTGTTGATATGAACTTTCTCCTCGCTCCTCATCCCTCTTCATTCAACGCAAACGGTATTTTCTAGGTAAATCTCTCTCAAAAGCTGTAGACAATCGTTACCTAAGCCCTCCCCTTCCAGAATATCCCACAAAATGTTGCGGTCTACGTTGTCGTATGCTCGTGTAATGTCTAAAAAGGCCACATACAACGGTCTGCTTTCTGCTTTTGATATTTCAATACACTGAGTAAGAACAAACAAGTTATCATCCAGACACCTACCTATTCTGAAGCCATTCTGAAGCTCTCCCAAAATGCCATTATTCTCTGCCCATGCTTGAAGCTTTAATTTGATTTCCTGCATTGCTAGCCTGTATATTACCGATGTTATGGTCAACGGTCCATACGAGTGAATTCTGTCTTTCTCCCCCTTGCCTTTATAAATTAAATTCATTCTACTTTGCCGCCAACTGTCTGGTATTCGTCTATCTTTTAAAGACTTTTCCACTGCTTTCACCAGAGCTTCCTTACTTTTTGGTCCTAGTTAATTTATCAGCCTAACGGGAACGTCGTCTAGCTCTGTGGCTGTGCGCTTAGGAATTTTCTCTTCCGCTTTCTTCCAGTTTAAATTTGTCATCACCAGCTCTTTTTCCACTTGGGTCTCTTTCATGCTCTTTTTTTCTTCAAATACAACCTCGTCATTGCCTTGGAAAGATTCGGCTGTTATTTTTCGGATGTAATTTATTGCCGCTTCTCCTTTCAGTCTGCTTTCATCTTCGTCTAGGATATGTTGTTGCATGTTGTTCATTCATTTGTTTTACCGTCTGTCATCCTTTTATTTAACTAGTTTTATTTTGCTGACGATTTTGTAGTGGCTCTTAGGCTTTTGTTGTTTTTTGACGCAGACGCTGTTCTTAGACCTTTATCGTTCATCATCACTTCTGTCCATTTCATTGTTTGTCGCGTGGTTCTTTTTTCGCGCGGTTACATGTTCTATCAATTTTTAGGTGAGTGACTATTAGAGATTTTAGTTTTGACGCAGACACTGTTCTTAGACGCATTTTTCATGCTATTTCCGTGTTATTCGTTGGTCATTATTCCCATCGTCGTGCGGGTTTTATCACTGACTGGGTCTTAGGCGTTTGAAGTGTGTTATGTTGTGGTTAGATTGGTTGGTAGTGAAGTGTAGACGGTACTTTTATGTCTGGTTTTTTGTCCCCGTTGGCGTTGAAAAAAAGGCTGTACTAGATCAGTTGGCTCCTGTGCTGATCCACGTGTGGTTCTTGTTTGCTCTGTCGATAGCTGCGCAGATAACATTCCTGAATGGTCGATAGATTGCTGTGTTATTTTTCCTTCTAAAGTTTTGTGCGTGACTCGGCGTGAATGACCTACATAAGGCAGGCTTGTTGCGAAAATAAACTTAGTTGTGAGTGGCGCCCGTCTTGTCGTTTGTGTTCTCCTTCCTAAGTCCTGGTCTTCTGCGCCTTGCCTTTACCTACTTGAAGCAGGCAATACTGTAGCTCACTATCGTAAATGACCATTACCCATTTGTCAGAGGTAGAAAACACCTCGCGTTCCGCGCTCGGCTTTCTGAGTTCCAAAAGGCCGCCTAACCAGGTAGAAAACAGTTAAGCAGCTTCCCCTTTAAATAAGTATAACTAAAAGTATGTAACGATCTGTTTCATAGCCCACACCACAAGATCCCTCTGCTACCGCTGTTACAGTGACGAGTACTTTCCCTTCTCGAAACGTTAATTGATATAACCTGTTGGTCACGTCAATGCTTTATCTTCTTGTGGACCTCTTTCTTCTTCAGGTCTCTGCTAGGGTTGCATGTTCCAAGGAAACTACAACGCGCATCTTTAGATGTTTCAGTTCTTTGACGCCTTCTGTCAGAGTGGTGCGCCCTCACATCAATGATATTGGATTTGTACGATCGTTTTTTTTTTCTTTCTTTCTTTATTGGATGAGGTGAGTAACTCCGTAGGCTTATCGGCGAAACAGAAATAAAGACATATTATTGTTGCGGATGACAGCCATGAGTATGATTGGTGCCGCACATACTGCATGGGCTCACACCTGGCACATATTTTCAGTGACGAAATAAAATGCAAGGTCGGAAGAGAGAGAATAAAGGCCCCAATCACCTGGTGGCGTTGCAGAGAGCCTTTGTGAGCAATAATATTCAACTTGGCTTACCGAAACGCTGTGTAATAGAATATATTTCCTCGTTAGTCAAATAAAACAATGATACTTCAGGCACGAACGGCACAGACAAAGCGGCACAGTACCTTTCGGCGCCCGACCACACGCCAGTGGCATTCGAGGCATGGCGCAACAGCACATGGTACAGTGACAGACCTCGTGCTTAGGGTGCTCACATCTCGCAAGAAGCTTTGAAGAGAACCAGACAACTTTCAAATTATATACAAAATACAGCATGCATGTCATTCCTCCTCATGAATCTTCGCCACTTGGAACGGGACTTCCCAAACGTGGACAACAATCTTGCAAATAAAAACATATATAAGAATGGTGTGAGATACACAAAAGGGAGTTGCTGCTGGAGAGATCCGGTGCTGAATAAGCAATGGATCTGTTTCCATTGCAACCGTTCTTTTTTGCAACACAATGCGTCGCTCACCGGTGATCGCCGACCCTGGGCTCTTCGGCCTATGAAAGTGTGCATTCGCTTTTTTCGCTTCTCGTGGCAAGCGCTTTGTAAGAGTGGACTGGCACATTGCAAAAGTAGACCTCTTCTATCTGACGGCATCGGTGCTCTCAGATCTCTTGAGAAAGTTCTCAGCGTTGCCGCAACATGTGCCAAATACGTATCTCACGCCCAACGACAGGGCCTGCACAACACAACAGCAAATTACTCAGAGAGATCTTGTGCTGTTACCACTGCAATGGCCTCTATAACCACGGCCACGCCCACCTACGTGTTTCGTAAGTCCTGGCGTAAGTCCTCAAGGGAACCTGGCCGTGAAAGGAAGTTATTTCCAAACCGATATATCGAAGCCATCCCTTGCAGTGAAGTCTCGCATTGTCGCCTGGTGTTGCTTCCCGCGACACCCGAACTTCTTATGTCCTTGAGGCCTAATGTCTCGAGCCAGGCCACTCTTTCTTCCAAGCGAAGTTTTACTCTCCCAAGCATGGTTCGCACTCTTTTGTCACATCCATGAGGAACGAGAATCACCATGAGAATGTTTCTCAAGAGGTCAGCTTTCGTAACACCATGAAAGTCCTTCATCCTTACCACCAGCATCCCCAGCGTCAGCGGCAAAACAAAGGCAGACCAGCGTCTTTTCTTGCTTTCCTCTTCTCTCAAACTGTCATTTGCTTCTTATTCTTTGGGAAACGGATATTTACGCCCAGATAATTCCCACATCATTGAAACAATACTACTTTCTGAAAAGAGAAGTGACTATTGTAAATGTAACTTCGTCCATCATATTAAGGTACTCATTTCTAAGAAATACTTTTTGTTATTTGTTCAGAAAATGTGCGTTTTGACTAATGGAGGCTTGAAATACAGGCACACAATAAGATATGTCGCTTGTAAGTTGTCACTCATCAACAATTATTTAATTTGCTCAGTGTTTGTTAACGCAATAGCGACAGAACTACAAGAGCAGCCTCTCGATGTCCTTTGGTGTCCGCAGCGCAATGACCTTCGGTGTCCGCGGCAGCCCCATTCTCACTCGGACGCTTCCTAGTTGCTGCACGACGCGGACCGCACGAACAGCTACAATTTCAGCTTTCAGGGACGATGCATCATATAAGTGATGCAGGTCATGAAATAACTTTCCAATGGCTTCCAATTCACTGCGGGATTATCGGCAATGAACGGGCCGATCAAGCTGCCCGTTAAGCCCATACTGAGGACTGCAACGTACGAATACTACTTTCTAGAACTGACACAACACGGAAGCTCCGCCTGCTTGCTCGCCACTGCACCACGTCGCAATGGAATGAGCCACATTTCAGGAATTCCCGACTATACTCCTTTGATCCCACATTAAGTCTTCGAGCACCACAAAAGATTCACCGTGGAGACGCCACGCTTTTTTATCTACTGTGGTTGGGCGTTGCCTTTACCAAAGCCTATGCGTTCTGCATAGGGATGGCCGACACCGCAACCCGTGACCACAGCGGCGAGGAAGAATCGATTGGTCATATTTTGTGCGACTGCCCGCAGTACAGTCCAGAGAGGGAATCATTTCGCCATGAACTCAACCTGCTGGACGACCGACCACTATCGGAAGAAAAAAATTCGACACCATCGACAGGACTTAACGTCACAGAAGAAGGCGTGCAAGCGCTACTGCGCTTCTTGCGATCTAACGACCTTTGTGAACGTCTCTAGCTAGAATGCCCTTCGTGCGTGTGTCTGTGTGCGGGCATTTTTTATCCCTTTTCTTTCTGTCCTCTTTCTAACCCCTATCTCCCAACCACAGTGTAGGGTAGCAAACCGGAGACTAATATCTGGTTAACCACCCTGCCTTTCCTCTTCATCTTTTTCTCTCTCTCTCTCTCTCTCTTTGTTGCTGCAAAGAAAAAAAAAACGTGCACCTGGTGCCAACTGCTTCACGTCTGCCTAATCAACGCTGTCATGTGTCTTGTCTAAGGTACACGCTTCTGATAGAAGGATAGAGAAAATGTCTTATAATTTGGGGGGCAGAATGTGGTTTCGTTCTCTAGCTATGCATCTGGAGACGCAGTGAATGACATGGGGTAACGACAATTCGCGGCGAAAGGGGACGTTGATATTTTCAGATGTTCTGCTTGACCTCGCCGCCACACAATCAGTTAACAAGAGGCCGTCGGATCCTGCTACAGTCATCGGGTGATTTTTTGGTATAGATCCATAACACGTACGTCTTCGGACTCGGGTGTGATGCAGCATCGCCGAGATGTATTCGCTGCGCTACTTCTGCTTATCGCAATGTCATGTCAAGTTCTCCGCAGTCCGCGGTGTTTCTCACGTCATTGTGCACATACGTCCTAGTTGTTGGTCTAGTCGTAGGTCGCGCATCGCTCCTGGGATCCTGTAACTAGCCTTGCAATCAATGCCGTACAAGCTCACAAACCGCTACGCATGGAAGTCGCTTGTCGCCATAAATCAGTAGGACAAGATAAGGGTCTCGTGTTAGAAGGCTGTGGAGGGCTTTATTCTTGTCTCGCTTCGCCGAACTCGGCAAACAAAAAACTTTCCAATATATATTGAAAGAGGAAACAGTAAGATGTGCGTTCCCCGCTTTCCTTTCTTTCAAGTCTGCAGCACTGGCTGTTTGATAGATGGCTTACCTATCGTTAAATCACGGTCCAGTATATCTTTCGGCATATTCTTCTGCACTATTCCCACGCAAATCGGCCGTCCTAATAGTGTCTTTTTTTAAGTCCTTTATTCACTACTGCCGTAAAAGTGAGTTTCAGAGCCGAAGGAATCTCTGGAGTGTACTGTTCTTTTCCTAGATTCTGTTCCTTATAGCACATAATTTACTTGTTAACCACGCGCATCTTTTCAGCAAAGACAGCACGTCTTTTCTTGATATTTTTCTCCCGGCACGCATTCGATTGTAATTCATCATTCCGGCGTACCCACAATGGACACGTTGGGGTGAGGTTTTTTTTTTTAAAATAGTATTTTTTTCATGAACACAAATTCGAACCAGACGAAACGCTCTGTTCTCTGTGCAAAAACAACAAAAAGAACGCCACAATGTATAAGTTGTACGCTTCACGTCTGCAGAGCAGAAATCCAACAAGAAAAACCTCGTAAATGCGACATCATCTTTTTCCTTTTTTTGTA
This sequence comes from Dermacentor andersoni, assembly GCF_023375885.2. Taxonomy (NCBI): domain Eukaryota; kingdom Metazoa; phylum Arthropoda; class Arachnida; order Ixodida; family Ixodidae; genus Dermacentor; species Dermacentor andersoni. Next base: position 37,760,486 of record NC_092815.1, read on the forward strand.
GTTATTTATCCATTGTTTCATAGAATGGCGAAGCACTGCGACGCAAATTACGCTTTATGTCTTCAGAAAACAGAAAAGTCACGGCCTCCATATCACGACCACCTTAAGTGTGATGCATAGCTGCAGAACTATAACTATACTTCTGGAAGAACAAACATGGGGGATGAGCTATGTACAGCGCTGCAGAATCATATTACGCGCTTCGTGAAGTTATTTTGTAACCCTATCAGTAGCGTGCCAGAAACGACCGCTTCGGTACTTTGATCGATTGGACTCCATTGTTGGCTGCTAGCCGGTTGCAGTCCATGCCCTCGCAACTGTTTGCTTTCGCGCGAAATGAAATGAGCAAACACGCAACACAAACCAGCGCGAAAGTAGGTTTGTGTACCACACAACGAGAAAAGCGACCAGCCATGCAACCGGCAGTCTCTTTCTTGGAATCCTGAGAAGATAGTTCAGCGACCGTACTGATTCTGGCAGCCGCGAACAGCTCGCGCTTTTTCTACCTCTCGCACCCGTATTTGAGAAGACGCGTGTTTGCCTTGCCTTCAACCCGGAGCCACGAGGACTCAGTCATGGGCAAGGGACTTGCGAGAGTCTCCAGGCTGAAGCCGCGCCTATATACCATTTACTACTTGACGCGTGGCATGCTTCGTTGACCATGCCTAGAAAGCACAGAACGATAAGATGAGGTTTTCTTCAAGCGGCCACTTCGGTGAAGCTGTAAACAAGACCCGGCTATTGTTTTTTGGAGTAGGGCAACCGATATTTGTGTGGAAGGCAAATTTTAATTTACCACCCAGAGAAGAGGTTCACGTAACACAAGTTTTGCGAAATATAGGACTTATATATTCATTAGTATAACTGCCTTATAGGCCTTTGTTATTCTATTGATACCAATGCACTGTTTTGTTATTGGGTGGAAACGTTTTCATTTGCGAGAACGGCGTTTATAGGCGGTTGTTATTCCTCCGAGTAGAGAAAGAGCAATCATGACTAAAGAGGTGAACCAGGTGGTCGATATAACAGGTTACTGCAGCTGATACTCTGTTCATAAAAAAAAGAAGGATACTTAAAGAAGCGATACAATTCTTTAATGCTCGCACGTAAGGATTTCTGATAACAAAAGGGAAAATGTGCTGGCAGAGAAAGCTCTTTCATATGCCCGAAAATCAGAGTACAAAGGAAATATTAGCTCCCTAATGCCTGTGTCACTCAAGCTATCGAGTCGATGACGTCAGCAGTTCATAAACATTATCGAATAAAACAAGTTGTGGCGCTGCTATACATGGAAGCCTAGAGGGTGGTTGAAAGCTTCTAAATTTCTGGCACCACACATCCAAGTCCTCGAAAGTTACAGACCCTTAAAAATTTATTTCGACGTCTAAAGCGTATATTTAGCATTTGTGTCGGTATTTTAAAGATTCTAGTGAAATAATGCATTATAATCAATTACACTTGGTGTGACTTGTATGGATTATGGTCGAGTTTATTGATGCTGCTGATTGCTCTTGGGCGAAACCAGAAATGAGATGCCGTAATTGTTTGCTTAGAGTACAACAGCCGAGAAATGCGCGAAACGTGCATTTTACTTTAACCAATAAATGCGACTCTAATTCGCCAAATTTGGAATAAGCGCCACTCATTATAATACATTATCTCAGTAGGTCATTTAAAATCATCACAGAAATGAAGATATGCTTTTTAGTCACTTGAGTAACTTTTACATTTGTTGCCTTTATAATTGCGTGAGACGGTGGCTTCTTGCTTCAAGTAAGCAAATTATTCTTGCTCAGCAAATAGCTTCTTCTTATAGTTTCTCTTACTTTGCAAAACAACAAGACAAAGGGATGATCACAAGACGCTCTTTCATGTTCGTCTTCCTTCGTCTTTCATGTTGTTTTCCCTTTTTTTTATTATTAATAGAAGAGGTGGACGCCTTAATGACGGCACCGGCTACACTCTTAGGCAAAGTTACACCCTTTGGCTTGCCCCTTCTGCCACACAACAGTAATCGTTATCTGCCTTGATGCGTTTCCTTTCTTTAACGCTGCGAGCCCGGAACTTTCCAGTAACGAACGGCACGCGCGTTATCAGAAGAGGCACTCCAAAGGGTGTAAACTGTTCTATGCTGATAACGCGCGTGCCGTTCGTTACTGGAAAGTACCGGGCTCGCAGCGTTAAAGAAAGGAAACGCATCAAGGCAGATAACAATTATTGTTGTGTGGCAGAAGGGGCAAGCCAAAGGGTGTAACTTTGCCTAAGAGTGTACTCCTTGTCACTTAGCAACGGAAACAAATATGCGCAAAAAAAGGGAGAATAATGTCACAAAATATGGAACTCCTTACAACACCAGGTGAATAAAATATATGCAGTCCAACAGTACATGAATCGCCAAGTTCTGTGCATGAGTTCAGTACACATACGCATGTATAACGCGAGATATTGTGAATAGCCAAGAGACACAACACATGTAATTACACTGCAGGCACAGAACACAGTTACACGTTGCGAAAAAGTTACAATCACCACGTAAATTAATTTTGAACCCAGAACAACATTTATATCACTCATTTACCTTATTAGGATCAACTGAAATTTAATATATCCCCAAAATGTTGGTGTCCTCGAAAAACTTTTTCAAAGAAAAAAGTACTCTTCTCTGAAGGCCCATAGTTGGCCATGGACCAAGTGTATTTTTGGGATGAATGGTCTTCTGTCTAAAAGCTACAAATTAGCTTGCAGTACTGTTCTTTGTGTATCGTATTTCGTGCACTCGAGAAGAAGATGATGCACATCTTCGTCTGGATGGCCACAAGAACACTGCGGACTAGAGGCACCTTTTATCCTGTACAAGAAGTGTCTCGTAAATGCAGTACCAAGTCGCAGGTGGCACACCAATGTTTCAAGTTTTCTGTTTTCTCTTAGATTTTCCGGAATTGACAGGTTTATACATGGGTCTCTAAAGTATATCTCCGAGTTCTTAGACTGCTGATCAAACCAGGTAGTTTTGCTGAGACGACAGGATCTCTGTCTCAGGAGCAGACGGACTTCACTACGCAAAAGGGGAGGATTGATTGTCTCTACGTTATTGTGGGCCCGATTCGCAGCTGCGTCCGCTGCAGTATTACCAGGAACATTACAGTGCTCGGGTATCCACTGAAATGCAATTACGCGATCCATTGTTCTTGTTTTTGTAAGTTCCTTGAGCGTCTCATACAATAGCAAGTGTTCAAAGACTTTTTCTTTATTGCTTTGTAGTAATGTGAGAGCGGCTTGCGAATCACTAAAAATAACTCTTTTCTGCGAACTTTGTTCTGATGTTATGAAACGCAAAGCACACAGGATTGCAAATAGTTCTGCCATGGAGGAAGAAGTATCTCGCGATGATTTCAATGTTTGCTCTAGCGCCAAATGTGGAATGAGGAATACTGAAGTTGAGGAAATTTGATCACACGAACCGTCTGTATATAGGTGGATGTACTAGGGATATAATGAGTAAATTTGGAAGAGTGCCAGTTGCTGTGCAGCGACTATGAATATGTCTCTCTTAGATATAATCCTGTCGACCGATAATCCAATTTAGGGCTTGTTAACATCCAAGGAGGGTAACTAACATCCACTTGGCATAATTCAAATCTTCATAATAACGCTTTATGTTCTTGAACAACATCATATCTTGCGTTTCTTTCGTTTGCTAAGCGCGAGGTTTAATGGATGCTTCTTGTGTTGGGTCAAGATGCAATAAATATGTCGGCATGTTTAAACCGTTCGTATGACGGGAAATAGTGGGTGACGAGTTTCATCAATTACTAGAGAATTCGAGGTCGCCTGCAGAACCCCAAGATGCACTCGCAGCCACCTCCAATAACAATAACACATGAAGAATAGGCGCGGAATAAGCAATTCTTCTTGTTTTTTGAGTGCGTTATGAACTTATAATTGTGAAGAGACTGATACTTCCCCCGTTGTGCGAGCGAGTCACCGAAGTACATTTATTACTGTACTGGTTTGCTTTTCAATTACGCGGATGTATGATGCTCATGTAAGCTGGCGGTCAATAATAACTATAAGAAATTTATGCTCTTTCACGAACATCAACGTTTGCCCTTTAAGCGTAAGTTGGAAATTTTCCAGCTATCGTCGAGTGAAAGGAAATACGGCTGTTCTTGCGTATGAGAGGCTCATGCCTCTTTCTTTTAAAAAGGCGTCGATACTATCAAGACCCTCTTGCAGCGTGGTTTGTATGTATTGTATGCGAGATCCAGAAGTCCATGTGAAGATGTAATCTTTGTAGAGAGAATACTGTAGGCCAGACGGTAGTTTTCGTGGTAAGGCTGGCATGACACAGTTGAATAAAAATGGACTGAGAACGCTGCCCTGCGTGATAATGTGATAATTACTCTATCCTTCAAATATTTCCATTTATATGTTTCCTTCAATAAATTTGATATCTCTGAAGTGTTCGACCGTGTAGTCCAAGCACCAACATATCAGTAAGGACGTGTATGTGACTTACAGTGTCGAATGCTTTTTGAATGTCTAAGAATACTGCTATTATCAGATTTCCACACATTTGTTCATGCTTGACGCACGCGACAACGTCTAATACTGCATCCATTGTACACCGCTTTTGTCTAAAACCGGTCACGTAGTTAGAAAACATATTTGTGTGTTCACACCACTGTTGCAGTCAACTATCTACCATCTCCTCCATTAGTTTGCAAAAACAGTTTGTTACACTGACGGGTTGGTAGGAGTCATGACAAAGGGGGGTCTTTCCTGGTTGAAGTGTTGGAATTACCCGAGGTAATTTCCATAAATCTGGAAGAGTCTCTTATCCAGAAATCATGAAATATCTGCAGAAGAGCTATTCTTCCTGCTCGACCGAGGTTCTTAACATTAGGGGGAGGAGGAAAAGAGATAAGAAGAAGGCAGGGAGGTTAACCAGAATCATGTCCGGTTGGCTACCCTACACCGGGGGAAAGGGAAAGGGGGAAAACAAAGATAACAGGGAGAGAGAGGAGGGAAGGAAAGAAGGAAATTGCAGTGAGTTCGCTGACGTGTGTGGCCTTACAGAAATTGCATTAATAGTCACAGTTGGTCGCACAAGCCCGTCGTCCTTAAGAAGCACAAAAGTGCCTTCACCGCTTTATGGGCCGACGGGCGATGGGGGCGGTGTTCCAGCAGCACCTGCACAGAAAGCGGCCGATTGTCCAGTTTTTGAAAAGCTTTGGCAAGTTCTTGTCTCTCAGGGGTGTATCGTGGACAGTGGCACAGCAGGTGGTCGATGTTTTCTTCCGTGCCACAGACCTCGCATGCTCCACTGTCCGTCTGTCCAATTAATGTAGAGTATGCCTTTGTGAAGGCAACTCCTAACCAAAGGCGACAGAGAAGCGTAGCTTCACGTCGAGGAAGTCCGAGTGGAGGCCGGAGTTGCAGGGAGGGGTTTAGTCGATGCAGTCGTGTGAGTCGTAAGTTTGGCGAGTTCCACTCGGTCAGTGTGAGACTGCGTGCCAGGTATCGAAGCTGCCTAGCGGCGTCTGTCCTCGAAAGCGGAATTGGAACGCTCTGATCTTCATGATGTGCTCTGCGAGCAGCGTAATCGGCGGAATCATTGCCACTGATTCCACAATGGTCAGGTACCCATTGAAAAACGACCTCGTGACCTTTTTGTTGGACATGATGGTAAAGTTTCGCGATTTCGTATGTCAGTTGGTCATGGCATCCGTGTCGGAGAACTGACTGCGTGCACTGTAATGCCAGTTTTGAATCACAGAACACAGTCCATTTTCTAGCTCTTTCAGATTCAATGAATTCCAGCGCTCGACGCAGGGCCTATAGTTCTGCCGCCGTTGAGGTCGTGACATGCGATGTCTTGAAGCGCAGTGTCATTCCTCGCGTGGGTGTCACCATGGCACCACCGGAACTGCACGACGTAGTTGATCCATCGGTATAGATGTGCACGTGGTTGCTGTACTTTTCATGCAAAAGAAGTAAGGTCAACTGTTTTAGAGCAGAGGCCGGTAGATCTGTCTTCTTCTGTAGTCCTGGAATCATTAGATGTACTTGTGGACGGCTCAAACACCACGGAGGAAACGCTGGCTTGGCCGCAGGTGCGTACCCTGAAGTAAACGACGCACGATGTGCACTGACAATGCCGCTAAATGTCGAGCAGGGCCTTGCAGTAGTGAGGCTCGCCAAGTGGTGGGAAGGGGTCCTAGCATAATGCCTGAGGTGCATGCGCATTGTCTCAACGGTAATGTGCGTCGTGATTGGGTAATCCTGCGCAAGGGCAATGGTTTCAGCCGTTGATGCACTGCGTGGTAAGCCAAGACATATCTTAAGGGCTTGAGCTTGAATACTCTGTATCGTACGCAGGTTAGACTTGCAGGTGTTGGATATTGCAGGCAGGCTGTATCGCAGGAATTCAACGAACAACGCCATGTACAGCTGTAACATAGCGTGTACAGATACTCCCCAACTTTTTCCTGCAAGGAACCTGAACAGGTGACAGATAGCAGTCAGCCGCTTTTTCACGTAATTGACGTGCGGAGTCCAAGACAGGTCTCTGTCAATTACGACTCCCAAGAACCTGTGACTTCTGCTGTATGGTATAAGTTGTCCGTTAATAGATACGCCGTAACCAGACATTGGCTTCCTCGTGAATGCCACCATTGCGCACTTCCCGCATGAAATTTCGAGTCCTTGTTCACGAAGGTAGCAAGATGTCATTGTGGCAGCCTTCTGAAGCCGAGCGCGAAGCTGAAGTCGTGTCACACTTGATGTCCAAATGCAGATGTCGTCCGCATAGAGCGAAAGTCGTACGGTGCTTGGCAGGTTGTCAACTAATCCACAGAGGGTGAGATTGAAAAGAGTCGGGCTAAGCACTCCGCCTTGAGGGACTCCTCGGCTACCGTAATGCTACCTGGGCCTTCGGTTGTCTTTGTACGGCATAACGTAAGAGAACATTTCGATTCATCTAAACTCACAGTCAAGTTCAGGCTGTGGTGACATAAAGCACGCACGAACCTTCTGTTCTGGTAATGTTGAGGAACTTGCAAATTGTAGGCAATGAAACGGAATCCCTCATCTGGATATAAGTTGACAGAATTCGTCAGCAACAGATGTTTCCGGAGTGTTTCGAGCTACGGCAAGGGCTCGGAAAGAATGGCTCTGGGAAATTGGACCACCAGAAAAACGGACAACTGACCATATTCTCGGAACTGGAATGAAAAGAGACAACGACGCGCAGTATTCCCGCAATCTTCTCGTACCTAATTTTTGTAAGCGTCTGCGCAAAATTGAGTGAACTTTCTGTGCCATCTTGGGGTCATCCAGTTTTCCACTGCGGCGGTAAGCACTTTCTGCACGTCTTCTAATTGCTCTTAGACATTCATATTACCCGTCAACTGCAGCGTATTCAATTGGGGCAATGACTTGTTTTGTGCAGATATTGTAAGACTCACACAATATATTTGCAAAACAGTGAAAGTTTGGATTTTCGCTCAATGGGTTACTTAAATGGGGACGAAAACTTTGCCAATTAGTATATTCTCAGTAGCGCCGGGTCTCCTCACTCCGTATGAAGCGATGTTTTACCAGGATCGGAAAATTATTACTACCGTACGTTTCTATGTCCATTGACCATTCAACGCCATCAAAAAGGTCTTTTCAGCGGAACGTAACATCTATACAGCTTGAGTAACGAAACCCCCGCAAGAACGTTGGAGAGCTGTCATTTAACACAATCAAATTACTCTTTTCTGTGGCGCGCTCTATAATGCTTCCGCAAGAATCATTATGTTGACAACCCCAGTTGACGTTATGGGCGTTGAAGTCCCCATAAACCACCACATGTGATTTGCTATATGCCGAACACGTTCACCAAGCTGTCTGCGGATATTTTGCTAGAACATTCTAGATAAAGACTTACCACTTGACACATCTATTTCTACAAGATATCTTGCATGCTACGAACTCCGGTAGATCTAAATCGCTCCACTGTGTTAAAGAGAACCACAGGTATTTTCTCACGCATAACATCACCCGGCTATTTCCAGTAATGTGCGATGGTTTATATATAACATAGTTTGGAAGACGAAAGTCATCTTGTACGCCTGCCTCCTGTATCCATAAAGCAGGAAAGTTATGTTGAGCTAGTTGTTCACAATAATCAGCTGACTTATTATGAAGGTTATTGACATTCCACTGAAATATAAAAACATTGTTATAACGATTATTCACTAATCCTGACGTTGAGTTGTTGGTGGTTGTGGAAGCACCAACGACTCCATAGAAGGTTGGGTGGGGCGTATTATAACCTCTGGCTGGTTGTTTGCATGTGTAATGGCACTGTGAATTACACGCAGAGCTGTCAATACCATGGTCAGGATCATCAGTGCACCGGGTAAAGACTCGTAATCACAAACCGACGCTGAAGCTCCATGTGTGAGCGGAGCAGGTCGCTGAAGAGCTGGCTGGCATTGTCGCTGGGATGACTGCTGTGGTTGAGGTGAATGCTGAGGGAGTCACTCAAATGTTAGATAAGGTTGCTGTGTCAGTGACAGAGGGCGCTGCTAACAAGGTCGGCGAATTTGACTCGATGTCCGGGCAATACGAGCAGTACTCTTTGAAGATGGACCTTGTCGCTCGCTGTCGGAACGTTTTCGACTTGTGTGCTTTAGAGCTGCAAAACAGTTCAAATTGTCCCCTTGCTCTTTTTCTTTGTTGGTTCGTAGTCGGAGGCGCATATTTTACGGTATAAAGGTTGGGTAGGGGCGCCTTACGAGGAGGCAGCCTTCTGTATTTCAACTCGTGTCTATGTAACTTTGAGGAAGCTCTGCTTTGAGGGCACCCGGAGTAGGAAGCTGTGTGGTTTCCGCCACAGTTGGCATACTTTGGCTGACATACAGACGTGCACTCTGAGTGGTTGTAGTCTTCTGAGCATATCTGGCAGCGACGTGGACTGCGGAAGTTCTTCACTAAATGTCAAAATCTCTGGCAGTTGTAGCATCTCAGAGTAGGACCATGGTATTCTTCTACTGGATGACTCGTGAAACCCAAGTGCACTCTTTGCGACATTAGTTTGTCTTATCCGAAATGAAGAATAACCGTTCTCAGAGGGCGTGATTATATTGCTCCATCTTCTTAACGATTATAGCACGCTTGACGATGGGCACATGTCACACCAAAATACTTCAGGAAGTCAACCAGTTGTTCTTCTGTATATTCAACTGGGACGGCGTATCTTGCCAACATATTTTATATAAGATGCCAGAATAAATGGCGTCACTCCAAAATCAGCCATTCCACTCATCGACACAGATGTCTTGCAGATGAGACTGAAGTAACGTTGACAGAAAACTTCCATCTCTATTCAAATTGAATGACCGTACCTCGTGCTTTGCTGCAAAAACAATTTATGACGCAGTACAGTTCGGCTTCACTTGCCAGAAGTTCAGGCATTCCTGTGAGGGTCTAAAAACAACTGGAATTCCCCTCAGGTTGCTTCTTTTTATACACTACCAAGGAGAACGGCGTATTATCACAGTCTATGTCTTCATCTTTGCTTAGCTCATAGGTGGATGTCCTGTCTTGGACAAGGGGGTGAAATGCGAAAGCACCCATGTACTTAGATTAAGGTGCACGTTAAAGAACCCCAGGTGGTCGAAATTTCCGGAGTCCACCACTACGGCAGGCCTTGTAATCAGAAAGTGGTTTTGGCGCGTAAAACCCCATAATTTATTTTTTTGTCTTCGTCAACCCGTGGTTTCTTGGCTTCACTTTCGCATGTCTCAGCCTTAATCACTGAAGGTACGCTGGGACGTAGTGCAGCACAAAAACTAGCGTCTTCGGCTTGATGACATTAGGTGCGTGTCGTGGCACTTGCGAATGTGGCGCCGATTCTGCGGCACTCATGCGCATAGGAACGCGCTGTCGGACACATGGCTCGTGGCGGTGTTTTTTGCTGCCTACCGCCGTGGTAGGCGTAGATGCGCAGGAGAGCGCAGCAAAACCACGCAATATTGTGCGTGATCTTTAGCACATCGGTATCCCGCGGGATGCCTGTTATCTCTGGACAACAGCACGAAGTCTCAAAGCAGCACTGATTCTTCGAAGAAAACAGAAAATAATATCTCACCGAAAAAGCAGCGGCCGCTCGATGGGACTTCTTTTTCTCAGCCCCAGGTACTGTTGTGCCATTTACAAACCACGACAAATAAAATGGCCCAACAATGCGTATTAATACCGTTATTCGATGGTGTCGTTCCTGGCGCGCTAGGGTAAACACGCTGCTGACGAGGATGCCCTATGCCGCCACTCGAAGGCCTTGCAAATTTCGATAGAGTTTTGAACAACTCTGTCTACTCATTAGTTGTTCGCTTGATGGTCCTTCAGGCTGCCCGTGAAGCAGCACGTACTTCGCCGTCAAACATATACACTATCGGTTCGAAAGCCATCGAAATGCCAGTGTTATCTCGGTGTAAGGCAATTCACCGTCACTTAAATTCCCTCTATACTGCTCCAGATTGATCAAATAGCTCAGACGCGATGAAACCCGCGATTTTAGACATTGCTTTCTAGCTTCTATGCAAAATTATGTCGAATTAGTATGTAGTTTCAAGAGTGCGAGCGCGAATTCTCTGCTTTGTAAAGATTTCAATGAAGAGGGCGAAGCGGTACAGTATATCGGATACTGTTCGTGCTTCAATGTCTACAGGCCTTAACCAAAATGTTTGAATAGCTTTGTCGCTCAAATTGGTGTTTGTGAGCGTATTTGCTGCTTTTCTATTTTTGTGATCATCTCACTCATCGACAGCCTGTTCAATCGATCCCTGTGCACGGAGCAGCCTTTGCTAATTCGTTCAACTTACATTTGAGGGCACTAAAAGCACAGCGCGTTAGCCGGCAGTCCCATGGTATTTTTAAAAATTTCGTGCACTTTAAAAAAAGGCTGAAAAAAATTTGACAGGGCAGTAATCGTTATATATATGAAATATTCCGATGTTTCAGAACAAGTGCTGCAACTTTTGCATTGAGGATCTTTCGCTAGAGTAATTATTTAAGAAGTTAATTAAGCAAACTTTGTTAATTACCCAGCTTGGCGAATTCAAAAATATCATGATGTGCTTCATATGGTTCAGAACACTACTGCGGCAATTTGACACGCGTAGCGCCTTTGTTCCTTTGAATGCTTGGCACAAATTAGCTGAGACACCCTGTATGACGAATTGAAGAGAAGATTTGCACATGCTTGTTCACACGATCTAGTCCTCATGGAAAGACCACGCATATTCAGAAATGGGTCGCTTCTTGTAGCGTTCTTGCGTGACATGTAAATAACGAGTGCTATCGTGCGTTGTGCTCTGCACAGTGTCGCCCAGACAGGGCAGGCAGTATCCGACACTTACTGCGGTGCTAACATCATCTTAAGCAACAACACAATTACCACAGCTGCTACAACCTCTCTGTGTTTGGAGTAAATATCGTTTATACTCACGAACAACTGTGCAACACATAGTTTTTCTGTCCTTATTTTAGGATTTGCTTATTTCAATATATATTCAGCGGTGAACTGTGACGCTTGGTTTCGCTGGCAGATCAACTTTTTTGCTAATCTGTGTAGCAGTGGGACAAAAACGCTGATTTTCCACTCGAATCCTTCTTGGGCGCTTGACATTGAAATTTCCGACTTGCATAATAGTACACAGCTATGAGTTCACAAGCTTGTTCTGGATTTAAAGGCATCAAGGACATATTAGGGTTGCGCCATGGCGGCAGCATATGCACAATGCTGAAACATGTGGCTGCTGCTGGATCGAACATGAGGTATACGTGTCGCACTCTAGGACAAGTAATGACGTTGAGTTTAACAGTGGCCATTGATGTTCGTCACTGGGATGTCGCATAGTTAGATAGTGAAAACGGTCAATATGCCGGAAATCTCACAGTGACTTTGTTCGTGCTGGCTTTTTTTCCAAGATCCAAAAATATTTTGCGTGTGTAGCTCTTCTCAGCACGCGCCCAAATCAACTGTGCTGACGCAACGCCCACAGCACTCGATTGACACAAGAAGCTGTTTGTTGTTTCCACATTCTTGTACCTACACTGAAGCCTTTTGTTTTGAATCGAGAGCCATAAAAAACAACACGCAATCGTGCACCTAAGTTTATCCTCGCGCCAGAGATAGTGGTATGGATATCAAGCAATAATTCCCACCTTTCCCGAGAAAATGACGCACTACGCCTTTTCCAATAATCGATAGCTCGTGAAAACTAGATGGAGGAGGAGTAGGCGAAGGAGGAATGTGATGCAGCAGCCAATGAACCCCCTGCAGTCGGCGCCTATGACCCATTGTTCCATTTGTAAAGCACTCGTGTCAGAGGTGATGGGCCTCGGCTGAAAATCACATCTCGTCCGTTCTGGACCTATATTTTCATTGTTTCTTTTTTTTTTCTTTTTATAAACTCGTGGATTTTTTAAAATTCTCTTGGGTTGCCACACGTCATAATCACAGCCTAAGTGTAAACATAAGCATGCAGGCACGTTTTATGCAGACACTGCAACAGTGACTTATAGATTATAGACAGCACCTATTGAAATCTACCACAGAGTGATTCGTAACAACATGTGGCACCGGAAGAACCTGGTGGAAGCGCCTGCTATGCAGCCTATGAACACTTGCTGCTGAAAACTTCTGTCTTCTCATTAATATTCGTCTGGATGCCATTCAAAATGAACGCAACGGCGTGCCAACAAGTAGGAAAGTTTCCGTTAAACCTGTTTGCATGCGGAATTTCTTCGTTTCTTGCAACTTACGCTCAAAATAGGGACTGTGTGCAGGCGTGTGCGAATTTCGCTTCTCAAACGGTGGCTGTTCAGGGTGAAATTACAAACATCCGTTTGTTTTGTTTTAATTTCCTCCATGCCCACATGCATTTTCTATTTCAAGTAATTTTCATCACTCATAGCTTATCAGCCCAGATATGCGCCTAACTGAAAAGAACTAGCAAGAGCCATGTGCTTCCAAACTCTCGACCTAATCCATCAGCTAGATATGATTTCGCATTCAGCTCCACCGCTCCGTATTTATTTCTTAAAAACGCGAGATGAGCACACATGACCACCAAATACAGTCAAAACAGACTACACTGTACGCGACTCATTTCGTGAGAAAATATGTCTGCAATCCGGAAGCTTTCATATCCAACATGGAACTTGCGACCCACAAGCCTGAGTACGCAAATAAACAATCTCAGTCTGTTGATATTATTCTTTCTGCATGCCCGTACGATTGATCATCAATAAAGTAAATCGCCTCGAGTGCTCGCGCCCGTCGAAAATAAAATTGACTTTAGGAGAATACCTATGCATGCTCACAGTGCGCGAAACTCCACAACACGATTTTTGTTCCGTCCATCATTTGTGATTTGCTTACTATAACGAAATGCGCAAAACGAGTTGCTGCAAGAGTAGCTCGTGAAGTTATGATTTCGTAGCGCAAAATAAATGGATGGCTGGCTTACGGTAACCAGTTATCATTTAGGACCCACATAATTTGTTCATTATATTGGTCTGCCCAACGTAGTCAGCGAATGACATAGTTAAGGAAGTGAATGCAAACAAGATAGAGGTTTGTGAAAGCCTACTTGCGCTCGCCTAGCTTCACAGGAAAAATCATATTGCTTTTAAAATGTATTGCGATAACAGCTTCTGTTAAACGTAGAACGTCAAAATTAATGACTTCGTTTCTACCACAATCCCGCCGTTTCGCTGCGGAGGTCTGCGGTAAAGTCAGAACGAAACAATTCAGAATAGAAGCAACGAACTAAATATAAAATAAGGAACCCACTCGAAAAAAAGAAGCTCTTGGCGTACATCTTCAGAAATAAGTTATGCAGATTCAACACGTATGTCCTAATCGTTAAGTTAAGCGATGCTTCAGCCAGGTGGTGTGCGTTAAATCCTACACTACTAATTGTGTGAAATTGTGTTTACTTTCATCCTATGTAGCGCTATACCTCACGCAATAGTTATGTTTATCCACCACAACAGGCCCAACTTTATTCTCCTGCAATATTTAAGTTTATGCGCTAAACCGCTCACAAGTTATGCCAAAACGCGAGCAATAAATCAGGCGTGTGCACACTGTGAGACGTCCACACAACGATGTCATGAGAACGAAGACGCTTTGTGATGCTCGTCGAGGGAAGAATGACGATGACGGGTGTGTGCGCAGAAAAGCACGAGACATATCTTGATTCCTTTAAGGATTCCGTACATCTTGGGTCACAGTGGTACTGTACCCATTCTAGAGGTTTGACGAAGAATGGGCACGTACCCAGTGAATACATACTGAATGGTTAAATAAAAGAAAAATCAAGTACATCAAAGTGTCCACTGAATATAACAAACTATTTCGTTAAAAAGTCGACGTGCGTTAGATGTACACTTGAGTCGGTAATGTACGTTTGTGTTTCATGCAGTAATTCATTTCTTTATTATGCTTAATGGACCTATTTTGCCCCCTCAGCCACGCAGGGTTATATAACTCGGCTTTCGGGTGCTACCACTGCGCACCTATAAACTTCGTGTGCGCATCCGCAAACATGTTCACCGATATAGCGAGTGACTCCGCAGCAAACAGCAGCAGCCACGCCAAACGACACAACATAGGGGGAAAAATTTTGCTTTGTAATATAATATTGCTGCGTCCATTGCATGGCTTCCCCGTGGAGTGGATGCTTCCTGATAGGACCACTCTATTGTTTTCATACATTCCTGTTCAGGTGCGCCTCCTCTCCACGATAAGCAAGAAAACAAAACATTTGGCTGCATGCTTGGGATGCCTGCAGCAAGCTAGGGCACTACGCTCGTAAGAGAATTGAAAAATTAAACAAGGGCTCTTCGCGGCGTGCGTCAACGTGTCAACGGGCGTTCCGTCATCGGTCACGGGCAGTTTCTGCAGAAAGCCGGCTGCTCGCACGCTGAGACGGCAAGAGTGACTGCGGGAGGCAGGTCCGCTGAGTTCTGAACCGAGGATCATCAATCTGCTGCTGAGCACTCCTTCCTTATACTTCTCGTTCGGCGAAGATTCGACGCGCGCCCCTTGTGCTTGTATTCGAACCTGCAGACACAGGAAAGACACTGTCTGTTGCGACAACACAACTGCCTAGCGAAGGTCTTGCTTTGGCGCAGGAACCGGCATCATTGCTCTGATTCCGTTCCACTTGTTATTGGACACTCACTTAACCCTACACGCTCTGATTAAATGGGGCGTATCGCGGAAGCAGCCGAGTCTACGCATTCGTCCGCGGTGTCGCCCAACCACTTCTCGAAGAGCGCAATCTTTCAACGACTCTTGTTTCCAAGACGAATTGACTCTTGTCGAGACGACAGCCCGACGCTCGACTTTTTTATTGCTGATTTTTCACTGAAACCGAACTGCTCCCAGTTCTTGTCTTGGCCTATAAGACAAATGGTACTCCTAAGCAGAGATAGGGCTCTCAGTCACTTTAACACAGATGTCTAAGCTTCAGCACAAGTCATTTCTTTTTTCGCAAGCCAATACGAAACCCTAAATCAGGGCGAAATCTTTAGTGTAATCACAGCTGCTTGTTTTGTGCAATAAGTACTGGTGCTATGCAGCGCTAAACAAGATATGAAAGTCTTTAGGCTTTATAGTGAGAAGGCAGTAATACAATTCAGTAAAATGCCATAAGAGAGACCCCAAAAAACCTAAAAACAATAGAAATCAGAAAGTACGAGGCCTTCAAATTAACGAATTAATTTTAGGTGCTTAGCTGTTAAAAAAAGTTTGGTTCATAAGGTTGCTGTAAATTAACACGCACACCGGAATAAGGACCGTAAACGACGAAGACAAGCGCTGACTTCCAACTGTCCTTTTTTTATTTTCCGCGAGTCAAACATATATCACACGTGAAATGTGTATATTTCACATTGAGCACCAACTAGCCCGGTCTCAAAGATTGTTCATAAATGTTGGGTAGATGAGGCGATTTAAAAGTGTATAATTCTCCAATATTGGCAATGCCTTGCGTGAAGTTGTTCCACTCATTTATTTATTTATTTATTTATTTATTTATTTACTTACTTACTTAATTACTTACTTGCTTACTTGTTTGTTTGTTTGTTTGTTTGTTTGTTTGTTAATTTGTTTGTTTGTTTATAATACCTTAAAGGCCCAGTGAAGGAAATTGAGTAAGGAGCATTACAGTTTGTGCAGGAAAGAGAAATGTAGCATCAAAACAATAAAAAAGTCACAAAGCAAAGCTTACAAATACTAGTACAGTGGAACATCATTATACAGTGTTATCAAAGAGCGTATTCAGGTTATGAAATATTTCGCAGTTAGACATGAATACGATGTGGTCCGGAAGATTGTTCCAATGTGCAAAAACATGAGGCAATGATGATGAGTTAAGTGCCTGCGTTTACCATGTATGCGCATGAAACTGAGCATGTTCTGAAGGCACTGCGCACAGGTGCATGAATTGGCAGACTGTGAGATCTATTGATATGAATGTACCTGTGAAACAGACTGAGGAGAGCAATCATGCGGCAATTTTCTAATGACTGAAGTGAAATTTCTTTTTTGATGCATGGGTAATGCTAGATAGATGGTCAAACGTGAGATGAATCTTTCTACTATATTCTGAACAGCTTCCAACATGCTAATAAGGTACTCCTGATATGGTGACCGTATGGATGAAGCAAATTGTTGTTCCGGACGAACAAAGGTTAGATATGCTAATCTCCGTACATTAGCTGGCCTGCAACGCAAGTTTCTAAGCAGGTAACAAAGGGACTTGGAAGATTTAGAACATGTCGCGGCTATATATGTAGCTTAGAAAAGATCACGTGCAAGGTGGACGCCAAGATATTTGTACGGTAGAGTATTAAATTTATGGTATTAATAATCGAATTGTGAAAGACCATGTTAATGTGCTTGCCACTAAACAAAATTAACTTGCATTTAGTGGTGTAGTAAACATAAACATGTGCCATGTTTTACACCAACTATAAATAAGATCAAGGTCATTTTAGAAAGTAGAATGCTGATCGAAACCTTTAATAGTGCGGTAGATGATGCAGTCGTCAGCAAACAACGCAATTGAAGATGATAGGTTGGAGAGTAAGTCATTAATGTACAATAAGAAGAGTCATGGACCGAGGACACTAGCTTTAGGGACACCGAATATGACGTCACAAAGGTAAGATGAAAACTTATTCCCTACATTGAATTGCTGACGCATAGACAGGAAGTTACGAAGCCGAGATAGTGCTAATAAATCTAAAAAAAAGGGCCGAGAACTTGGAAATCAAATGGCAAGGAGGTTCAATATTGATAGCTTTAGAGAAATCAAGAAAGAGGCTGTCAGTCTTGTCATTAGCGTTCATGTTAAAGTGAAGGTCAGTCGTGAATTCAAAGAACTATGAGTCACGTGAGTAGCCTTTACTGAAACCATGCTGAGTGAAGAAGAAAAAAATTATTCGATTCAAGGTGAGACACGATATCAGAACCTATAGTGTGGTCAAGTAGTTTGCAGAATTTGCATGATAGTGAAATACGTCGATAATTAAGAGGTGAGTGCCTGTCACCACATTTAGAAAGGGGAATGACCTTAGCTATCTTCCAGTCGTTAGGTAGTTCACCAGATGGTAACGACTGGCTAAAAAGTGAGGCACAATATGCGACTAGAAATATCTGTAGTAATCATCAGTATTTTTTACTTTATGCTATCAATAGCAGCTGAAGCAGAAAAATTAAGATCGGTAATCATGTTAGCGATTCCTTCGGTAGTGACGATGATTGACGCCATGAAAGCGAAATATTGCTCTGGAACAAACGGCACATTCCAACAATCTTCCTTTGTAAAAACAGATCAGAAATCCGCATGGAAATCAACTGGACGGGCTTTATCAGAAACCGGAGTTTGTTTTGCATCGTGTATTGTGATGTGTTCAATAGAATTATTAGAGTAAATTACTTTCCAGAAAATTTTAGGACTATTGCTGATAACTGAGGGCAGGTCTTCAGATTAATATATCTCTTTGGCTGCACCTAATGTTTTAGAATAAGCTTGTAGGCATGCTTTATATTTATCACAATAAGACATCGTATTATTACGTCTCGCGGTATTGTACAAGCCTTTCTTTTTATTTCGTAGTGATCGAAGTTGTTTAGTAAACGAAGGGCTAGTTTATCATTTGCTATAGAGATTTCAACTAACTCTAATGTTTTGCGTTTAAGATGTGTCCAGTTCTCATTCACGGACCGCAAAGCAAACGATGGCTCAAAATTCTAATTGAAAAAATTCAAATTCGGTGTTTATTCCATCGTAATTAACTCAGTTATAATCCCGGATAGCTTTAGTTGTTACACAAGAAAATGTTCACGGTATGTTAATTGTTACACAGCTGAAGGTGAGTGTAAATGCTTTTTTTAAGACGAGCAAACAGTTGGTAAAGTAAATATGGTAAATGGGAGCGGATACGTGAGGCGCTGGATAAATGAATCTAGTGGTCATTTATCGTGGTCATGGGTTTTCACGGCTTCCCTTCTTTCTATATTTATCTTTTATGATCACCAAGCTGTTGTACCATGAAGCGCACTTGCCATGCGGTGCAATGGTAGGCGGAACTAACACACTGGAACATTGCTCGTGGAAGTAAAGTGTACATATCAAAATTCTGCAGAGGATGCAATATCCTGGCGGTTGGATGGCAGGAGCTACGAGCACGACGGGATGCTCTTTCACAAGCTCTCAGGTCGCGAAGCTATGGTCGAGTCAACGCAGCTTGTTATCCTCCTTCTGCCTATAAATGAACTAGTGTGCTTGATTTGCGCTAAAAATTCGCTGCCTATTTTTGTGTCTAACTGCGCTCTTGAGTTTATTTGCCGACCAAGACCTCTTCTTGCTCGTCACAGTCCATGACATGCACTTTAATAAGGAATGCTATTGCACACCTATTACAGTAAGATATGTTGAGATGCTAGTTAGCGAAGTGACAAGTAATTGCATCTCGTAACGCTGACACCGGCTACAGTATCAGGGAATATTGGAATTGATTGTCTTTGAAAAACATTCTGTCCTTTCGTCAAGCTTCAGAAACGAAAATCATGCGCCAATCGAACTTTGTCACCGTTCTTTCCCAAGGCAAAATGTGCTGCGCTTACTAACTACGGCCATTTAACCTACGCATCGTAAAAACGATAACAAACATTTATCTCGCACAGGCCGAGCTTCTAGGCATTACATTGAATCGTTAGACCTGTGTACTAGAGGGTGCTTTAGCTGATATGTGCGGGCATCGGTACTCGACTATATGCGTCGCGATGAAGAAATTGAGAATACATGTCGATTGAGGCGAGGTGTAGATTTGACTTTCGTGGTCTCGCAAACCTGCCAATTTTTTTTCCCCGTTATCGATGTCGTAATTCTGATGCCTGAAACAACTCTACCAAGACCTACAATACGAATCAAGCATTGTAATCGTCATTAACCTAGTGCGAGAGACGTCCTCTGAACGCCCGATAACCCGCTGCTTTACATGCGGTTTGTGCAGTCTTTCCCGCCTTGGCCCCAGCGTCTCTTGGCAATGTGTGTCATGCTATACCACCTTATGCTATGCTCTCATACCTAGCTCTTAGCTGTCAGGGGTTTAAGCCTATGGATGAAGACATGACGAGGTTAAGTGCGCGTTTTAACTACCTTAATGAAGGACTGTGCACTCTCGTGTGACGTCTGTAACGCTGTTCCCTACCACATTGTATCGGCAATTATATATTGCAGTAATCATTACAACGTGATTTGTCGCTTACGCCACATGGTATTTCCTGTGCGATGAGTGGTCAGCACTTACATTTTTATTTCTAGCATACACGCCCTTACATCTGGCCACAGAAACAACGAAATTAGGCAGCTGGGGTGAATACACTATGCCATACGCCATGCACTGTGGCTTGAAGCTACTTCAGTATCACATGAATAACAGTTATTGTGCACTTAGTCGTGCAACATATTCAGTAGGCTTGGCCTTTCGTGCGACGTTATAATAGCTTCTTATATGCCTATGAATTAAGAATTTATTTTTCTGTTTAATTTTAGCGAGCGTATGCCCTGCCACTGTAGCTAAAGAAAACAGATTGACATACATGCTTCTGCAGTGTGCCTGCCAGGATGTTCGAAAGTTAGTACGTAAGCAGTGTGGACTGGGAAGGTTTAACCTCATTCAATGCGTTGTGTTTAAACTTTTTGCTGCAGAAACCACACCCCAGGTACACGGTGAAGCCTCCCAATCAGGCACAGCCTAGAAGCATTCAGACGCAGATGCCTGATGTTGGATGCAGCCAAAGTACGAATTGCTAAACAGAACTTACTACTTGAGAGGAAAAAGTAATAAGTCCCAAATATCCAAGAATTAAGTTAATTGCAAATTACCCTCATTTAAAGAATATTACTCAATTGCGGCAGTTCCGTTTGTAATCGATTGATATTGTGTTTTCCCTGTTAAACTGTCACATTTTTGTAGCGCTGTCTTCTTTACCGGAGAGCGCCTTAAACTACGTTCTATTCTTGAATTCTTATTCTCCCCAAAATTTTCCGGACAGCAGTACATACTCATATTGGAGGTGTGTTTAATTATTGCTTGCGTACTAGTTTTCTTATCTCTTTGTTGTCTACTTATGCCCCTTTATTGCACGTAGTACCTGTTGTTTGAAGTGCGGTACTAACAAGTAATTATGAGAGTGTAACATTACTATTCTGCCTTTGTAGGCTCCACTTCCCATCAATGAGATCTTAGAATTCGCGAGTGACATACTGACATAAACAGACATGATTGTGTGCTCGTTGTAGGGATGAGGTCTTTGTACCCTATGATAGTGTGAAACTAACACTTATTTGTACATTAAGATACTTCACGAATACCTTGACTTGAGCTACTGCGTCTTGAGTGCTGATCTTTTTTGTGAAGGGGGGGGGGGACGAGAAATCCTGCGGTTGAGCCGCTGGATCTCGAGGCATTTGCCGTAATTCGATGGCAGGTGCACGAAGGTAAAGGTTGGAGGTTGCTGGGACGATTGGTTTAGCCCCGCTTGGTTGGTTAGCGCCAGAACTGAGGCTTTAGCCCTTTCGTTCCCCTCCAGTCCCGCGTGGACCCGCGTCCACGTGAGTCGATGGGATTCTTCCAGGCTAAAACTTAGGATCTGAGCCGTTGGTCAGATCATACGTTGGTAAAGTTAAGGCAAGCGTCTTGCGAGTCCGTAATGACGTGAACTTCCCTGCCCACCCTGTCTTGTGGCTTTATTACTAGCGCCGCGCCTATGGTATCAGCCGCAACTACAGTCTCTGCCCTGACGGAGGCCGCGAGGCTCAAGCAGTTGTCTCTTCCGTTCACGGCGGATACCGCGAAGAGATCCCCTTCAGGGAACGCCGCCACCTTCACGTACGTTACGTACGAGTCACCCTTGAATCGTCGGCGCTGTCTGTCGATGCGACCGTTGCGTTAGCCTGCGCACGACACTGTTCGCGAAAAGCCTTCTTTCACGAAATTCTGCATTAACACAATGTCTTGCCTGTCGAAATTCTATACACTACATTCACCTCTACAAGAGCGGTGTGCTGTGCCTTTCATGAATTATAGTGTTTTGTGCATTTAATGATGAAATTACCGACTACATACCAGCTTATTTCGAAGGAGATACCTTTTTTTACGCGTCGTGCTTTTTTTAGGAACGCTGAAAGCTGCCTTAAGTGTGTGCACCTGTATACATGACTTGTACCTTAAGGTAGTAAGGCGACGAAGGTAATTTATGCCCCTGTGTGCCAGACTGTCCTAGATTAATAAAAATAAAGGATTTATGAGAAAATATTGTTTTCTGCTGAACAAATTTCATAGCAATCGCAACAACAAAATTTGCGCTATAATCATTATTACAATTATTACCAATAATTGACTAATCAGCATTTTATTCAACGCATTGTGGTCGTGTTGTAATGAGTGAACTAAAGTCAGCCGACCCTCAAAAATCATAACCAGTTGCTGAAGGCCTTGTGCCTTAGAATTGTCTAAAAGAACGTACTGTAAACGTGCATTGAATCAATCAATGTGTACTGTACAGAATCAATACTGTACAGATAGAGGTATACAGAAGGAGGTCCCATAGTGATGACTGAATAGGGACTTCCAGTTCATGGTTAACATATAAGTTCATTAGCAAGAAACAGCAGCTCAATCGGTACAATTACAGTAATGCTGTTTCAGTTGAGACTATTCTTTACAGAATCAATCTACAGTGCAGGGACATTACCTGAAACAGCAGTGTATTTCACTGCAGATTCTAGCTTTCTATTTCTCGAAATTGCTGCTAGGCACAGTTTATAGTGAATTGGTATGCTTTGAGTAATGACTGCCTCCAATCTCCACGGACGTGTCTCCTAAATCTATAAATAAAAAGGCAATTAGTAAAATGTTGTTAACAAATAATTGTATTGATGACTATCGCGCAAATTTGATTACTTTCGCTGTTATAAAACTTTCAGAGCAATGCAATGACATCTTCTCTGGAACCCCCTAAGTTTTTATTGATTGCCGACAATTGCCTACGTCTTGGTCTTTTGGACATCTTCCTCCGGCCTGGCAAGGCAGTCGACGCACCAGAAACAGGAGAACGCGTTCTCGAGACGTGCATCGATACGGTCGTGTCAGAACGGTTCATCTACGTGATCTAATAAAGAGAGACAAAATGAAAGAGAGAGAGGGAGAACTCCTCGGCTAGAGTCAGGTGCAGATGAGGCTCGCGCTGTCAATTCGTCTCGGGTATCTTTTTCGCGAGCGCTTAAGGAACGCAATGAGTATTTGCTAGCGTGATGAAGATTCGGTGGTCTGCACATACGTGCGAGCATTTCGCCATTACTAAAAGAGTGGGAAGGCCAACTTCAGTGATGCACCACAAGGCGATAAGGGCCCCAAGCCGCGTCGTTCAAGGAAGACCCCGGAAGTCCGATTGACCACGAGTGGCATGGCGAAGCTTACGGCTTTCCGGCTGTGCAGCTTCCATCTTCCCTTTTTCCGGGAACGAGGACAAGGAGCACGGAACCCTAATGCGTGCTGTCATGCTCGACGGCCGTTTACTGCTCTACTTCCGTTATTCTTTATGACATTTTCTTGATTTTGCCAGAAGGATTACATATGCACTTTACACACCCTTAATGAGAAAGCCAGTATTGCTAAATATTCTGCCATAGGAAATGCCTCTTTTCTATTTAGTTATATTTCCCGGAGTTGCCGTTCTCACTCCGAAACGCACGAAAAGAAAGTACTTTCACTGAGCGCAGTGTATCGCAAAGAAGCACAATAATGCTTTCACGCTCGTCTGTTGCTATACTGGGTCAAGTCAATTTTGAAGGATTACGTCATCCAGCAAAGCTTGGTCACCCAATTTGCTGAATATAACGGTGAGAGAGCGTCTCTGCACACGAAACTACGGGCACTGGCATACAATGTTATTGTTTGTTTCCTCTTCACCACTGTAGTCACAGGCTGTCGCATCAATGGAATGCTATCTGCTACATGTGGAAGTAACCAGACAGTGTTTCCTTGGCAATGTTCAGTCAGAGACGAAGTGAGGCTCTGTTTTGTTCTATGTATATCTAACCCCCTGTTACATCACCTCAAGTATTTGCCGCAGTCGCCGCGCAAATCTAGTCCATTAAAAACTTTTGATGAATGAAATCAGACGGACTTAGTGGCTGTGGTGTTGGGCTGCTAAGTACAACGTGGCGGGATCGGATCCCGGCCACAGCGGCCGCATTTCGATGGGAGCGAAATGCTAAAACACCCGTGTACTTGGATTTAGGGGCACGCTAAGGAACCCCAGGTGGTTAAAGTTAGTCTGGAGTCCCCCACTACGGCGTGCCTCACAATCAATTCGTGGTTTTGGCACGTAAAACCCCCATAATGTATTATATTAAATCAGACTGATGAGTTGAGGCATATTAACTCTCATATGAAACGCCAGAAAAGAGCCGCGGAAGGCTAGAAAACTGAAGGCTTATCTGCGAGTTACTATAGCTTACAACTTGTATATTTAGTTTTAATATGTTTTATTTAATATGTAACGTCACTGAACGAGCAGGGCTGTGCAGACCAACATAGTGGCTGTGCAGCCTTTGGGTTAGCACGTGGTAGCCACCAACAAGGGCAACTTAACTATTATTTTACGCGCATTACATGTATTAACAATCGAACACGTTGACGACGCTTTGTCAATACCAGGGTGATCCAAACTAACGATACAAACAAGAAGTGCAAGTTAGAATGTCACTTCGAATGTCGGGTGAGCCCTTAAGTGCTGTCGCTGCGAAGAAAGATACCGTCTACGGGTTAACCAAATGCCATTTCACTGTTCTGATACGT
Organism: Dermacentor andersoni; assembly: GCF_023375885.2. Classification (NCBI taxonomy): domain Eukaryota; kingdom Metazoa; phylum Arthropoda; class Arachnida; order Ixodida; family Ixodidae; genus Dermacentor; species Dermacentor andersoni. The sequence goes on from NC_092815.1 coordinate 37,784,933, forward strand.
CCTGACCTGCGTTTTTCTCCGCCAATAACGTGGCTTTACCTACCGAAGGGGAAATGTCTAGCCATTTCCCAAATGCAATGAACATTTCGCAGTATTCAGCCACAACAACGATTACGTGCGCCTAGCTTAAGTGCCTCACATTGATATCGTCGTAAAGTGCTCATTTCCTGAAACGACGGCGTGTGGTTACCACCACCCTTCACGGTACCCTTCTCTTCCCAATCTGCTTCATTCTCTGGAACCAAGCCGATGTACGTGCTATTCATATAGCGCGTGATTACATTTCATGGCTCGATTTGAATAGCTGCTGGCGAAAATGAGTAACGAATGCAAGGGAGTATAGGAAAATATATACGCTAATGCAACAGGTCTTTCAAACAATTATATATACATGATGCATGCTGCTCACTTGGCACCCAGGTTGCCAGACATTACAATGGTTTTACGTCAGAACAATGTCCTAAAAATAACGTACACTGTTGGAAAATTCTACGAATTTACGCAGAAAACCTCAACAAATTATGTCCCATTCAGCGACGTTTCTTCCAAATATTTTCTTGCTCAAGGATAGGCCATGTAACTTGAAGAGAGTAGAATGCCACAGTGAAGCTGGTCCCTGCCTTTAAACACTTGATGACGCTCAAGAGAGGGAGCTTTAGAGCAATATTCTGACGTGTTGCTCTGGTACCATTTGTTACGTTCGCTCAGTGGAGAACGAATGTGTCACAAAGCAACTTTCTTTAAGTGCTGAAGTGGCCACCCGCTTCATAATGTCCGGAAAGCCGAGAAAATAAATCAGACTTGTATTTCTCTGGTGCACATGCTTTCTACTTAAGCAAAGGCAACATCATCTCCCGCCGCGTCAGTCAGAGAGCTGCTTTTTCAACATCTTAGCGTATTCCTAACGTTTTCGCAATTTTCGACGGTGGGATTGGGGTAGGGATTATGTTTTAAAGGCTATGGTAAATGTTGGCTGACATGATTTTTGGCAATTCCTTGACACTCGAACATTCTGCCCTGTCTCTGCTGATAACAGTGCGAACGGCCGTGTGCTAGTACTCCCTTAGCGCTTCAGAAACACGGCAGGCGGGATTATTAGCTTGCCTTTCCTGTCGGTTACCCCCGTATTGCTTTCTTCTTTCCAGCTTCATTTCTAGCTGCATACCCTGAAATTGTGCTTTCTTTCCTCTTCAATGTTTTCTAGTATTTCATGAAGCGGTGTACGGTTCTACGAGCATAATTACCTTGAAATTAAGCTTGACGCTAATTTACCCATGTTCGTTAAGGCAAGTAAATAGTTCAGTGCTATGGCGACAAAGCAATTATAAACACATCGTCGCGATGCACTCTTTGCATCTTTTGTTACGCGAAATATGCATTGCTTCTCGCACTGGCTGCCTCGTTACATTTTTCCCTTTGCAGCCCGATACTCGAAGTAAGCCATTGAATGCATGTCAAAGAGAGAATCCTGTCGGTGAGCCAGAACACGGAGCATTTAGAAGCGCGTGTAATGCATAAACTATAATTATCTGCTAAGCTTCCTTCTCTCTCTGCCTTTTTTTCCACAGTTTATGGTTTCGGAACGAGAACACTCGCAGACACGTCTGTGTGCCTGCCGGCAGCGGCACCGCTTTCGAAATTACGATTTTAATCCGCGCATTACACGGGTCCGTGGGCTGAGTCACAAACGCGCTCTTAGCACGCTATACAGCATTTTCTTTACGTCAAAGTGAAAGGTTGCAACCGAAGACCGAATTGGCAGGTGATCTCACTTGCATATTGAGAATTATGTGGCAAGAAATAAAGCCAACGTGCTGCGAAATAGAATGAACCAAGGAAAGGATAGGACGGTATCCGAGACCACCTCAAAGAATTATTGTTCTTTCTTTTTCCTTCCCGAATAAGTAGGATGGCCGATACTTGAGACAACTGAGGCGAGAAGCAGCTGGAGTTATTGGTATGAAAAGGAGCAACTGCTTTCCAACGCACTTGCAGTAGCATCTGCTCATTACTAAAGCCCAACGCAGATATTTTTTTTTCTTTTTTAGGTGTAGCGGGTTCACATAATTTACCACACCATGAAGCATTCATCTGACACATTTATCATTCGTCCAGAATAAAATATGTATGTAGGTATTTGATGTGTCTAGTCGTCCTGGCAAACACGACCCAAGTATCGAACTGCATCAGCAGTAGCGAATGCTCCTTAATAACGCAGTCGCTGAACTTCTTTTTGTACGGCGTCGCAGGCTTGTATACCGCTATGCGTACAGAGAAGCCACTCTGCCCGTGGCTGAGTCCACGGTGCATCTTATTGAATTAGAAGTTTCTATAACGTTCGTCGCCTCCGACAGGAAGTTCTTCGCGTGTGTACTTCGCCACTTCTTGTGGTTCTGGTATGGTAAGCCCCTTATTAGAGCGTAAAGGAAACGTGGATACTCAGCCATGACTGGATAAATATTTGGCACCATGTGACGCCTCGCGGGTTAACCTTTCCTTTCATTCCAGGTGGAAAATATCGCGGGAGAATCTTCGTACCTCCTTCTAGCGTTTGTTTTGTGAGGTTGGTCCTGAGAAGCTCCCTTGCTTCTTTCGCTTTGTTTCGTTTTCCTTTTAAGATGGCCTCCTCGCGATGCTGCTTTTTTTCCGCTAGTTTGTCGTGGCAATTTTGGATAATTAAAGCTTGCGTTGGAAAAAATCTAGTGCAATGACAATGCATAGCACCACTGTGAGCGCGTAAAAGGGCTATCTTACGAGTGCACTAATTCGTTATCCCGTTAATTGCACTGATATCAAGCAAAGCTAGGGGCGTTCTGTATTGAATCACATCTTAAAGTTTGGACTAGACGTAACCTTAATTTTGTATCGCGGCGACTAATAATCGAAAGAAACCAACTGATTTCCCGCCGAGTGGTGTTTTGCACCTGAATTCAAGGTGCAGGCTCTACATTTATCACACATGTGGATAGCTACTCCGGAAGTTTGCTCGTTTCTCCCAATATCTGTTCATGATTGCCGTATTCGCACTTCAGTGCGTTTCAGCATATAATGGCGATAGCTGTCATACAGACATCAAACTGGTCACGCCGTCGGTCGATCATTTGACCTATCGGTCGAGCATCACATAAACGCCGCTGAACAGAATACAACCATTGTCCATAAGCACAGCAATCCAACTGACTTTCCGGTGGCGAGGCAGGTGTTCGCAATTACACTGCACTACCACTGTTCCATTTAAGTAACCGAGTGGTAGCAGCATGCTTCACAGCCCGATCAGCTAGACCAATGTACACCACGTTGAATAGAGTAGGGCTAAGTACTCCGCCTTGCGGTACATCATGACTGTTATAGGTAGACGGCGTTGGTCCATCTTTAGTCAAAATAAAGAAATATATTCTATTCAAATAGCTGTGCATAGAGAATAACGCTGTAGGGCAGCGTTCCTTGTGGCTGTAGGCAGAATCCTCGTGTGATGAATAATCAACCTAAACAATTTGCCCGTTGATGAGCAGCCTCGTCTCTACGTAGTGGTAGCATTGTCTCAGTACATTGCAAATGATGCACATGTATTGGGAAGCACTTGTGGAAGCGAAATTACAAAAGAAAAGGTGACTTATCCTCGGCTCTCCACAAAGCATGCGGTTCGCACTAAGCAGCGTAGGATGTGTATCTGCTTGTTTTGTTCGTTTGTTTTACGCTACCGCTTACGACTCAGGTTACTAACGTGGAAATAGTTAAGGTGTGATTCCTGTGCGAGTAGGCAAGTGCATGTAAGAGATGAGAAAAGTGAGCCTTAAAATGTAACTGAATTAAGGGGTGCGCAGTAATCGAAAATTGTTCGCCGCAATTTTAACTTCGTTAAACGAGAAAATGGGACTTTTAACACGCTTGCTATAATTATTTTAAATACACACGCCAATAATTCAAATTTTGGGGTTGATCCCTCACTTTTATTTTTTCAGCTAAAAATAAATGGAGTTGCTATCACCGTTTCTTTCTTGGTCATGGGCGCCTCTTGTCCCTTAGTTAGTTATATAGAATAAGATATGGAAAGAAAAGTATAAATTTCTGAATTATAGCTAACGCCTTAATTGAACAAGACATATAACGCACTAAGAGTAAATGTCTCTCTCGAAAAGTTCTTGTTGAAACAAAATCCGCGGAAGTCTAGCGTGCACTGATTTTTCAGATGTACGAATGAGACACAATTGCACACGATGCAGTAGAATCAATATTCATCGCAAATTCCAGTGCTTCTATGAAGATGCTGGAATTTGCACTTCATTGCTTTTTGACGCATTTTTGATGGACATGGGCCTCACACTTTGGCGAGTGAAAAAGTCTTTTCCTGCTATTACAACGAAGGAAGTTTTCACATTATGAACATTGTTGAAGCCCTTGCATTATTGCCATACGTTGTTGGATTCATTGTGACTGACGCTTGCCTGTAGCTTACTCCATGATCTGAAGATGTGAGAACTACAGATGTGATAGAAAGCTTAGAATGACGTTTTCAAATTTAACGACCGTAAGAACAGTATTCCTTGCTTTTGTTATGCTTTCAAACAGGCTACTAGACAAAGCCAAGTGGCTTGGTCAACAAAGCGGCTTGATGATTGTGCGTAGTCGTCTTTATTGTACAGCGTTTTGACCTTGTGTTCCGCTTCGCTGTAAACCGCAAGATCAATCGCATGCTAGACGTGCTCTTACACAGGTTACGCTTAGCGGCAGCCCACACACTCGATTTCTTGCATCCTGTAAGAAAAAGTACATCATCTGAATACACGCTCAACGAAAGCTGCAGTTCAGCACTGCCTCACTGACTGCCCCCAACACCACCAACAGAGACAGATCCTTTACAGTCGTCTTGTCGCTTTAAACAGGCGCACTTTCTATGCACAGAAAGTTCTTGGCTCCTGGCCTCATCCGCGCAATCAGAGATTAGCTCTCATGTTTCTGTGGCATTATCTTGTGCATTTAATAAATTCCCCGCGGATAATAGGATATATATGCTTTCTTAGTTTTCTCTATATCTCCATATTGTGTGTTGTGCAGGTGCTCTTGTAGCATTTCTATTTTTTTCTACTTTCACGTCATTTATGCATTTTTTTCATTATTCTTTGGTTATGTTCTTATCAATTTGTTTTTACAGTCTACCGCCATTTCATACTTTTTCTTCGCTAATATTTTGAGTTAGCCGACTCTTTCTGTGGCTAAACTTATCGCATTTCACACTCAATAAAGAAAAGGAAAGAGAGGCAAACGCATAATGCCCCATGATGAACCAGTGCTTCTCCTGTAAGACAGTGCGCGCTGCTTTATTCATAAATTTATTTTTTAATTATTTGAGCGGGATGAATTCCCTACAAGAACAATAACAAAAAAAGTTCCTCCATAGTTTACCTCTATTAAAAGTGAATTCAGGCCTGCACTTCCGACTCCCCCACCATAGGAGATGAAAGGTCGGAGTTGCAGCGATAATATTGTCATCAAGCCAATGATTGATCGTCGCCGTTGGGGGTTTTGCTGGGGAGGGGCGGCGTACGGGAGCGGTGTGGATGCATGAATTCCGTATCTGCGCCTTTATGCTTTCGCCTGTTCGCCCGGCGTGGTGGGCACACATAGGTTAATTCACACATTTTTATCGCTTGCGGCTTCACATTTATTATGACGACGCCGGTGGTTTTCCTCTTCACACTAGGGAGCTTCTGGCTGGCGATCCATGTCACTTTTTCCCCCTTTCTTTCTGGTTAACGAAGAAAGATTGGCGATATATTTTGTTTGAACTGATCTTTCTGTGGAGGTTAAGTTAAATTAATACGTAGAGCGCTTCTACCCGACCTCGTTCGACATCAGTCAAGCTCAAGTGGGGTATAAAGTATAAAACCGCGCATTCTTTTCAACGCTATATGAACAAGAAGGTATTAACTTTATTTGGAGATAACTTTTAGTGCTTCAAGTACGGCGCATGTGCCAACGCGCATGTGCCGACGCGCGTGCAGAATAGAGGATCGTACTTGTTCACGTGCAGGGCTTTGTTCAAGTTCCGAGATCGATTACGTGACATAATAAGTAAAACAACTTGTTGAGCCCCCGAGAGCGCTTTAAGTAGTATAGGTATTTACTATATTACTATACTGCACAATACTATAGTATATTTACTAGATTAGATGTAGAAGAAAGGGTTGATAAAAAGATGCCGAAAAATCGAGTACTGGCGTCCTTGCCGCTACTGTACCTGCATCGGACACTCGCTTACAGCTTTCACTGTGCAAGATGAAAAACAGAATAAATTCAGCACGTCTATTTCATGCAAAGCGCATGATAACCACACACACACATGCGCATACACACACACGCGTGCGCGCGCGCACGCACGCACGCACCCACACGCGCACACGTCGACTGGACGACGAATTAAAAGCGGGCGGGGCATTAAGGCTTCACGCTTGAACGCACCACTGGTTGCTTGATGGACTGGGCTGTGGTCACTGCGTTAGGCGTGATCACGTCTTTGTTTCTGTTCCTAGTTGCTACCACTGGTGGATATTATTAATAAAGTATATAAAAGTTAATAAAGACTGGCTTAAAGAAAAAAAAATTGCAAGAAATTGACCGCCCATCGTAACGGGATAAAAGAAGAGCAGATTGGGTGAGGGAACAAGCGCGAGTCAATGACATCTTAGTTGAAATCAAGAAAAAGAAATGGGGCATGGGCAGGACATGTAATGAGGAGGGAAGATAACCGATGGTCATTAAGGGTTACGGACTGGATTCCAAGGGAGGAGAAGCGTAGCAGGGGGCGGCAGAAAGTTAGGTGGGCGGATGAGATTAAGAAGTTTGCAGGCACAACATGGCCACAATTAGCACATGACCGAGGCAGTTCGAGAAGTATGGGAGAGGCCTTTGCCCTGCAGTGGGCGTAATCAGGATGGTGATGATGATGGTGATGATGATGACGACGACGACGACGACAACGACCTCCCATGCACTAGTATGAAGAGCGGTGCAAGCGAAGCTCGGACTCGTGGCTCTTCGTTGTCCTAACGCCTCGACGTCGCGCTCCCTCACGGCGAGCTCGGCAAGTCGACGACGAGCCCTTTCTTTCTTTCTTTCTTTCTTTCCTTCTTTCGTTCTTTCTTTCTTTCTTTCTTTCTTTCTTTCTTTCTTTCTGTATTCATTTATTCAGGACATTCCTTACAGAAATGCCTTCGGGGACGCGACAAAAGGCACTAAACGTGCCTGACTAGGCCTCACCACCCTTGGCGGCTGCAGTCACACAATCACATAAATTAATCACAAAAATATACAGTAGAAATGTGGCAATCTGAAACACGGTAAAACGTACACATCAGTAATTTTTCTTTCTTTATTTTACATCAATAACATACATACAGGTACATACAGGTACATGATACATGTATGTCGAAGCAGCAGTCATCCGGATACAGAAAATATATCGCACTTGAGCCTGTTCCCGGCGGCGTTCATCTAACTCTGCCTGTTCTTTGACCGAACGCACGACGCGGGGCCCGCTCTCGCTGCTGTTCCTTCAACGCAGCCGGCTCTTCGGCAGAACGAACCAAACGTGGCCTCCCAATCTGACTGCCGTTAAAACACGTTGGCGGGCTAGTTGGTTAGAATCCATTGTAGAGTGTATAAGCGCGACTGTACGAGGACGTATTATTATTATTATTTGTTTTGAACACATATACACATATACACAGGTATCAGGAAAGGGAAAGCGAGGAGCAGGCTGGCAACTGCTACCGGAAGGGGCCCAACGCCTGCCTACTCCTCTGAAGGGAGGTGACAGCAACACAGAAATGGAAGATAGGAGGCAGGGGAGGAAAAAGGAAAGAGGAAAGGAGAGCAACAGGACAAATCTAAAGACCAAAGTAGAACACTGCAACAGGAAGAAGCGTTAGGGTACAGTACTGATTACAAACAGTAGAGTCGGTCACTGAAGGTCACGCTACTACAGAATCTTGGAATGTTCGTGCTACAAACGTGAACCTAAGTTAGTTAGCTCTATAAAGGTTAGTAGGGCGCGATGGGCCTGATCACGTTTAGATGCACAGCCACTGGGGTATAAACATTCCTCGAGTGTCGCACACCGCAGGCCAAGGAGATGATAGTTTCTCACTAGCGACATGCGCTGCGCATTGAAAGCGGGACACTCAAATATAAGGTGCTGAAGTGTCTCGTAGCAGCCACAAGACGTACACAATGGACTTTCCGCACGCCCTTGTCTGTATAAACATTCGTGCACGTTCACGCAACCAACCCTCAGCTTGAGCAGTTGTGCTCTAGCGCGACGAAGCAAGCCTCGACCACGAACACGGGGCGGGAACGTTCCATTTGCGACGCGCTGATCTGGATGCTGCTTGAGTAGGTGGCGACGAATCAGCAGACGAGCGTCATCAAGCTTGCACACAATTTCTGGGCAGTCACAGTTGTTATGAACGCAACTTGAAGCGAGCCGATCAGCCTCTTCATTTCCGGCGATTCCTACGTGTGAAGGTATCCATTGAGCAACGAGAGATACCCCACGTGATGTAATTTTGCTCGCAGAGTCATTAATGCTGCGCACAAGTGGACAATCAAGCTCACTGTGTTGTAACCTGCTAAGGGCAGCACGGGAGTCCGTAAAGATGACAACCTTCGATGTAATTAACTCCTCTTGCACGTATTTCAGTGCAACATTAATCGCTGCTAGTTCCGCAGTTGTTGACGAAGTTGGATGAGGTATTTGAAAGATACGTCGTAGTTGAGTTGAAGGGCAGTAAAAAGCTGCAGAGGCGCCTTGACCGTCGTTGTGTACAGATGCATCTGTGAAAACTTGAAGATAATCTGGAAACTTTTCGAACAAGTGAGACTGAGCCAATTGGAATATTGCCGAAACAGCCATATCAGACTTTTTGTGCATGTCAGGGATTGTGAGGAAAATGGGGAATACGTGTTTCGTGATACCTTTTGGAGGCGGAGACGTATCTGAAGCAGCATGTTCAGAAATGGTAGTGATACCCATAAATAATGCCGCCATTTTTCCCATGCGAGATAATGGGCGGTGAATCAGACGATCAAGGAGCGATTGACCATTCGATGTGCGGTGCAGACGCTCAATATGATATAGAGCTCTCTGATCTGCTTGCAGCCTCAGAGGTAACTCATGCGCTTCAGTAAGTAATGCAATAGATTGCGCCTCACGAGGTAATCCAAGCATTAGTCGAAGGGCAATGCGATGATCTCGCTCCAGTTGGGCCATCAAACTAGGTGGTATGTTCAAAATTGGTAATGCGTACAGCATGCCTGAAAGTACAGATGACTGGTACACCTGAAGAGCCGTTGTTTGGTCGCAACCAGCACCACGAGCACTCAAGGCGGCCACATACTTAAGGGAGTGTGATTTGCGTCGTACAGATTTAACAGCAGGACGCCAAGAGATGCGATCATCCACAATTAACCCCAAGTAACGGTGTTGACGCACCCAGTTTATAGGCGTTTCGTCAAGATACAGTCGGCTCATTGTTCGACGAGCGCGTTGTTTAGGGTGATATGCTATTGCAGCCGACTTAGCAGGTGATATGAGCAGGCCAACTTCACCCAAGTACTCCGAAGTAGCGTTGAGAGCTCTTTGCAAGCTTGCACGAAGCCGCGGACCAAGGTGCGAAGGGCCGCTTATCCACAGAGCAATGTCATCTGCGTAGACAGCTATGTTCACAGGGAAGTCAGTGTCTCGAGGCAAAGGACTTGGAAGCGCGGCGAGTACCGCGTTAAACAATAGCGGCGATAATACGCTGCCCTGTGGAACACCGCACTTCACATATCGGTATTCACTAGTTACTCCTCCGACACGCACTTTCATCCGGCGCTCCGATAGAAAATTATGCACAAACTGGAGCACACGACCCGAAATTCCCGCGGTTGCAAGAGCGAAAATAATCGCCTTATGCGGAACTGAATCGAAAGCTTGCTGTATGTCTAGGAAGAGCATGTAGGCGGAATGCTTGTTTTCTTTAGCAAATTCGAGTGCTGAGACAAGGTCAGATATGCTGTCCAGAGCAGAACGGCGGCGACGAAAGCCACTCATGACATCAGGGAAAAAATTCAGCTCCTCTAGCCTGACATCTAAGCGAAACAAGACCATTCGCTCCATTAACTTGATGATGTTTGAAGTTAGGGATATTGGTCGGTAGGACTTGAGGTGCCTTGCTGGACGCCCGGGCTTTAAAATTGGTATTACCACGGACGATTTCCACTCAGCAGGGATTACACCGGTTCTCCATACTTCATTATACTCGTCCAATATACGGTCATGGAAACTCTTATCAACGTTCCGCAATGCTTGGTACGTCACACCATCTGCGCCTGGAGCAGTGCGGCGTTTGGAGAGGCTCAGCGCGTGTCGCAGCTCCTCAAGAGTGAAATCTGCCTCGTCCGTCTGGCAAGCTGGACCGTAGGAAGCGCTTACGGTGCTGTGACTTGTCAAAGAAGGGAGGTCGCTAATTGTGGTGTCACTGGATGCAGAAGAGACGAAAATGTCTGCAAATGCCTCTGCTATTACTTTTGGTGACTGGCTAGTCGCTATGCTCAATGTAGCCGTAGGATTCTTGCAGATTTCAGGTGTGCGGAGAGCCTTCAGTATGCGCCATACATTTCCAAAACCACTTCCAGTATGCAACGAACTACACAAAGCTTCCCAGCTCTTGCGACGAAGCTGTTTTGTATGCCGCCGTATGGCTGCATCAAGGCGATTGTATATAGTCCAGTCGGTGCGTCGTTTAGAGCGCTGTGCCCGTCTATAAGCGCGCCGTCGACATGCGCGGAGCCGCAAAAGCTTTAGATCGGGATTTGGTTTGCCGATATTCCGTCTTCGTTGTACTGTAGCGTTTTGTAAGCACTCACTCATAAGTTTAAATAGGCTGTCTTGAGATGGTGCCTCTGAGATCAGCTGTCGGAACTGGTCCCAGTTAGTAACTGTATAAACGACATCCTGGCGACCCGCAGTATGTGTTGGTGTTAACCAAATGGGTAGGTGATCTGAGCCCCACGGGTCGGGTTCACATGACCAGGCTAAGCACACATCTCTCGTTGTTATCGCAAGGTCTATAGTGGAATGCTCCTTTCCTCTACCAATAAATGTAGGTGGACCGTCATTCAGTATTTGGAGATCGTTCTTGATAATGAACTCGTTAATCTCTACCCCACGATTGTCTTGGGGACGGCTACACCATCGTGGATGGTGGGCATTAAAGTCTCCGCATAACACAAACGACGCACCACACCGAGACACTAAGCACTCAAGTAGCGAGGTATCGCAAGAACGTGTAGGCCTGTTGTATATGCTTGCCACCGTCGTATACACACCTCTGAGGCTCACAGTAACAGCTACACACTCAAACTCATCGTCACAGATGCCGTCTGTGTCAATAACCGCGAAGTCCAAGTCAGCACGAACGTACACTGATGCTTTTGAAGCATTGCGCGTATGCGCCGCCTCCACACACTGGAAAGAGCCACAAGCTGGTTCCGCGCATCGAGTGTTACTGTGGACACCCACGAAGCCTGGCAATCGATATTCGTCTTTCCTTACGTTAGTTTCCTGAAGAGCTATAACGTCTGGTGGAGTCTTCATAGCGACTAGTCGAAGGGCTAAATCAGCGTGCCGCGATCGCATCGACCTGACATTCCATTGCAGCACAAAGGGGCGAGGCTGCTGACAACTGCTAGAATTGTTTCCGGTAAAACGTCTAGCGAAGGCCGTCGAGGACAGGAACGAGTGCCTCCAAAAGTTGCTCTGCTGCTGACGCTGCTGGTGTCTGGCGACCGGCGATTAGAGATCTGATGACGTTGACAAGCATCTTTAGAAGATTGACAAGTTGCACATCGTCGTTGGCTATACCGGTTTAGGTACTGTGTTTGCAGTGCTTTCCACAGTGGTCGAAGTCTTTGTAGATACTTGTTCCGGCGGTTTCGATGAAAGCGCTGGTCACGATGTGTCTGAGAGGCAGAAGGTCCGCCCCCCTGCTTTCTGATGTGTTGTTTCTTTGTCACTCTTTGAACGCGCTGCTTTTCCATTCGCTGGGGCAGCACTACGGCGACGGGAGCTCTCATCTCCTGCTGCCTTCTTTATGGCTTTTTCTTTTAGTGCCTTTAGTTCATTCTTCAATGAGGGACATCCTTTATCCGTTGCCGAATGTTCGCCATTACAGTTAGGGCACCGATATGCCTGACTTTCACAGGAATCTAAATGGTGATTCCCACCGCATTTGGCACAGACTAGATCTCTGGTGCAAAAGCCCTGAACGTGACCAATCTTGAAACATTTATGGCATTGCAAAGGTCGTGGCACGAAAGGTCGAACAGGATAGCGCACAAGTCCAGCCTTTATATGACTAGGCAGCTTTCCAGAGGCGAAAAGTATCTTCATGCACTTTGACGTGCCCAGCCTTCGAACGCTAATTATTTTGCATGGTGGCGTGCAAACGATCATGTTCTTAAAAACGTCGTCTTTGAGATCCAAGTCCACATCAGATACGACACCAGCCACTATATTTGTACCCTGTGGTATGTAGGGACGTGTGCGCACCCCACAGATTTCAGACAAACCAAGTAGAGTTTGCACCATCTTATCATCAGCCGTGTCAACGGCAATGACATTTTTCCAGGGGTTCACCCGAACCTCTTGGATTAGTCCAGGGGCAAGCTTGAAGAAGAAATCATTAAGTTTCTGTCGAGAGATAGCATTCAGGCTTACCATCGCGTCGATGGGAATGAAAGCTACTGTCGTAGTCTTGATGGTGTTGTATATGACAGTCCCTTCACTTGAGGACGACGCCGGAGACGTCCGTCGTGGGCGGCGGTGCTTGACAGGTATGAAAGCATCCGAATCTTCCGATCTTGAGTCAGAAAGCTCGGAATCAGTAGCGTCGGATCCTACTGCCGAACTGAGCCGCTTCCGAGCCGCGGGCGGTCTATGCTGACCGCCAGACGCGTCCAAGACCATATCTTCCATGGCAAGCTCCGCGGGGAGGATCTCCCAGCAGAGTAGAAGACTTCAGGGTTCAGCACAAACGTCGTCGCCTGTTACTGATGCACGAAAATAATGTAAACAGAGAAGAACTGCAGCCCCAGAACAAAACCAGCAACCGAGCACACGACGTAGGAAGAAACAGATACACAGACACAGCGCTTAAACCGTGCCTACCGTGGACTACCGTGCCTGAAATGGCGGGACATGGCGGGCGCCCGAGGCGACCGAACACGCGATCACACCCTTTCGCTCCTCATCCAGAGGGAGGGGACGCCTGCGATTGGCTTGCGCCTAGCGCTGCGTCTATTTCTTCATGCATATAAAACCCCGCTTTAAAGGGCGCGTAAGATGAACCGACAGTTACAATATTGGATTGACACTACTCATAATTCCATGCAATAAAGAAAAAAAAACCGACAGTGGCTGAATAGCTTAACGTGGTGGCCTCGCAACCTGGAGGTCTGTGGCTCGAATCCGTAGCTCGAGAAACAATGTATATTTTCGCGGTGCTTAAGTTTTTTCGTACGGCAACACCGACGCTGACACGAGTGAGGCAATACAAGCTTCGCTTCAAAAAATGAAATAACGCACGCCCATTAATTACGGGAAAGTCAGACATCCCCCCATTCGTAGCAATTGCTACAAAGGAAACCCATATGGGTTCCTTGAAAGAAAAGCCTGGCAGTTGAAGACAAATTCGTCCTGGTCCGGGATTTGAGCTCGGGACCACCGCCTTCCCGGGGCAGCCGCTCTACCTTTTGAGCTAACCAGGTGGCTACCAGATAGCAGGGCGAAGTCGAATTTGTCATCTCCACCTTTCGGGTTTCCGCAGAACTATTACATGAAAATCTTGCCTTTGCTTCGTGTTGTTGACAAATTTGAGTTCACCCTGCTAGCTTCTAGCCGCCTCGTTAGCTCAGATGGTAGAGCGGATGCCCTGGAAAGGCGATGGTCCCGAATTCGAGTCCCGGACCAAGGCGAATTTGTCTTCAACTGTGAGGCTTTCCTTTATAGGAACCCATATGGCTTTCCTTTGTAGCAATTGCTACTAACGGGTGGGATGTCTGATTTTCCCTTGATTAATTACTACTCTTCACCTTGCGGGTTTCCTCAGAACTATTACGTCAAACGCGTCCATACTTCAGGCTCATTCTGTGCCGGTGTCATTGAAGCATGTAAAAAGTGACCTCACTGTCCCAGATGCTCTGCCGGTGCTCCTGGTGTAAACATGCACTCCACGTCATGGATCACAGCATTCTCCTTTGATCTCATTGAGTTTGCTTCAATTAACTATATTGAAACGTGTCGCTCTGTTAAGCGAATGGCTCGAGATGCTGTTTCTACAATATCCAGCACGAAGGGAAAGAGAACCTTTCTTTACTAAATTATTGTCTCAGTCTCCCTTTTTGGCCTCCTCTTCTACTTTTCTGTTTTCGAGTAAAGATTTTGTTAAATGTGTGGATTTATAGACCAGTTTTCCTCACCAAAATAGATCAGGTACTCGTGACACCTGCGGCACAAAGGATGTTCCACATCTACCTCCAAGGTGTGTGAGTCGTGGCGCTGGCTAATAATCCCAGAGTTAGTTCTAATAGTAAAACATAAATACCCAAGAAAGATCGTCACGCGTGTAATGCGAAGATGTTGGTTGGTATTACCCCTGCGGCCAGTTGTTTTTTCATCCAATTTCATTTCCATTAATTCATCATTTCTTTAACTCAATTGGTAATACAATTTCCCCTATATTGTCCGTGGTGTCATTGTTTGTTGGCTTCTAATGATATCATATATATATATATATATATATATAAGTAACGTCATAAGACATGTACATGTAATGTTGGCGCATAGGTATCTCTAAAGCGCACCGCCCAGCGTACGTCTGCTCTACTCTGTTTCTTACGACCTTGCGCCAGCATTGCGGCAAATTCAACATCTGGTCGTAAAGATGACTTAAAAAGCAATGTCATTGCTCGACGCCGCGTACCTGCATGCTTTGCATAGCGCGATGTTAAGCTACCTGCCCATGTACAGCCGGCGTAGATAGACAGCGGTATGCGAGTTTTTGTTAAAACGCCGAATTTCGGCCTAGTTTCAGCCTTAAGTCAATAAAACAGCCCGACACTATATTCGTCGCATACATTACGGGGAGCAAATCTGAAATCCAGGCGACGTGCTGCGGCTCAAAAATAGTTTTTCTCGGATATCCCGCACCTAAGACTTTTGCGCCGCCTTTATATGTACTAAGCTCAGCAAACTGCTCACCCCTCTATTTTTCTTTTTCATTTATTCAGTTTCCGTTATTGCTCATCGCAACGCTGACGTGGTGAAGTCATAACGTTTGCGGACGACGCTTATTGTCATACTGTCCCTGAGCTGCTGCTGCTGCCTTCCACTACGACTATAACGCTTTAGCGCACCACGTTCCCAGCCATTTGAGTGAACTTCCGGAAGCAATGAATGCGAACTGTGTTTCTATTCCCTAGCTTTCTGGCGGTAGGCACAGATGTAACTACGGGCGCATGGTTCGCACAAGGACGTGACGATGACTCCTGGACGCATGGGCCCTGCAATTTAGGAAAGAGGGATTCCGGGGCACTGTGTGTTGGCAAGTGTATCGCGTCCTTGAATGATTTGGTCATCAAATGCATAATTCGGCTTCCTTAAGCGCGCGAGTTCAAATACGTTGCTCTCTCTCTTGAGTTGTTACCGATCACGTTACAACAGTAAAACTGAAGCAGGTGCTGCTAACAAAGCACGCCTGCTGCTGCTAAACGGACACACACCTCAATTTTGTCTCAACAAACGTTCAGCGCATGGATGGCGCTCAAGTACCGCCCAACAGCGTGTGCAGCGCCCGCTTCCGAGACCTAAATGTAGCACGCATGTTCCGTTGAGTAAGAGCATGTGTAGAGGTCACGCGAGCGAGGAGAATATCGCAAGTGCCCTTAAATGTAGCTCGTTTCTTCGTGCTCCTCCACGCGATGTGAACACCTTCTTTGTCCTTTATGTACAGAGCTAGCTACCCTGTACTATACAACATGGGGCTGTCAAAAAAAATCCCTAATAACTCCCCTAACTGAAACGCAACTCACGAGTAATTGGTGATGACCAGCTCGGCAATTGAACATCAGCGAAACCTGATCACGCTAGCCGAAAGTGCTGCCACCGCCGCTGGGGCCTTGGAGTTGAGCCTCCACCTTTCTGCGTGTCCTATCAAAATAAAGAATTATTTTTCTCTCTATACTTCGCACACATGGCATGTATAAATATGGCCACGGTCACGGTAATCTGCTCATCGCTGTGGCAAGGAACGACCTGTGAATCTTCGCATTTCCGTGTAGTCCAAATCATGTCATGACGTCTGCCATGGCTTCTACTCGGCGAATGAGATGTCAATAAGCTGGAACACTTTCTTTGAAAACTAGGAGATTTACGAATAGTGGGAGCAGTAAGAGAAACAACCCCGCATAATTCGAATCCCTAATAGATTTCAATTTCATGAAGGCCATAGGTAAGGTCATGACGTTGACACACACCGTGTCTTTGGTAACTATTATTGTTAATATTACGTGGCATCTGCCAGATAGTTAAGTGTGTCCCGGAAACACACAAATACGCTAAATTTCAGTGCTCGTTAGATCGCATTCGCGCCTTGTCACGGCATTCTAGAAGGCCACAGAAAACAAAACCAGGCGATCACTCTTTCTGTGCATTGATGCTTACAAACTCAAGTGTGTCAAGTGTGGGATTGGGCCTACCGAGCTCTTTATCAAAAGGAGTGAAATGTAATCTAAGATTGCGATTGCAGTGTTATTACGCGTACAGCGAACTCAGCTCAATATTGGTCGAGAACTCAAGGCTAATCTCCTATTATATAAAAGCTACAGAGGCTAGGAGCTATTGTAATGATTGACTTTCGTAATGAAACACGTTGACTAGGTCCCGTGTAACACAGTATGCAGGCAAGTAACACAAATGCTGGTAGCTGATATTCTACTTTAGGTTAGACGTGACAATGGAGTTGTACTGCTAGTGTAATGCATTGGTGAGATAACCGGTGGTTTGTCACAGTACCAAAATCGGTGCGCAGAGGATGGAAACGCCGTCAGGGCAGTCGGTGATTAGATGGAGAAATGAGATTAGGAAACTTATGAGGTGTGTGATTGGGGTCGGACGATTGCATTATTGTGTCAAATGTTCCTCCCGGTTACAGCATGAGCAAATGCTGTATTGGTTCTGTAAAAGTATATTAAGCTGGTATTTAATCGAATAACGAACGCACAACTGGGGTAACAACAGATCGCCGTTCTGAGGTGGACCTGAATATATAGAATGATGACGAGACCTGAAAGAAGCTGCAATGCTGTCCATATTGCGAAAAAATGACGCGTTGGCTGACCTGATATTATGCTCAATTAGTCTCGCACTGTTTGTTGTGGCATAGCCTGGAGTAAACATTCGTAGTCGCGGGCGGGCAATCTCATTTCAAGAGATAGAATAGTGTAATCGCTGGCGGACTCTATTCTGAGTCGTCTTCGTTTCTGACGTGGCGTTCCAGGGTGGCGGGATGTTAAAAACACGACTTTTCCCTCCTGCTCTTTTCCATCCTGCCTTCGGGTTCAAACCGGTGTCTTTCACAATTTATTTTTTTTCACTTGGAACCTGGCCTATAAAGTGCTCAAGAGACCAGGCACATGCATTAGTCTCCAGCCGCAGTATTCGTGGATGTTACTTCGGCGGAGTGGCCGACATGTATGATCGACGATTGTCAATATCTGGGTCTGGTGTCCGAGCCCTCGCAGGGTGCTCCGACTTTTTTTAAATATAAAATCCTTACAAAGCGCCTTGTGACTGCCGCAATGTACAGCGATGTTAGCGGCGGCTGCCGACGCGAAAACGACCAGGGGAATGAGCCGATAACATCTATCGCTGTAAAACATCCTAGCCGCCATCATTGTTATACGTTCCGTTGTTTCCTGAACACAAAAAAGCTGGCCGAATGAACCGTTCTATACTTCTCATTCATGTTTTCGGCTATAGGGTTTGTGCCTGTTCACCACTCACTGCCACGCGGCACTTGAACTGTGAAGCCCGTAGATTTACTGTGTTTAACTTTGATACAGCAATATGCAGTGCGGTAGCTGGTTGCAAGTTCTCTGTTGGCGGGTAAGTTAATAAATTTTCCAGAAAGTATAAGCCACACCACACTTAGATGTGCACAATTATAAAGCCAATTTCCTCGTAGAAAATATGATACGGGCAATAAATAAAACAGACTCGCAGTGAAACTCGATTTGTGGTAATTGATTTAATACATAGCCGATGAGGACGATAGGAAAAATGAAATATGAAAGATTGTTAAACGTTTCGCTGCCGCATCTGCGTGGGTTAAGTTCGGCGTTTCAAACAAGATGAGAGCATCACTTTCTGAGGTTACGCAAGTAGCCAGAAGTTTGAGAACTCATTACGGTAGGCGCTGTAGCATGATGTTCTGCACTGCTTTGAATTAGAGCAGCGTTTAGCGTACGTTCGCACCACGCCGTCAGAAAGTCTATCTGACGAAACAAAACGGGGCCCAGAAAGAAGAATATCGGAGTGAACTCTTAGTTCAAAGATATAAGTAGACACGCTCGCATTTACGGCTTTCGCAGCTGGGCAAACTGCGAACTAATTAGAGAAAATAAAAGGAGCAATCCGTGGATTAACAGTACCACGCGTCTGCGATGCAGACTCGTCGCACTCTCAAATGCGTCGTACTAATTGGAACTCGGGCTCATGAAATAAGATACTCGACTACTCTTATCCTGTATCCAATTAAGAGTGGCTGTTGATTGGTGGATACAGAGACATATAAAGAAGATCCAAGAAGTAGCTTCTGCCTCTAGTCAGCAAGTGCACTCAAATTATGAGCTTTCAGCGGACGACCGTCAGCCGAAAAGAACGGCTTCTGTTTCGTCACAAAAACGGCGAATCTCACTCGGCAAAAAAGGCATCGCTCAGCGATTACCGAGAGGATGTGGAGAGTCAGAGACTGTTTTAGCGCAAGTGTGAAGCCATGCGTGCTCAATGTGTACGTTATATCACAAACAGAATCGCCTTACTGCTCATGTCATAGGTGAGCGTTTGAATGAGCGCCATCGATGAGTTATCGGTGAGCAGTTTCCATGCTTGTTTCGTGCTTCGACTAGTGCGCACGAATACACACGCTTAACGGGGATATTTCAGCTACTATAGTATGAGCAAAGTGACAGCAATTGAAAGAGCAGTCCTGAAAGCGACGTTCCCTATATGCATGCGGTATGCATTTCCCTATGGTACACAACTTGTGCAACTGCCACTCGTAAAGTCAGCGGTTAGCTTACTTCTATTTTACGCCTCTCTTGACACGTTTTCCAATTCAGCGTCACCGTTAAACCACAAATGCTCGCGTGTAGGTCTAATTTTAATTTTATTCGTAACAAACTTCCCTAGACATTGACTCCAGGCTCCTACATTACAACATAATGCATTTCAAATATCAACAACATTGATATTCTTGGGATCCTCCTACTAAGGGTACTTATTCTGGCTAAGTTGAATTTACGTTGAATACTGCGGCTTCAACAAGTCTATTCGACACTATAGGCGGTTACCGGGCCATCATGGTTTAAATCTGCGCAATCGGCAGCATTGTCGGATCACTAATAACGTGAAACTTACTTCAGTCGGGAATTGCATTCAGCGCTGGGATGGCGCTCGGCATAGAATGAACGCTCTGGCATACGGGGATGCCATGTCGAAGATAAATTTAACACACGTTTCACGCGACTGGTGAATTTAATCTCGATGACTGCGCACATTGGGCTGCGAGTCTTTTATCATACCCTCTGCAAAGCTTTTAACATAGTTTAAATTTAACATACGTTTCACGCGACTGGTGAATTCAATCTCGATGACTACGCACATTGGGCTGCGAGTCTTTTATCATACCCTCTGCAAAGCTTTTCTTCCCGGCGATTTTCCTTCGTGTCCCTTTCACTAGCGCAAGTATAGAGTCTACAGAGTTAATGTATTCACTCCGATCTTGGAAAGATACTTGAGACTACTGTCTTGACTTTCCACCACGCATGCAAGCAGTATGTCGTCTCTTCCCTTTGACGTTGGCGGGAATCGTCGATTTACAAATACGCATACCGTGCGCTTGCGAATGTACATCAATCGAGTAGGTGGTAGGCAAACTGCGTTCTCGTTAGGATATTCACAATTCCCCCGCACGTAAACGGAAATTCTGATTTTTTTTTTATCTTGGACAAAAATGCAGGCTGTCCTTTGCCTCTACACGCATGTCACAAGTATGCTTATGCAGTACGACATCGACACTTGTGCAAGTCTAGGGAATAAAGCATAAATCACACAATTCATGCGGGGACACAACAGATAAGCTTTGCGTTGTTGAATCACCGACAGGCTGTGAAATTGACAATATATAAATAAGATTGCACGCACACGCAAAAAAAAAAGAAAACGTTATTCGAGCCGAGAGTCTTTTAGCAACTTAAATGCGCTATGCCGCTACCTGAAGTGACGCTATGAACACCTTTATATTATATTCGAAGATTGGCTTCTGGGCCTGAGTTGGTCCCCGCTTCCTAAATCTAAAAATTTAAGGAAGATTTTATGATCTAAAAGTGTACTGAATAAGGATGGGGCTATATGTCGTCGACCAGAAGTCATTCGGGGTCCGCAGGTGTTATGAGCACTCATGGAAGGACCCGTCTTCGGATGTCATTAGTGGCAACGCATTTATAAAGCAGAAACGCCGCATTTATCGCTACTTCTGTACTGCTGCACTTAGGGCAGGAGAGCCTTTCCTCGTCTTCCTGAGCCTTGAGAACACTGTCGTTGCCGTTCTGCGATGTCCCATGTGAGCGCGACCGCTATGAGAAGGTGCCACCGGAGCCACTTCCTTTGTTCTCCTTAGACGATGTGGAATAGTAACAAACCAAGCGCCACCTGGGGCATACAGCAACATATAATATACAATAAATCTGCAGAATCATCCAATTCTTAGGCTTTCCGCATAGGGATGGCCGACAGCGCAGCATGTGGCGACGCCGAAACGATTCGTCATGTTCTTTGCCAGTGCCCGCAG
Source organism: Dermacentor andersoni (assembly GCF_023375885.2). NCBI lineage: Eukaryota > Metazoa > Arthropoda > Arachnida > Ixodida > Ixodidae > Dermacentor > Dermacentor andersoni. The sequence continues at coordinate 37,806,103 of NC_092815.1, forward strand.
TACAATGTGCAGAGACTATCGCTCTCCCTCGTGCTGAACCACTTGGATGACCGGCCTCTGTCGGAAGGAAGAATTCTGAAACATCGACGCTGCTTAACATCGCATCAGAAGGCCGTGGAAGCGATACTGTGCTCTCAAGATCGACCAGTATGTATGAACGCCTGTGATTGGAACGCCTTTTATGTTACCTGCTCTTTTTTTTTTACTTTTCTTTCTTGTTCTTCGTTTTCTCCTCTTGCTCTTAGTCGTCTTTACAACCCATATATCTCCCACCGCAGGGCAGGGTAGCGAACCGGAAACTCGCCTCTGGTTAACCTCTTTGCCTTTCATCCCTCTCTCTCTCTCTCTCTGCGCAGATATATGAGGAACATTCTGAAAAGTCGCATTGTGGCTACAGGCATGCTAATGCATAACCCCAAAGCGACTCTGTCTAGCTACAATGCACTCAGATGACTAGATGATCATCCGCTGAGTGAACAGACACTACTGGAACACTATTGTCACTACTGCCACCGACATCACACTCTTAAGCAAAATTGCACACTTTGGGTCCTATATTGCCACACAACAATAATCGTCATCTGTCTTGTCCACATTTCCTTTCTTTAACGCTGCGAGCCCAGTACTTCCAAGTCACGAACGGCATGCGCCTTATCAACATGACAGAGAATTCTCGACAGGAAACAAGCGGGCGCGGCGTTTTCAAGAAAGGAAAGGCAAGCAAGGCAGATGACGGTTATTGTTGCGCGGCAAATATACACCCCAAAGGGTGTATATTTGTCTAAGAATGCAATCCAAAAGGTAGTGAAGGTGCTCTTGGGCAGCGCCTTTGACTGCGTAGTGCTATCTATCTATCTATCTATCTATCTATCTATCTATCTATCTATCTATCTATCTATCTATCTATCTATCTATCTATCTATCTATCTATCTATCTATCTCTCTATCTATCTATCTCTCTATCTCTCTATCTCTCTATCTATCTATCTATCTATCTATCTATCTATCTATCTATCTATCTATCTATCTATCTATCTATCTATCTATCTATCTATCTATCTATCAATGCCTTTTTTATATTGCCCTTTTCTCTTCCCCCAATGTAGGTTAGCCAACCAGACACTTTTCAGGTTGACATCCTTGCTTTTTCGCATTCTTCTCTCTCTTTCTCTGTCTCTTACGCGCAGAAATCAAAACCATAACAACTGCGCAAGCGAAGCGAAAGAACATCAGAGTCAAGTCAATGATTTATTTTCTTTATTCAGTTACTGCGAACAGCAGTTACAAGCGTGCGAAAGCTTGGTATCTTAAGATATGTACACGTGGTCATCAAAAAAAAAAAAAAAAACTCGGAAGAAAACCTTTAAAAGAACTCCATTGCCACGTAAAACACTCTTGAAGGTTTCCGAATGATGCTAAAGACTGAAACGTTATAAGCGAAATGCGTAAAACGTTCAGCGCGATATCTGTGAGTAGACAATGCTCTTGTTTTGGCAACGCGTGCAACTGGCCAGTCATCCGTTGCAATCGTGTTGATTGTGCTTTCCTCTTCATTGTGCTCTCGGTGCCGACGCTCGAAGGCCTGGTTTTCAGCTTAGCTCATCAAGGACTCGTTAAGATTTAGTGCATGAGTTTCGTGTTTGTCAGCCTCCTGAGGAGACTGGAATGGAAATATCAAACAAAGAACTTATGCCTCAATGAATTCAAGCCTTCGTGACTTGAGTTCCTGAAGAATAAATTCCGATGTCTGTAGGCCTTTCTTTTAGACTATTTGTCATGCATGCATTCACGTTCTTTTTTTGTAGACTTTGTAACTTTTGTGTGTTTGTAGTACGTGTGTGCATGTTATTGGGCAGAGGGACAGCCTCAGTTTCCTAAACTGCGTCTGGAACAAAGTATATGAAACTCCCCATTTATCTAGTTATTAAACAACACATGCAAAAGAACAGCACACTTTCCCTGGGAATAACTTGAATGAGCGAGATGACTACTGGTGTTACACCAACTGATTGAGGCCCAAGTGGGCCATATTCGCGTGTCCACATTCACATTCACAGACTCGTGCGACATTATCTTCCCTCGTTACTTCGTGTTGTTTGTTTGGCGATCTACGAGCGAACAGAATATGCTGTCGCCATCGTAGAGGCTTGACACTACAGCCACCCCTCGACTTGCCGTCTTCAATAAGCGTAGGGACGAAGTCATGCTACTTCAGGTGCCGTCCTGTAGTCTCTTACAGGTATGAACTTAAGGAGCACATCACGGCAGAAGCGAGTTCTTTCTGTGCTTTTGAATGCCTAAGCATTTGTATGCCTACCCAACGAGAACACCTGTCCGTCACCGTAAGACGAAAAACTATAAAGAAAGTAATGTATAAAATATTGTTTCTGTGTTGGTTTGTTGAAATATTTGGTCATGGTGGTGGTGGTGGTGGTGGTGGTGGTAACAACTTTATTAACAATCCGGCAAATTCGTGGCCTGGGCCCAGGCCGCCCCCGAGGAGGTCCGGAGATCCTGTCTCCTCGCCGCCTCACGGACTTGCTGGATGGCCCATAGTTGATTTTCGAGGTTTGAGCTGCGCAACGCGGCCGTCCATAGCGCCGCAGCTTCATCTGGGGAAACTACATTTTCTCGGCATATAACCTCACATTCCCAGAGAATGTGTCTAAGAGATGCGTGAGCCCTGCCGCATAGCTTGCAGTTATCATCTGAGTAGATGTCCGGATATATCCTCCTGAGATGGACGGGGTTGGGGAAGGTCTTTGTTTGTAGCTGCCTCCAGTCTACCGCTTGGGCCCTGTCGAGTTTGGGGTTAGGGGGCGGATAAACCCGCCTTGAGTTTTGATAAAATTTGTAATGTCACAGTATCTGGTCATTCTGTCCCTCTCTGTCCATGCCTCCGTTGGATTTCCAACCCCAAGAGAGAATCCTTCCTCGCGGGCGCGGACTGTGAGACCTCGCGCTACGCGGTGGACCTCCTCGTTGAGGTTGGGTACGGGGGTGTCGGAGGACGTGTGAGCCGGGAACCATATAATGTGTCGTTCCTCCGTCTCCTCGGAGGCGACATAGTTCGCGTTGGCTTTGAGTATAGCCTCAGCCTTCATCGAAATTCTGCCTTGTGCATAGTTTCTGACCGCCGCCTGCGAGTCACTGAGTATGTATCTACAACTGGGGTATCTACAACATTTAGAGCCGATCGAACATGTGGAACCATGAACATATCACTATAAACGTCAAACGCAAGTTGCACCACAATGAGTTTGCAAACGAATTCACAAACGCCCAAGCGTCCGTGACGTGGGCGGCGATGAGCATGTAAACTGGGGTGCTATGCAGGATGCGCCGAGTTTCTCGTTCACCCGAGTTTTACCCGAGTTTGCTCGACCGCAGTCAGTGATCTGAGATAGCGTGCAACGCGCTAAAGCTACAGGCAAAAAAATATGTAGACAAAAAGCCGCGTATAACAACATCAGCGCACCCTTCGCGGCTCGCTGCTTCCACGTTTCAAGCGCAGAAGGCTGCACAACGAAACGCGCGAGCGCCGCGTATTGTTATCAACGGATTATCGCAACTTAGCAATACCGTGACTGTCCCGCTGTCTGTCTGCACACTTGCCGTGAGCCGCTTGCCACGCCTTTCCCGGGCGCGTCAAGGGCGTGCCTCTTCTTTCGTGCACTATCTTTCTATCCTCCATCGAATGCGAACAGGGCTCATGCAGCGCATTCTTGCACCTACACTTTCGCTCAAACGAATACGTTAAAGTACGACAAATAAAATGACAAACATTTTTATTTCTTTAAGTATCTGTTTTTAGTTTTGAATGCTAGAAATTTCTCATGAAAAACGGAGATCGAGCAAATTATTAAGTTTTACACTTCTTGCCGCGAGTGGCGACAGTGAGGCGAAAGCTTAGAAGCGGATACATTGAAAGGGATCACACGCACGAGGGAGTTCATACGGTGATAAGTCGCCTAGGGGCGCTGCAGTGCTATTCTCAATAAAGCCAATTATGACCACTCTTTCTCTGTTAGGGGAATGAAAACGCAGCGCCGCGGTAGGGCTGTTCATCGCAGGCGCTTCACTAGACTGTCAAGGCTCCCGCTCAACCCACTAAACACGAGACACTAGCAACGGCTGTCGCAGCAAAATGGCGGTACTTTATTTTATGGTCCGTAGTGACGCAGTTCAGTTAAAATGTGCCAGTTTATCTTTGTGCACGAAGCCTCTGCGATGCATTGCGACGGAGTGCGTGCTTTCCAGCGACACAATTCATCGCTTGTCATCGCTTGCCCAGTGAAGGTGCCTCTGAGCGCATGTACGCAGTATTTGAGTGTGTTGTGCACTCTAAAGGTGCTTGCGGATTACCTCTGCTGGAGCCAGCAGCGATCGCAGATGGATATCGTAACGACACCGCAGCAATCGCATTTTGGCAGGTGAGGGCTCTTGTGCGCAGTTATGAAATGAGTCTTCGAACGCAAGAAGGTGTTGGAACTGTTGAGTGCGCAGTGATTGTGATGAAGGAATGCCATTGCACTGTGTCTAGAAGAGAGAGCGATTTTCGGTCGCTGATCGTGTTTACGACACTGTGACTCCGATACGTCACCGATGACAAAGCAGCCATCTCAATCGACTGCTGCGATACGCACTCCTCAGCATCGTCGTCCCCCTCGGCGCATCGACGCCTTGCAAGCAGCTACAGTGACGTGCCGGTAATTATTTACTGTGCGCGACGTCGCCACAATGCAGGCAATGAAACCGTGTTGTGGGGCCATCTCAGCCCGAGAATATATATGCATAAGCCAGCGACAGTCAACGCTACGTTTTTGGTAGTGCTGCTCAGTACATCACCGATGACAGTGCGTTGTGCGTGTTTTATGTCGGCGGTCAATATTGTTCATGCCTCTCAGCTCGGCACCGCGTCGCTGTTGCCGAAAGATAAGTTGGGCGTGGCCCAACCGTGGTGGGTGGGCGCACAAGAGTTAGATGCCTCGCGCGGGGCGTGACCTCTGGTTTTGATTGACAGGCGAACTCGTCCTAAACTCGTACATCGCGAAACCCCCTCCGAGTTCAACTCGGGAACATGGCGGTGGCAGCAGCAGCCTGTGTCATTGCATCCAGCGGCAGCAAGCTTCAGTATGACCGTCTGGACCCTTTCACCTACATCACCGACGTGGAGTTTCAGCGTCATTTTCGCTTGTCGAAGACCTCAGTGCGCTGGCTGTGTGACGAGCTAGGCGAAGACTCGTCTGTGGAGACGAGTCTTCGTTGCAGCGCGAGATGCGGATGTTGCGCCAAGCCGGTTGTGCCTATGCATTTGTGGCGAAATGAAAATGCATTGAGAATCTTAGTGTGTTGGCTTGCATGAAGAAAATACTTCGGAGTGTTTGCTCTGTTCACTGTTGATGCATGTGCCATAGGTTCAGCGTACCTTTTTTTTTTGGGGGGGGGGGGGGAGTGTTATTCTGGATGGACAAATCATACATTTTCGTCTCATAATGGAGCTCTAATTCTTAAGCAGTAGAACAATACAGATCCAATGCTCTGCACAACTCGGTGTGCGTGAAGATGTCATGAACCACCAAGGCCATATTACATATCAGGAAAAGTGTGGTGCAGATGCCAATGAAAAGTGGGTCTTTAGCCCGCCATGATAAAAATAAAAATTGCAGAGCGAGTAGACCTTTTGTACAGCTTTAGAGCAATAATTGAACAAAATGTAATGTGCTCAAACATGTAAAAGCTTGCCGCAATGTCAAAGTAGGATGAGCGACATGCAGCATATTTTGGCATTGAACATGTCTTGTAACTGCTATTTTTATTGTAAGCCTCGCTGTCACTCCTTTCCCTCTGGCACTCCCTTTACTGAAACGTGGCACTCTATTTCCATTGATGTCATGATGGTGATGGTGACGGCAGCAGTAAGGCTGGTTAATGCTTGCCCCTTTGATTCCTGTGAGTTTAGTAGTAAAGAATATGGCACGTGCTTGCTCAGTGGCTATGGTGTTGGGCTGCTGAGCAAGAGGTCGCGGGATCGAATCCCGGCCACGGCGGCCGCATTTCAATGGGGGCAAAATGCGAAAACACCCGTGTGCTTAGATTTAGGTGCACGTTAAAGAACCCCAGGTGGTCGAAATTTCGGAGTCCTCCACTACGGCGTGCCTCATAATCAGAAAGTGGTTTTGGCACGTAAAACCCCATAATTTATTTTAATTTAATATGGCACGTGCATACACCTGTGCTGCAAAATTTAATGCTTGTGATTTTTTGGAGAGTTAATTTGTGTTGCGCCATAGTGGCTTAATAACTAGAGCATTGGTGAGGTTGAAGACTGGGTGTATTGGTACAGAAGCTTGAAGTTGAATTGCACAACAATTAGACGGGACACAAAAAAGAGAAATACACACAGCAGAACACTCTGCTGTGTATGTTACTCTTCTTTGTGTGTTGTCGAATTGTTGCGCGATCCAACTTCAAATAGAGCATTGGGCTTCTTTGGTGCAGACCGAGGAAGTGTGAGCTGTTCGACAACATACCAGTGCCTTGCCACACAATTATGGAAGTCTGAAGATTTGCAAACAAAGCTTTGTTTTCAAGTCCACCTGCTCATCTAATACAAGCACTGATTGAAAGAACTTTCATACAAAAATAATGGTGAAATGAATGGCCTTTGAAAAGTGTAATTTGTATATTGACACTTGACATAATAGCTGCCACACCAGATTCAACAATTGTACTGAACAGAGCAGTTTATTTCCTATGTGAAGCACAAGCTTCCATTACATGCTGTGCAGATAACTAAGCTCAGTTTGTTTTGACGTGCTACACAACATTCACTGTAATCTGTTATTGATTCTAAAAAAGTGCCAAACACCACGTCTTTTTCAAGGACGTCATGGGAATATTTGGCGAAACCTTTTTACAGCCCCTCATAATGGAAGTGTGGCCAGCCAGCTTTGCTTGGACGCCTTTATAGATTTCTGTTCCTGATCATTGTGTGCTATCAAGTTGCTAAAGTCTATGCAACCAGTGCAAGGCATTACGTGATTCTATAGTCAGATACAACTTTAGGAGGCCGCAGAATCTGCACTTCAACGGCAGGTGAACACAAGCCTGCACCAACGGGCACACACTCTACACTGACATCTTGCCGCTGGACGCACTAATACCCGCTCATTGGAGAGGGACTATTTCTTTATACGTGGAGGCAATCGGCTGCTGTGCTTTGGTCATCTGGGCGGGGCCTCTCCTGTCTTGTGAAGTTGTATCCGACTAGAGGATGCCGCTTTTCATACAACACAAAAGAACAAAGTGAACAATTATTCGGCCTATGAAATGGATACATCACAAGTGAGCTATGCATGGGCTTAAGCTGTGTGAAAATTAGTACATGTAAATATATGACATTGTTAAAGAATATGTGGTATGGAACATGCATGTAATGGCACGTTTAAAGCGGGGAGTGTTGCATTCATGTGCACAGTCTATAGGTGATAGCATTATTAAGGTCATGCTGTTTCCTGTCTTTTCATTGTGAAATACACCCACCGTTCATCTTGTGGCTAATCAACACCCACTGTATTCTTGCACATAGAAAGAACAAACAGCACAATGACGTATATGCTGCATTAGTGTCTTTTTCATTTACACGGTCCAGGTTGTCTTACGTGTTTGCCCATTTTGAAGAGACATCAAGTGCATGTTACAAGTGTCCCAATATGCACAGCAAAATGTTTACTGCAATAATTTTATTCATGCTCTTGAATAACAAACAATATAATAAACTGAAAGCTCCTTTATAAGGTGTGTTCTGGGGGCTCAACTGGAGAGCAGTGAGGGCACTGATCCTACTGTTGCAGAGCAGCCCTCTGGACCTTACCACACTCTCAAGAGCATGTGCCTGGCGCTCGCCTACTGCCACCAGGCGGTTGAGTGCCTCCAGCAGCAGGATGTTTTGCTGCAAAAAAAATGGATTGTTGGAATGAATCAACCGCATATAAACCATTATTTACAAATAAAAATGCTCATTGCACTATTGGTACTAACTGCCCTTAACTGTGGAAGCCTTTAGTGTATGCATAATAAAACAATTTGTCAGGACAACATTGCTTTATTTTTTCATAACAGGTTGTTTTTTTCAGAGCCAATTGTAATGTTTATTAGTGTGCCAACAGCTGAGGTGTCCTCGAACCTTCACGAGTCTCTACTGTCAGCACCACACACCTATTTTTGTTCACTGCAAAATCAATGGCGCTTCCTACAATCCCATCTTATGCGAGCTGATTGCATCCTATGCCTACAAACATCATATTTTTGTCCCATTGCGTAATTTTCTACCATCCTCGGCTGCAGTTCTCTCTCCTTGACATTCATTCTGTAACGTTTATGTAATCACCTGTTATAAATTGGCAACAAGTGATTGAAGACGTGCATGGCCTGCCCACCGACTCCATTTTTTTTTCTTAATCTCAACTAGTATACAAGTTGCCACGGTTTACTACGCCACTGTCTTCCTGCCTTAATGCTACCTCCAACAATTTTTGTTACTTTGCTTTCTGCGCAATCCTCGACTTCTCAAGTTTCTTTGTTAACCTCCAGGTTTATGTCCCATATTGCATAACCGGTAGAATGCAACGATTCTAAACATTTTTCAAGGATATCGGTAACGTGGCGATCACGATTCGGTAATGCCTCCCAGTTTCCTGCTTTATATCAGTACCTGCTATTGATATTTCACCTGGATAAAGATATTCTTCCATAGATTCTGCGGGCTGAATGTCACTGATGAATTTCTGTTATATCACTAAGTTAGTGAAGGTTACCTTTATCTTTTCCATATTTTCGCGGGCCCACGTACATGTAAAAGCATGAACACTCATTGGCTCTCAATGCCTTTTTTAAACTGCAGGACATTCAGTTCGTTACTACGAAAGTGACTTAATCCGTGCACTATTATTATGCTAAATATGAAACAGTAGAAACATACTTATCTGCAGTTTGTCGATGCCTCCGTCACTGTGTTGGTTGCGAGATCCATCGTCGGCACCACCTCCTTGTCGCATCGTAGCTATATCGGCTGTCTTCCTTTTGCACACACTATGCAATATTCGTGACGCTCGCAGTCACGCAGAGTGGAGGAACTCAGCGCACTCACAGAAGCAGCACCGGATAAGTTGTTTGTTCAGGATTGTGCCGTGAACAGTAGGTACGCGTTGCGATCTGTAAAATCGCCTAAGCTATTCGGAGTCTTTCGGGGTGCACGGAAAGATTGCTCACAGAGGAACAGAACTATCCAAGAAATAGTGGTCATCGTCGCGCCTGATCACTACGTCGCGCACTGCAAGCTCGTTGTACGAGTTTGTTTACACTGGGCCTCTTCGATGTTTAGCCGCCATGTTCGCCCGATGAATGTATGTGATGACGCCACCACAGCGTTCCCTCGTGGTATAATGCGAAGCGTACTAAATTACAAATTAGTCGAATACACATTCTGTGTACATCTTGTAAACTGTAAAATGCTTTTAAACCACGTTAAACTAACTAATAATATTGTATTAAATGCATTTGTTTTATAACTCGCTTGTGCGTGTAATGCACTCGGTGGAACGACAAACAAGTGAAAGAAGGCGCGACCATGCACCGATGGTATGATCACGTGAGCCCCAGTTTGTCGACCGCCCAGAAGGCAACTCCCAAGGAATGATAGCCACCCAGAGTGAATCTAGATAAACCAATGAAACTGGAGGCTTGTCGAAAGATAAACTGTGTCTCGGTACCATTTGTGCTTTCATCTTGGGGTGTCGCCAGAGCTCGTGAAGATCCCGAGTTTCGCCAAACTCGGCGCATCCTGCATAGCACCCCTGATGCGGAATTGCACAGAGTTAGAATAATGCACGAACATAATTTAAAAAAAGTATAACACGTAATATACAAGCGCTCACATTTTACAAATAATAAAAGCAAGTTATGGTAACATCTTGTGACTCTTCAGTGCGATATCTAGTACTTTTTAAAGATGCCTGTCTCTTCGTAAATATGTTCAATGCGTTCAATGCTTTTCGCTGTGCAATTTTCGATGGCCATGGGCACAGAAATTTTGCGAATGAGAAAGGCCGGTGAGGATCAGTAGAGTATAGCTCTTGTTCTAGCTGCCGTTTTTGCGTCGCGAATATGGGGCATTCGAGGAGTAGATGGCGAACATCCTCACCGTCGTGGCCACAGGAGTAAGCCGAGGTAGAAGCCCGTTTTATGCGATATAGGAAATGTTTGGTGTATGCTGTCCCAAGGCGCAGTCGATTAATTAGTGTATCTGTACTTTGGGAAAGTTCTACTTCCAACTGGTATTTGAGTTGAGGGTGCACTTCATAAAGAATTTATTCCTTAGTGTTTTCATTAAACGAGGTTGACAAACACGTCTTTCTTTAGTACTCTCAATGTGCGTTTCCGTCCATCGGTGATAAAGGGATGAGTTGAATTTCTGCATCCTTATGGGCCGATTTCACCAACGAGTCCACTAATTCGTTGCCTGCTATACCAACCTGTCCCGGGGCCCACTGTAATATCACCTCGTGTTTTCCTTTATTTGTCTTAATTAAACTGTTCAGTAGTGCGTATGTTATTCCTACGTGTGGTTGGCTGTCGTAAGTATTTTCAAGACATGCTAAAGCCGATAAGAAGTCTGTGCAAATTGCCCACTTTGTTGGTGCCTCATATGTTTTGATAGAATAGATGGCTTGGAGAATTGCCACTAATTCCTCTATTGTTACTAACTACGGGTGTCCTAGTCGACAAGCGTACTCTGCCTCTAAGGATGGTACAACATAAGCTGCAGTCGCACTTTCTTTGATTACAGAACCATCCGTGTAGACGTGAATAGATTCCTGGTACTTGTGGAATAGTTGATGTAACCCAAATTGTTTCTCCGCTAAAGTGGAAGCGTCAATTCCACTTTAGCAGATTGCGCTTCGATTGACGTTTCTATTTTCAGCGCCTGCATAAACCATGGTGGGTAGCAGAGGTCTGAGTACCAAAAAACTGATTGTGGAAGTCGTGATTTATGCTCCTGAAACATGGCATGTATTTGTGCACCCGGACGATTCTCTATCAGAGAGAGAAGTGGGTGCGCAGAATACTGGGCAGAAATTCTGAAGAGATGTCTGCATCTTTCCAGGCTGCGAATTACGGTCAAATCTGGTTGGCGCGCTTCTCCAATAGTGAGGTGACTGGACCTAGCATGCAGGACTCTTAGACACACTCGTAAACTCCGAGCCAGCAACAGCTTTAGCCGGTGGAGGGACATCGCAGATAAGTTGTGCAATATAGGGGCAGAATAAACAATTCTCTGACGGACAAGGGTGGAGTGGACGTGAAGCAGGGATGAAGTTGTTGCACCCCACTTTGTGTCTGCGATTATGCGGAGAACATTTATCACGCAACTAATTGGGTCCTCCAGGGCGGTCAAATGATGAGTCCATTGAAGCTGGTGGTCTAAACTCACGCCGAGAAAACGATGTTTCTGAAACAGCTCGATCTCATGGCCGTCTGCTGAAAGACCAAAATTTCCCACTTTTTTTCTTGTGAAAGACAATACCGCTGACTTGGCATAAGATATCTGCATGCCCCGTTCTCTTAAATAATCACCTACTGCATTCAAAGCTTCCTGCAGCCGATGCTTGACAACCTCTAGAGACTTGTTCGATCAGCATATGCAACTGTCATCAACATACATAGATATGTTTATGTCTACTGGACGTTCGGCTGCTAAACCTGCTATTGCTGCATTGAAGAGAACTGGACCTAATACACTTCCTTGCGGAACTCCTTTCTTTATGGTGTATGCATCGCTTTGTCTATCATTTGTATTCATATATATCTTTCTGTCTTTCAAGAAGTTTTCGATCCATTTGAGAACCCCGCCATGCACTCCGAGTGTTGAGAGTCCAAGTAGAAGATCAAGATGACTAACCAAGTCAAAGGTCGTCTTAACATCAATAAACACAGCAACGGCAATGTTTCCACAGCTAATCTCGTGGTCAACAAATGTTACCAAGTCAAAGATGCAGTCCATTGTATATCTACGTTTTCTGAAACCAACCATTTGATCTGGTAGACAACTGCTGGATTCTATACACCATTGCAGTCTAATACCCATCATTTCTCCATCACTTTTGAAACAGCTGGTTAAACTAACAGGACGGAAAGAATCTAGAGACAGTGGGGTTTTGCCAGGTTTTAGCAATGGTACCACGTTAGTGATGCTCCAACTCACAGGAACATGTGCTTCCTCCCACATCTTGTTGAAGACGTGTAGGAGAGTGAACGTGCCTGTGGGGCCAAGGTTTTTCAAGGTGCAATAGTGATGTTGTCAAGACCAGTCGCTGTTCTTTGTTGTGTCTTCGTGAGTGCGTTCTGCAGTTCTCTTAGAGAGAACAGAATACTCAACTGGCCATGAGGTAAATTGCTAGCATATTCAATCTGTTGCTGCACCGAAAAGTAAGATTGATCTTGAATTGATACAGGCTATGCGAAATTTACTAGTGCTGCGCAGAACGTGTTTGCAATTTCGCGTTCAGGTAAGCCAAAAGCTGAAGAAAGGCTTTTCAAGGGACCACACTGTGATATCGGATGGCCAAGGGCGTTTCTTAACCTCCAGATTTTCGGTAAGGGAGGGAATTGGGTAAGTGCCGTACAGAACTCACGCCACCGTTGTTGTCCCAGTTCTCATGCCGCTGCGTTTTCCGCACGTACGCAAAGCATTTGTACATCTCCCTGGAGAAAGCACACGAAAATTAAACTTGTACGAAAAGGCACAGCAGAATTACACATTTTTCACGCCCGAACGTCTTTCCGGATGTGAAAATTACGTGCTACCTACATCTTGTGTTCTGCGCTTTGTTTACTATGTGTGCAGTATGTTTAATGATGCCTGACGAAACAAGGTGTGCGGATACTCGTTCTTGTTAAAGCATTACGTCAAAACAGCAATTCAGGAAGTGTTTCGCGTCCCACTCTTATTCCTGGTAGACAAAGGACGGGAGAAGTTTTCTATCTTCGCAGCACCATCTAATCCGCACTTGTTGCAGTAGTGGTGACAGGAAATTCCTGGGAGTAAGTGACCACTTACTGCAAAAGACACAATATGTGCGCGACATTTCTATTAGCACCTGATTTTTAGTAAGTATTGCAGCGAAAATAAAGAGAATATCGTATGAAAAGGATAAAAAACTCTTTCATCGACTTCGAAAGGGAGCAGTTCTTACTATTTTCGAGTGAAGCCAGGAGCAACTCACTGATGCTGAATGTCACCAGCAACCAGAAGACGCCGATGCGTAAAGGCAGAAGGACAACAATTTGCCTACAACTGCCTACACTGTAGCATCTCCTCATTCAGGCAGATTCCGTGATGGGAACTATCAGCTGTGCTTTCAAGAAGATGATTGCCACGACCGGTAGCCGGGAGGCTACAGGGACCTGTTCAGTGATGAGAATGGTTTTAATATGCCTTGCAACGACGATTTTGCTTAAGAAAGCGGCGCATGCAGCTCGGCAGCCTGAAACGACAACAGTACAAACAGTGCGAGCGCAAGTCAAAATGCTCTTTTTCCGGAACACGTGCTGCATCCACAAAGAGTCAAGTTTCCGCCTTCATGGGACCGCCACAAGGAACGGAGAGAACCAGGCAAAACGACGCTCTGATAAAACCAGTAATAAAAATTGGAGGACGCTTAAGCTTCACCTTCAAGAGTGGAACGCGACAGCGTTCCCGTCGACCCGCCAAGGGGTGTAAGACAATGGGCTACGGCGCAGCGATCACTCACGATGCGTCCCGCATCGGACGCGGTGAGCGTCGAGCAACGCAGCGTTCGGCGCGGCAACGAAACGTGCGCCTGAGCAAGCGGAACGAACCAAAGAACTTGGTGTCTCGGAGGGGGAAACGATGCACGCCAGCCAAACGTCGTGATCGGCACGGGCAGAGAGATAGACAGATAGTGATCTAAAGAAAGGAGGACGCTTGATTCTGCAACCCGCGAGGGAGCAAGGCGAAGCGTCGTCAGGGGAGAGGGAGTCCAGGCCGCGACGCTCCTCGCACCGGTCCCCGCACAGCCCCAATGCGCGCGTGGCGAGGCACCTGTCGGGGCAGCGCCGTACAATGAGAGGAGGGGGTCTTCTGTGTTTGCCGCAAGATGGCTCTGCGTGTGCGGAAAGCGCAGAAGAAATGTAGCGGAAACACACTTCGCTACTCGTGTAACTGCGACTTCTGTAAGTTACATGTTCATAATTGCCGATATACCCCGCAGTATAACATTCTACGGCTCGTTTTCATTCAATGCCGCCGACGCCGACACCGACGCCGACGACACCGGCTTTTCTGCGACACGAGCTCCTTAACGCTGTCGCGTTAAAAGGCACCCTTGCCCTTAAAGCTTGCTTTAACTGAATGCTGACATAGCGCCAGTCACACAGACTGCCGTTGTATAACCCCTCCCCACTCCAGACGCACACACAATTTTCTAGCTTTTTTTCCTTTTTGCATATTCTTCGTATTGCATTTATTTTCTGTTTGTTTCTGATTGTTCATGGCCCTAGCACAATTCCATGTAACCTCCCTTAAATAAAGGCCCTACGTGAGACCTTAAGGTATAATACGAGTAAACATATTAAAATCAAATGAAGACATGTTTCCTCTGCTAACGTCACTCCTCAACCGCAATAGCTCTCCGCGCTACTGGCACTACTAGTGTCAGGTCATGCGCCGAGGAGACAACACAACCAATGCGCCCGGAGGTGCGGGAGCATGGCCAAGCATGGCAGTACGTCGTTGCTATAGCAACGGCAAAGAGACCCGAGCTTGGCGCAGCCGTACGCCCACTCGATTGCAACAGCCCCCCCCCTCCCGCTCCAAATTTCCACACTTTAAAGCGAAAGCTTTATTGGCCGCGAATTTGCGATTTCGCCGTGGCCGTGCTCCGAGGAGGCACATGACGTCACACCGCGTTCCTCGTCACACCGTGTTCCTCGTCGTTGCGTTCGCCTCCACTCGCTTCGCCAGCTGCGTCGCATGTCTGACATCGGAGAATTGAAAAGGAGAGCTTGCGTGTGCCGCAACCACAGTTGAGGCGGCAGTATGGAAGGCGACAATTCTGATAAGCAGGAGGAGGCCTGGAATCAACATCGGAACGAGATGAAGCGGAAGCGAATCGCCCAGGAAACAGACGGACAGCGTGCCGAACGACTGGCTAAACGCCACAAAATAGCTAGACAACCAGACTAACCTGGACTTGCATTCAAGGTTAACCAAGGCTAACGATGCTATGCCTTAGCTTTCGCTACGTATATCCTGGCATAGCCGAGGTAAGCCACTGCCAACTTTTTCTCCCGTGCGTAGCACCGTCTCACGAACGCCCTGTGAAATGGCAACCGGCATTTCAGGACCTGTCCATCCCGGACGAGCGAGGTCGGCGCTCCTGGATATCTTACTCCGTGGTCATAGCAGAAGCGGCTGGCGTCGGCAGATATCTGGTAGGCAGCTGAAACAGCCGCAACACCATCGGGTCAGCACCCTGTTCAGAATGTTCGACATTTCCAGCGTGCCAGCCAGGCAGTGGCTGGCAAAGTCAGATACATTACGCCATCGACGCAGCCATCACCGAAAACTTGCGCATTGTATAGCACATTTCTCTTGCTACGGTACGAACTAAAACAAAGACACACAGACATTCTGTTTGTAGTTGTTGTTATTTCTCTAAACTTGAATTCGTATTTGAAGCAACAGACCGAAGAAATAACTGCTGTTTCCTTGAATTATTCTCAAAGTCACGTGCCACTATGAGAGACGTCACAGCACTGCCATGCATGTAGGAACACTCGTGCGATATACATGGACTCCAGCTGGGAGCGCGGCACCCACGAGGGAAGGGGGAAACAGCGTTTGGTTTCAAATTTAAGCTCTTTCAGTGGCGCGCAGGGATGTAATACTAAGCATGCACGGCCGTTAGCGCCCATTCCATGCACTGTGCTTGTCAGTTCAACGCAGTCTGCATCGTGACTGGCGACGAGGAAGCGGTAGGGCGTTCTTTATCTCATTGGCAGTGCTCTACCAGCAGCATGCATTTTCGCCGTCATCCGACGGGAGCCGACCTTGTTCACCGAACGCACCGTTGAGAGCAGCCCGATACCACTGCGCAAGCGCTCCGTCACGTGGCTTTTTTTTCATATTTCGTGGGCTTTCTTTGCTACCCGGAAAAAAGGACTACGTGAGACGTATCGTAAAGGAAACAACTTGATCGATGGTATCTGAAGGTGCTCTACAAATCTGAGTATTGTATTTGGGATCCTCGGCCAATAATGAAAAGGCCGAGTAATTAAACTGCATTAATGCGTGAATTACGGGAAAAACAAAAAATTGTATGAGTTGCTATAGCCTATTGCGAATAGTATGCGTTCGGTTCAATTCGCTTCCGACGCTCCTTTCATTTTTCAATTCTCGGCTCAAGTTATGTATGACACCCTACAAATATATATATATATATATATATATATATATATATATATATATATATAGCTGCCATACATAACGATATGTGTCCATCCCAGACACCGCGGCCTGTCGCGTTTTCTACTACACCAGAACCAATGCCAAGTATAATGATAAGGAACACAACGAAGTTCAGCAGGTCAGTTTTTGACACGAAAGTCAATAGCAGCAACAACAACACAGAGAACACCCATGCGTATAGCAGAGATTCTAATAAGAGCGCCATAACCGCTTGCAGCAAAGGAGAGACCACGGAGAATTCCCGTGCGTTGCCCTTCCCAGACCTTGCGGATCCTGGTCCCTGTAGGCTCGGAGTCATGATATCGTTCTCCGACAGCCCAGATTGTTGAGCCTCCCGGAGATCGAACTTCTTACTTAAATTGTCTAGCCACATAAGCCCGCTTCTGAGAAGCCACTGGTCTTTCGACATTATCGATGTAATGCTCGCACCGGAGCTCTTCGCACTGTGAGGAATTGAGAAACTCCCGAGGTACGATTCTCCATCGAAGCCATCTGAAGGTGGCAACGACCGCTATAGTTTGCTGCGCTCTAATCGATTTGACGTGAGATTTCTTACAGATCTTTTGTTCTTATCACGCTGGTCTGTTCTGGCTGTCTATCCATGATATCTGTTTCCATCTGCAAGGAAATTCGGAAGGCTCTCGCATATGATCTAGAAGATAGCCTGGACGGTGTCCCCACTACTAATATATGTCTAGGCTTCCGAAGATGCTTCCAGCTTTCTTTGGGGGAAATTCATCCAGTGCACTATTTTGTCTCTTTATTTTTCGGAAGCACGTCGAGCACCTGCCTGTAGGCTTTTCATCTATTAAATTATAACATCCAAACGACAGCAATTTTGTGTCTGTGTTACCACGTAGACGGTCGCCTTCATGGTAAAATCAATGGCTCGGTTTTCACAGGCCGGATGTACTTGAATTACGAGTCAGATTGCGCCATATAACTGCCAGCTCCAAATATAGGGATTAAATTGTGTGAGAATACATCTAGCACACAATATTATACGAAATACACACTGCACGTGTTCTTCTCTATTCTTCTGTTTTGTGTTGCCATGATTATTCATGCACTATTACAAATTATCTAAGCATATATTTTCGCGCAGATATGTAAATTTCGCAGTACGGCTCATGCAACACAAAAAGAAAATAGAATGTGCATTCGGGCTTTCGTCTTCTTTGTATCTCATCGCTAAAGCCACCGTCACCTTGTAGTCGCCTTAATTGCGAGCTGCATCTTTCTAAGATAGTTAACGAGCAATTGAAAAAAGAATCACCGCCCAAGCACTCCGTACAGATGGTTAACCAGCGAAGCTGAAATGTGCGGCCCCGGTGTTTATCACTGGGTTAATCCCGATGGTTCAATAAACGTCGACTTGTTAGGCTGCCGGATCCTCGGTATGCAGTTGCTGCTGGCGCTCAACTGCAAGATCTTGTTCATGTGCCCGGGCTGCAGCACCGGCACGGAGTAAACGAGCTCGTTCCCGATTCTGCTCACGGCGTTGCCGATCGAAGGCTGCCTGCTCCTAAGGAGGACATATGACGCGTGGCCTGCCCAATTGGAATCCGGAGAGAAACTGCTGCAGGCGCGCTCGGCTGCGACGGAGAACAATGACGTCACTACTGGCGAAGCTAATTCAACACCACCTAGATAGAACAAGGTATTTTCACTCCGATACATGACGTCATGTTACCTCGCCCGACTGCCATAGAATCTAATGGGGATGCTGCCGAATGGGCAACAGTGATTTTGACGTCACCGCTTTCATAACGCTAGCCTTGTCAATTGAAATTTCGGCCCAGGTAACGTGACGTCATGGATCGGCGTAAACAGGCGTAGTGCTATCTAGGTTGTGTTGGCTAATCTCGCGCCTCTCTTTCTCTATCTTTTTTTCTTTTCGCGCAAGCGCATGGGTTTGCGCCGGAGGACCTCTCGGCGTACAGGCGACCGACAGACGGACGGAGGGATGGACGGACGAAACGGCAAGCTTTATACAGCTTCGCCGTAAAAGCCTACCATCATTTAACCTCGTTGGTTTGCACGATCCCTGCCCTACACAGTTGCATCCGCACAAACTCATTGTTTGTTGCATAACGAATTCCAACATTGTCAAAGACCCTTCAGTTTTGCAGCTACGTGTGTCATTCTCATAAAATGAAGAGAACCACCGATCTCTGTAAATGGGTGGAAATTCGTAAATGGTTGGAAAGTATTATAATGCACTCATACTTCCGTGCCCAGCGAAACACCCCCCGCCCCTCACATACACACACACAGACACACTGCGTTTCAGAACCGCCTGTGGAACAAACGGAACGGCCAACTTCGCACTAATTCCTTTCTGAGTACCTTCCTTCATTATTTCGTTGTCGCGCCCCTATCCTGAACACGTACGGTGCGTCCCAGTGAAATGCTCTAATAGCGCTCTCTCTCTCTCTCTCTCTCTCTCTCTCTCTCTCTCTCTCTGTTTCTTTTTTGCTGATTCATGAAAACTAAAAAACGGAACAATATCCTCCTCTCACTTGCCTTCGTCCACTGCAAACGATAGAAACATTCCCTGAGGTTACTACTCTTCAGAAGAAAAAGTTTCGCGAATTATGCAGGGAGAAAAAAAAATTTGCCACGCAAGCTGGGGCTGCGTGTGGCAAAATTTTATTGGTTGTGGCTGACGAAGACCCGCCTCATGCAGTATTTTTTTTTAGTTGGAAATATTTCGACATTAAAAATGCCACTCGAAAGCAGTACTAGAACTAGAGGAAGTAACGGAACGGCGCTGTCAATCAGCTGAAAGATTTATTACATGGAAGTACAGGTTGTAGACTAAGCAGAAGGGTTGAAATCTGGGCCAGTTTGTACATACTTGAACGAAAAAACCAGTCAAAAACACAAAGGACAAGAGGAGAGGTTACACCACAACGACTGGACCATCGTACAGTCCAGTCGTTGTGGTGTGAACCTCCCCTCTTGTCGTTTGTGTTTTTGACTGGTTTTTTTCGTTCATGTAGACTAAGGGCCGACACGTGGGAGAAAAGACAGAAACAAGTCATAGACACAAGGCGACAGTCGTGCCGCTAAACAAAATTGGCTTCATAGCTCCAGCAGGTATCAATGTAAAGGTTACAGAAAAAGAAAACATGTAGAGGGAAATAAGAAAACTCCGTCAATCCGATGTGGTGAAAGTGTTGGTCATCGCAGCTTTATATATGTTACGCCTAATTTAAGGCAACTTGTCGAACACTGACCCCATGTTGTGTGCCCATTACGCACATCACTATCTAAAGTGATATTTGACAAACACACGTTTCAAAGCAGTTCACGAAACCTTTATTTTAATATTTACTTCGAAATTGCTGCTATGACAGCTTTTTTGGTTGCCATGATACGCACGTATGTTTTCTCTTCTTATTTAAAAAAGTGTATTTGGCGAAAGTTAAATTGACGCATGATCCGTGTACGGTAGTTGGTTCGGTAGTAAAATCAGATCTCTGAAATAACCGAGGCCAAAGACTTCCATGAAGTGGGTTAACCAGTGCTTTGTTTCCGGTTTTGAAATCTCTACGTTAAAAGAGGGATTAGCGGCAGCGTACGTTGATCAACGTGGTAGTGCGGGCGCCTCGTCATAAGTTATGTGGTTTGACGGCTGTTTTTGTGCGTTTCAAAACGAAAAGAAAGCTGTGCTGCATGTTCGCTTCACGCCTCGGCCTTACGGGGTGTTACCTATCGCTCTTGGCCCAGCGCTGCCGCCGGGATCGGCCCACTGGGTTTTCTGTCGACGTGACGGACGCGAAAAAATTCCGGGTCCTAGTCACTGTAAAATAAAGAAACTGACACCTTAAAGCAAAATGCGAGCTTTATTATTGACGATCTATACAGCGTCAAGGCGAGTCGCTTCCATTTCTGTGAAATGCGTACGCTTCAACCAGTTCTCTTTCCATGCGCTTGTGAATGCGAAAAATAATTGTGGTTCACACATAAACTTAGGATGACAGTCAAAATTATGAAAAATGCACCACGAAATTCATAGGCAATGATTTCCTCAAGTCATCATGATCTTCGCCTAAGAGCTCGTCGCACGACGGCTACGTTTCCCGGCGCAAAATTTGGCCCAAGAAAACGGAATCCGATATACTATTCCCAAATGACAGCTTAGAACCTTGTTTAGGTGATTCACAGAACACACGGCCCCTTGGCGTTCGCCCTTTTCTACTGCATGTTTCTGAACAAAATAGATGCATTTCGGTTTTTTTTTCCTTTTTTACTGAAAGGTCTTCAACTCCGTACCTAGACGCACACTTCTTTGTCCTATGTGACTCACCGTGAACATATGGGATGGTAGCAATCCACTTGTTATTGAGCCTATATGTGTTGCTTTTTTCTCTTATCCCGAGCGCGTGAGTGAACAAGTGAAATTCTCTCACTCCGCTGTACACAATCGAATTCTCCGGATAGCCCGATTCGCAAACTTTTCGAATCGATCAATGTAAGGAAGGAAGGAAGGAAAAAGTGGAGAAGGAAAGGCAGGGAGGTTAACCAGTTTAGCTTAACCGGTTTGCTACCCTACACATGGGAGAGGGATGGGGGAGATGAAAGATGGGGAAGAGGGAGAGAGAGCACATAGCACAGCACACACACATCGTCCGTTGGAGACCATCAATCTGGCATGGTACGTGATATCACTATCACAGCCGCTTGTCCAATCCCGTCTCTTTCAAAAGCCTTCACCTGCGATGTCTTCTGTCGGCGGCATGAGAAAATCGTGTCGAGGGACAATGGTCTAGTGTCAAGGTGCGCTAGAACAGATGCCAGGGATGTCGCTGAACATTATATTCAGGACAGTCGCACAAAATGTGTTCCAGCGTCTCCTCGCAAAGACAGGCATTGCAGAGAGCGTTGTCGGCCATTCCAATGCGAAAGGAGTAAGATTTCGTGAAAGCCACCCCTAGCCATAAGCGATAAAGCAGAGTCGCCTCTCTTCGGCGGAGTCCAGTTGGCATATAGAGATGCACAAAGAGGGCAGGTGGTAATGTAATGTAAGGCACACTGTCCATGCTATGCGGGCAAGATGTGGTCAGCGCAGACGAGACGCAGGATCGAGCTGTACCTCTCTTCGCCATGCAGCTTTCAGGGACCGGACCTGGGAGCTGTATGTAGGGAATGGATGCTACAATCGCCTAGTCTTTTTCGAGCAATCTAGAGCACTATGGTGGCGCACTTTCAGGTAGGGGAAATAGAGAGCTCGGAAGCGCTTTCACATTCGAGGTGGGACAGCGAGCGAGATCCGGTAGGATTCCGGTCATGTGACCCTTCCGATTGCTCGCGAAGTAGCCGAACGTTTCTGCTCTGCTAGGCTGTTTTCTTTTTCTTTTTGTCTCCAATCTTGAAAGGTCTCCGCATTCTCGCAAACCGAGTCGGAGCGCGGTGAGAACCGGTAGAATTCGCTGTAAGTTAGCACTGGTGCGGTCGCGGTGTACGCGGTACGCTTTTGGTTATAGAAACGAACCGTCGGGCGCAATGGGAACGCTATACGGATAAAAAGAGCGCCTTGCTTCCGTCTCAAGACCCGGAAAAAAGGCTCACACACATTTTGCGTGTTGGCTAGCGTTGAGCAAGTTGGCATTGACGCGGAACGAGGTTTAAAGCCAAATTTTCTTGGGATGGACATGACAAATGTCGGTGCCGGAGTCCAAGTATCTCGCATGTCTCCCCAGCTGATGTTGAGATCTAGTAAACATCGGATTGTAACAGAAACACTCCGCCCGATTCTACCTCCGACAAGCTGGAGAACGCCATACGAAGCCCGCTCCTTCAAGACCAGCGATGGGCCGTCCAGCAGGCTCGCGCAGCGGCCGCCAGGTACTCCCTGTCGGTCCCTGCGTGGGAGACGCCCACTGCGCGCTGACGTGCGTCCTGCAGGACTGTCATTAAAGTTTTTCCAATCCAATTCAATCGAATTGCACCAGATGTGAACGACAAGATCATATATAACACTCGGACATGACATTATCCGGGCAAATGCGGGCAGAGAAACTGACCGCTTCTAGTATTGCATCGTAATGAGGGCAGAATTTTACTTGGCGATCTGGAAGCACGTCTTTCACCGTAAGGAACGGCCGTTCCTGTGGGCTCTTTTTCCGCCCGAGCGGCTAGATCTCAACACACACTTGCCATAGTTTTCTCGTGATTAATATATTTAAGCTATGCACAGGTGCATGAAACTAATTTTTTTACACTAATACTGTATGTGGTGGCAAGCACCCGTACGTGCGCATCACGTACGTGCGCATAGTGGCACGTACGGGGTAATGATATGGGGTCGTCCACGCGGAAACCTTTTGCGTCAGATGCCGCAAGCACATGTAAGTGGCTGCTGCAAATAAACATGTTGAGTTCCGACCAAGTTGTCCATTACCTGCCCTTTTTTTTTGTCTGTCGAGGTTTACCGCATTAAATCGTTATCACTATATTTAAACGGAACGAAAGGAAGGGATTGTAGCTAAGCGATAGAAAGAGCAAAGGCCTTAAGTATGAAGCAAGCACCATTACTGTGCATGACTGTGCCATGCATAGTGTACCGTCCGGACAGATTACTGACATCTAATTGAAACCAGGCGAAAGTTCTGATCCAATGAAGCGGCCGACCATGTTGCACGCTCGAGGAATCCACCAAGCGTTCAAGCTACGACATTATCCTTCTCGTGTTATTGAAGCCTGAGGGGGTAGAGTAGCCCATCCCTCCTTCGAGGTAATGCCATGCTCAGAAAACTACATCCTCTCTACGGGAGAGGCTATACGCGTTCATACGCGAGGGCAGCATGCCCTGCAGGTTATGAGAATATCATTATTATCTTTTCTTTTCTTCAGTGGTGCTCGCCACTCACGCACACCCCTGCTTTGACCACTGAGCCATCTATTTGATTAAGTTCGTTCTATCTCTCTGACTAGAGAGACAATAAGAAAGAAGGTTCAAATTTTGTAGCCGCGGTTTGCAGTTAGGATGCGCCTTTGGAAATCCTTTTTTTTTTTCTGGAGAGGGGGCGCAATATTAAACAATCTCTTCTTCTTCATACATAGCGTGTTATTGCGATAGCAACTATATGAACACTCCAGACGCACTTCTGCCGTCGCCGTCGCCGTGATGTTCTGTATAAAGTACAATGACAACATCGTCGCCACGCGCTGTATGCCGTATGTGGAAATGAGAACGTGCGAGGATGAGCCGACGCTGGCAGCTCAATCTCGCACGCGCAAGGGAGGAAAGTGGGAAAACAGCGCGCCGTCTACAGTTGCGCCAAAGGCACCAGGGAGAACATAGGGAGGGAAGCGTTCTGCTCCGGCGGCTGCTGCTTGTGGCACCAACGCGCGGGCGGCACCTTGAAAGCGATGTGCGTTGTCTTCTCGCTGCTTAGTTCCCGTTGAAGCTAGACAGCACGAAGATCAATTCACTCGCTGCTGCTGCGGCTATTCCTCACGCCGGCGTTTTGACAACGAGTGTCCGCGCTCATCGAGTGAGATGTGTTGATGTTTGCCTGTGCGCGCGTGACACCATGCTTGTTAATTTAGTTAGTAAATGAATGCTTTCGAGTTTATACGGTCGATAAAGCTACTATCCTTACTTCTTATAGATGTTTACGAATTTATACCGCAATCGATGCTTCATCTTTCGGGCGAAACTGTAACTTCTTTTTTTTGTGTGTGTAGATCGCTGTTTCACTGAGTGCCGACCAATTTAGATCCGGCGTGAAATGCATTTATTTTGTTACCCTTGCGCAGACAACGCTTGATATGCGCACGTATGTTGCAATTCAGGCATTTAAGAAGTCTGCTGTACATCCAACACTTCACCGTAAAACCTCCACGTAGAAGCTTTTAAGGAAGTGTCCGTTCACGTCATGGGCCAGTGAACTATCGGAAAAATGAAGCACTGAGTCAGTTTAACATGGAGCCGAAAGGCACACACAGAGATACACTTTATTAGGCGAAATACAAAAGCACCAATTATAGAAGAAGTCCATCAGTCCGGGTTCCCGCCGGGTTTGGTTTTTATCTAATCAGCCTTGAAGGAGAGAAGGTGCTGCTGAAGCTGCAGATATATGTCAAAATCAACCAAGCCGACGTACGTATAGAGAGGTAGGATCCGAAACAGGATTGACAAAGCAGCGGGTAAGTACACTCTCAACCAAAGTTTCGCGGACCGCGGCGCAAGAGGAATGCACTTGCAGCCCTAGCCAACAACGTACAACTGGTGTCTCACAGCGGCGTCCCTGCCCTCTAGCTGAGACTGGATTTGTAATTTCCAGGCTACTTGTATTTATCATGAACTCGACCGTTTTCCTGACCATTATTGCGCAAATATATCAACTTACCATCTAGTAGTCCCGCTTATTTGCTAACATGACATTTACAAAGGGCCCCCGAATTGATGGCAACAGGTCATCGGTATTGATGCAACAATCAATGCTGTACGCCTACTCTGCTAGTGCTCATGAAAGGTCAGCGTGCTTTATCGGGAAGAACCGTAACTCTTGTGGACGCGTCTTAGTCGCTCGACTTTATTTTCTATTATTGGGATAACTGGCCTTTCGGTGGGGTATTGTTCTATAATGTCATCATTTACAAACCGCAAACCGTAAACTTTTCTATCTACTGAAACACTCTACTACAGCAAAGAGAAGTTGTCGCTACTCTCTTTGTCGTCATAGTAGACGGAGTAGAGCTTGCGTGCCCATTTTTTATATTGTCGCCGCGGTTGGTCGTTGCAGTTATATTCTTCGTGCCAGAGAGCCCTTGAAAGTTGGGACAGTAAAAATTAAGAAAAATTACTCATACTACCACAAGAAATCTCCATCACCGGAGCAGCTTTGTTTATTTTCAGTAGGCAACATTTATGTGCGCAACTTTCCTGTCATTAATAAATTTAGTCATGTTCTTTCCCCTCCATTTTCTTTTTATTTGCAACGGCAAAAGCTCCCGCCCCAGAGTGAGCATAATGATGTAAAAGAAAACAGCTCAACCGGATGTACTTTGAGGTCATAATCTCCTAGGAACAAACAACATCGCATATAGAACTGTGAGCCGTCCCAATAAGTGACAAATATAGAGTACTTTCCTAAAGCGAACTCTTAGTTATATTAGAAAAAAAATAATGGCGGAACTTATATAGAAGCAACGCCCATATGTAGTGAAGAATTCAAAGTCTGTCATTTGGTAACTTCACCCCTAATGGGCTCACAAAGCGTATTCGCCTCCGTATAAGCGCTGTCCAAACGCACGCCGCAGTTCACCGTGACCTCTCTTCCTGTCTTTGTCACATTTCCCTTCCTTTTTACCTTTCATCCAATGTAATGTAGCCAGCCGAACGCTCTCCGCTTCAACATCGCTGCGTTTCCTCGTTTGTTCTTTTTCTTGCTCTCAAGTCCTCCATAAGTACACGGTCACAACGTGGCAGAGCTGTCTGAGAGCTCTTCTCTTTTCTTTCTTTCTCGATGCAGTGAACAACGTATCAAATATTAACCGGGACCTTTTGTGTTTGTGCGCATATCGTGTTGCTGTTACTTCGCTGACAGAGACGTTCACCTGTGTCATTAGTGTTAGCAGCGAACAGGAAACACAGGCGATTCATCGGCGGCATTGAATGGCAAGCCGTGCACGCACCCTCACTTCACTGTCTCCGTTCTTGTTAGTTTACTCGGAAGGGGCTTTAGCGCACAAGGCTGCGACTGCGACGCTAAGCTTTTTTTGAAGGCATCGTGCGCCATCCCTAACGACCATCATGCACGCTGCTAACAAGTTCGTCGGAAGAGATCATCCTATCTTGAAGCTGGCAGTTTTCCGGGTAGCTAGTCCATCCTCGCATGTTGTCGATCCACGGTTCTTATGGCTCCGCGCGCAACAGGCGTTTAGTAGCTGCGAGGGCTCTGTTCTTTGTAACCAGCCAGAGTTTCCTTGCGCGCTTCGTAGCATCAAATTGTTTTCTGGCTCATTCCCAGTAAAGGGGGATTGGCCAAGAAACCAAGAAATGGGCGGATCATTCCAAGCTTTAATCACGTAAGCCTTCATTACTGCTGTAGAGTAAGTTCTGTCGAAAGTTGAAATTACATGTTAAAAATGAAAGCAATGATAGTAGGAAGAATCAATATTCAATAAGTTAAAAAGGGCACACAAAGAAAGGGTAAAGTATAAATTTAAGACATTCGGTCGGACTATATAACAAATTGCTCGTCTCCGAGGCAAATATTTCTGTGGCTGAAGAGCAACGTTAAACCTGGCTATCTCTGCCAATGCTTCGCCCCACGGGGGAAACTGCCACCTTTATTGTTCCTTTCCTAATCATGCAAAGCAGCTGGCAGAATATCGTTGATGGCACTATATGGCGCTGTGATGACACTATGATAACTCGCTGCTGAGTCACACTTATATAGATCAACAGCTTTCTCCTGCAAATTTAATCAGCCATACGCACAGATGTATGCTGGCTTGGGTTTTCGTGTGCGTGTGAGTGTGCGCGCGTGTGCGTGTTCATACACTCAGGGACGCCGGAATTTAGGAAGTCCGTTCCAGCCGTTTTGCCGAAGTAAGAGTAACACCTAACGTCGTACTAGTTCTACTTACGAAATTTATTATATATGCGCTTGTTTTCGTATTTTCCTGGCTCCGTATCGTGTTGTACATCTTGATCACATTTCTATTGTCAACAGCCTTATGACATGCTATACATAGGCTCAGTGATATAAACGAAGTATCCTTGAGGACCCATTTGGGAAATTAGGAAAATGTGCGTGACAGCAAGGACGAGGCAAAGCTGAAAAACGACGCGTGTGTCGTGCACAGATGTGATTGCGTGAATGCGATAGCCGTCTTATTGAAATTTTATTTTATTATCGTTTGTTTGGTTATTTGAGCTGGCCTACATTTGCATAGATGTACTATTTGGCTTGATTAGAAGGAGTAGCCGGTATGACGCATGTCATACTCTCCTACACACATATATAATAAAAACAGCCCACATTAGATAGCGAATAATAAAAATCGACAATGTCAGTATACCTATGGCAGAATGGTTGTGCGGATTGTCCTCCTGTACCTTCTCTTTCGGGGTAGGAACTATTTCCAAAATTAAGTACTACTAATTTGGCCAGCTACAGCTAGATACTGTTATGAACCATTGGAACAAGTATGCGTGTATTTCTACTCTACACGAGAAAAAGACATGGGTCTTTCGCAGGCTGCCACGCTCTGTCGCAGTTACGGGTGCAAAAACACCTTCCATCTAAGAGTTACCGGCTCCCTCAGACCTCAGCAACGGCTCGCCTTCCGCCGGGGGCAGTTAAAGGTAAGCTTAATGAGCGGCGCATTGGTAGGTGCTGATTACCCTTCGGCTTGTACCCTTCGGCAAGGAGTAATTAGGAGCTAAATCTTTCTAACGATTGCTTTTCCCTCTCTATAATGAAAACAGACAACGCAATCGGTCAATATCTAAACGCCCGGCAAGCGCTCAACTGATTGGTCTATGACCTTTAAACGATGCAAGCAACCGTCGCCACCAGAGTCGCATATCAATTAGTGCTGCAGGGTAGTTCATTGTCTCGCAGGGTCGCATATCCATTAGTGCTGCAGGGCAGTTGATTCACCCGCAGAGTGAACGTCTGAGAAGTTATCGCAGCTCTGCAGTTCTCACGCAGACCTGGGCGCCTGCTTCGGCGATTGTTCTAAAGTTAACACCTTCTTGCTTGGACACCGTTCTGAGCTCTTAACTTCTCTCGCCAATACCATATGCAAATTTATTTTTGCTGCCTGCATAAAGTTAGACACCATTGCCTATCGCCCAGAAGGCCTTTAGTCTTTGCTGTAATTTATTGGATTGTTATGTCGTTTGTTGAAACACGGCCGTCTTCTTTCGCCTTTACACTAGTAACAGCTTTAGCCATGGAGAGAGAGTTGCCACACGACACTGTTAATCATGGAGAAACAGCAGGTGGAAATACTGGCTCTCATAAAATTGTCAACTGCTAAAAATGCCGATCATTTTGGTTACATGATAGTTGCTGAAAACCTTAACTGTGCTTTCCAAAAACAGATGCAATACAGGTACTTAACCTGCTGATCACCGCTTAGTGCGTCGACTTTGAACTCATAACAGGGCAGCGCGAAAAAACGAGGACGAAGAAAGGTACGCACACAGGACGGGCGCACGTCCCGCCTTGTGTATATACCTTCCTCCGTTCCTTTATTTTTTTTTTTTTTTTTGCGGCGCCTTGTTATCTATTCAAGAACGCGTGAACTAGCCCAAGCAAGAGTTTCAAATCCAAACAGTAGTGCATGAGCTCTTCTCTTCGAAGGCGACATTGCAAACGCAAGTGACGTGATGTCAGGCTCAATATGCTTTTGCGTAACGTGCATGCGGCCTGCAGCGTAGCATAGGGAACGGGCTCGGAGAATTCCGTGAAATGCAAAGCGCGCTGAACAGCCTCTGGAAATCCGCTGCGCAGCAAGGAGAGGGAAAGAAATCGGCGGATCCCATGCGTATGTATGAAGCAGTAATTAATGAAACTCGCTTTGCCGTCTACTGAAGAGTATCTCCCTGTAGACACTTCATTCTTCAATCTTCATTTCCCTGTAGATCGACGTACCTTGCTCAACGGATGCTCTGGTCCTATTAAGTTTCCTTCACTACTTTCTCCACGTTCGGCGGCTTCTGTTGGAGACTGCCCTTCCATTTTGTTCTGATTCTCTATTCGGCACCTATGCAGTGTGTGTGTGAAAACATTTATTGGAATGAGGTCCGGAGGCTCGACTTCTTAAGACAAGGCGGGCCGCTCCCACGTTGGCACTGTCAGGCCAAGCCTTTCAGCGACATCATGGGCCCTCTGGACGGCCCTTAGTTGGTCCTGAAACAATGGGCTTTGAATCCTTTTCTCCCACTGTGTCCATTCTTCAACGAGGTTGGGGAGAATCGATGGGCAACCCGCCAGCATATGTCTGATTCCAATGATGCCGTTACAATCGTTGCAGTCCATCTTAATCTCCCTCTCTGGATATATTTTATTAATGGTGTACGGTGTGGAATATGTACCTGTTTGCAATAAGCGCCGTGAGACTGCCTGAGCCCTGTTCAGTTTTGTATGTGGCAATGGGAATTGCCTGCGTCCTAAATAGTAGTGTTTGGTAATGTCATTGTATGTTATTAAATGATCTCTAGATTCCCTGGCTTGATGGTGAACGGCTTGGTTGTGACTGTCACGGTTAGCAATTCCTCTTGCCAAGTCATGAGCAACCTCATTGAGGTTTATCCGAGTCTCGTCCACTTTTCCCATATGCGCAGGAAACCGCAGTGGCCCAGACTTATTCTGGGGGATCGGTCAAAAATTTTAACATACTCAGTGGCACATGCCTAGTTGTACATATTCAGTGTACCAAGTTGCCTGTTCAGGAACATACCCAGTCGCCCAACTTGTCTACTTGGCCATACACCTCGTGGCACATAGCCAGTGACCCAGGTTGCACAATCGTCAAGAAACCAGGCCACAGCGAACCACCAGAACCTGCAAAGTGAGGAAAATAGACTAAAGAAGCTTCGCTTTAAAATATTCAGTAGGCGCGGGTCCTTGGGTGGTGGCCGTGACAGACGATAAATAGGCGGGCCGCAAGCTGGAATATCTGAGAAGGCAAGAAAGGAATTTCGCTTCCGGGCACTGGTCGAAGCAGCTGAAGAGAACCTCAGCGCCGAGTGGGTAGCTCGAATCATAGCACCTGGGCCTCACGACATTTCTTCGCTGCTGTCTCGGACCCGTCGCGGTGGCTTAGCAAATATGGTGTTGCGCAGCTGAGCACGAGGTCGGGGAATCAAACACCGGCCGCGGCGGCTGGCGTTTCAATGGGTGCGAAACATTTGGGGCACGTGAAAGATCCCCTGGTGGTCAAAATGAGCTCGGAGTCCCCCACTACGGCGTGCTTCATAACCAAATTGTGGTTTTGGAACGTAAAACTACAGAATTCATGCATTCATTCTGCTGTCTCGGCTACTACTAGACCCTATTTAAATATATTACAACCACTCGCTGTGGGAAGCTGTCTAAGCGAAGCTTTCACTTGTGCTAGCTAAGAACGCGGTTTTTGTTTAGCGTCTGTTTCATGTTAATGTAGACGACCATGTTGGGTATGTTGTCACAGGACAACACCTCGCTCAACATAAACTTGTGACGCTCAAACACGCGGATCGAACGTGTGAAAAAGAACGAATGCCGACGAGGGTCTGACAGCGACGTAGTGACGACGATGGCATGACAACAATGCGATGACAACACTGGTATGATGGCGACAGAATGACGACAATGGAACGACCGCGATGGCATGGCGACGACTGACGGCGACGCACTGACGACGTCAGAACAGCGTGGTGACGTTGGTATGACGACAAAGGATGTTGGTACCAGAATTATTGCGACATTATTACAACGATTGATCGATAACGACAGCATGACGACGATGACATGACCAATGACGATGATGGATTGACACAGACCGCAAAAAGACAATGGTGGGACGACGATGGCAGGGTAACGCTATAGGATGCCCATTCTGCAATTATGACAATGGTATGATGATTACACCACGAGAAGATTGCGATGATGACGCTGGAACGAGGACTGTGTGACAAACCCGGAAGGATGTCAATGATACTACCAGGATGGTAGTGGGATGACGGCAACGCAACGGCAGCGCAATGTATAACAGCAACGAAATGATGACAATGGTTTGACGACGCGACGACATGACGACGACGGATGACCATGACCGAATGACGACGACGGCTTCTTGATGACAGCATTACGAGAAGGGGAGGATGGCACGGTAATGACTATGCCGGAATGAGTATGATGGAAAGACCACGACAGGCGACGGAACAACGAGAACAGTGCGGTGATGATGGAATGACGAAAACGGGATACGCACACTGGAATCACTGTGACAGAATTATGACGATGGCATGACAACGACGCAATGATGACTATAGAATGATGAAGAAGGAATGATGACAATGGAATGACTACAACATGACGACGACCGCAAGACGACAATATGATGACAATGTTGGATAAATACAATAGTAGGAAGACGACGCCATGAGTACAACGGTATGACGATGGCAGCGTCAGGACGCTGGCATGACGACAACATGTGATAACTAATTTGGTATGACGACGCTGAAACGATACCGACGGCATCGCGACGACGGTATGACCACCAATGTATTGCAACGACTGTATTGCGACCACTCAATATTGACGAAGGCGTGAGGACGACGGAATGACGACGATGACAACGACGACATGGTGACGATGGAAGGATGAAAACGAAAACATGAAAACGGAATGACGATAAAGAAATAGCATGACAGCGTGACACAGGGCGCCGGCGTAATGACGACCAAATGAGAAGGCAAAGACGGAGAGAGAGAGAGAGAGAGAAATTATGCATATGAAGGCAAGGAGGTTAAATAGAGGTAGTTTCGGTTGTTACCCTTAACGGGGACAAATGTTAGGGGGATTACAAAAGAAAGTGGAATTGGAGAGAGAGAGAGAAGTAGAGAAAGAAAAGTAACCGCGTACGCTATTAAGCGGTGGCGGGCAGCGCTCTTAAAGTCTATCATGAATACGCTCTTGTGAGACGCTTCTGGAGTTGGTGGTTCGGACTCGCAATCACTCAGAGGACCGTTTGCCTACGCCACCGGAGCGATTAAAACGTGGGAGCTGGCCTGCGTTATACCGAGGCCTCGCACTGAGCTTATTTGACGGACCCATACCGTCGTCCGTCTCTATCGCCGATAATTGCTTGTTGTCGAGGAGATCAGGTGAAGAGGTTGGAGAAAATGCATCGGTTTATTTTACATAATCAATGCTCGCAACTTTCTTAATGTATATATGAGCACAGTACGTTGGAGCACTTTACATGCCTGATCACGCTACACGTCTGTTTAAGGCCTCGTTTTCCCTAGGTCACTAGTCGAGGGAATTCGATTACTATGTCCCAGACAATCAGAAGGGTCGACATCTTCGCGGCACTCTGCCCATGATGTCTCACCAAGTTGCCAGACTCCGCCTCTGATGTTGCGCAATCACCCCCGCGTACGGCGCAACCACGAAGCAATTGGGAATCTGAAGTGGACGCTGTCCCCACTGAAGTCGTCGACGTTGGCCCCCTTGCATCACTTGATGAGCTCTCGGTGACGGTCAGTTTGTAGCGATGTGAGGAGCCTGGCCTTGACGGTACCCGCCGTGGTTGCTCAGTGGCTATGGTGTTAGGCTGGTGAGCACGAGGTCGCGGCATCGAATCACGGCCACGGCGGCCGCATTTCGATGGGAGCGAAATGCGAAAACACCCGTGTGCTTAGATTTAGGTGCACGTTAAAGAACCCCAGGCGGTCGAAATTTCTGGAGTCCTCCACTACAGCGTGCCTTATAATCAGAAAGTCGTTTTGGCACGTAAACCCATAATTTAATTTCTTTTTGCCTTGACGGTCGTTATCGCTTCCACCGAATGCTGTGGTTTCTGTCACCTCGAAGGGAGCTCCTTTGTTGACATGTCAGTAGCCATCGCCGGACCGCATCAACATCTAGACTGGTGGTGGTCAAGTGGTCGCTTCGTGAGAAACACCCCAAAAATGCTCATTGCCGTGTTGAGACGTGTACCGCAGAACCTCTGTAGCGCGAATAAAGCCGCTTTCATGCGGCGATTGTGTGATTTCATCGACATGGTCGTAGCTGTTGATATTGCAGTGTCCCGCAAGTCATTTAGAGATTATGTCATGTCCCTTGGTATGGCTGCGATGATAGCTCTGTCGAATTTCTGAGGTCAGTTGTTCATTGGGTCCATAGCGCACTGAAGCACGATGACGACGGCATGACAACGAAGGAAGGATCAGAATGTAATAAAGCCGATGAAATGACGATGACCGCGTGTTTGTGTCCGAGGTCGCTCGCGTCCGAGCTTACGTGCATCATCTCGAAGCTCGTGCTCCCTCGCTTTGCGAAATATGCAGTGCTTGTTTCTATTATCTCCAATACCACTTGATCGTGGAAGACTTGCAGCCAGCAAACAGCACTAGAAAAGTAGGGGAAAGAGGCAAAGAAAACTTCGCTTTAAAATTACAGCAGTGGATCGCGCACTGGAACGAACTTTTACAACTCCTACTGTACGACCAATATTTCCCGCGGGCTTTGGTGTGGAGCCCTTTAAAGTGCGGCTGGTTAACCCCTCCATCAGGACAATTCGTAGGCTCTGGGCATGGCTCTTTAGAACAAAATCTGAATTACACTGAGGCAATTTTCCTACGGGTAAGAGCATTGTTTAAGGCAACCAGTAATAACGAAAGTGTTTAATATTGTGTTGCTCAAACCGTTCAACCACATGGAAAGTTACATTATATCACACGATATTGCCGACGCTAGAATCAGGAAAACGGCCGAAGAATTCAGATGTGCGCACCTAGCCCCGTACGTTACTGTTGGTGCTAGAAATTTCCCTATACAATCTGTAACGCACGCTTTTACAAAGATAACTGTAATATAGAATCGTTAGTCTACCACACCAAGCTTAATCAGATTTCTAAACAACAACTGGTCGTGTTTCGTACCTAATGGCATTATTGATTCCTTGTTATTCAAATACAGTGTATTTCACGTCCAGTGAATCAGTGTTTTGTTGACCTACGCACAAGAACCGTGGGTTTTAGGTACGCACAAAATGTGAAGCACCAGCATTTAAATTTCACATTTACGCAAAGCTCACTGAAGCTGTGTCTTTCGGCGTGTCTTTCGGCAAGTCTCGCACTTACAGGCGGCAAGCTTTATTCAAAAAGAGCCCACAGGCATGGCATCACCTTAACAGCACACACAAACATTCCGTGTGTCAGTGGCTGTAGATACGCGTTACATGGCTCAATCAATAATACCTGCGCATTTGCCAAGAAAACACTGTATTCTTCAGTCGCAAATTCATCTGAAGTAGCAAACAAATCTTACGACGCTAAGGCCTCACAAGAAGTCAGATACAGCTCCAACCAAGAGCGGCCTGTTGCAAGGGTCCTATCACGGTATTTGGTCTTTTGTCCAGTTGGAAGGCCTTGTAGAAACTGCGAATAGACGAAAAAGCGCTAGTTAAAAGTGAACTCTTCTCGAATCATTCTAGTATAAGGAATGAGCCAAGGGATGCCCAATTGTCATTTCAAAATGAAATACAGACGATGTACAACATGAATTCTGGCACACTATTACCTGGATGTGCGCGTAAATATATGCCTGGCTCTTGACATAAAACCCATTTTTCTGGTAATGTTGAATAACAACTGATGGTTTCTTACCATTCTAGGTGTTATTTCTGACAGTTGTCCATGTCGTTCATTATCCTAACTGAGAGATCGATTGTATTTCTGGATGTAACCATACAAGAGTATTGCACGCCGCTGAAGAAAACGTCATGAGGAAGGCCACAGGGAATGTAATTACAAATTTGTAGTCATGTGTTTTTCTTAAACATTTGCCTCCTCCCTTACGTGCTTAATTTGTATGTGCAATAATCATCTTAGCACTCGTCAGCTGTATTGTATTATGTGAGGGAAAGTAATTCAATATCACAGTAAAGGGCACGAGACATGCCTTTGATTTATGTTTCAACAAAAGGCTTTTTTTCTTACAATAAAACATTGCTCTGCATACAAGCGCACACCAAAATTGGAAAAGGGTTCACAGGGGCCGCAAGCAGGCACGTACCCAAGGGGGGGCCCGGACAAGCCCGGCCCCCTCCTTGGGGAGCCCCCCCCCCCTCCCCGCCCACGTCACCACTTATCACACACATTCTTAAAGCGCCGCCAAATCAATGCTGAGACTTGACAGCTATTCGGCGTATATTGGCGGTCAACATTTTGCTGCCTTTTTCACTCTTTTTGGATGGCGGTAGTTATCGACCTCTCCTGGGATGTAAATGCCAGTTTCCTCATCGATTCGGTGCCCGCGCGATTAACTCGAGGTGCATTCAACTGTCACTGTCTATTCAACAGTCACGCGCATCGTTGTTGCTTCGTTAGTTCAACCTTCTTCGTTTAGACTGATCCAGGGCGCAGGAAAGGGATTCAGTTCGTGGTCAGCTGGTCTGTATGCACGTGGAAAGAGTTGCGGCCATATAAAATGTCAATTGCGTTTAAATTTTCTTTTTGTTTCATTATTTCCTCGAGTGACGGCTCGCCGCGATGCTGACAGATCTTCGGAACCATAAACCCGTGATATGGGTTAGATAAGCTGGAAAATAAAATAATGCGAGACAGCCTCCATCATCAAACCCTGCAATAACACTTAAACTCATAGGTAATATGACTGTCACCCGTTAACTCTTCTGGTTTTTCCTTGATTATACAGCTCTTTTTGTGCAAGATTGCCAACTGGAAACAAGAGTCGCAAGGGTTTGAGAAATTAAGCGATCTACTAAGGGAGAGAGCCAAGGCAACAGCCAAAGAAGAAGGAAAAGCGAAAATTAACAAATTTAACCATTGTCTATGAAAATGTTTATGGATCAACATCTTTTTATTTAAAAAGGAAGTAGCGAAAACGCCGGCGGAAGTGGAGGAAAATTCCGTGTGTTCTGAATGACGCTTCTACAGTTATCATTCGAGCCGCCTAACGTAGCCACTTCTCTGATGTGCTTGTGTAGGTGTTTTTCTAATCTTCCGCGGTGGGTGTAGTACTTCTGGAATCGCAGCGTCCTGCACCCTGCGCGGTTTTACGGGACTGGCCGCCACGTATCGTTACGTAACTTCCCAAATAACAATACGAGACGGTTGTGGCACTTAACTGGTTAGAGCAGTAAACGAAGGATCCAAAAGAAGTGTGATTGTTCCGCAAATATATATTGCTGTATAATTCTTCCAGAGCTAATTCAAAAAACGCTACTATAGTCGGATACAACATAAATCTGCAATGAAGCCCCGCTTACGCCCTCATAACCGCAAGCCACTGTTCCTCCGCAAGGCTGCAAATATTTCGTACTTCAAACTTTTTCTGTTACCCAAATAAGGCGGTAATTACAAAAATAAAATTATTAGCGTGGAATTTTATACCATTTCCGTCCCCTATTATAGTGGACGGCGAATGCCTAATTCTTTATTGAACTGAAATAACATGCTTGCAAAAGCAAGCAACAACAACTATTTGTTAATCACAACTATTTGCTACAACTATTTGTTGGAAAGTTTCACTTCAGTTGGCAGGGAAGTTTCATGAGTAAAACGGGTTCAGCAGTGCAATGAACTGCACCGCAGGCTTTTGAAGAGCGAAATGCTCAGACTCCATACATTTTGTCCATGTCTGATGCACACCTCATTGCTTCCGCCGATGAAAAGACTCATGAAGAACAGCAGACGCTCCGGAGGTATCAAGTACGACGCCATTTTGAAAAGGCCGCATGACGACGTTTTTGTTTGCTTCTGTAATAGGCTGGCGGAGTAACACAACTCCGCACGGTCCGTGTGCGTTTGATGACAACTGCTGTTTTTTTTTTAAATTCTGTTCTACTAAAGTAATCCTTATTTTACACTTTCGCTTCTTAACTTGTTCTTGCAGTGTTCTTCCTGCGCTTATTTCCTGCGCGAGTCCATTAGACGTGGTTCCTTGTTTGCCAAGTAAAGGAGAGGAGTATCGCACAGGCGTACCTGTAAAATACACCTTATTTCATTTCTCTGTTGTGGGTTTGCGCGTTTTTATGGCGAATGGTGGGCGTTATTCACATTTGTACTAGTAAAGGTACCCCCCTCATTTGCATAGAATAGTTACCTTGGGTTGCCCCCCCCCCCCCCCCCCGGAAAAGAATCCTGCGTACGTGCCTGGGCGCAAGTAGTCATAAATTGCCTCTAAGACTTGACTCTAGCTAAGCGAGTGAAGCGAGGCACTGTCAGCAGCCTTTTCACAAGAAAGAAGGAATAATAACGCATATGGGGTTAACCTACACTACATTAATTATGTTAATTATGGACTAACATGATAACAGATGCGGATCTCACTTTCCTTTCTTTTCTAAAGCTCTGGAAGACAGGCAGAAATGTGCTTCCCAAGGCCGCAGGCGAGTCATAATGGATCTTTGATGTCCCTGTGCCGCCGCCGCTGCTTTTTTGTCGTTCTTGAGACCATCTAGTGATGCGCAAGCTACTAATGGGCCGCGAAGAGCCGTATACGCGTGCGTGGCAGAGTTCGGCCATGCCTGCTGGGTCGACGCTGACCTTTTTCTTCTTTTTTTTCTCTGAGGAAATGCACATATAAGGAACTGGACAGCGTAACGAAATCCCCATCACTGAGATATTGCGCTGGTCTTTGAAACCTAGGAGACATTACAACGTGTTGTAGACATCACTTCATGTGTTTTTCGTTAGGTCATGTTGGTGCGGTTGGTGCTGTTATTTACAGCATGTTAAAAGGGCAATGTTAAAGCCTTACATGTTAAAAGGGCAATGAGCGGCGAGCTCAGTCACCGTCGATGTCGTCATGTGAGAGGTACTATGAACTTGATAGTAATCCTTACCTCTGTTAATTGTGTCATTGATTAACACCCGTAAGAATACGACGCTTTTCGTGATTCCAAGCCGGCCATTCAGAGCAGGCTGTGCAGCGTTTGTAACTTCACAAAACGTAGTACCAGTTACTAAAGAAAACCTGGGACGAGAAATATCACCATCGTACTCTCAGAAGCGGACACATCGTCCTTTAGCGATTGCCGAATCATGACGATATCGTTGGCAATAACCTCGCTGAAGGTGCTACCCTCAGGGTTCCTCCCCATGCACGACACTGCGCAGACAGTTTGGATACCTTTGTCTAGAACGAACGCTTCGAGAACACTCTCGAACACTTCGAGAACGGGTCTCTAGAATTGCCGCCGCCGAATTCTCCTCTTCCGTGAAGCTTCAGCTACCCCTTTCGCCATACAACACTAATGCGTCGCTTGCGGCTGAGTGCAGGATCAACAAAAACATATTAGTTTTTTTATTGGGATGAGTGACACACCTTCGTGCGACAGTTGCAGGTACGAAGAGTCCATAAAACGTCTTTTCTGCATCTGTCCCTATTTTGATGCCCAGCACCTTCCACTTCGCACAACCTTAGATCAGCTGGATTCAAGATCATTCAGGGTGATTCGCAAGCCCAGAAAGAGATATGTGCAGTGCTGCCGTTCCGGATGTCGACAGACTTCTGTGAGCTACTGCAGTTTCAATGTGCACCTCGAAACTAAGAGACACCCCGAGTTGTTTTTTTTTTTTTTTAGCCCCTTCTTTCTTTCGTTTCATTCAATAAAGCCCCTCTTCTTTCGTGCCCTTCTTATTCGTAGGGCACCGAACCGGATTTCCGTCTTGTTAACCTCTCTGCCTTTCCTTTTCTCCTTCTCTCTGTCATTTTAGGGAGAAGGGGGCAGTGAGCCACATCTTATAGTGCGAAGCTGTGCGTTTGTAGCAACCAACAACAAATTTATTATTGTGATTGCAATTATACGGACACTCCAGGCGCATTTTTGCCATCGCCGTCGGCGTCACCGTCACCGTGTGTTTCCGTATGAGTGAGAGCGTGGGAGGGTGAGCCAGCGAACGCGGTTCAATCCCACCTGCGCGAGCGAGGAACGCGGCTTGGATGCGTGCCCTCTCATATGTGGCGCACGAGGCAGTGGGGCGAGGGGCGCGAGTGTTAGCCAGCGCCACCACTCCCAGGGTTCTACTAGGACACATAAGTAACCAAGAAAGCTCAATTTGTAGAGCATCGCACGCGAAATGCGAAGGTTGTGGGTTCGGTTCCCACCTGCGGCAAGTTGTTTTTTCATCCACTTTAATTTCCATTAATTTATCATTTCTTCATTTCATTTATTAAGCACATGTAATTTCCCCTATGTTGTCCTTGGTGTCAGTGTTTGTTGGCTTCTTATGATATGACTAATAAAAATCGGGCACCTCGGTTAACCCCCTTTCTTCTCGTTATATATATATATATATATATATATATATATATATATATATATATATATATATATATTTATTTATTTCAAAGTACCTTACAGGCCCCAAGGGGAGCATTGAGTAAGGGGGGCGCCAATGAACAAATGAAAAGAGGAAACAGATCTATGAGCACTAAAAAATGTGAGAGCTATAAATGTTTGTAATGATCACAGGCTTCCAAAACAGTGTAAAAAAAGAAACGCTAAATCAATACAAAGAGTTATCTGGAAAGGAATGAAAAGTACAATTCACCCTAACATAAAAAACGCTGTAACACTCGCGCAAAATAACATACATAGCGCGAGTACACAAAGCAAAAAAAATTGAAACCACAATAACAAGAAGAAAAAAAAGTGACGTATTATGTGACATGACATATGTACAGATGAATATATTTGTTATGATGACTGTAGGTTTAGTAGTTGTCTGAATTTATTATTGCTCATTTGAGCGACAGTGCTATTAGGAAGCGAATTCCATAACCGAATCGCTCGTGGTAAAGCCGAGAAGTTAAATGCGTTAGTGTTGCCATAAATGCGAGTGAGGCTTAAATCATTATAAAGTCGTCGTGATGTGCAAGACGCGCGTTCCAGTGGCAAGTTTGGTGGCTTGATTTGGTAAACATATCGATGGAGCAAGGACAGGAGTGCTATGTCACGTCGGCTACTCAGTGATTGAAGGGAAAGGTCGAGTTTTATTTGGGTAATGCTTGACTGGTAGCTGTAATTTCGGGAAATAAATCGACTAGCTCGGTTTTGGATGGCTTCTAACATGCGGATTAAGTATTCATGGTAGGGAGACCATATAGGGGACGCGAACTCAAGCTGAGGGCGTACAAATGATATGAATGCCAATTTACGAATGTTAGACGGGCAATTACGCAAGTTGCGACGAATATACCCAAGAGATTTAGAAGCGTTTGCGCATATGTTTGAAATGTGAAAGGCCCAGGAAAGGCTCGGTGTAAGATTTACGCCTAGGTATTTATATGCTGATGCCCGAGATACTATATTTGAGTTTATATAATAGGAAAACCTATGAGTTGATGTTTTTCGCGTGAATGTCATTAGTTGGCATTTAGATGAGTTAAGTTTCATTTGCCAGTCTTCACACCATTTGGTAACGAGATGAAGGTCCTCTTGAAGAATGCGATGGTCATCAA
This sequence comes from Dermacentor andersoni, assembly GCF_023375885.2. NCBI lineage: Eukaryota > Metazoa > Arthropoda > Arachnida > Ixodida > Ixodidae > Dermacentor > Dermacentor andersoni. The sequence goes on from NC_092815.1 coordinate 37,846,834, forward strand.
GGCTGCGAATTGGTCGATATAATATACAATCGTCGGCGAAAACACGCATGCAGGATGAGATGTTATTGGGCAGATCATTGATGTAAATAAGAAAAAGCATGGGTCCTAGTACGCTACCCTGCGGTACACCGGAACTGACATATGCAAGGGGTGACGTAAAATTATTAACGACTGTAAATTGCTGGCGATTTGTTAGGAAGTTACGAATCCAGGAGAGCGTTAAGCAGTCTAATTTGAGAACGGATAACTTGGAAATTAAACGGCAGTGAGCCACACGGTCGAAGGCTTTGGAGAAGTCGAGAAAAAAGCAATCTGATTGAAGATTATGGTCCATGTTAAAATGCAAGTCTGTAGTGAATTCTAGTAACTGCGTCTCACATGACAAACCTTTCCTAAACCCATGTTGGTTAATAAAGAAAAAATTATTTGATTCCAGATGATGATATATAAAAAAAATGCAATGATATGTTCAAGCATTTTGCAGCATATACTTGTCAATGATATTGGCCGATAGTTTTCTGGGGAATTCTTGCTACCACTTTTGTGGACTGGTATCACTTTTGCTATTTTCCAGTCTAAGGGAAGCTGGCCTGATGATAACGACTGGCGGAAAATATTGCATAAAAATTTGCTAGATAGCGTGACTGTATTCTTTAAAATTTTTGAGTTAATATTATCGACACCCGAAGAAGTAGTCAACTTAAGGTTATTTATGAGACCTGCGATACCATCCTCCGTTACATCTATGGATTGCATGTACTGGTAATCTTGATCAGTGACTTCCGGCAGATTAGAATGGTCTTCTATTGTGAATATGGATGAAAAAAATTCATTAAAGATGACTGGGCATTCCTTGTCACTGATTGGAGCTTGATTCCCATCACTTAGTGAAATGTGATGCGAGCCACTATTGGGTGAAATCACCTGCCAGAATTTTTGGGGGTTGTTTTTAAGTAGTGAAGGTAGATCTTGAGAGTAGTATTTTTCTTTAGCCTCTCTTAAAGATGAACAGTAAACTTTCAAAAATGAGCTATATTTATCCCATACCACGGGTGAGTTTGTACGCTTTGCGGTTGCGTATAGCCTTTTCTTCTTGTTTCTGAGCCGTCGAAGGTACTTGGTGAACCAAGGGTTCCGTCTATCGCCTGTTATTCTGATTTGGGGGATACACGTTTCCACTAAAGCACACAGCTTTTCTTTAAAGAGAAGCCAGTTTTCGTTGACTGCCCGAGCAGAAAACGAAGCTAAAAAGGTGCCAGAAAGAAAAGTCTCAAGTTCTTTGTTGATATTGCCATAGTCTCCCCTGTTGTAATCACGGATGGTTTTCTTTGAGACGCCTGTATATTTCAAGGGAATGTTAAGAGTAAGTTGTAGTAGCTTGTGATCACTGAAACCGTCTAAGCAAACAACTTCACCAATTGTTTCAGGGGCGTTAGTGAAAACTAAATCTAAAATGTTAGTGCCACGGGTGGGCTGCGTAATTATTTGGAATAAATTGAAATCTAACATTAAAGAAATGAACTCCATTGACGTATGACAAGAGGATGATAGGTTATTCCAGTCGATCAAAGGAAAATTAAAGTCGCCAAAAACATAGACGATGTCAGCCTGACAGAGCTCAAGGGCTTTAGAAATACTATTGCGCAGTTCGACAAGAAAGTACTGGTTTGTATCGGGAGGACGATAACAACATCCTATCAGTAGCTTGTTTCTGTAGGTTTGACATTCAGCCCATACTATCTCAATACTGGAATCTACATTAATAACTTGTGAGGTAACTGTTCTTTTGATACCAAGGAGTACGCCACCACCTCTCTTTCCGGTCCGATCACACCTTAAAATGTTAAATGTGCTATCATGTGGAAATATTTCATTATCTGTTATTTCAGAGTGTAGCCATGTTTCAGTAAGAACAAGAATATCTGAACTGCAGTCATCAAGAAATGAGGCAATATCGTCGCGTTTAGGCAACAGACTTCGGATATTTGTGAAAGATATTGATAATGATGGTGCGATGACAGGTGGCTTTGACTTCCTGCAGTTCACATCATGCAGTGTGGTTTGCTGCTATTTAAGACAAGGAACAACTGTATTCCGAGTGCTATCAAAAATATAAATGGCGTCCCCAATTCGTAGTCGATCGGTTAACAACGTAAATGGCTTAGCTTCAGTTTTCGCAAAAGCAATTAGCTGCTTTCTTGCCTGCCGGGTAGCTGGCGAAAAATCCTCGCGAATTGAAAAACCAGATTCTTTCAGTTTGCGTGCAGAAGACAAGATACGGCCTTTGTCTTTGAAAAACGTCATTTTCGCAATAATAGGCCTCACCCTGCCTTACGCAAATTTCCCTAATCGGTGCACCCTCTCAAACTGCGCAGTCGTGAATTCCGTACCCAATTTTTCGGAGCAAAATTGTATCACTTTTTTTTCTGAAGCTGCCCAGTTTTCCTTAGCCTCATCTGCTATTCCAAAAAAGAGCAGGTTGGATCGTCGCATACGGTTTTCCGCATTTTCACATCTAGAAGACATTTTACACAGCTGATTGGAAACGTCACGCAACGTTTCCAAACACGTTCCAGAATCCCCAGCTGGTTGAGATGGCACAGATGATTCCAACGCTACTAGCTTCGTATTTAGCAGTTTAATTTCGTTTATAGCGGCAGCGCGTTCCTCGTTCGCTCGCACCAAGTCACTGCGCAAAGCCTTCTCATTTTCTGCATGTTTGCGTGCAGTTTCCAAAGCAGCTGCCTGTCCCTTTTCGAAATTTTTACAATCGGCTTGCATAGCAGCCACGGCGTCTTCAAACTTACTTATTCGTTCCAAGGCAGCAGCGAAGGCGTCCGCCTCAACCTTCGACATTGGGCCGGGATTCTGCTCGACGTCACCCGCGAGGACAAGTAACAGCTCAAACAAAGTAAAGTTCATGTTTGATAACAAAGCGACCGACCGCTTAAACGCGTCAGTCCACTCTGTCGGGCACGACATCGCTACGATACAATAATCGCTAGATTTAACCGAAGCAGCACCTGCCAGGTAACTAACCTGCAACAATGGCATTGGTGAGGAAGGCATACTAGAAGCGATGTCGTGCCCGAAGCGGATGACGGCTGGCTGGCTTTTAAATCCCCCGTTGGCTGTGACGACTGTAGTGTCAGTTCCAGGTTGCCAGACGGGTAGTCGAGCACGATCCATATTAGGCCTTGCGTGCGCAGCCAGGTCACAGGATGGGAGCGGTCCAGTTTCGCCTTGTTGGTTGGCCCCGAAGATGATGTAGCAGTAGGCCCATGTCGTGGCAATCTGCAACAATGGCATTGGTGAGGAAGGCATACTAGAAGCGATGTCGTGCCCGAAGCGGATGACGGCTGGCTGGCTTTTAAATCCCCCGTTGGCTGTGACGACTGTAGTGTCAGTTCCAGGTTGCCAGACGGGTAGTCGAGCACGATCCATATTAGGCCTTGCGTGCGCAGCCAGGTCACAGGATGGGAGCGGTCCAGTTTCGCCTTGTTGGTTGGCCCCGAAGATGATGTAGCAGTAGGCCCATGTCGTGGCAATCTGCAACAATGGCATTGGTGAGGAAGGCATACTAGAAGCGATGTCGTGCCCCTATATATATATATATATATATACATAGAGAGAGAGAGAGAGAGAGAGAGTGCTGCACGAAATGTGTACAAGGGTGTTGGGTCCTCTGTCAGGCATTTTGCCTTTAGTCCCAACATCGTCTTGTTCTTCAACAAGGAAAACTGATACTGACACTAAATTTTACACTTAAAGGCGGAAATGTCGGCCCAGAGATGCCCGCCGAAGGGATGACGGCGGTGATGGTGGTGGTGGTGTTGCAGCAGTTTGGGCATACATAGCCGGCAATTGTTCCGCTTGAGCCTCACTCTTCGCGTATTGTAGGCTCTCCTGAAAGAATGGTAAAGCTGACAGCAGTTGCACCGTTAATTAAGCCAGGTAAAAGAAAAAGCGACATTGCATCAAGCGATGCGATGTTGAATTTCTCCAGGCAGTTTCCTTCCGCTGAGAATCCAGTCACTGTTGAATTAGCTGCAGTAGGCCACAAATTTACGATTGAATGTACTGTGACTAACCTTTAAAGAACGTTGTGGCATCAAAGTCAAATTTTAGCAGGTAATTAATTAATTTTATTTACTCACATACATATTGAGTCTAATATTTGATCCCACTGGGCGTGACAAGGAGCATAAAGCATCCACGGCAGCTGCATTTTCTTAGCTTGCATAGCGTCCTGAATAAAACGTATTAAAGTTAGGCACTGAGGGCACTGACCATGATGAATGTATTCACCGACAAAGAAGTATCACGGGTCTCGCTTTAAGCGGTATGTATTACTTAACGGAGTCTTGATATGGTCCTCCAACTACCCTCAGTTTATCATTGTAACTGATAATAGAGGAGCCCATATGGGGCCCTATAACGTAAAACTATTTCAATATGTTTTTTATTCCAATCTCCTGACGTCAAACTTACGTAACCGCCGACGCAAGCATCGGGCGGTGACCAATCAGACCAATCAAACGCTCTCCTCGTTCATAGGAGGTCACTTTTGCTTGCTTGAAAAGCGAATAACATTGCCTACACTGAGCAGCTCGTCTTATCTAATTGGCTGACAAGAGGCGAGGAGCACGCTCAAGCGGAGAGGGATTCGATGGGGCCGAGTCACTGCACTGAAAATCGATAACCGGATGAAGAGGGTGGTGCCGGCGTCTGCGATTGGTCCGCTTTCCCTTACTTAGCTTGCGGTGGCTGGTCGAAAAGTGCGGCAGCATGCAAAGGAAGCTTAAGAATGACGCTAAAACGGATCCTCAACTAAGAAGTATTGGCAGAACGAGGTCGTAAACGTCCCGAAAGTGCATGAAAGCGTTACACGGCCACGCAAAAAGTTTCATTGTATGCAAATAAACCCATGCTCTCTGACAGGTGCGAGTAGCCAGTGCCTGAGCGATCGGCGGCAGCCATCTTTTATTTCTTTCAGAACGGGGCAGTCTGCTGCTATTCAGAAAAAAATTCAGTTTTGTTCGGCATATTAATGCACCTTTAACACGTTCACGTCGCTTTGACGCGGTGAGTTTTACGCTTTTGTGACGTCGGGTGACAGGCAGGTGAAGTGGGTGCAGCCCGAAAACTTTTGACCAATAGCCGAGGGCTAACCGCGGAAAGGCCTCGAATCAGAAATAACTATTCTTGTTTTGTTCGGTCAAATCATGCATAATCATTGTGTACACGTCATATCAGATGGGGAGCTATCGCGGTTTTCATGACGTCGCGTGACAGACAGGTGAAGGGGGGGGGGGGGGGGGGGTTCAAAAAAGTTTTTGACCAATCGCGGAGGGCTGATTGCAGAATTGGAATAGAAAAGTTTGGAATAGCTTTACGTTATAGCGCCCATGGTTACAGAAAAAAAAAACTAGGCTGTCCGCGCACATTTTGACTCGAAATGTCGATTTGAAATCACTGCCTCCAAGCCCTTCCCTCCGAGGCCGACTGCCATTCTGGTTTACAGTGCACGACATCAGCAAGTGCTGCGTCGACTGCTCCAAAACGCGGAACGTCATGCACTCAACACAGTGGCATCCGATGGCGCAGCAAGGGCGTTGCCATTGACTTTTACCCTCCGTTTTCCTCTCCAAAAACCAGAAAACTCCTGCAGCAACTATCCCGAGCTACCCGCTGATAGGCACGTACAAAAATGAAAGAACACATGACGACCACGGCTTACTTCCCATTCTTGCAATGGCTTCCGGCAAAGAAGCGCGGTCTTTGAGATTGGCTTCCGTTACTCTGAGGGACCACAGTTTAGATGCGTTCTTTCGTTACCGGTTAGTGTCGCCAGGCTGCTCCACTGTTCAAATGCGGTTTTATAAAAATCAAGTGCAAATTTTCTACTGCTTTGAATGCGCTTCGAATATTGTCAGTTTATTGTGGAACGTATGGCTTGTTATAGAATGCTTAATTCAAACTCAAAAATTTGGTGCCTTGGCCCATTTAACCAGCCAAGTCAACCTCTCTGTTCGGAAGCATCGTGTCAATTGACCAGCTGACGGTCACTATGAGGATCTTGATGGGTGCGTTTGTTTCAGTTTGGCTGTTAGTATTACGCGTATCACACTGGAGAGCAGAACCATTTCGTTCACCTATTTTTCACTAAGGAGCTGCGCTTGTGCATGATGTTTCTTTGTCTTCCTTATATTCGGTGACGCTATCATGCGATGAAAAGTTGAGGGTAGCGTTTGTCTCTTGTAGTTCGCTTATTTTATTGCGATAGCAATTATACGGACACTCCAGGCGCATTTCTGCCGTCGGCGTCACCGTCGCCGTGAGGTTCTGTATAAAGTCCGAGGGTGACAAAACCGTTCCCGTGCCGCGCATGCTGTATGTGCGAGCGAAGGCTTGCGAGAGTGAGCCGGCGAACGCTGTTCAATCTCGCGTGCGCGAACGAGGAACGCGAGCCGGAAGCGTGCCCTCTCCTGTCGCACGCGAGGCACCAAGGTCAGGCGAAGCAGGGGAGTGTTCTTCTCCGGCGGCTGCTAGGGTGCCCCGATGCAGCGCTTCGCCTTTCGGGCAGAAATGCGACTTTTTTTTTTCTCTGCCGTTCTGGCGTACCCGTGTTCGTTCTTCCCAGCATCATCAAGTATTCACTACCCGTACACGCACAGCAAGTCATTTTAAGCAGATTGAATATGTGTCAATCTTCTGCAATGTTAAACTATTCAGTTTCAGTTTCTTATTCTTTAACTACAATGAATTGGTAAGATACAATATACAGACGAGGGTCCCAAAGTCACAGACAGCAACGGGACCCTCGGTTAACAATAACATTGTAGAGATGTAATAAACAAGAGCAAGCTAACTAGAAGAAACAAACAAAATTGCGAAAATACAACATAGAAAAATCAAATCACCGAAAACAATTTGTATGCATGCAAGCCTCCAGTGCATAAAAAAATTAAAAAAAAAACTCGATACATACAAAATGGCAAATGTAGTGTAATGAATGACGTAAACTTAGTTACACATATAAAACCGCTTAAGAGCATGACTAAATGTATGAAAGGATGAAGATTTATTGCTGACGGGTAAACCAATCCACAGTACTATACCAGCGAATGATGATGTCATTTTTCCACAGTTAGAATGAACAATAGGTAGTAGAAAATTGGAGTTACGTGCAAATCTGCTATTATTGTTACTGATGAGGTGCCTGTAATCCATTAATTGGTATGAGAGCTGTTTACTGAGTAACTTATAAAACATAATTATTAGATGATAGTTGAACAAGTTCGTTACAACAAGGATGTTATTTTCACGAAGTAGTAGAGTAGCACTCGTGAAAAACCCACTGTTAGTGATAATGCGTATTGCTTGGTTTTGTAATTGCTGAATAGACGAGATATGATAGCTATATGTGTTTCCCCAGGAAACAATGCCATAATTAATGTGACTGTGAATGACGGCAAAATATAATGCTAATAATGCGTCTTTAGAGAAGTATGGTCTTGATTTTATTTATGCTCTAATACCGAAGGTACATTTTTGCTTAATGAAGGCAATGTGTTGATAAAACTTAAGGTTAGAATCTAGTTTGATGCCCAAAAATGATACACAGTCGGAGACGGGAATGTGATGTTCATCTAGAGTTGTCTCAGGCAAGCCAGGTAGTATTCTTTGGCTAAATCGAAAAATCATGAATTGAGTTTTGGAAGGATTGATAATTAATTGATTGGACGAACACCAAGCAGCAATATGGTCAAGCTCATTGTTTAGTTTAAATATTAAGGTTGTTAAAGAATTGTTACGCAACGAGATAGTAGTATCGTCGGCGTATAGCACACAATGTACCGACTTAAGACAAGTGGGTAAATCATTAATATAAATAGAGAATAGTAAGGGGCCTAGTATGAAGCCTTGTGGTACGCCTTGGTTAATAACTTTAGTATCAGAATAAGCATCTCAAAAAAACTCTTTGTCCTCTATCATGTAGGTAACTTTTTAGGAATTTTAGTACTGGACCGGTAATTTCCAGGGCTTCTAGCTTAGTAAAAAGTATGTTATGATTAATTGTATCAAAAGCTTTAGTGAAGTCCAAGAATACCGAACCAGCGAAGTTACCCGTATCAATCGAGTCACGAATGTAGTCGGTTAGGGATATTAAAGCTAAGTTGGTCCAACTGCCAGCGCGAAAACCAAATTGAGAAGATTGCAACAAAATACATTTTTTAGAGTAATTTAACTTTACTTTACTTTAACTTTAACTTTAACTTTACTAATCGACGATATAATAGAAATAGCACGATAGTTAAACACCTCCGTTTTATCACCTTTCTTGTGTACAGGAATAAGTTGGCAAGTTTATTATTACCACCATCTGTAATGTCATTTTTTGATAGCTTATTAGCCTTACTACCGTCACAGAAAAGTTATATAAACAGGAATAATATACCTCAGAAAGGCTGGCCTTCGTTTGTATAGGTGGGCCCATTCTTGAGAAAGGCGGTCCACAAATGTTTATTTTGTATAGTCTTAATACTCTAATGTACCAGCGTTCTAGACTTCTCTATTGCGTTTGTATATTTGTACTTTGCCCCTCCTGCTTGGGCCACAAGGCTTGTATTATGCTCCAAATAAATAAATAAATAAATAAATAAATAAAATTAACTCGCCATACCAACCCTGCGAAAATTGATGGCCAGCGAAGCTGTTAGGAAACTACTCAAACACGGTCGATGGGGATATGAAATGTTTTATTCTTCTGCCTAGCCTTAGCACGACACCGTTGTTGAGCATTACGATTTCGCAATCTTCGACGCTCATCGTATTCACGCTGCTCTTCGGGAGTCTTAACTTTGCGTGGTCTGCCCTAGCGGTCTTGCAATGAACTGAGTTGCTAGGCAGGTCTCCCTTTTACATATGAAGTTTGGCGACGTCACTCACTGATTCGTACGCTGATGTAGCCCCTTTCCCACCGGAGCAGGTTATGCAACCGTAATATTTACCGCGAAACACACGCAGCGGGGAGAATGAATGTGCATCGCATTGTTCACAGGTGCCTTATCATCCATCATGCGGTTTTGGCGCTTGTTTTGTGCTTTCCTTTATTGAAATAAATACTGAGGTGTGTGTTGTATGCCTGACTTCAAACAAGATATGCAATTTCTTTCAGTTCATCTCTTTCTTTTCTTTTTTTTTTCCTGACGGATACGGAAAATCCCGACCAATTAGAGGCTAACAGCTTCGCTGTAATAAAGTCCAGTGATGTGTTCATCAGTACTCAACAAAAAAGGGGCTTGAACTCATAATTCTTGGAGAAGAGCAATATGGCTATGGCGACTGCAAATGGCTTGTACCAAGCGAATTACATGCATTTAATTACTTGTAACCAGTTACATTTTCTGGCAATTGGCTAGTTTAACGATTAGTTTGTATAATTGGCAACGCTCACAGTAATGCCATTACTTTTTTTCAGTAATAAATTGCACTTAGCGAGTCACTTTATTTATGAGACAGGGGGCGCTATAACATAAAACTATTCCAAACTTTTCTATTCCAATTCTGCAATCAGCCCTCCGCGATTGGTCAAAAACTTTTTTGGACCACCCCCCACTTCACCTGTCTGTCACGCGGCGTCATGAAAACCGCAATAGCTCCCCATGTGATATGACGTGTAGACACTAATTATGCATGATTTGACCGAACGAAAGAAAAATAGTTATTTCTTATTCAACGCCTTTTCGCCATTAGCCCTCGGCTATTGGTCAAAATTTTCGGACTGCACCCACTTCACCTGTTTGTCACGCGACGTCACAAAACCACAAAAACTCACCGCGTCAATGTGACGTGTACACGATAAAGATGCATTAATATGCCGCACAAAACTTAATTTTCTTCTGAATAGCCGTAGGCTGCCCCATTCCGAAAGGAATAAAAGATGGCTGTCACCGATCACTCAGACACTGGCTGCTCGCATCTGCCGGAGAGCATGGGTTTATTTGCGCGGCCATGTAACGTTTTGGAGCACTTTCGGCACGTTTACGACCTTCTTCTTCAACTCTTCTTTGCTGAGGATCCGTTTTAGCGTCATTCTTAAGCTTCCGTTGCATGCCGCCGTGATTGTCGAGGAGCCACCATACGCTAAGTAAGGGAAAGCGGACCAATGGCAGACACCGGCACCACCCTCTTCATCCGGTTATCGATTTTCAGTGCGCTGGATCGGTCCCATCTAATCCCTCTCCCATTGAGCGTATTCCTCGCCTCCTATGAGCCAATTAGATTAGAGCTCCGTGTAGGCAATGTTATTCGTTTTTCAAGCAAACAAAAGTGACATCCTATGAACGAGGAGAGCATTTGATTGGTCTGTTTAGACAACCCTGCGGGTGACCGGCCGATGCTTGCGTTGGCGGTTACGCAAATTTGACGTCAGAAGATTGGTATAAAAACATATTGGAATAGTTTTACGTTACAGGGCCCAAGCCGTAACACGCGGTGCAGCTTTGAGAAGCTGAATTTAGCGGCAACTACAGTAAAACGTCCGAAATCGTGCCGCAACGCCACGCATGTTCATAAAGGCAAATGCGGGGGCTCCGCACGCTCCACAATATGTTCACCGATGAATTACGATGAATAGTACAGGTTCTGGTAAGGCTCAATAACGAATGCAACTTCGGACGATAATGCCAGAAAGTCACTTATGGACGACCTGTATTTTTTTTGTCAGGTTTTCATTGACTGAACCGGCAAAAAATCTCTGCAAGAAATGAAGCCCTGCGCTTCGTAGGGGACCCAGTGCAGAGTAACCGAAATATTGTACGCAAGTTCCGGATGCGTTACGACACCGCCGTACCTCCCAGCGCGTACAGTGAGCTACCCTCCCTTTTTCTTCCTTGAGCAAGCTTTAAGTGTCGCTGCTGATGTCCTCACAAGAAAATCGAGGGACGATGACCAACGAATTTTTTCGTTGGTCATCGTGCAGTGCAGCCCAGCTCTTTCTGTTTACTGTATCTATGCAAAAGTTCGGAGCAAAGTAAGGTAGAAGCAATCGATTAGTACTGAGTAATTATTCAGTTACTTTCGTGGGGGCAAAATTCGTAAATGTAATCAATTGTATTTTTTCAATGAAGGAGCTGAAATTGTAATCGGTTACTTGCCTTTCCTCTAACGTGCACAAGTCTAATCTGTAGCTGTCCAGCTCCAGTGAGACGTACGGCTGTGCTAACGGTGCTTTTTTTGCTTGCATTTTTCTTTGCGGTGTTGCAACGTCGGCCTCACAAACTGGTAGCCAGGCGCAGGCTCCAATTGGCTACATCACAAAAGAGCACACAGACGCACAATACATCTCGATTTCTCAAGAATAAGGACAAATAAGACAACCTGTTTTCTATTCCCGCATTACTATCTTTTGTTGCGGTAACAGCCATCCCTCTTGCTAACCATACTTCACTCGGCGAAGAGCTCTGTGCAATGACTGTGGTGTATATACAATTATTAAATGGGATCTTACGGTGAAGCATCGGAAGTGCTAACACTGCGCCGACAGAGCCCCGTTACCTCCGACAGAAACAGGGTAACCATATTTCATAGTATGTCGTTTACATGAACCACTATCGCTCCGATTTGATTAGATCTGTGGCTAATGAAATGCTTGGCAGCTAGCGAAGCTTTTTGAAGCTAATAGCAAAATGTTTTGCGTAAGAACCGTGGAAGTAAACTGCATTGTAGCATTCGATGCATGAAACGTCGTCTGCGCACATTAAGCATTTTGTCTATAGCATCGTTGGCCTGTTTTGCTTTGTACCGGCCCGCTCATTTCTCAAGGGGTACACGGGGATAGCTCAATGGCTCGCGATGTGCTGCAAACGACGTGTAAAGGAACGGCCACTTGCTCCAAATTTATATATGTATTTCGTGTATGCATGTTTCTGCTGCCCTGCGTCAACACAAAGAATGCGGACATCTGTGATCTCCTTTCACCCTAATTAGGGGAAGACACTTTTCACATCTTGACCATGACCTTTAGCTGCCTCAGGCAATTGATACCCCCCAACATTAACAAATATTAGCTGTGCGCTCGGAAACACTATTCGCTCACTGAGTCTTTTAATTAGCCGTTAGCACCAGAGAGCACAGTAGCCGAATTGGAATGTGAAACTGTTTTCGTCGAGCGACCCTTGCCAAGAGGTTATGTCTGTAGAACTTACTCCGCTAGTGACAAGGCATGTTCAGGCCATCTAGTGGCATATAAAACCAAAGTTTATTTCATATTTCTGTACACGTCTCACACAAGCACACGTGTGCAAAGTGCAAACGCTTGTGGAGTGCTCGTTTTACGTTCGCCATTGCTGATACAACCGCATCGATAAATCTCGTTGACTTCAATAGCTTTTCTGCAACGCTTTATAGCATGAACAAGCAAAAAAACAAGCTTTTTTTCTCTCGGTTATTATGCTGTCGTTAAGTGATTGCAAAAGAACTGTGGCAGGCGCACTGAAGCGCTGTATAGTTCTGCAATATATATGTTTTTTTTTCTCATCCCTCATCCCACTTCCTCACTCTTTTCTTCCACTGTCCTCATTTCTGAGAGCTGCGTAACAGTTTACAGCAAGCTCACTCAGGCCGACATCCTGGCCCTTTCTGACAATAAAATACACCTCTCTGTTAAATGTTTCGGCTTAATTTCGTGCCGGGTAATCAGAAACTCGTTTTCAGCTGAGCTCACACTCACTTGTAGTCGGGCTAATTGGCCTGTTCAGTGATTAGACTTTGATATAATGCGTAAAAATAGGTCCCAGGTAGTGATAGACGAAGCGAAGGGGTGATAAAGCAATTGAGTTTACGTGTGAGCGGGCTGCAACCTCTCCGATTTTGGAGCCGACTATTGGAAAAAGAAACAATCTGTGACAACTCCTTTCCCCAGCATTATACCGCTTGCTTTGCACCGATGGCTTGGAAAACGGGTGTCGTGCCTTCCAGTGAATACAGATTTTGTTTCTTTAGAAAACGTCAGTATGTCGCACACATTTTTTGATTATCAGTGAACTGTGTGTGGCGGCTCCGAAAACACGCCTCTGAGGTGATTCCTCTGCACGAGTATGTTATGATGTTTTTTTCAAGGATGACATTGCCGTTTCGCATCAATGCAGAATGCGTTAGAATTAAATTACTAAGCCTTCGTTGCTCAACCCGCTTATCCAGTACAAGAAACGCACTGCGGTCCACTGCGTCGGCTTCCTTAATCACGGCTTTCACAATTAGGAGCGGATACTTCTGCATTATTAGAGCATCGCGATGTCTGTCGCATCTGTTAATGAAATCCGAGTGTTCGTAACACAGCATCTTGAAACGAGGTGCTTGACTATAGGGTATGCTTGTTTCGCAGCGAGGTTCATTTGTAAAGTGTGCACCGCTGCAAACACACTCATTATGCGGCGAAGCTAGTTGTACCTACTGCAGGGTCAAGGGGGAAGGGGGTCAGATGCCTCTTATTCTTCGCATTATTTAAGCGATATAAATTATAATTGTTTCATCACACTGTCATTTTGCATGTCTATCCGAAAATAAAAATTTGTTTCCAATGCTGTGTGATCGACTGGCTCGGGATATCATAAATGACAGACGCTGTCGCACCGCTCAGTAAGTTTGTAACTTGTAACTTGAATGCAAACGACGAGGCGACCGCTACCAACCTAGTAGGCTAGGGCTAAGTCCTGAGCATTGCATCTACTCAAGGGGACAGCACGATAGCGTTCGTTAAATTATGGGGTTTTACGTGCCAAAACCACTTTCTGATTATGAGGCACGCCGTAGTGGAGGACTCCGGAAATTTCGACCACCTGGGGTTCTTTAACGTGCACCTAAATCTAAGTACACGGGTGTTTTCGCATTTCGCCCCCATCGAAATGCGGCCGCCGTGGCCGGGATTCGATCCCGCGACCTCGTGCTCAGCAGCCTAACACCACGATAGCGTTCGTTCTTCTTTCGTTGTTGAATCCCTTCAATGACGGCTTACACGCACCTATCCGCGTTGTGGATTCCTGCAATGGTGACTCGCATAAGGAATCCTTCCTCGAGCAGTGCACTGCTATAAGCTACCCTGACTCGCGCACCCACTCGACCATGGTGGCCAGATAAAAGAGGCGATATGTCCAGCTCGAGGCGACCAGAGAGTTTTACGACATCAGTAAGTCGGGGTCGAAGTTTGCCCGTCATAGATGACGTAATGCTGACCGAGCTACTTCGCCTCTTAGCCACGCTGTCCCTAAACCTGTAACCCTACAATAAACGCTACTCATCTTGGTGGCTCATTCCGAGCATTATTGAGTTGTGAAATTAAATATAAAAAAATACCTTGAATGTACTTATTAAAATGATCAGTTTTTTAAATGTCATCCACAGAAGCTGTTGGTGCTATTCGAACAGATTTCGTTGCGTTTTAATTGCTTCATATTTTCCTCGCACCACAGTGGGTTTTGTTTTTCAATATCAGCCCGTACTGATTACTTTGTCTCTTGGCCGAAGTGGTGTCATTTTCGTAGTGGATTAATACAAAATCACTCGCTAACTTAGATTTAGTTTCACGTAAAAAACATATTTGGTACATAGCGATTCGTTGTTAGTTTACCACAATGAGAAGGGTAGGCAGACTGGACATAGCAAGCACTCAACAACTGAATTTTTATTCTAAAGAATTTCAACCTTTCCGATGAAATTACACAAGGAATTTTCGGAGGATGCGTGATCTAGCAGAATTGTATGTGTCCCGTTCACTAAATACCCGCAGGAGCCGCCAAGCTGTGGTACAAGGTAAGGGATTAAAAGGACATAAGCTGACATTATTATCATTTGACAAAAGTTTTTAGCCGTCGTTCGCTTTGGTGACTGCGTGAAGGTCCCTCCAAAAAAGCGTGATCGTGTTACGTACATTATTTTTCTGAATACGTTATTGCTTTGCTCGTTGATTATGTCCCACCGCAAGCTATAACTTGAAAACAAATTGAGACGAAGGATTTCTTCTAATAGGACTAAAACTAAAACGTAAATTAGCCTGAGTCACTGAATGTGTTAAGAACTTACTCACCAATGCTGACAATTTAAAATTATGTAAGCATTGTTTTTCACTAATTCTAGTTTTTTTTTTTTCTTATCAACTAGCGCAACGAGTCGCCGATACCGCTGATAACGCAGGCGTGGCGTTCAGCCGGATAGATACGAAAAAAAAACGAGGGAACCTTAGCACTTCTTATGAATTGTGAATTCGAAAGCACTATGACCACTTGAACGGCTCTGAGCGATCGTTCGAGTTTTGTGTTACGATTAATGTACCATAGCGCTACGTGCTGCCCGAGCCAGCAAGCAGCAGCAGCAGCGTGCGGTGCCAACGCCGCATGCCGACGTTGCGTGGCGATGCCCTCTCTCCTCACGCAACGCCTGGCGCGCCAATTCGCCAGCAGATTTTCCCTTTCGTCCGCTCTGCCAACGCCTCCTAAATGGCTCAAGGCTTGTGCACTTCGATCCAGACGCGGCTGCCATAGAATCTAATAGGGATGCTCCCGGGTAAGCCGCAGTGATTTTGGCGTCATTGTTTTCGTTACGCCAGTCTTTACATCGGAAATTTCGGTCCAAGTAGCATGACGTCATAAAGCAGAGTGCGCAGGTGTGTTATCGAGGAGGCATTGGCTATGCTCCGTCGAGAAGCGCTCACGCCGAAAGCGAGAGCGAGGGTTACGTGGCGTCGCGAAGATGCTCTCTCCCCTTTGTTACGTTTCGCCTACGACGTGCGGTATAGCCGGCGCGGATGCAACGGACGCCGGGGCTTCGCTCAAAGCGGCGGACATTTTGGCCCGTTCAGCGCTGCCGCAACGCCTCCCCGCCAAGCGCGTCCAGGCATGTTTCATTGCCACGTGTCTTCGTGTGCGCGTGTGTGTGTGTGTGCATGTTGGTGCCCACGCTTGTCAAAGTGCGGCAGCCGGGGAGAGGAGCTCCCTCAACTGTGAAGCGAGGAGGTCTGACCGGCGCCGGCCCGGCGGATGCGTCACCTTCTAGTCTCAACGTGCCCGAGCACCGCCGTCACGTGGCCTCATCCCAAGCCGTTCCTTCTTGCCCTCGACTCCGAGAGTATAAAAGCAGCTGCCCCCGGACGCCGAGGGAGGCTCCGATTTCTTCCGTCGAGTAACGTGCTCTCCCGTCTCTCCACTTCGGTCGACCTGACCGGTCGCTCTTTTGCGATGCTAGAATAAACAAGTTGTTCTGTTAGCAGTCGACTCATGCTTTGCCAGGACCTTCGGATGCTTCCAGTTGTGCCCCAGGCCGCCAGGCCAACGCTACCCTTGGGGCTTGCGACCCATATGCAACACCTTACACAACACCTGGTGCGCTAGGGCGGCAAGCAGGCGTACCCTATCATCCGCTTTACTCCGTCGAGGCGCAGCTCGTGACGTGGCGTCGCAGCCAATGGCAATGCGAGTTTAGGGAGCGTTTCGCTGTTACTGAGGACAGACGCCGGTTTTTTCGCTCAATAGGCCATCTGACGTTTTCGCGTCATAAGAACGAAAAACTAAACGAATTGTTTCGTAATACTGCCCCTAGAAACGCGCTCTCGTCTAATGCCTTCTTTTGTAGTTCATTCTTAGTTGTAGTATACACAACTCAGGCGCAATTCCTGAGCAGAGGAAGTCACGTGTCATTCATGAAGCGTTCATTATAAACAATGCTAAATAACGACTGATTTCCTTTACCACATCCAAATGCGCCGCTCAGTGCAGGAAGTCGGTCACACAAAGTAGAAAATGTGAAAAAAAAAACGCACTGTCAGCCACGTCACGTTGAATATGGCTCTGCGTTTGGTCTGCATGCATACATACATGCCTAAAAGAAGGCCCCAGCAGAGACGGGGGCCGAAGCCCCGAGTGAAAGGCTGCCAAGGCTCGTTTGCCTTGCCGGCTCCGGTTTTTGTGAATAATGGATGTCGGCACGAATATACGCACGTGCCAGTAGAAGCGTTATGCGCATATAAATAGCTTCCATGAACACTAAGCCCCTCGAGACAGCGCAGAAACTACTACTCCCTCGTTTTCTTGCGTTTGCAATTGTTAATGCACTGGTGACAGTGAAGGAACTATGAGGATTATTCACGGCGAGCAACGCGATGATGGCTTTTTGCATTATTCTGTGCCCACCTCACTCTTCGCTTCCGCGTTGGCCTCCTTTGTGTCCAAGACAATGGCACCGCTGACCAAACATTGGATCTGTCACTGGTGGGACCATTTTGCGGTTTTCCTGCAGTAATGCCGAGATAGCGGTCAAGCCTTCGAGCTGCGATGACGTACGAGAGCCAGAAAGACGAATCGTTCTACATTGGTCACGGTAGCCCCGTATTGCATTTCATAGCCATCAACCGACGCACTACACTGCATCGTCCGATCGTAGGTAATGGTGTCTAATAGCTCTGACTCCAGACGACCATCTACGTTCTATTCCGCAATTGTGAAGTAACTGACGGAGTATCGACAATTGCTGTCCTAAAATAGTTAAGTAGAATAGATAAAAGGTTTGTTCGCTCACTTCATTTATTACCAACTCCATTACTGCAACTGAAAAAAAAAAACCTAATTATTATGTGATTCCCTGTCTTTCCAAGAGTAAAAAAGAAATATTCACAATAACTGTAACAATAAAATATTGGTAGGTTAAACATATTTTGTTGATGGTAGAACCCTGCGTAAAAGGAAGCAGAAGAAATTAAACGCCTGGACACTGCTAGACAATGCCAGTATAGTGGCCATCACATAGCGGAAGTAAGGTGCACCTATTATGGTTTCCGGTTGTTTATGCAGAGACCGAACGGCAAACTAAAAGAAGCTGCTCAGATTCTTTCAGCAAAAAAGGCTTAAGCATCTTTTAACGACGTAGTCTGCTCTATAGGGCTCGGTAGTCGTTGACAAAACAGATCCAGGCCCTTTCTCTCTATATACTCTCTTCTTTTGTTCCTCTATTTATTCATTATCATTACTTTAGTTGAGCCACACGAGTGGCGCAAAGTAGAGATGCCTACTGGTTCCTGCAAACATTCGATTTTCTTTGTATATATATATATATATATTTTTTTTTTGCCGCGAAGCGTGTCTCTCAATTTGAGCCAGAAAGAACTGAGCAGTCATTAATGTAATGGTGGTAGTATTTCCCACAAAAGCAACCTTAACATAGATTAAATATTTTCGAAGTCGTTCATCACGTCTTCATTTGAGTGAAAACAGCCGTGAACTCAGCTGAGCTTAACTGAACGGAATCAACTGAACAAAGAATTCACTAAATGCCTATTTTCTCATTATGCTGCATTATTATGCTCCCGAGGGAAACCAGAATTTGTGCTCTGCAAAGATGCTCGCAGATTTAAAACGACCTGACCTGAACAGCGAAATGTTATAGGCGCACAGTCTCATCGGCTGAAACTTGCATCAATTGCTAGCTTATTTCAGTCTTTGTGCACTAATCGGTAGAAATATGAATATTTGCAAACTCGTCTGCCATTTCTCACCTTTTCTTCGTTAGCGAAATTAAAAGAAAATACTCGAAGAAAGTATTAAAAATGCAAGAAGTCTAAATAAACAGGCGTAATACACAGCCTCAAAAAGGCAGGACACTAGGATATCTATATACATATATATATATATATATATATATATATATATATATATACACAGTTTCGGCGCGCAAGGATGCGAGTCCATTTTTTTTTATACATTCTTAGCCTTTCTTTTTTTCGTCCCTTGCGTTTTGTTTTGGACTTTCAGATTTAATTACCCTCGAATACCGATTGTACTCGCGTAAAATTTGTTTCGTTGACACTTCTAAGTTGTCCTAAGTTCTTGACTTCTTCAAATAGCAAGGTCTGTTACACTATGCGCAATTACCGTTACTGAAATGCAATGAATCATGCCACTCTGGCCAGAAGTTTAGGACTGATTAAATGCTCACTCATTCTTGCCTGTCGAACTGATTCCAAGCTTCTGCTTCTCATATTTCTCATGTCCATCCATGCACATCTATTATTTCATTCGTGGAAAAAATAGGCTTTTGCTGTGCCGGCCACATACCGAAAGTCTAGCTTACGGCTAGGCATTTATTGCCTAAAGCCGTCGGTTCGGTATACTTCCTCCAATAAGTCTCGGTTCGTGCTAGGTTCCAATATGGTGGGAAAATAATGGTCCGGCTCGAATGAAAACGTTTAAGCTCCGCTTTTCGGTTCAGTAGCTCTGCCTCGCACTTCGATGGCGTCGCTCCTAACTGAAGTCCGAGCCCGAAAAGCGAAACCGCGCAGCTCAGCATTCGCCGATATCCCTTAGTGGTTGGCGCGGCGTTCTTGAGTTCGCTGGACGACAGGAATGGCTGCCGCTACGCTCGTGGAGCTGCTGTCTGGCAGCGCTGAGTCATGTGACCAAGTGGCCGCACAGCTTCTCGTGCAGGAGAAGGAGGAGAAGGAGGGGTGTTGCTTGCTACAGGCATACCTAGCCTTGCAAAAGTTGCCGGCAGTGGTTCCGCCTGAATGCCACCTATAAACCGCGACAGGTTCTGAAACACTTCGCAGTCCATCTAACAGCACCAGGTATTAAAAACTACTTCACACGGAGTCCAATCCCATTGCGCATTTTCCGAACCACGACGACCCACACTTCTCACCATTCACTTACCAACCCTGCATTACGGAAGAAGTTTAGTAGGAGCTGAACCACCTCCCTCCTAAATATCCAATGTCCACGCGGGATCAAAAGATCACTTACATTTGAATCTAGCACCGCCTTGCGATAGAGTTAATGTACTGGTGTGTTACGTTCTGCTTCAAATTCTGGGCACATTAGTGTGCAACATTCAATGTCACCAATATCTTCACAATGAACACACGAGACGGTGATGGGTCTAGTCCTCCCTTTCAGCGCCAAGCTGGAGTTTGCGCTGACCTTGTACGAATGCAACACGGCAGAGCGGCATCCGTTTTGTTAAGTCCTTTAATCACAAAGGTTGTTGCGGTGGAGTCGACGACTCCGGCGAGTTACCTCAGGGCACTGCGGCATGCAGTATTGGTGCCGATTCCCGTAATTGTGGTGTGCGGAATGGCGGTGTGCGGTCGCATGCAGAGCCGGACTTGTTTCTGCATCGAGCCTGTCATTCTTCATCGTAGAATAACCAATTGGATAGTTATTCTCGTCGACCTCTGCGCCTTAAACATATCGTTCCTTTATTTTATTTTTTCGCACATTGCCTATCCGTGTTCGTTAGATATTTTGCATCCCCGTTAGCCCTTGGAACTACAGGGTAGCGGGCATCGCTGCTGTCTATGGAGATATTTAGGCCTGGAAATGTGGTGATCCGTGTTCGTTAGATATTTTGCATCCCCGTTAGCCCTTGGAACTACAGGGTAGCGGGCATCGCTGCTGTCTATGGAGATATTTAGGCCTGGAAATGTGGTGATTATAACACAATTCTTTTCGTTTTCGCCCTTCGTTGGTGGCCCGACCAGCTCTCACCCTATCACCATAATCGGTCGGTTGTGAGCGGTGGAGGAGGAGGAGGAATAAACTTTTATTGTAGAACCAGCACTTTATGGTGGCCGGGCCTAAGCCTCCCACGAAGGGACGTCGAGGGCTTGCCTCGCCGCCGCCTCGCGGGCGTGCTGGTTCGCCCAGGTTTGGTAGTCGAGGGCGGAGCTCCGCAGAGCCTCATGCAACCTCGACGAGAGAGTGGTGGTGTTAGTCTGGGTGTACTGTGCTGGGCACTCCTAGAGCATATGCGGAAGTGTAGCCGGGTGAATTCCACAGCACCGGCAGTTGGGGGTAGTGTAGACGTCCGGAAATATAAGGTTGAGGCGGGCAGGTGAAGGGTACGTGTTTGTTTGTAGTAGACGCAGGGTGGTAGCCTGCGCCCGGCTGAACTTTGGGTGAGGCGGGGGGAAGATTCGGCGACTGAGGTAAAATGCCTTAACGAGATCGTTATACGTTGTCAGACTGTCCCTGGTGTCCAACTCATCTCCAGTGACTCCGGCGCGGTTGACTAGGCCTCGCGCAATGGAGTGGGTGACCTCGTTGAGATTGGGGAGGTGTGGGTGGACAGGGCCGGCATGGGCTGGGATCCATGTTAGGGAGATTATGCTGTCTTTAGAGTGTGGTGCCTGGCAGAGGATGCGAAGAGCTTGGGGAGAGATACGGCCTTTGCTGAAGTTAGTAACGGCTGAGCGAGAGTCCCACACTATGGTGTGACAGGTGAGATCTAAAGTGGCCAGGGCGATGGCCACTTCTTCAGCCGTCTCCGCAGTGGGGGTAGTGACGCTGCAGGCGTGGTGTAGGACTCCATCGCGTGTGGCGACGGCCACAAATCGTGTGCCATGGGCGTATTGGGCTGCATCAACAAATGTGACGCCAGGTACGTGGGCAAGGGCTTTTATGATAGCTCCGGCCCGAGCTTGGCGCCGGGCCCTGTTATATTCAGGGTGCATATTTCTAGGGATAGGGTCTATGTAGATCCAGCTACGGATGTCGTTCGGGATCGGTTGTTTGGGGCCCTGTTGCTGATGGTAGGTGAAGCGAAGCGTGGACAGAATAAAGCGCCCCGTTTCAGTAAGGGTGAGCCGTTCAAGCTGAGAGCGTTGTTGGGCTTCAATGAGTTCGGAAAGGTTGTTGTGAACTCCCAGTTGGTTGAAGAGTTCAGTGCTGGTGCAATGTGGGAGACCAAGTGCTTGCTTGTAGACCCCTCGTATGAGGGTGTCGAGCTTGTTTTGCTCAGCCTGGTACCAGTTGAGGTACGCAGCAACGTAGGTAATGTGGCATATGACAAATGATTGGACGAGTCGGAGAAGGCTTTCTTCTTTGAGTCCTCCGCGTCGGTTAGATATACGTTTAAGGAGTCGTAGGGTGTTTTGAGATTGGGCACAGATCTTGTTGAGAGCCAAGGCGTTGGAGCCGTTGGTAGAGATGGTAAGACCGAGAACCCGGATACTAGGGACGTGTGGGATAGGACTGCCATCTTGAAGGCGTAGGGTGATGGCGTCACAGGGTCGGTGATCAGATTGGTGTTTGGGAGGGCGACCCCGCTGAATGGGCTTGTATAGCAGAAGCTCCGATTTAGTCGGTGAACAGCGCAGTCCGGTGCCTTGGAGATAGGCTTCAACTGTGTCAATCGCCGTTGTGAGGGCTGATTCCACTTGACCATCACTGCCTCCGTACGACCAGATGCTGATGTCGTCGGCGTAGATGGTATGGTTGATATTGTTGACTTGCTGTAGTTGCTTGGCAAGGCCAATCATGACTAAGTTAAAGAGCATGGGAGAGATAACTGAACCTTGCGGGATGCCTTTGCTGCCAAGGGGAAGCTGGTCTGATCGTAAATCCCCGGCCGAGAGTGTAGCCGTGCGATTGGAGAGAAAGTCACGGATGTAATTGTAGGCTCGCTCTCCCAGGTGGAGGTTGGAGACCTGGTCAAGGATAGCTGCATGGGAAATGTTATCAAAGGCTTGAGTGAGGTCGAGTCCGAGAATGGCTTTCATGTTACGGGAACGATCGTTTAGCACTTGATGTTTGAGCTGCAACATAGCGTCTTGAGTAGAAAGGTGAGGGCGAAATCCAATGATGGTGTGGGGATAGAGAGAGTTGTCCTCGAGGTGACTGTTGATGCGTGCTAAGAAGGCGTGTTCCATCACCTTGCCTACGCATGAAGTGAGGGAGATGGGCCTTAAGTTATCGAGGCTAGATGGTTTGCCAGGCTTTGGGATTAGGATAACGTTGGCAGTCTTCCAGGCAGCTGGAAGGGCACCACTGCGCCAGCAATCGTTGATGTAGTCCGTCAGATGGGACACGGACTCGTCATCGAGATTGCGAAGGCTTTTGTTAGTGACCCCGTCTGGCCCTGGAGCAGAACGACCGTTAAGCTTGCGTAGAGCGGCATGTATTTCAGATACGCTGAAATCGGCGTCTAGTGTAGAGTTGGGGCTACCGATGTAATTGCTGTGTGGACTGACTTGTCCCCTGGAGATATATCTGGTGCAGAGGTAGTCAATCACCTGTTGTGGACCTTGCTTAAGGGTCTCCGTATAAAGGAGCTTCTGCAGCCGATCCTGTTGGGTGGTGCGGGTGGTGGTATTATCAAGCAGATGTTTGAGGAGTTTCCACGAGGAAGGGCGATGAAGTTGTCCATCCACCGTGTTACACAGCTCAGTCCATTGTTGCCGGCTGAGCGGTGGATGGTAAAAAAATTAATGCACCGGATTGAGGGACAGGAATTTGTTACCTTATACTGTCCCCATAATGGAGCGCTGCTCCCGCTTTTAGATATACTAACGCACGTTGCGACCGCCTCTGCGTGCAACGCTGAAAGTGCACGTGAACGTGCGCTTTCGAACTTCGTCGTTACCGTGTTGGTCACTTTTCTGGCCTTTTCTGTCCTCACACAGCGTACAGTGGATAGCTTAGTGAGTCCCATTCTTCTTTTTTTTTCTTACGCAAGACTATTTTGCTTACCCTCCCGGGTTCGGCGTGACTAATGGCTACTGGGTGGGTCAGTGTATCAGTGTATATATATATATATATATATATATATATATATATATACATACATATATCTCTAAGGCAACTAACAGAGCAGGTGCTTATACTCGGCAAACACTTTCAACTTGCTTATAAGATAGCCTGTCACAAATAGGAGAATTCTAGTCCATCAGCCGGTCTGCTGGAAGAGCCGGACATTACTTCCACAAGAAATTGAAATACATAATCGACTAGTTAAAAAGAAATAATACTTAAGTTTTTAACTAATTACCCCCTGGTACTTATGGCAATTTTACAAATTCTAGCGGGTGAGACTAGAGGGCATATCCACTTGAAAAGAATTGTGCGGGTGACACCTTTTGCGAGATATGTGCCGTCAAACTTTGGCTAAAAGATGCGCTGTTCAGCAGAAAGTTCAGGAATTCATATCTCGAAACAAAACCGCGGCCAAATCGTTTTCCCTAGTTTCGTTTTCCAAGTCGCTTGCCATAATTCCATAATTTCAACTTGTTTTCCCATAATTGATCGCTGTTATTAACACTTGGGACAAATAGAAAAAAAAGTCTAACGTTTCCAAAGGTCGCGGCTGAGTCGCGGCAAATCGCGCCTCGATTTGCTGGCCAGGCTTTGGAGCGTGTCTTAGACGCCGTTCAGTTTTGGGTCCTTTCAAATTATTTTGAACATTGATTTCGCATTTACGTGGCTTCAAACTAGGAACCCTGAAATAGATATGCTAATGTGCTTTTCGCATGCGCAGGGATTTCAAGAAGGTCCTTGGAGTCGTTAGCCGTATTTCACTTCGAGTATTGGAAATTTCCGCGCGAATAAATTGCTAAATCCAAAGAAGTCGAAATTTGTAAGTACGCGTCCCTATACGGCCGGTAAATTTCAAAACTCAAATGCTCGCTTCTGTTGTTACTAGTAGTAAAAATAAAGTAATGCAAATAAAATGCACAGCTGCGCAGGTCTTTGTCTCAACGGTTCACGTATGTGTATCCATCCTGGAGGCCAACTTTTCTTTTCCTTCTGTTCTTCTTCTTTAGAGCCTATCAAGTGCCTCACTGGCGTAGCGTAAGCACCATTTCCCGGAATGCTTTGAATGATCGTTCTTACGGTTTAGAATTTTAAATCGCTACAGCCATTTCGAATTCTAGGCAGGTCGAACTTATATCACAAGGACGTCTGAAGCATATTGAAGAATCTGTGCAATAATTTCTCGCTTACATTTGCCTCTCTTAGCTGGCGCTCTGGCTCCTGCTCCGCTGGGCTGGCCTTTTTACTCGCATCTAACGATCAGCGTCGCTCACAGCACCCGGGCGAAAGTGCGGCACTCGCGGGCGCCGCTTTTCACCCTCCTTGTTTTCCTTCCCAACATTCATCATTTGTTTCTTCCCGAGAGCGCTCCTTACATTCGTTTGACCTAAAGTGCAGCGCACAGCGATGCATTTACGTTTATTCATGGGATAAGTGCATGAATAATGATTATTGAGAGAAGTCTGGCTACAGCCTCGGAGAGAACTAATCACAGGGATAGACGCCTGTAGCAGCGATGAAATAGTGCTTTTCTATACAAAGCGTCTCCTCCTGGCCTGGTGGGATTCTTTGTGATATCTTCCAAATTGCTTCCTCGACTCTACTAAGCCGCTCTCTCGTCGCTACCAGAGGACCAAACATCTCTTCTTATCCTCGTGCGAAGGGCAAAATGCGATAGAATATCGTTGGGCTCAACGAAGGCGTCGGCATTGATGTTAGCGAAAGAGAAATGCAGACTTTAATGAAAACCGGAGATCTTAACCTGGCATGTCCATAACGAACGCCATTTAACTTCTGCAAAGAACGCAGCACGGCGCAGACAAACACAGCACTCAAACAAGCATCCAGAATGAAGACACGTGTGCTTGTTTTCACAAACGGCCCTCTTTAAGGAGTCGACAGAGCGAGTCTAGAGACGGAAAGGAGAATTATTCGCTCATGGTGGTGCCGAGAAATCATCTTTTTGTTTGGAAGGAAAATCAAGAGCAGTAGTATGTTGTTGCTGTTCACTAGCAAAAAAGAAAGAAAACGACAATGACAACAACAACAATATGATTCCTTAGAGCTAAGTTTGCAGCACAGCCACACATGTGCGAGTGACACGGGATTGCTAGTTTCGTTCGCCCTGCTTTCTATATGCGTACGCGATAAGACACAAGGTTTGTTCCAGAGAGCTAAGGCTCGTGCGCCTGCTGTAAACCACGAGAAAGTGGTCGTTGTCGACGTTAAGGAAAACGAAACGATCTCAATATTCGGACAATGGGAGTAGAACCAGTTATCGAAAATGACAGTATCGGAATGTGTCAACTGAGCTGAATACGAGCGTGAGATACCGCTCATTAATTACTTCCTTAATGATAGCCTAATAAAGAAATTCGTTCATTTCTACATTCTAGCACTATTATTTGCTCGCGAGGAACCGGAATTGATATTGGCAACATAATTTGACCTCCTTCGGTTCTCTAGCTGTGTCTGTGTCTGTATCACTGTGTGTGCGTGTGTGTGTGTGTGTGTGTGTGTGCGTGTGTGCGTGCGTGCGTGCGTGCGTGCGTGTGCGTGCGTGCGTGTGCGTGCGTGCGTGTGCGTGCGTGTGTGTGCGTGCGTGCGTGTGTGTGTGTGTGTGTGTGTGTGTGTGTGTGTGTGTGTGTGTGTGTGTGTGTGTGTGTGTGTGTGTGTGTGTGTGTGTGTGTGCGCGCGCGCGTGCGTGTGTAATTCCATTTAGCATCCATCATCATCATCATCATCAGCCTAGTTACGCCCACTGCAGGGCAAAGGCCTCTCCCATACTTCTCCAACTACCCCGGTCATGTACTAATTGTGGCCATGTTGTCCCTGCAAACGTCTTAATGTCATCTGCCCACCTAACTTTCTGCCGCCCCCTGCTACGCTTCCCTTCCCTTGGAATCCAGTCCGTAACTCTTAGTGACCATCGGTTATCTTCCCTCCTCATTACATGTCCGGCCCATGCCCATTTCTTTTTCTTGATTTAAACTAAGATGTCGCTTACCCGCGTTTGGTGCCTCACCCAATCTGCTCTTTTCTTATCCCTTAACGTTACACCCATCATTCTTCTTTCCATAGCTCGTTGCGTCGTCCTCAATTTAAGTAGAACCCTTTTCGTAAGCCTCCAGGTTTCTGCCCCGTACGTGAGTACTGGAAAGACACAGCTGTTATAAACTTTTCTCTTGAGGGATAATGGCAACCTGCTGTTCATGATCTGAGAATGCCTGCCAAACGCACCCCAGCCCATTCTTATTCTTCTGATTATTTCAGTCTCATGATCCGGATCCGCAGTCACTACCTGCCCTAAGTAGATGTATTCCCTTACCACTTCCAGTGCTTCGCTACCTATCGTAAACTGCTGTTCTCTTCCGAGACTGTTAAACAATACTTTAGTTTTCTGCAGATTAATTTTCAGACCCACCCTTCTGCTTTGCCTCTCCAGGTCAGTGAGCATGCATTGCAATTGGTCTCCTGAGTTACTAAGCAAGGCAATATCATCAGCGAATCGCAAGTTGCTAAGGTATTCTCCATCAACTTTTATCCCCAATTCTTCCCACTCCAGGCCTCTGAATACCTCCTGTAAACATGCTGTGAATAGCATTGGAGATATCGTATCTCCCTGTCTGACGCCTTTCTTCATAGGGATTTTGTTGCTTTCTTTGTGGAGGACTACGGTGGCTGTGGAGCCGCTATAGATATCTTCCAGTATTTTTACATATGGCTCATCTACACCCTGATTCCGTAATGCCTCCATGACTGCTGAGGTTTCGACTGAATCAAACGCTTTCTCGTAATCAATGAGAGCTATATATAAGGGTTGGTTATATTCTGCACATTTCTCTATCACTTGATTGATAGTGTGAATATGGTCTATTGTTGAGTAGCCTTTACGGAATCCTGCCTGGTCCTTTGGTTGACAGAAGTCTAAGGGGTTCCTGATTCTATTTGCGATTACCTTAGTAAATACTTTGTAGGCAACGGACAGTAAGCTGATCGGTCTATAATTTTTCAAGTCTTTGGCGTCCCCTTTCTTATGGATTAGGATTATGTTAGCGTTCTTCCAAGATTCCGGTACGCTCGAGGTTATGAGGCATTGCGTATACAGGGTGGCCAGTTTCTCTAGAACAATCTGACCGCCATCCTTCAACAAATCTGCTGTTACCTGATCCTCCCCAGCTGCCTTCCCCCTTTGCATAGCTCCTAAGGCTTTCTTTACTTCTTCTGGCGTTACCTGTGGGATTTCGAATTCCTCTAGGCTATTCTCTCTTCCACTATCGTCGTGGGTGCCACTGGTACTGTATAAATCTCTATAGAACTCGTCAGCCACTTGAACTATCTCATCCATATTAGTAACGATACTGCCGGCTTTGTCTCTTAACGCACACATCTGATTCTTGCCTATTCCTAGTTTCTTCTTCACTGTTTTTAGGCTTCCTCCATTCCTGAGAGCCTGTTCAATTCTATCCATATTATAGTTGCTGATGTCCGCTGTCTTACGCTTGTTGATTAACTTAGAAAGTTCTGCCAGTTCTATTCTAGCTGTAGGATTAGAGGCTTTCATACATTGGCGTTTCTTGATCAGATCTTTCGTCTCCTGCGATAGCTTACTGGTTTCCTGTTTAACGGCGTTACCACCGACTTCTATTGCGCACTCCTTAATGATGCCCATAAGATAGTCGTCCATTGCTTCAACACTATGGTCCTCTTCCTGGGTTAAAGCCGAATACCTGTTCTGTAGCTTGATCCGGAATTCCTCTAGTTTCCCTCTTACCGCTAACTCATTGATTGGCTTCTTGTGTATCAGTTTCTTTCGTTCCCTCCTCAAGTCTAGGCTAATTCGAGTTCTTACCATCCTGTGGTCACTGCAGCGTACCTCGCCGAGCACGTCTACATCTTGAATGATGCCAGGGTTCGCGCAGAGTATGAAGTCGATTTCATTTCTAGTCTCACCATTCGGGCTCCTCCACGTCCACTTTCGACTAACCCGCTTGCGGAAAAAGGTACTCATTATCCGCATATTATTCTGTTCTGCAAACTCTACTAATAATTCTCCTCTGCTATTCCTAGAGCCTATGCCATATTCCCCCACTGACTTGTCTCCAGCCTGCTTCTTGCCTACCCTGGCATTGAAGTCGCCCATCAGTATAGTGTATTTTGTTTTGACTTTACCCATCGCCGATTCTACGTCTTCATGAAAGCTTTCGACTTCCTGGTCACCATGACTGCATGTAGGGGCATAGACTTGTACCACCTTCAATTTGTACCTCTTATTAAGTTTCACAACAAGACCTGCCACCCTCTCGTTAATGCTATAGAATTCCTGTATGTTACCAGCTATTTCCTTATTAATCAGGAATCCGACTCCTAGTTCTCGTCTCTCCGCTAAGCCCCGGTAACACAGTACATGCCCGCTTTTTAGCACTATATATGCTTCTTTTGTCCTCCTAACCTCCCTGAGCCCTATTATATCCCATTTACTACCCTCTAATTCCTCCAATAACACTGCTAGACTCGCCTCACTAGATAGCGTTCTAACGTTAAACGTTGCCAGGTTCAGATTCCAATGGCGGCCTGTACGGAGCCAGGTATTCTTAGCACCCTCTGCAGCGTCACAGATCTGACCGCCGGCGTGGTCAGTTGCTTCGCGGCTGCTGGGGACTGAGGGCCGGGGTTTGATTGTTGTATTCATATAGGTGATTGTGGCCAAGTACTGCACCAGGGTGGCCAATCCTGCTCTGGTGAGAGAGTGCGTTACCGGTTCTGGTCACCGGGATCAGGCCGCACTCCACGCCTGTTTGTGCAATTTTCTCAACACACGTTTTTTTTTTGTATTTTCCGGTGGAGAATTGCGCGGCACCGGGATTTGAATCACGGTCCTCTTGCACTGGAGACGGATACTCTACCGTCCCCGCAGGAGTTAAATTAAAAATTAATTTATGGGGTTTTACGTGACAAAACCACTTTCTGATTATGCGCGCCGTAGTGGAGGACTCCGAAAATTTCGACCACCTGGGGTTCTTTAACGTGCACCTAATTCTAAGTACACGGGTGTTTTCGCATTTCGCCCCCATCGAAATGCGGCCGCCGTGGTCGGGGTCCGATCCCGCGACCTCGTGCTCAGCAGTCTAACCACTGAGCAACCACGGCGGGTCCCGCAGGAGTTGTACGCCTCATTTAACCTACAGTGGTGCCCTATTTGATCAGTCAAAGTGGAGCAATCTGAGCTCGGTTATACCGCATGGATGGCACTCGGCTAGAGAACCTGGTATTTATTACCTGCGCATGTGTGGCCACACATAATTGAGGATATATAATTTTTTTTTTTAGGAGGGTTTCCGTCCCCACGTCAAACAAAGCGTGTTTGACGTTTTTAAACATTTTTCAGTGTCATTTTTTCTGTAAATGCGTTTTGTTCTGTTGTTCTTTCCACGTGATGTACCAATCAGCGAATAAAAAAAAAAAACAGGATGGCCGACTGGTCTAAGGCGCCAGATTTAAGCGCTGGTCCTCGAAAGAGGGCGTGGTTTCGAACCCCACTCCTGACAAGTTTATTCATTATTTTCTTTTTGCAGTTGCGAAAACAGTTTCGAAGCGCTGCACTGTCATGATGTTATTCGGATTTCAAGAAGTCACATGAAGGAGTGTGTCACCAGCATAATGAAAGTACCTTACAGCAAGACACCTCGTGTATCATGCGTGGACATTGCGCAAACGCATGATACTGTAACATAATCTTGATGCTCCTATAACAAGTCGCTTGAACATAAAAGCTACTCGTCACCTGAGCGGGTCATGACAATAAGAAGCAACGCCAGCGTACTTGTGTTGTATGCCTCATTTTCAATGAACACAGGTGATCTCGTTAAGCTGGCATGAATCTTCGCCGGGGTTCCAAATTGCCACCAATTTTACAATCACTTGCCAGGTCGGTATAGTCAGGATGGCCGAGTGGTCTAAGGCGCCAGATTTAAGCTCTGGTCCTCGAAAGAGGGCGTGAGTTCGAACCCCACTCCTGACAAGATTATTCATTCTTTTCTTTTTGCAGTTGCGAAAACAGAGTTTCGAAGCGCTGTACTGTCATGATGATATAATGAAAGCACCTTACAGCAAGACACCTCGTGTATCATGCGTGGACATTGCGCAAACGCATGATACTGTATCCATCTTTCCTCAATCCATACTGTATCCATCTTTCCTTAATCAAATGGTTCTCTCTTCATAGCGAATCTAGGTGCTAATAACCTTCTCGGCCGGACAGACAGGAAGCTCCATCACCGAGATGCAATACTCTAAGATACCATACGTGTTTGGAATGACGTTCAAGACGAAAAACGTGCTCCCGGAATATTTAATCACATGAAATGTTTATCTTTCGCATTCTGCTTTCTCTTCTCTAGGTTCTTGTGTTAAATATTTTCGTGTTTCCTCATGCTGCCTTTAGCACACAGTTACATCGATACTTGCGAAAAATTATGAGGTACAGCTACTAAAATTTGCCAGCAACATTTCCTGTGCAGCGGATCAAGGTTTCATTGAAGTGTACCTAAAATTTTCTTGGTTTTGTTACAGCTGGTGGTGCAATGCTGTATTTATTTCACCTTAGACTAAGCTTACTTGAACTTCTTGTGAACTAGAAGTGCGGAAGTTATTGTGCTGCCATTTTATTTTGATTGCATTTGTTTTACCATCATTACTTGCTGCGCAAGATATCTATGCTGTGACAAGCACTGTGCTTAGTTGAACTTTCTCTAAAGTATTCGTTAGCATGTTTCAACTCTTTACATTTTATTTTATATTCCGTCTTGTTTGTTTGTTTCTTTCTTTCTTTCTTTCTTACTTTCTTTCTTTCTTTCTTTCTTTCTTCGGACTAGTCGATCTTTGGCATGTATTATTTGTTTAAGAGAGGTTTGCATCACCTATGAAGCAAACTTCTCCCATATACGCAGTAAATTCCTAGAGAAAAAAACAAAAAAGCAGAAAAAAACCCTCTATGGCAAGCACGAATTTGTTATATTGACACGTGTACTTATCTTTATCGGGCGACCACGCTTCGCCGCCTAACAAATGCTATCACACAGCGCGGGACGCGCCTGCATGTATCCGAAGTTTCTGGAAAGTTATCGATGCTTCTATCTGCGGTCTGTTGTCGCCGAACCTTGTGTTATCTGATTTCATCGCCCGACGCGAATGGCGTAGAACTATGTGGAAGGCACGCGGGTCCCAACGATTAGTCTGGAACATTCGATGACTGCTCTATAAAAGCCGACGCGCTTGACCCGCTGATCAGATTTTCGACGATCGCCGACCGTGTTCGCAGCTATCGTTGTGCTATAAGTGCAGCCTCTTTTGTGGGCACAGGTTCGCCCAATAAAAGTTAGTTTTGTGTTCCACAGTATTGCTACTGTGTTCTTTGACGTCACGACCACGTGACATCTGGTGGAGGTGCTTTTTGTCCATGTACCGGACGCCCCCGACAAGCCGTGATCCAAGCCCGGACCGCAAAGAGAGCACCAACGTAGTCCTGGACGAGCGAGCAAGCCGTCGTCTACAACAGCTGCCCCCGGAGCACGGACTTCTACCTGAGAAGCCCAAGAAGATTGTGGCCAAGACAACCACGATGGCTGCCCCAGTGTCCCCCATCGTACTTCAACAACCCAGGGAGCCCCCTACCTTCCGTGGAGCTACGTCAGAGGATCCTGAAACCTGGCTCGAAACCTTCGAAAGGATCTCGACCTTCAATAACTGGACCTCTGAGGATAAGCTACGACACGTGTACTTCTCCTTGGAAGATGCCGCGAGGACTTGGTTCGAAAACCGGGAGTCCACCCTAGCAACATGGGACCTATTCCGCAGTAACTTCCTGAGGACGTTCACGAGCGTTGTCCGAAAAGAAAGGGCCGAAGTTCTGCTGGAAACCCGAGGCCAACTACCCAATGAGACCATCGCCATCTTCACAGAAGAGATGACCCGTCTTTTCCGGCACGCCGACCCGGAAATGTCCGAAGAGAAAAAAGTGCGTTTCTTGATGCGAGGCGTAAAGGAGGAACTTTTCGCCGGAATGGTAAGAAGCCCACCGAAGACCGTCGACGAGTTTCTTCGTGAGGCGACGAGCATCGAGAAGACACTGGAATTGCGGAACCGGCAATTCGACCGCCGCACCAAGCCAACAAGCTACGCCGGAATTCAATCACTGGCCACGGACGATCTGTGCGAGACCATCAGGGCCATTGTGCGCGAAGAACTGCGCAAGGTCTTGTCATCGTCGCGGCCTCAAGTGGCCTCGATCGCCGACGTCGTGAAAGAAGAGGTGCACCGATCGCTTGGAGTTACTGAGGTGCAACCACAAGTACCGCAGCCTCAGCCAGAAGCGATGACTTACGCCGCCGTCGCACGCCGTCAAGGTCCCCCTCCGCGACCGCGCCAGGGCCCTGCAACGCCCCAATTCCGTCGTCCGCCGCCGCCGCCAGTACGACCACCCGTCGCCCAGCGCACCTACGCGAGGAAGACGGACATTTGGCGCGCCCCCGACCACCGCCCGCTCTGCTACCACTGCGGCGAAGCCGGCCATGTTTACCGCCGATGCCCATACCGCAACCTGGGATTGCGAGGGTTCGCCGTCGATGCACCGCGCCCTCGGGAAGGTGAACGCCCTCGTGACATCGCCGACTACCTCGCCGCTACTCAGTGGAGCCCTCGACGACCATCCCGTTCGCCGTCACCAGGCCGCTACCTGTCACCACAGCGCCGACCATACACTGGCCCAGCCCGGGGCCGGTCCGTCAGCCCGTATCCGGAAAACTAAAAGCAGCAACCGATGGAGGTGCGGTTGCTGTTCGTCGAACTGACGAAGATCCTCCGCCGCCGACGAAGACGACGAAGAGACCATTTCGACGACATAACGACACGCCGCCGTCCCGACGAAGTCTGGAAGCCAAAACTACACCGACGAAAGACGACTTGACGACGCGACGTTCCAACTTCAGTTCAACACGACGCAGCCGTGATCCAACGCCAAGACCTAACTGCAATGCCAGACAAAGAACAACCGACCTCGACGTGCTTCTCGACGGCCACGCAGTCACCGCCTTAGTAGACACCGGAGCCGATTACTCTGTCATGAGTGGACCCATCGCAGCCCAATTGAAGAAAGTTAAGACTGCATGGGAAGGCCCGTTAATTCGGACCGCTGGAGGACACCTAATCACGCCGAGTGGTATCTGCACGGCAAGAATTACCATTCATGACCGGACTTACCCTGCCACCTTCGTTATCCTGCAACAGTGTTCACGAGACGTCATTCTCGGCATGGACTTCCTGAACCAACACGGCGCAATCATCGACCTGAAGTCGAAGTCAATAACGCTGTCGGAAGATCAAGCGATACCGCCGGAGAGCTGTCGCAGTCACCACGCCTTGAGTGTGCTCGAAGATCAAGTGAGCATCCCGCCTCGCTCCAGCATTTTTATTTTGGTCGGCACCGAAACACCCACTGACGTAGAAGGCGTCGTCGAAGGCGACCAACGTTTGCTGCTCGACCGTGAAATTTGCGTCGCAAGAGGGATCGCTCGACTGCACGGAGGAAACACGAAAGTGTTGCTGACAAACTTCAGCCAGGAGTTCAAGCACATCAACAAGGGCACGACGATCGCATACATCGAGGAAATTCAGGAGACCAGCGATGCCTTTGTCCTCTCGGATTCTGTTGCATCTACCCCGACGACCGTAGTTCCCGAGCCAGACTTCGACATAAATCCAAGTCTCCCCGTGATTAAGCAGCAACAGCTCAGAAGTCTGCTTCGACGATACAAAGACTGCTTTTCGACGTCATCGAGGATTCGACAAACACCAGTCGCAAAGCATCGCATAATAACCGAAGAGTGCGCTCGACCACTACGCCAGAGCCCTTACCGAGTTTCGATGCGCGAACGCGAAGCTATAAGACAACAAGTCGACGAAATGCTGCGCGACGACATCATCCAGCCGTCCAAAAGCCCGTGGGCGTCTCCAGTTGTTTTAGTGAAGAAAAAGGACGGAACCCTACGTTTCTGCGTCGATTATCGTCGACTGAACAAAATCACGAAGAAAGACGTATACCCACTCCCACGGATAGACGACGCATTGGATCGGCTCTGCAATGCTAAATACTTCTCATCGATGGACCTCAAGTCTGGCTACTGGCAAATAGAAGTCGACGAAAGGGATCGCGAAAAGACCGCCTTCATCACGCCAGACGGCCTCTATGAATTCAAGGTTATGCCATTTGGACTGTGCTCGGCGCCTGCAACGTTCCAGCGCGTGATGGACACGGTTTTAGCAGGATTGAAATGGCAGACCTGTCTTGTTTACTTGGATGACGTCGTCGTCTTCGCCGGAAATTTCGACGATCACCTTAAGCGGCTTGCGACAGTATTAGAGGCCATCAAGTCATCAGGGCTCACTCTGAAGCCGGAAAAGTGTCGCTTCGCTTACGATGAGCTTCTATTCCTAGGCCACGTCATCAGCAAATCTGGAGTACGCCCCGACCCGCAGAAGACAGCTGCCATCGCAAAGTTCCCGCAGCCAATCGACAAGAAGGCAGTGCGCAGATTCCTTGGCATGTGTGCCTACTATAGGCGCTTTGTCAAGGACTTTTCACGCATCGCGGAGCCGCTAACACATCTAACGAAATGTGATGTCGAGTTCAAGTGGGAAACGCCGCAGGCCGACGCATTTCAAGAACTCAAACGACGCATGCAGTCGCCGCCGGTACTTGCGCACTTCGACGAGGACGCCGATACTGAAATCCACACTGACGCCAGTAGCCTAGGCCTCGGTGCCGTCCTAGTCCAGAGGAAAGACGGACTTGAACGAGTGATATCTTATGCTAGCCGGTCGCTGTCAAAAGCGGAAGGCAATTATTCTACGACTGAAAAGGAATGCCTCGCCATCATTTGGGCTACAGCAAAATTCCGCCCTTACCTCTATGGCAGGCCATTCAATGTCGTCAGCGACCATCACGCGTTGTGTTGGCTAGCTAACTTAAAGGACCCTTCAGGACGGCTGGCGCGGTGGAGCCTCAGATTGCAAGAATATGACGTCACCGTAATATACAAGTCCGGAAGAAAACACTCTGACGCCGACTGCTTATCACGCGCCCCCATCGATCCCCCGCCGCAGGACGACGAGGACGACGACGCCTTCCTTGGAATAATAAGCGCGGAAGACTTCACTAAACAGCAGCGAGCAGACCCGGAGCTAAAAGGCCTCGTCGAGTACTTGGAAGGGAACACCGACGTTGTCCCTAGGGCATTTAGGCGCGGGTTGTCTTCGTTCACGCTACAAAACAACCTGCTCGTGAAGAAGAACTTCTCACCAGTCCGCGCCAGCTACCTTCTTGTTGTACCGTCAGCGCTGCGTCCAGAAGTACTGCACGCCCTACACGACAATCCAACCGCTGGGCACCTTGGATTCTCCCGGACGCTGTCGAGGATACAGGAAAGGTATTACTGGCCGCGTCTGACCGCCGACGTCGCCCGTTACGTCAAGACATGCCGAGACTGTCAGCGGCGCAAGACACCACCGACAAGGCCAGCAGGGTTACTACAGCCGATCGAACCTCCTCGTCGACCATTCCAGCAGATTGGGATGGATTTGTTGGGGCCGTTTCCGACGTCAACATCCGGGAATAAGTGGATCGTCGTGGCGACGGACTACCTCACCCGCTTCGCTGAAACTAAAGCTCTACCAAAAGGCAGCGCAGCCGAAGTGGCGAAATTTTTCGTCGAGCACATCCTGCTGCGACATGGTGCCCCAGAAGTCCTCATCACCGACAGAGGAACGGCTTTTACAGCAGAGCTCACCCAAGCTATTCTGCAATACAGCCAGACAAGCCATAGGAGGACAACTGCCTACCACCCGCAGACGAATGGTCTCACGGAACGCCTGAACAAGACCCTCGCCGACATGCTAGCAATGTACGTCGACGTCGAACACAAGACCTGGGATGCAGTCCTGCCGTACGTAACATTCGCTTACAACACGGCGGTGCAAGAAACAACACAGATCACGCCGTTTAAGCTGGTTTACGGCAGGAATCCGACGACGACGCTCGACGCCATGCTGCCGCACGTCACTGATGAGGAAAATCTTGACGTCGCTAGCTATCTCCAGCGCGCCGAAGAAGCCCGACAGCTCGCCCGCCTCCGGATCAAGAACCAACAGAGGACCGACAGCCGACACTACAACCTCCGACGACGCTTCGTCGAGTACCAGCCCGGCGACCGTGTTTGGGTATGGACCCCGATACGCCGACGAGGACTCAGCGAGAAGCTACTGCGACGCTATTTCGGACCCTACAAGGTCATCCGACGTATTGGCGCTCTGGACTATGAGGTCGTGCCAGACGGCATTTCGCATTCACAGCGGCGCCGCGCACGATCTGAAGTGGTCCACGTGGTGCGCCTTAAACCCTTTTACGGACGCTGACGAACTTCGTTATTTTTGTTGTTTTCTTTGCTACGAGTGCTTTTGTGTATTACTTTCGTTTGTTTGCAGCATCGGGTCGATGCTTTTTAAGAGGGGGGTATTGACACGTGTACTTATCTTTATCGGGCGACCACGCTTCGCCGCCTAACAAATGCTATCACACAGCGCGGGACGCGCCTGCATGTATCCGAAGTTTCTGGAAAGTTATCGATGCTTCTATCTGCGGTCTGTTGTCGCCGAACCTTGTGTTATCTGATTTCATCGCCCGACGCGAATGGCGTAGAACTATGTGGAAGGCACGCGGGTCCCAACGATTAGTCTGGAACATTCGATGACTGCTCTATAAAAGCCGACGCGCTTGACCCGCTGATCAGATTTTCGACGATCGCCGACCGTGTTCGCAGCTATCGTTGTGCTATAAGTGCAGCCTCTTTTGTGGGCACAGGTTCGCCCAATAAAAGTTAGTTTTGTGTTCCACAGTATTGCTACTGTGTTCTTTGACGTCACGACCACGTGACATCTGGTGGAGGTGCTTTTTGTCCATGTACCGGACGCCCCCGACAAGCCGTGATCCAAGCCCGGACCGCAAAGAGAGCACCAACGTAGTCCTGGACGAGCGAGCAAGCCGTCGTCTACAACAGCTGCCCCCGGAGCACGGACTTCTACCTGAGAAGCCCAAGAAGATTGTGGCCAAGACAACCACGATGGCTGCCCCAGTGTCCCCCATCGTACTTCAACAACCCAGGGAGCCCCCTACCTTCCGTGGAGCTACGTCAGAGGATCCTGAAACCTGGCTCGAAACCTTCGAAAGGATCTCGACCTTCAATAACTGGACCTCTGAGGATAAGCTACGACACGTGTACTTCTCCTTGGAAGTATTGCTACTGTGTTCTTTGACGTCACGACCACGTGACAATATCTTTCTCGTCTCTTCTTACAATGATTTGAACTGTTCTTTTTTTCATTTGCGAATTGAGCTAAGTAACAACGCCAATGCAGCTTGTTTAACGTCTGAGCTCGTTATCGAAAACACGCGTGAAACATTCGGCCTATAGTAGCGTGTATACAGCGCAGTGGCGATGTTTACCGTGCGTTGGGGCGCGTATCCATGGCCTTAACGAAGACTGATCAGAATACCACCCCGCTCCTGCTGCCCTTGGAACTGAAATTATTCTTCGTTGAGCAAAGGCTGTTGCCTAATTTCCTCTGCGCTATGCTTAGACCCAACACTAGCATCGTTAGAAAATTCTCGCGTTCGTGCTTGATGCATATGTAAACACGACTAAACGCACGCGCCTATTAGGAAATAAGCGTCCTGATTTGGGCGGTGATCCAGTCGAGGTAGTCTTTCTAGCTAGTGCAGCGAAAGCGAACGTATTCGCACTCACGACGCATGCAAAACTTGACAGACTCCTCGTGTTGTCATTTTTTTTAACTAGTGGCTCATGTGCCTGCTCATAGCTGAAGGACCAATACCTGAGTGAATGAGTGACATTTGTTAATGCGAATCAAAATTGAGCATAGTTACCTTCGCACATAGTTTTAGAAAGAGCCATGTATTTCCCCATGCGTGGTGTCTTCCAACCGCAGGCATAGCTGCATGGCAAAATTTCTTTACCACAATAGCACTTGTCTATAGATTTTTCTACTGAATTCACCTAGTCTGATATTGTGTCCCTGCAATCGGTATTTTTTTTAATCACTGGAAGAAATTGCTTAAAATCTATTTTACAGTTCCGAGTTTTAACTATAACCTTCTTTACACTCCGCTTGATGCCCTGCCCAAGCAGACTTCCCGCTTACATCTGTTCAAAGTGCGATTATCATATACGTTGCATGACAATCTTCTGTTATTCTCTAAATATATTGTGATGACAACCTGAAATCCTTATTACAGTCTATCCTCAACTCTTCTCACGCATTGTATGGCTACATCTGTTCTCAAAAGCGCAGCAATGGTCTTGCAACTGTTACAGTAATAATAGGGAGATCTCAGATTTACGCCACTTTAAGCCGTTCTTAGCTGCGTAAATAATAGCACGCTCCATGCTCGCGAAAAACGGACTTAAATAAAAGGCAACATCGCAATCTATTCATCACCCCAGAAATGTTTTTTCCTTCATCAGAGTTTCCTTTTCATTTCGTTCTAGTTGCGCTTCGCGACTCTGCCTTTCATATAGAAAGAAAAATGATTTTCAAAATCAAATATATTATTCAGCCAGCGCTTTGCATGCTTCTCAAATATCCATTTTAGCTTTGCCGATTTCACCTGACGTCTTCGTCTACAAATAGCCGCGGAGTCTGCGGTAACGTTGTTACGCATTTTCTTGTAATACGTTCGAAACTGCGTTTGCCATATCCTCTAAAGCCATTACAGCTAAAAGTGAGCTGCGTGGTAAAACCATTCCTGAGGATTCTGCAAATGAACCGAGCTCCCACCAAATGGCACTTTTTTTCTATTTTCAAAAAAAAGCGACTTTCTTTTCCTGTGTCTTATACTCCATGGCGCTAAAGTGATGAATATGATTCAGAAGCTACACATTGCGTCAATCAGGAGACGTATTCCGAACGACGTCTGTATGCGTGCACAAGTTATGAGCGCAGCCGTACACGTATGTTCGCGTATCCCTCGGTAATTCTCTTGCTGGAGCGGCGGAAGGTCTACTCAAGGCCAACGGGCGTCAGTAAAAGCTGTGCGAGATTTACGAGGGGTTTCATATAACTTTGTAATTGTGTACTGCCAAAAGAAGATGGAGTTGAAACGGAAAAGTAATTTTGCGTCGTCCTCTTGTTCCCGCATATTGGGTAATTGTGCGATAATTATTAATTAGCTATTTAATTCACAAGACATGGATAATCAGTTAACAATTGCTGTATCACAGAAAATACATTGCAAGTTACTGTTGTGTTGATGTGCTGTAGTTACAGGATGGTTTAGCCTGGTGATCGAGGGGGATAAATGCTCAGACTGAACGTGTCTTGTAGTGTCAGGAATATTCACCACCTTTCAAACAGATTAGTGTGTCTTAGAAACGTAAGAAGGCGTGAAGCTTCCTTGAGAAGGGTTAGAGTGCACGCTTTTAGAAACACTAGGTGTTGCAAGCATCTCTCACCGCAATAGCACGGGCACGACTACAGAAAGTGGTCACAGGGTTCGTATGGTTTGCAGTGTTCATGTTTATAGGACAAAGAAACGGTTTGATTTATCCTGTCTGAGTGCAAGATGTACAGAATGCAGAATCTGTACGTCCCATTTTGAATAACCAAGAAGGTGTATAGGCAGATCCTGTCCTTTTCAAAGCAGTAGATAGGCTTCCTTTGTATGTAGCTGAGGGCGCATGTGTCCAAAGCAAGAGAAAGTGGGAATGGATGTCGGATTCCGTGACTTGATTGCTTTTTTGCTAATCTGACTTTAGGGAGACGTAAGAGTGCTGGATATTCAGGAGCATTACCTTCGTAATTCCCAGCAATCCCTATGTAAGAGGGCATTGACTCAAACTTCTGTGTGAAGCCTTTGTTGTTGAGAGATCTTTGACGAATGATAGTGACTTTCGTGTGAACTTTTAGGACGGCAAACCGCGACTAAATTGTTGCAATGCAGACTTCGAGTCTGTAAGGGGCATGACATCCTGTGCACGCAAAGTCTTTAGCTTTCGTAGCGCAGCAACTGCTGCCACATCCTCGACAACCACTGGTGAGACCAGATGGTCCAGCCGGCCAGACAATGAAGCTTTGAGGGAAGGTATGCAGAACTAAGCTGGCGCAGCTGACCTCGTCAGCTATGACAGACACATCTGTGTAAAGTCGGAGGTGATTCTGGCAATCCGCGGCCAAATGCTGATCCACAACGAGGGCCCTTCCATCTCCACTTGGAATAAGCTGTTTTTGAAGGCATGGGGCGCTATAGCGCAAAACTGTTGTGATTTTATCCCAATCTCTTGGCGTCAAATTTAGGTAACCACCGAACAACGCAACAGGCGGTGACCCACAACGTTCTTTGAACAGCCCAATCAAGTTATCTCGTCCTTTAAAGCAAATAACGTTTGTTTAATTTCAATGCGAATGACACTGCCTGCCTTGTATGTTTTCCTTATCTGTTAGGTTGACAAGAAACGAAAAGTGCGCAGAAGTGGAGAGGGTTTTAATGAGGCCGAGCTTCTGCAGTAACAGTAGACAAGTGGACGAGGAGATTGGTGCCGACGCTTGCGATTGGTCCGCTTCCCCTGGCTAAGCGTGCAGTTGCTGGTCGAAAATCATGGCGGCGTGCAACGAGAAGATAAAAAATGCTGGCTCTCCCGTAATCGAGAGTAGATGCAAGCATGAAATGGCTACCGGCAAAGCAGATTCGTTGAAGTAATTACGACGATTACTCACAACCATCTCACAACTATCACGACCATATCACATCCATCCGCGGCGCGCCGGACGCTGCCGGCCTGGTCACGCAGCGCGGCGTGATCTTTCGGAGGAGGTGGCGCAGAACCCGCGCCTCGGAACACACGGACCACTAGCGTTGAAAAGAGCACAGGCAATCCTGCATTCGGGCGAAAAGATGACAATCAAGTGTATGCTGCGCTGTATCTGCCCTTTGAACGTCGTTATTGGAAACAAGTTAAACTTCAGCGTACAATAACCTACAGCTTGAGTGATATTGTGAACAAACATTAGGAAGAAATCAGAAGCAGTATATTTTTAACATGTTTAGGTAGCAACTAGTGCATGTAATGCGGTTCTCTGCAAAGGGTTGGAGGCCAGAGGCTGAATTTTCTTAAATTTTGACTGGTTTCCCTAATGATCTCGTTTTGCGTTGGCAACAATGCCGGGATGGTCTCGTTTCATTCTCGCCCATTCTCTTCTTCAGATCCCGGATAACGGCTCTGGATGTTGGCTCAAGGTGCCTTAAGGCTCACCAACAACGGGAGCTAAAAGCATTTCATGCTTATAATGCCGCTGAAACAGGCCCTCAGCGGAAACGAGTTGGCAGAGTGATGTCGTGTACGTGCCAAAAGGGCTCGATAGCGTTATACTGCCCCTAGCCGGCAACTCCGAATACACAATGTCAGAGCGATCAGCGGACAGCCATCTCCTATTCCTCTTAGAAAAAGGCCGTGTCCGTTTATTGCGATATCGCGAAAAAAAAATCGGTTTTGTTGGGCATGTTAATGCATCTGTAGTGCACACGTCCCATTGACGTGGTGAGCTTTCGCGGTTTTCTGGCCTCGTGTGACAGACACGTGAGGTCAGCGTAGACCAAAAAATTGACCACTATAGTAAAGGGCTAATGGCGAAAAAGGCATGCAATCGAAAATTATTTTCCCTTGTTCTTCACTTTCCTTTATTTCCTTTGTCTCATCTCCCTCCTTCTTTTTAATTCTGATATTTCGGAGGCATGTCTCCGAAAAATCGTGGTGAAAGCCAATTCTCTCCTCAGAATACTGTGGCAAAAAGCCGTGCTTCTGCACTGCTGAGTAACACTCAAACACGACTGTGACATGTGTGAGGTGTTGTGGCCGACTATCTGTTTCAAATTCGCTGATAGTCTAGGGATTTCTGCACAGTTGTAGCCATTGATAACTGGCAGGTTTAAGTCGCACAATCGCAAAACTAGCCTGAAAGAGACTAACATTATTTGTTGAGGTGTAGATATCTAAGTAATATTCAGCACCTATTCCGCAATTAGTGGTGCAAAAACTTAATCGCCGAATAAACAGTGTTGTCTTTTCTCAATTGATTTGAGAATTCCTTCGTGCAAATATCCTGCAAGGACACTTCGGTCAAACATAAGTATAGATAAAAAGCAACAATAAGTTGTCCTGTCATAATGTCATCTGTTCGCGTGTCTACCTTAAGCACGAAGGTTGCGTAATCTAATGGGGTCTACATCATGTGCAATTCTTGGCAACAAAGAGTACACACAAAAAAGTTTTTAAAGAAAGTACGGCAGCACGTTACACTCCTGTAATACGTGAAGTCGAAAGTGCGCTGCACACGTGGCAATCTAATTAATTGTACTTTTGGCAAGTATGCTCAACCATAGCGTACTATCGAAGCCTGCTGCGCAATCCGCTAGACCCGAAGCGAGCGTCCTCCATCGCCGTCTCTATCGCTTCGCAGCACGTTTGTTGATCTGAGCGGGGGTGGTCGAGTAGTATGCGGACACTCCCGTAGCAGGTGTAACGCTTCACACTCAAACCTGGGGTTGAGGTATTCTGCTGGTGTTCAGCTAGAGGACATGTTTATTTTGTCTGCTGCTGGAGATCTGATTGGCTGCGCTGGGGTACGCGTCAGACGGACACAGGAACCCACTAGCCAATCGGAACTTCAACAGCAGACGAAATGAACATGTCCACTAGGTGGATACTTACAGAATAGGTCCCCTGTACTCATCGAGATACACAATGCTTACTAGTGTGCAATATGTTGCAGAAATTTGATATCTGCTCGAGTATGGCGCCCTCGCATCCAATATGCAGGGTCCAGAAATGGTCCCTGCATATGCAGGGTCCAGAAACTCGGGCAGCGAGAGAAATGGATGCCAGTTCGCACCTACCCACTTTGACCATGCACAGCGGGCCCACTACGAGTAGGGATCGAGCACGATAGCGAGATTGCATACCCACTAGCTGTGTCATAAGTTGAGCATGTAAGCTTTGTAATGTGGTAATAAATGTCACTTATGTATCTGGTTACGTCGCTTCTATACCATAGTGTACATATACTCTCAGCAAAAGTTTCAAACTACGTTTCAAGTAGCCCTCTGAGGCTGCGTCCCCGATTCAGTCGACCTGATATTTTTTGCTGCTTGTATACTGCGACAGTATGGAAAGCTCAGTGGGTGCTGAAGAGGCTACTTTGCCAACATATTACCTCAAATAAAGAAAGCGAAAACGCTAAACGAGAGAACAGTATAAGTAGAAAAAAAAATATGCAGATCCCAGACACTGTGGTAACAGTGTAAGCAAAGCTTTTTATGCTGCTTGCTTTGGCTGACGGTAATTAGGGGTGACGTCGACGACGAATGTTAATTTCTTCAGCGTTCAATCTAATACGAGGGTGATGAGTGGATCTTAAGCGTTACCTTGCGTGCACCACT
Source organism: Dermacentor andersoni (assembly GCF_023375885.2). Taxonomy (NCBI): domain Eukaryota; kingdom Metazoa; phylum Arthropoda; class Arachnida; order Ixodida; family Ixodidae; genus Dermacentor; species Dermacentor andersoni. The sequence goes on from NC_092815.1 coordinate 37,890,967, forward strand.
GCTGTTTGTCTGCGTAGTACACGGAACACACGGTCAGGCGTGTTTGCTTGAGGCGTAGTTGTGCGTCAATGTTCACATCTGAGAAGGTTAGCATTCACATTGCTTCACAGGACACTTGGCATCGTGGCAGAAGTGTTAAACTTTGATTGAATTGTGGGGCTGTACGCGCCAAAACCACACTCGAATTAGGAAGCATGCCGTACTGGTGCACTCCGAATTAATTTTGAGCCACTGTGGTTCTTTAACGTGTGCGTAAATCTAAGTACACGAGCGTTTCTGTATTTCGCCCCCGTCCAAATGCGGCTGCCGTGGTTGGGATCAGACACGTGAGCTCGAGAAACGCTATAGCCGTAGAGCTACCGCGGCGGGTTGAGTTGACGTACGACCACTTCTGTAGTCGTCTAGGCGCTTTCGTGCTTTAATTTAGCTTTGCGTCTGCTCGTCATGCGTCAGTTGTCTCCTTGACAAATTTGCGTGGCGTTTATTTTTCAGAAATAGTGTAAACGTACCGTACCAGGCCTCGAAGTTAAACTTAGCCAGTTTCTCTGCAATTGCTGTCGTGTCTTGTATAGTTGCGTTTCTTTGTGTTCCCTATTGAAACATCCATACGTCCCATAACTCCCATGTGCAATAGTACGATATGAAACATATGTAAAACTGAGGTTGGACAGCGCGAATAAGACAAAGACACGAGGAAACAAATACCACAGACAAGCGGTGACTGCCAACTGGAAGTTTATTTGAAATTCTCCAGCCATTTGATACCTTTTTCAGCATACGCATGCGGACATGAGTCGCAAATAGATCTGCAAAATCAGCTACATCACAATCTTTCATGCAAAAAAGCTGTTTCTTCTTGCGACAAGGTAGGAGAGGGAATGCTTACACATTTATCTCCTTCCTTTCTAATGTAATAAGCCTCTATTATTTCCCTTTCCCTCTTACCTTTCCCTTTCTCTAGGAGTTTTGTTTTTTCAGATATGGGAGTGCAGGGTCACTTGCTACAATGTCCTGCTAAATTACTCCCATTGCCATTCTTTAGGTTACTGCTGTGCTGACAAGCTCTGTCACTGAGACACTGTTCCGTTTGCCCTATAAAAGTTTTTCCACAACTCAGCGGCATCTGATAGATAATGTTGGGCCTGCAGTCCGTGAAATGATATTTATGATTTGTGGTGCACAGGGGTCTTTCTAGCGTTTTTATACGATTGCATATTGAGGAAAGCTTGCACGGGGCACTGAAAAGCAAAGTAACATTATGTATACTCGAAACTTTCTTTAGATTGTGTTCCAACTTGTGAAGGTATGACACCACCTGCCTGGTCTCTTGTCTTTATTGTTTTCTTTATGTGTTGGTTCCGAACTTATTCTTTTTTTTCTTTCTGCAAGATGGCTTCGCATACGGAAGTGATGACAGAACGTTTCGAATAGACATAATGTAAATTCGCTTTTCAGAGCGCGGTGAAAGCTTTCCTCGATATACAATCGTATGAAAACGCTAGAAAGGGCCCTGTGCACCACGAATATGAAATCTTGTTTCATTGACTTCAGGCGCAACGTTATCTACCAGTTACCGCTGAGTTGTAGCAACACTCATATAGGGCAAGCGGGACAATGTTTCAATGACAGAGCTCGTCAGCACAGCAGTAACCTAAAGAATGGCTATGGGAGTCATTTGGCAGGGCATTGAGAAAGTTCCCCTGCACTCCCATATATTAAAAAAAGAACAGAGGGAAAGGAAAAAGTTAGGGGGAAACGCAAATAACAGAGGCTTTTTACATTAGAAAGGAAGGAGATAAATGTGCAAGCGCTCTCTCTTTTGCCTTGTCGGAAAAAGAAATAGCTTTTTTGCATGAAAGATTATGATGTTGCTGATTTTGCAGATGTATTTGCGACTCATGTACGCACGCCTGTCCTGTAAAAGGTATAAAATGGCACGTTAGTAGAAAGGTAAGCGCTGGAGTTTCTGGAATGTTGTTGTAGAGGATCACGGATAATTACAGCTGTCAAAAGGGTATTCTGACGATGCCGAGGGAGCTGCAGAGGGCATTGTGCACATTCGACGCGGTGGAAAGGTCCATACTAGTTTCTCGCATCGTCTTTTCTCTGTCACGCTCCTGCCATGTCTATACACGCTCTGAACCACCTTCCGACGGGGCGTGCAAGGCAGTGACAGCAGCAGCTGTGGAAAAGTAGAAGGAAGTGGCAAATGACGCTCCGCTTCAAAACCGTTTCGGTTGCTATGTCCGCCACACAAGTAGCATATGACACATTGTCTTTCTCTTTGTTGATTTTTTCGTTTTCCCATTTCTTAAGGGAATGAGGTCCTTCCGTGCAATTCGGATGCAGCAGCGACCAGTGTTAGCCAGATGCCAGCAGTTAGCTTACAAGTTCTTCTTCTTCTGTTCTTTTTTTCTTCGATATTGTTTAGCTTACGGAGAATGAGAGCATTGTGGTATATCTTAAGACTGCCTCAGCCAGGAAAGAGGAGCTCTGTGTTAACATTCTCAGCAATTTCGTCGGCCGATAATCCTTTTGTGATTGTTCACAGGCCATACAGGGAGGATGCGAGACTGTACGTTGCTTGAAGCGAGCAGCACGAAAAAATACTCAATAGGAACGCTAGGAAGACGGACACAGCACTGAAAGAAGTTTATCGCCCCCCAATCACACTTCGTATCAAACCTTTTTACGTGCTCCTCGCCTAAACAATGGAATACTAAGTCGCCCACTCAATCGTTCTTCAGAACTATATGTTGCCATTTCTCTAAGTTGTCGTTTTTCCTGTTCTTGTAATAACGACGTCAAATCTACATATATCGATCCTTCCTTTCGAACGATGAATAACTTGATAATGCTTATGGGCATGTACTTAAAAAGGCACGATCAAACCGTGATACATTCATAAGCCTACAGCGCTTGTGCAATGAAGATTCTCCGTTGCCTCTTATAAAAGAATAACAGTAGCGAAACACGAAACCATCTTATCACCAGGGTTTATTCAAGATGGCCAAGAATGCCGAACAAAAAGATTGCTGTCAGGACAATATTGAAAGCGAGATGCGGGTGAAGCTCCCCACGACGACAGCAAGCATCTACGATGATCGATGGGGTATCCCGTCCTCGGGGACGCATCCTAACGGAACGACGCAACGCGAATTACTTACAATAGTACCCAAGTGCATGGCAGCGAAATAAAGGTGGCCTTTCGGAAACTTCCTAATCTGGCTGTCTCACAAAAGAATGCGAGGGCAGTTTAGGTATTTGTATCGCGCTAGTTCTTGCCACATGTCAGCATGCAAGATAGAGCAGCGAAACGCTAGAAGATGCGATCATAAAAAACGGCTCACCTACGTGTGAAGAAATAGGCGCGTCTGATTGTCACTGCTATAAAGGTGATAAGGCGTTTCCCGTCGTGTGTGTCTCACTCTAGTCGCAGTAATCCTGCTGAGGAAACGCTTGGTTGCTGATGAAGTGATTGATGTGTCTGTGCAATGGGGCATGCTTCCGCCCCCCCCCCCCCGGTCTGGCAAATCAGATCGCCATGTTTCCCCCCCCTCTCCCCTTTATAAGCCATACGCAAGAACAGTGCAATCACCGTTTAGCACTGTAATCATTGCACGCGCTCCCGGTTTCACGACTATTTAATAACAAAAGTAGCCTTCAAAGTTTCTCACTCGTTCAACTAACAGTCTTGTATCACATGGATCATTATACTTATGTGATTGTGACAGCCGCGCTAAGCATAAGCGAAGCGCGCACAAACTTCATCTGTGACTGTCAGATTCATTAGAAACGCAGAGGCAGCCGTCACCGTTTTTTATGAAGTTCTTCTGAGAAACGTCGAGAACTTGTATGTTTGTGTTAGAATTATTTTTCTTTTAGTTTTGACGGCATATAAGTATACGTAAACATTCAGTGATATAAAGTCATCTGCTTCGATAAGACTTTCGAGGCCTCATAAATTTAAGTTAACCACACCTTCTCGAGAAAGAAGTGGGAAATATTTATTTAGGCACCCCGAGTTTTAAATTGTTACAAGCAGAATTAATTGGAATTTCACTAATTCATACATCTAACGCCGCCAGTAAAAGGGACAAACCATTTACCATGTTCATGGTCACAGATGGAACCTGCAGGACTTTTGTAATGTATTTCAAGGTAAATGTAGTGCCATTACTTATCACGTTTCTTTTGTCGACTTTTTTTTGCGCCGTATGAGGCCCGTATGCTTAACGGAGAAATGTTCGTTCTGCTTCGTTATTCGTATTTAAAGCGCCAGCTTGTGTGATCGTGCCCCAGAATCAAACCGCGTCATTAACACCGTCGCCGCTAACCACTCCACTCCGCGAAAAGCTAGAGCACGTGTGTGAGCTCTCCGGCTTTGTGAGATCTTACTTTCTAACGTTCATTAGTCACTTCTGATCGCCGAACATAAGGATCAAGCGTTTCCTAAATTGGTCGTAAACCATCGAGTGACCAGCACGATATCACTATAAGAACCCAGTTACCATGTCAACAAAAAAAAGAAACAATTTAAATATACAAGGCAACATGACGCTTCCGTTTCACTTTCGTCAACAGTCTCCTTGTGGAAAACGGCCGGGACATTTCAACGCGCTATGACGACATCCACGGCTGCAGTTGCTTATCCCGACCAACGATCAGCCTTGCTACCGGCGCCCTGTTCGCCGCGGATGTACAGCTGCTTCTCTGCAGGACCCCTCCTCCCGTCCTACCTCTCTTTCGTTTGCGAGCTTTGCTCTTTCGTCGCCGCAAGTGCCGGTGGTGCGTGATCGATCTGATGACGTGAGGTCGTAATAAATGCGGTCTGTATCCGTTGCTTCCATCCCGGAGGCAGCTGCATCCGTCATGACGAGGGCAATTTTCCCGCACAAATACAAGGCAGCTTTCCGCAGCCCCGGCTCAGCTTTTAGCGAATGCGGAGACCATAGCGTGTGCTGGATGGCGCAAGAGAGATTAAGCGGGCTGCTCTCTGAGCTGTGCCGAGTGAGGAAGTGTGGACGCCGCGTGTGCCTTAATCTCCTTTGTAGATAAGACACGTCGTGCAGGTGGGCTGTTCGTACGGAGCAACGTTGTGATGAGAGTTTGGAACGTCGCTCAGTAGAGGATATTCTAGTTGGCATATGCTCTTCGTCATTACCTCCCGCTTCCCTTTGCTGTGATGCCAAGAGAAATCAAGGGGAAGGCTGCGCTTTAGCTGGAACAGTACCACCACCGGCATGAATACATACCACAGAGAACGAAGCTGACACCGAGCGGCCCTGTGATTACTCATTCGGCTATTGCGAAAGATGCATGGCGTGCACGTCTTTGGTTCTGTGTAATATCAGTAATTATGATTATTCTTTCCGTAACTCGAGCAACGCTGCCGTTACGCAATTTAGAAGGAGCTTCTGTAACGTGGCCGGTGGTTGCGTGCTGTATAGCGACCATGACCCTCTGGTCACGATGCTCAAGCCCACGTGATTTTCCAGTCACATACTTGACTGGCTGAATCTTAGCTTCTTCAAGTCATATTCAGGTGTCATATGCAAACGCTTTTCGCAATTTCGCGCTTCGCAGAATAACGCAGTGTAGAAGTCAGATGACAGAGGCGATTAATCGTGCTTATAATTTGCTCATACTAAGTGCCACCTATAACAGCGAATGTAAATGCTTCGAGGAATTGTACAGTTCAACATTTATTTATTTCTGCTTCCGACATTATTGAAAGCAGAAGGCGATAAAGGCCCTTCGGGCAATACACAAGGTTCCGCCCCGCTTAGGGCAAGATGAATTCTTGCTCTTAGGCCGTGCTTGATGACATGAAGATGCATAGCGTGAAAGAAAATCACAGAACAGTCTGCTGATACGCAGCAAGATACGCTGTTGATCAAGACAGTCTGTTGATATGCACCAAGAGGCAAATGGTCGAACGGCGTCAAGGTATGTGATGAAATTCGTCATAAACGCAGCTCCACCTTTCCTAGAAGGGTGAGGGACTGAACTACGATGGCAAAAAAGAAAACGGCCTTCAGTGCCATGCGTCGCACTTCGCGTTTGGCATTTCCTTAACAACAAATGACACTAGCCGTCAAGGGCTATCCCAAATTTTGCCTTGCCATAGCAATAAAGTTCAAGCGCGCTAAAATCTCATCTAGTTTATTAAGACTGTGGATTATGGAAACGTTCCTTCTTGCTACAGTGCTTTATTGCGTATAGCGCTGTCATTCTACCGTCACCGCTACCATCTCCACCACATGCCAGCTTTGCGTGTGCTATAGCCAAGCTGCGTCAGCTGCACGCTCAGTAGGAACAAGCTTGCAAGCTCAAGGCTATAGTAGACAACTCGAGCTGTAGTAGTTATCGTAAAGTGACAGTGTGCGACGCTAAAACACCCGAAAGCCGCAAACAATGAACCGTGGACCCGCAAATTCATAAGCTATGTCGCCACGGGTTCAAACGTTTAATCACCTCAAGGAACTTATCGTTCTTTTTTGTGCCTAAAACGCGGAAGAGTCGACAGCACCATGCTTACGCCTCTCTACACAATCGCGAACGTTACTGCGATTTCATATCAACGAATACAGCTGAAAAGATTTCTTGATTCACTGCAGCTTTCACGCGACACACCTAATATCTTACACTACAATACCAATACATGCACTTTCTATTTATCACTGAAAAAATATATCACAGGCCGGCGTGGCACACCCGGCACAGTCACAGCGTAAGCTGGAGGAGCAGTTTCCATAGGCGCTCTGTTTTCGGCAACACGCACTAGAGGGTCTTCGCAGCGAAGTCTCTTTGCGTCGTTTTCGCGAGAACAATTTTAACTACGTGCCCTGTGTCGACGACGAGCTACTACTTGTGCTGCTCTCTGCACAGTGGTCTGCGGAGCCAGACGATGCCTTGTTGCAGCTGCGCGCGAAGCTTTAGGATTCGCTTCTTGAGCAATGGTTCATACTTTGCGAGGAGGCGCCATAAAGCGCACCGAACAGTAAATACACATATCGAGAATAGGTGGCATGCAGGTCACATCCCTCGACCCGTAGCACGATACAATGCTGTTGATGATGATGATGATGAGGAGGAGGAGGAGGAGGAATATTTATTAGCATCTACTTTGATACATGACGCTAAAAAATAGTTACCTAGCCTACTTGAGTTAACCAGGTTCAGGTAATCGCAGTATGCATCTACTACACACATCTCCTATATGTCGGAATAGCCGGTGGAATACAACGCAACTCAATGCAGGAGGAAGAGCAGGAAAGGAAAGGAAGGAAAAGTAGGGAGGTCAACCGGAAGCACGTCCAACGCAAAGTTTGCACGTATCGACGCTATGGGGTGCACATGTCACATCGTGGGACTTGTCGCACGATTCGATGTTGACGACGCTGCTGCTGAAAACGATTATGATTTATTAGCATCCCCTTTGAAATGGCGCAATGGCAAACAGTCACCAAGGCTGCTTGACCTAATCAGGTATGCTATACATGTTTTTCCTCCTACCTTTCTTGTACACTTCTCCTTAATCTTCCTCTTTTTTTACTCAAGACACTCCATCCATTTCTCGGTTGGTCTCCCAGAGTGCGTAGGAGCCACATACTTAATAGGAAACACAAATAATCTTGCACCGCTACTTACGCTGGATGGACGGATGGATGGATGCTGTAAGCGTCCCCTTTGGAAGGGGCGGTCAGTCGCACCACCAAGCTCTTGTTAATATATTGCCTAATGTCCTACCTAGGACTAAAAAAAAACAAATAAAGAAAAGGAAAAAAACACGTAGAATTGATATCACCAAACTTTCCTAACCACCCGCTGTGGTTGCTCAATGGCTATGGTGTTGGGCTGCTGAGTACGAGGTCGCGGGATTGAATCCCGGCCATGGCGGCCGCATTTCGATGGAGGCGAAAGGCGAAAACACCCCTGTACTTAGATTTAGGTGCACCTTAAAGATCCCCAGGTGGTCAAAATTTCCGGAGCCCTCCACTACGGCGTGCCTCATAATCAGAAAGTGGTTTTGGCACGTAAAACCCCATAATTTTATAACTTTCTTAACCTCTATTGGGATATTTTTCTACGCTTCCGTTGTTTGTCGTTTGACTACTTTTCTTCCACCAATCATACAATCCTCTCTCACTAAACTATATGGCTCACATGTTTAATTTCCCCCTGCCCTCGCTGAATCCAAATGCGTCAAGAAGGCCAGGGGCGCCAAAATCGACCACTCGGCCGATATCATCACATTCTAATGAAACATCCTCCATCGTTTCCCTAGCTTTACTGCAGCCAACACATGCTTTTTCTTTCTTGCTGTATCTGGCTGTATAAGTGCGTGTTCTAAAGTGTTCAGATCTTGCCTCGAAAAGTAACGAGCTTCCCTTTGAGTTATTATAGTTATTATAAGTTGTTTCTTTCCTGATTTCCTTTTTTCCTCCTATGTAGTCACTCATAGCAGGTTTCTTTTCTATTGCCGCCACCCATGATATTATCTCAGCCTCTCTGACTTTCCGCTTGACGTTCTTTGTTGCCGCATTGCTCACCATATCGGTCGCATACTTGCTGGCAAGCTTTCTAGTTCTATTCTACCACTGTGAACCAATGCCTTTCCTGCACAGATAGCTGAGCACTCTCCCAGCCCACTTATTTTCTTCCATATTCCTCAGTCGTTCTTCATAATCAACATTAATCTGAGCTTCCCTTGTCCAGCCCATATCACCCTGCACAGCTTCATTTGTAGTCTTCCCGTAAGCGTCCAGCGTGAGTCGTCCCACTGACTTTTGGTTTGCATCGAGTTGCCACCAACTTCATTTCTAAATGTAAGTCCTGGCACCATTACACCTTTCCATGTACCCCGGAGCACCTTGTAGCTATTGTATCCCCATAGCTCTCGGTGTTTCATTATGCCCGCAGTTCTGTTCCCCTTTGCTGTTATTGTTTTCTTTTCCTGTGTTTCGATGTATTTATTCCTTCGTTTATCCATATGCCAATGTACTTACATTCTTTTAACCGAGATATTTCCTGACCCTGTATTGAAACTGCCTGTTCAATATTTTGATTGATTACTATAACAACTGATTTTTAACGCTAAATTTCAGACTTAAGTTCTCGCCTTCCTGTCCACAGATATTAGCCAGATGTTGCACATCACTTTGCTTCTTAGCTAGCAACACAATGTCGTTCACGTAAAAGAAACCTGGAAGCTGCTGCTCTACTACTGTACCTGCCAGTTTGTGTTAGATTAAACCCAATATTGCTTCTGTCTAGCGCCTTTCCGTCGTTACCATGTGCATCATAAACAGCAGCGCGGATAAAGGGCACCCATGTTCATTAATGATATCAACTTTCTCCTTGCTCCTAATCCCTTCCCATTCAGCACAAACAGCACTTTCCACGTAAATCTTCCTCAAAAGCTGTACGCAATCGTTGTCTAAGCCTTCCCCTGCATAATACTCTATAAAATGTTGCGGTTTACGTTTTCATACGCTCGAGTAATGTCTAAAGAAGCTGGATATAACAGTCCGCTTTCTTTTTTGGATATTTCAATACACCGAGTAAGAGCAAATAAGTTATCATCCAAACACCTACGGATTTTGAAAGCCATTCCGAAGTTCGCCGAATATGCCATTATGTTCTTCGCATGCTTTTAGTTTTAATTTCATCACCTGCATTGCCAACAAGTATATTACTGATGTAATGGTCAATCGTTTATATAAGCGAATTCTATCTTATTCCCCCTTACTTTCATAAATTAAATTCATTCTACTTTGTGACCAACTCGATGGTATTCGCCTATCGTGTATCGTGCTTTTTGTACTGGTTTCAGTAGAACTTTTTTACTAGTTCAATATAGGTCTAACGGGAACCTCATCTAACCCTGTGGCTGTGCGCTTAGGAATTTTCTCTTCGGCTTTGTTCCAGTTGATATGTGTCAGCACCAGCTACTCTTCCATGTGGTCCTGTGCCGTGCTCTTCTATTCCTCAATTACAACCTCCTCATTGCTTTTTAAAGATTCGGCTGTTACTTTTTGTGTGTAACTCAAAGCCGCGTCCCCTACCAGTTTGTTTCCATCTTCGTCTAGGATATGGTATTGTATTGTTGTTCACTTCCTGCCTAATAATTTTGTGTGGTTCCAAAGTATTAAAGGTGCGGCCTTCTTTTTTCTCACGTATTTCTGACAACCAATGTTTACTTTCACCATTTATTTTCGCTTGAATCAGTATTTGAACCATAGATATTTTCCCGGTATATTTCTCATATTCTAGTACTTCATCCTGCGGCAACTGCGTTCTTCGTGCTGCCTGCGCTCTCGCGATACCTTCTTTCGTTCGGAGATCGCTTCTTGTATCTCCCTGTTCCACCAACTGTTTCGTTTTTTTTTTCCTTTCCAACGAACATGTTTCTTGTCTTTCCGTATTTCTGTCGTAACTACACTGAGAAACTCACTACGTTCCCACTCCTTGCAGTTCTTCCTTGGCTCTTCTGACTATATTTGTCATTTGCTCAGTGTTCAAATTTGGACTGGCCATTCTTCGCTCCTTACTCTTTTTCCTAACTACATATCCAATTTTCAAAATTATGCGTTTATGGTCACTCCCTGTGCTGTTATACCCTTCGTCGCCAATGACCATTTCTCTCAACTTATCATGAATTCCTTCTGTCATCGAACAGTAATCAATGGTTGATTGCCGGTTTCCTAATTCTCATGTGATCTGCCCTTCACACTTAGGCCCTGTATTCACGATAACGAGGTTATGTTGCTCACGAAGGTCTAGCATTGACTTCCCGTTGTTGTCGGTAGAGCCATCTAAATCCTGTATGTGGGCATTGATGACCCTAGTAATATAACTTCAGCATCATTCCCGAAATCCTTAATATCAGCACTTATGCATTCCACTAACTCTTTATTCTTCTCTCTGCAATTATTTCCGGTCAGGTGGCACGTCATGCATGCAAGTGCTACATGCATGGCGTACCACCTCTGGTTGTAACATGCTACTGCAATGAAAAATGCGCATATGTCGACGCTTCACGGCGCGTATCTTCGATCGCGTGACAAGTGGCAGGATACGATGCTGATAATGATGATAATTATGGTATTTTATTGGGACCCCCTTTAAACTGCAGGCAGTGACTAACAATCACCTAGCCTGCTTGATTTATACAGGTATGCCATACATGTTTTTTTTTTTCATTCTGGTATTTTATATACAACTCCTTAATCTTTTTCTTTCTCAAGACCCTCCCCAAGTCCAACCATTACTTTCTCAGGAATAGCTGCTTGTGCTATATTTTACTCTTTTCAAAACACGGAAGTACCATAACTATGAAATGCATACTCTTAACCACAGCTCACCCACGCATCAACACTCTTCACCAATGGATTACGCCCGCTGCAAATAATGAGACGCAGAGTGCGCGCTGCAGTTATAGGATTGGGCTATTTCGTATTTCATCATTGGTAACATTGAGCTCTGTAACGATGAAAAGCGAGGAAGCAGAACACGTGTATCGCTTGTACGTGTCTTCTTCGTGTTTTATCATTACAGCGCTAATTTCGCACAGCACGAGAACTTTTGAGTTCGAGAACTTTCGGAGAAGGAGTTACAATAGATACAGACATTCGGATACAATAAAATTGGCAGCCGTCCACTGCCTGTGTGGTGCAGTCATTCATGGCGTTACTTCGGCGGATCTCGGGCATGTGATAACAGCTGTAACCTTTGTTGACATTGCATTAGATAGTGAAGCACGACTAGAGTCTCCTCAAATTATATGTTTACTGCGTCGATTACCACGCAAGAAGAGAGTAGGTACTGGCTGAACAGTAAGCTGACACTCTAATGACACATTCAACCCTGAAATGAACAACCCTGAAATGAACAACCCTGAAATAAAACGGTTATCGGCTGCTCTTAAAATGCGTTCGATGGCACCGAGGACTTCAGGGTGCGCGCGTTCACAGCTCTTAATTGGCCTTGACAATATCGAGAGACGAGTCATAAGGGGAAGATAAATTAGATCCGGACAATTAAATGTAACTATTTTAGTGGCACAAAGGCGTCATCATCATCAGCCTATTTTGTGTCCACTGCAGGACGAAGGCCTCTCCCTGCGATCTCTAATTACCCCTGTCCTGCGCCAACCGATTCTAACTTGCGCCTGCGAATTTCCTCATTTTATCACCCCACCTAGTTTTCTGCCGTCCTCGTCTGCGCTTCTCTTCCCTAAGGCACCCATTCTGTAACTCTAATTGTCCACCGGTTATCTAACCTACGCATTACATGGCCTGTCCAAGTCCATTTCTTTTTGTCAATTAGATCATCGGCTAGACCAGTTTGCTCTCTGGTCGACACCTCTCTCTTCCTGTCTCTTAATGTTACGCCTAACATTCTTCCTTCCATCGTTCTTTGCGCGGTCCTTAACTTGTTCTCGAGCTTCATTGTTAACCTCCAAGTTTCTGCTATTGAGCGAATCTGATGTTTTTTTTCCTTTATTTCTTTGTCTCGATAGCCTTGTGTCTGTTCGAACCTCTCATTTTCTTTTTTTTTTCCCTTCGTAATCTGTCGTTTTTTTTTATCCCAGGCACACCGAGTATTGCTGCTCTTCCGCAATACTTCTAATTCGTGTTGCAAGTTTCCTTTTCATTCGTGATTTCGAGTCCATGTACTGTCTTCTATGTGTTAGAAAAGATAATGACTAGGCTGCGCGATAGTCCTTGTTGAGTATGTCAAGAGTGCTCGAACATTAGGCACGCAGTTCTTATTTCTACACACATTTTTGGGGGGGGGGGTTTCTGGGACCCTGCTCCTGCCCTTCTTGCTGACGCAAATTCCCCCCTCTCCCATTTGCTCTCTTCCGTATAGCTATTTCTCACACATCTCTCTATACTTGCAACACTTTCTTAGCCAATCTCTGTCGTCCTCGTGATAATGAGTGGCCCATCGCGCTCACAGTAGATGCCTTCTTTTTCTTTCATTGCTGCCAACTCGAGGTACTTCTGGGCTTGCTCTCGCGCCTCTCGTTCTTCTCTTTAGAACAAGTTCGGCAACTGGACTTCCATTATCACATTCCTTCGAGGCTAACTTTGCTGGCACCAGATTCTTTGTCCCGTTGTCCTTCGGCCGGCAATGTAGCCATCAGGGAGAGGCCGTTCGTTCCATTTGGAGCGCAGCTGACGTTTCTCGCTTTTATATCTATTTGAGAAAATCCTCACGAGGAGACGCATTTGAGGGTCGTGGACAGATTTGTCTGTCTCTAACATGGAAGTTACTTGTACCTTTAATTTTATTTAATGAAATTGTAAAGTAATGAAAATGAAAGTGGATGATAAAACAACTGGCCGCAGGTGAGATACCTACCCACGTCTTCTCGTTACGCGTGCGATGCCCATACCGAGGTGCCATGTTCCCCATCCACTTTCTGGAGTACTTATGTTTATCTACTAGAACTAAACCTGGGAGTGTTAGCCAGCGCCACCGCACACAAGCCTTGTTCGTTGTATTTTTATGATATGACTAATAAAAATCGGGCCCCTCAGTTTCCTTTCTTGTCGTTCACTAACATGGAAGGGGTTTTGAAAAGGAACGAAGAGTTCTTTATCGAGTTAGACGGTCGCCCATCACCTGTCACTGACGAGAATCCGCAATGTAGGCCCTTTAAAGGTCCGCTGTGCTGGTTCTTACAGTTTCGATCGTCGATCCAGCACCAAGACTAGCATCGCCTGCATTGAGGTACCCCACGCCGGAATAAAAAAAAAAGCGCAGCCGCTTCAGCTCGCCTGCTCATTCTTTCTCTCTCCTACGTTGCGCGAAACACTTGAGTGCAGCAGTGAAAGTTATACTTACCAGATGAAGAAGCTTAAAGCATGCGTTTCTTGCAACCCGATTTCACTTCTATGTGGGCCGAGGCGCTACAAGTCATCAAAACTACAGAAAAACAAATGACTTCCACAGATGTATGTCAGCCTGAGAAACTCAGACAGTCAAAGACTGTGTCAGGTAGTTTCCACACCTTCGGGAAGTCGTAGAGGTCTGTTGTGCCACCGTCCCAAATCTGCACGAGACTCCGCAAACGACTCACTATACCCGGTGCGATTCCTCATATATATTCGAGCCTTTTCATATGCTTCACGATATCCCAGCTTTGTGCTTCTGTATTGTCTGTTATGTCCAACGCATGTTCCTGCATGCTTCACCAACTCAACCGATGCCGGCAGCATCTGGCTACGCGTTCCGACAGCCTGGTAGTGCAGCGTTGCTGGTGTATGACATTTGGTGCAGCACACGACGCCGCAGGTCGCCATCACTGGCTGCTATAGGACTCCCCTTATTAGCACCAATGTAAAACGCTGATGGACATAGACAAAATAAAAAAGGAGAAACAAATTGTGTAAGGCAAAATTTGACATTTGGGCCCACGAGGATGAAAAAAAAACTGCAAAATTCAAACTTTTGCACATTGTCAGTGTTTTCAGGCTAGGTTGCACGAAACAAACAAATTACGCGAGGCACATAATCTTCGTTGCAACTTCTGGTGCAGACCATGGTCGGAGACCCTAAGGGAGCGCAATATACTCTTTGCTCTAAACTTGACGCACAGGTTTCGCCATTGCTGAGCAAAGAGCGGACAAATGAACAGCACACGTGATCTAGTCCACCACAAGCATATGATGACGACGGTGACAACGACGCTGATGATTGTGGTGGCGGGAAAAAGTGATGAAGATAAAAATGACGAGGATGACTGGGATGATGACGACGATTATGATAGGGATAGGCTCTGAATAAAATTTATTCAATGTTCACAGCTTTGATTTATAAAAATCGCTAGTCTTATATATTTGACCAGCGGCTGCGCCACAAAGGGAAGAAAATGGTGCGTTCGCGAGTATTCTCAAAGAATTGTCAATCAGCTCTACATTTTGCATTGGCCTAACAGTTCATGTTTATTCATTGGCCTAACATTTCATGTTCATGATCATGTTCATGTAACGCACTCCCCTTATACGTGGGCCAATCCCAGAGACAGAGCAGTGCCGGGCCGACCCGCGGTGGAGGTGAAGCAGTCGTTAAGCACCCCCCATACGTGGGTCGATCCCGAAGATAGCGCAATGCCGGGCCGACCCGCGGCGGACGTGATGCAGGCGTTAAGCACTCCCCATACGTGGGCCAATCCCAGAGACAGCGCGATGCCGGGCTGACCCGCGGTGGAAGTGAAGCAGTCGTTAAGCACTCCCCATACGTGGTCCGATCCCGAAGATAGTGCAATGCCGGCCCAGCTCGCGGCGGAGCTGCAGTTCACCATTAAGTGGCCCACATACACAGCTTCGCTGGTCACCCTTCTTCACAGAGTGGAAGGGCACTGAGTTTTTTTTTTATCACTCCAAAGTCGTTAATGCTTCTGTTTCTATTTTGGAGCCACTGTTCGCAGTGTTAAAAAAATCCACCTGTTAAATCTTGTTTGCTAAAGCATCATGGCTTTTACCTGTCCCACCGTAAAGTTGCAATCATGAAGTAATGTCACGAAGCAACACCAAAAAATACTTCTCCAGGAAACAATCTCTACACCACAATGACAATACTTTGAATACCCATGAGTTAAAATAATGCGTTTCTTGCCTTGCTATAGAGTGCAGCTAAATATAACCTTTTTCCGTTTTCCTCTGTACTGTAATTCTAACTCGTTCTCAAGTTATTTATCCCAAACACGACCTTAATCATGTTACCTTAGATAACGATAACAAAAATCAAGTACCTGTATCTGACCGCAAGCGTAAATTAAGCATCTAGCTTTCTTTGCTACTTTGTTAGTCTGCATTTACAAAGAGGATTATATGTTTCCATGTGCCAAATGTCCTTGAAACTGGCTACCACTTCATAACGTCTGTCGTTAAAACCCTGTGAGGTGGACAACATGATTCACCATTCTAAAACTTTTCAAGCTTCTCAAACCCTTCTAAGTTTGTTTGTTTGTTTGTTTGTTTCTCTGTCTGTCTGTCTGTCTGTCTGTCTGTCTGTCTGTCTGTCTGTCTGTCTGTCTGTCTGTCTGTCTGTCTGTCTGTCTGTTTGTTTGTTTGTTTGTTTGTTTGTTTGTTTGTTTGTTTGTTTGTTTGTTTGTTTGTTTGTTTGTTTGTTTTTGTATATCAGTGTCTACATTTATTCGACATCCCTCCTTAGGGAATGCCTTTGGGGGCCTGTAAGGTATTTTTTTATTTAAAAGATGTGAGACCCTTTCGCCTTTACCATGATCTAGACTCAACAATTTTTTTTTCATCCAGCGCACATATTATCAAAGAAATTCCTTCTAGCAATACTTCGTTACAAGAATTTACCACCGACCTTTGCTCTAACATAGGCGATATCAAACACATCGGGATCATCTTTCACGATCTTGAGAAAACCTTTTATCACGTAGTTAACTCCAGCCCTATATCAGAATTAACTGCTGCCCAACTCGATTCTTTAACGTTAACTTTGCTCAGCAATGTTCTTCACTCTCTGTTCTGAGCGCACCGCCGTGGATCACTTCGAATCACTGTTTCTTTTTTTTTTTGAAGGCGCATGTCGTGTGTGTCTCAGCGCAGTGTCCTCGATTCTCTCTTTTTCTTAGCCTGTTAATCACTTGCCTTCAAATTTGTATTCCCATTTGTGATTTCTTGCCTATCGCTTGCTTAATTTATTCTACTTTTAATACCACCAATGTTACCATTGCCCCACTGTAGGGTCCTGTATCAGTGGTGCTTCCGAGGGTAACTGACACGAAACATATTCAAATACCAAGTTATCTCTTTTGGTCGTAAAAGATCAACTCGTTTCTAACATTATACATTCCATTTTTGTTTCTTGTGTTACCACTTATAAGTACCTAGGCGTTCATTTGACGCCATCTTTCTTCTTTTTCCTCTCACATGATGGTGATATGTGCTTAAACAACCACGACTCTGGAGTACTTACAGAGTAACATTCATACCCGTCTGTCAGCGTTCTGAATATCTGCTTATCTTTCCTTACTTACCACTTCTTTGTTCAAAGCTGAATTGGGATTTCTTCATGTGGGCCGCACATCACAACAGCTTAACTTACACATAAGGATCAGGTCGAAACGAAGCCGGTTGTTTCATAACGCACTAGTATTATATATATTCACTGTAACATCACCCCAATTAAATGGGATATCTCGCTTGTGTTTTTATAAAATCTGCCGCTCCGCCTTTCTCTTCCCTTTTTATAATGAGAGACATGGTCGCGTCGTACTTCGCGTGAAACCCCGTGTCACACATCCAGCTGGTATCACACTTCCTTTGGTTTTAGGCTCGCGTTTGCTTGAAAGACCTTATATCATTCATCGGCGCTGGCCCATGGAATTTATCTTTGAAATATGCTTGCAGGAAAGCTCGTTTGCATATTTGGTTCCGTGTAGCCTTTCGTGAAATGCGACAGCGTATGTTCAGTCCAGAGAGAGAGAGAGAGACAAAGGAGAGGAAAGACAGGGAGGTTAGCCAGTGTAAGTCCCGGCTGGCTACCCTGTGCTGGGGAAAGGGGTAAAGGGAATAAAAGGAGAAAGAAGAAGAAGAGGAAAAAAGCTTTCTGTTGTGAGCATGACATATCTACACACTTTCTTTTTCAACATATAACTTTCATTTTCCCGCGGTATATTTATGTTTCCTTACGCTCTATTGTCGATTATATTACTGTGCTTTCTCATAAACAGTGCTCCCTCATGGATCCTGTAAGGTATAGCAAAAATATAAATAAGTAAATAAATATTTGAACAAGATTACCGTTTACGTAGTCATTCCAGACAACGTCACATTTAACCTTAACAATTTTTTCTTCTGGCTTCTGGCTTCGTTTATTTCTTGCGTATTTCTTCCATTAGCTCTCTTTCCATTTTTCTCCGTGGCTCGGCCTGTGGGAAGGGTGAAAGCTTCGAATTTATTTTTCTTGTCCCGGTGGTGGTGGTGGTGGTGGTGGTGGTGGTGTTAGTTTGCCATACATAGCCGGCAATTGTTCCTCCTGAGCCTCCTGTGAGTGTCACTATGTGTGTCACTAGGTGTGACACCAGGTGTCGAAGAGTTCCGCGTCACGCATGAAGGCAATCAGCAGTCGTTTCACTCTCTTCCTGACTACTGGACGCCCTCCGGAGGAAACAATGTCTTGAGAGGTCCTGTGTGAAAAATTATTCTTTTGCTGGCTTTCAACCATCACTTTTCTTTCTATGTCGAACTGCGGGCATAGCCAAATGAAATGTTCGATGTCGCCGATATCACCACAGAAGGCACAGAGTGGAGAAGCGCATCGTCCAGTATTCAACAACCAAGCCGTGTTGTACGCGGAGTCGTTTCTGATACGGTAAACAGCGTTGTCTCTTCGCTAGTAAGTCCATCGTTCACACAGGCTTGGCGCGGAGTCTGGTGCATAGCCCTAAAATGAATGCGGATTGCTCCCTTAGGGCTCTGAAATATGTTTGGTGCTCTTACTTTTGGGGCACATGTCAGTGCTAAGCATGCAAGAGCGCCTGCTTTCTATTTTTCCTAAATTCCTACGTGTTATGTCACCCATTAAAATATTTCGTTAAATCCCTTGCTGATTAGAAAACTAATCAGTGCCAGAGATTGCCCTGCAAACTACTCTCGAAGTAGGTTAAGGTGTAATCGTTGTAACGCTGGCTTTGAATCCATCAGCACCACGACATCACGTGCCGAAAAGGCGTGTAGCTTTCGAATGGCCGTGGTAACTACGCGAATTTCTACTGTTGTAGACGAAACTACGCCATCCAGGTGGCCAGACCATGACACATCAAGGGAGGATATGCAAAATGCCGCTGCGCCGCTATTTGTTTGCCCACACACCGACCCGTCAGTGTACACTTGAAGGTGGCATTGAAACGCTTGGAGCGAGTTCTTGAGCTTAGCCACCCCGTTGTTGTCCCGAGTACTCGCGCTTACACTAGGTTCTGTGGACTTCACTGCATAAAACATGAGCGTAGGAAGAAGCCGAACCTACAAACAGATTAGACTTCTGTTGTGTAGAGGGGGGCGCGGTTCGCTTGCAAGCTGCAGCTAACTTACAACTTTAAGTGATTCTTAAAAATCAAAGGGCTTTCGCACATTTTCCACCTTAGAGCAGTACGTTGTTCAAGAAGGTGCTGAAGGCAGTCACATGTGCATTCGCAGAAAAGGTTGGTTGCATACTTCTGCCACGAGTTCCGTTCTGCACTATGGCCATGTGCCATTCACCGCAAGCTGCGATGCAAGTTAATGGGCTTTGATTTCGCTTAATAACATTTAAATGCGTGAAATCAGTATGTCACCGGTCTCTCCACACCGGCAAAACTGCTGCGTCTATAAGGAGATAACATGAAGTGACGTTAATCCTAACAGGAAATATGGATTTCGGTACCATACGTGTAGCAGTCATTTCCGTAAAATAATCCACCAAAAAGCAAAAAAAAAAAAAGAAAAGAAATTTCAGTTTATGGCATTGGCGGCATAGTCTGCTTACGGCGTTCGCCGTAGATTACAAATGGGCTATAGCATCACAATAGAATAGAAAGCCCTTCATGCATGGACCGGCGATCGATGCTGTCATTCATCCAGATGGCATGGAAGTCACCAAAAATGATGAGATCCTACGCTTATGTGGGAATCGGTGCTAAGCGAAGCATTATTTGTTTGTCTATTTCTTTCTTCAGTTGCTCGAACGTATCTGTGTTGCCAAAACGGCAGCTAAAACATATCGCTGCCTGCACGAAGAACTGGTGCATGCGCTTGGTCAGCAGGCATTTGACAAATGTGCTACGGTTTGTTTATAATGCCCCAACGAATTTACCAATGTAAACCGAAAGGATCGGTCGTGAGTCCTATGACCGAGAGGTTTTCGGGACAATCGTGCGAACACGTGATGCGGCCATACACGTGTGACAGAGCACGCTGAAGAAGTGTAAATTTCCATACACCCCTATCAATAAAATTGAGACAGTGTCCAAGATCCTCGGTCATGTGGTTGGACCCGCGGACGGCTCGTGATCGTTCTT
Organism: Dermacentor andersoni; assembly: GCF_023375885.2. Lineage (NCBI taxonomy): Eukaryota > Metazoa > Arthropoda > Arachnida > Ixodida > Ixodidae > Dermacentor > Dermacentor andersoni. The sequence continues at coordinate 37,911,017 of NC_092815.1, forward strand.
GGACTGAGGCTGAAAGTTGAACTGAGCCCGCAGATGTATTGGAACTACTGGGGCTTACCGGTGTGAATAACTTTCAGGCACTGATTCAGTGAATAAAAGAAATAACTGCAAAACGCGCAAAAATTCGTTGCGCTTCGCTCTCAGTTCAAGAACTGTTGAAGGTTCTTCGGAACTGGCGAAACGTGCCTTCGCGCGTGAACTGTAGAAGTTAGCTCTTTCTATTTTCTCCCTAACTGTTGCTTCCAATATTTTCATCGCTCTAAGGAGAAATATGCCCGAGAAAAGGAGTAGCCAGTACCACCTACAGTAAATCTCCTCAAATACAGCTAACAAAATTATCTTGAGGGAGCACGGCATCAGTGAGCACCCACTTCCTTTTTTTGTTCTGAACGGCAATCTGTTTTTGCCAGTACGAAGCACCCTTCGTTATTTTGTCAACCTTCGTTTCTTTTTACGCGCACATGTCCGGTTATTATGAGCGTCAACCTGGAATTATTTCTCGGTATGCGAAAAACCGATAGAAACCTTTTATCGGTACTGCCTTTCAGTGCCCCGAAAGCATCTGTCGCCTATCTGTTCTCATGGTGAGATTGGCATTGAGTCCATTCATGTGAGAGCTCATGGGCAGGAAATCACGGTGCTAATCGAAAGGAAATCTCCTCGCTCCGCATCGGTGCTCCCGAGAGACATCGGGGAGACGAAATGTATGTCAGCGTTCTGAGATTGCGCGGGCACATTGCGTGGAAGCAATCTTACCTTGCCGACGACAATCCACCGGATCTTGGTTTAATTAGAACCAGCTGCCCCTACTAATATTTGTGTGTGGCTTCACTGCTGTATACGGGGAAAGGTCAATGACTGCATCGCTGTGGCTATACAAGAGGTTTCCTCTTTTTCTCTTGGAATTGCTCTTTGCTTACGTTTGCCCCAGTTGAGGTAGCCTTTTTTTTTTTCTTTTTATGTGCCACACTAGCATAGACATTTGGTAGGGGCAGAGCTGTTGATATTCCCTCTTCCTTTAGTGCTCACCGGAGTGGAAATTAAAGCGCATCCAACCTTACAAGGACGAAGAGAGGGGGGATGCATAGTGTCATGTTGGCAGCGTTTAGCCGAGCTACCTGAAAGTGGATGGTACGCTCATCACCATTACCAAGTACGCAATATGCATTTTTTAGTTCCCTAGACTTGGTTCGCACGCTTACCTTAGAAAGGAAAGCTCTTCGATTCTGATTTTCTACTCCATAGCTGTTAAAAATATCACAGCATATATGCTGCTGCCTTCCAGGAATCTGTGGCTCGCAAGTTTTCAGAATTCAATGAAAAAACCGCGATCTTTCCTAGATGCATGACGCAATAACGATGGAAAGTTCCTGCAAAAGTAATTTGTATTCTATTATGGCTGCTTATAAGAATACCGCACGCTAGTGTAACTGCAGCATGCGCAACCTTTGCAATAGATTGATGAAATAGCCAGAAGATCGCTTCAGAAGGCTACGTTAAGCCGATTTCTCTGCTTTTACGACATACAACGTTTTCACTGTCCTAAGCAAATCCAGTTTAACCCAGATAATGGCCCTGCACTATCATAATGGTGCCTTCAGTGTCGAAAAAAAAAAACATTGCACGCGACAATTAAACGTCTTTATATTTTGCAGCGCTAACCAGAGGACTTCTCACTGCAAGTCTAATACCGCTTTCTTCGCTCTCCCTCTCTCTCTCTGTCCCTCTCCCTGTCTGTCTGTCTGCTTCTCTCTCTCTTTCTCTCTCTCTTTGTCCCTCTCCCTGTCTGTCTGTCTGCTTCGATCTCTCTCTCTCTCTCTCTCGCTCTCATACGCGGGGCTCCACATTGATATTGTTTAGCCGCGAAAGTTCGCGAAAGCTTGCAGGGTTGGAATAATGCAACAATTCCATCCCAATTATTTTTATTTCCAGGCTTGAGTGGTCCTAGTGGTGTTCCACTCACGTTATCAATATAGATCGGCCGGTCGTGAGCGGCCGATGATAATAAGGGCACAGAAAGACTGTGGGACACCAAAGCAATTCCTATGTGCAAATGCGAGAGCATTACTTGTCACTGAGTCTGTCGCTGAATTATGTTGCTGAGTTTAGTGTAGCGGCAAAATGTTGCTGAGTTGGATGCTGCTGCGTTATGTCTCTGAGTGTAATGTTGCTGCTTATGAGGTTGCAACAACGCATGACGACCGACCGGCCATATTTCGATCTCTCAATGGAGTTTTATTTGGAGAGTTTCCATTACTGTGGTGTTTCACGCAGATTCCGTTGAGTGTTCCTTCTCGATGACACAACTTTTCAGCACGATGACACCACTTTCCCGAGCAGTGAGAATACTTTTACGAGCGACACCACGGTGTTGGCACTACATTTCTTCATCGAGTTCGTAGGCGAACTCCTCCACGTAGTCTAGGGGGATGTCGTAGTCGCTCGTCGGGGACTTGTGGGGCGCACATTGCCTCGCTGCAGCAGCTCGCTTCGCACGTTTCGCTGCGTTGCGATGTTATTGTGCTTCGTCGGCAGTGAACTTTGCGCCTTCGGACACGCTTTGCTGTCCCACCTGATGATTTAGACGCGAGCGGCTGAACTTCGGATGATGAAGACTCCATAGTGCCGACAGTGGCGCCACTCCTATCATGCACCATCTGGAGAATCGCCCGCCAGCCAGAGCCCAACTATACGCGCACAGCCCCGAAGATATTCGTCAATGTCGCCTGTTTCAGCGGTGGCGCAGTGCAACGGTGGCGCAGTGGTTAGCGCGCTCGCCTACGGTGTGGTAGCAGGATCTGTGGGGCAGGGGACCGAATCCTCAGCATGGTCACCTTCTTTTTTTTTTTTAGTTGATGAAGATGACGTAATTTGTTTGCCTACTTTCTGCCACGCTTTCTGGAGGCGCCAGGGTCGCACAATGCGCGAAGTAACGCTCTAGCATCAATAGAGCCAAAGCCATTGAATGAACAGCTAGCTGGTCCTGATCTTGCATGTCACCACTAAATATGCTGAGGACATCTAGAGCTCGTTTTTGGCTCTAAAGATTCTTTTTCCACACACCTAGCTAACATCTGGACATGCTTCTTCGCGGCTACACTGCTCCCGTGTTCAACGATTGCGACTGTTCCGGCTGAGATAAACGACTGCGCGCAAGCACGTGCACAAGGAGACCGCGTGCATGACTGTGCTATTCTTGTCAACTGCTCAAGACCGACTGCTCGTACTCGCGTGTCGTTGATTGGGCGTCGCTCGTGGTTCCCGGACTAATGAGCATCGCAATCACTACACCGCAATTGCAGTCGCCGCCACCACCGCCGAACGCTTTGACGCTTCGCCCCCCATAATAGCGTGCTCCTTTCAGCTTTCGTTCACCTTCCTTCCTGCTATAGCCTCTTAAATTCTCCTGATATTTCTGTTCTCTTCACTCGCTTCTTTTTTTCCTGACCTCAGCAAGGCTTGAACGTGGGTGTGGGCCATACGCAGGAAAAAGTGGCTCCTAAACGGCTCATCTGGCTTCTAAACGAGCACTTCTTCGCCTCGGAAGAGGGCCATCGATTATGAGCTGCTATACCCAATCTGGGGTTTCCCTCTTCGCGTCGCCTCTTTCTGTTCATGCTGTATCTGTGAGCCCGCAGCCCACTGCCGTGGTTCAGTGGCCATGGAGTTCTGCTGCTAAGCCCGAGGTCGCGAGTTCGATACCGAACGGAGGCGGTGGCTGCATTTTTGATGGGGTTGGAATACAAAAAGAACGTTACTTAGGTTCACGTTAAAGAACTCCAGGTAATCTAAATTAATCTACGGACACACCCGACAACCTCTCTAATAACCCGTAATTTCAAAAAAGTTTGAGACGTTGAACTCCGTGATTTGAATATAACCTTGAGCCTGCGTTCGCCAGGCGCCTTATTGCTATTTTGGCGATGACACGAGTTTTGTGTCGAATTGATAAGATGACTCAGATGCTCGACCTTGTTTGTTCGCCACGAGCCCACTTTCATTCAACTCGTTTTAGTCAGTCATCGCGGCAATTTTTTATTTATTATTACTTTGTTTTAATTTAGGCTGCTTCTTCCCGCTCAACGTCATATATGTTTCTCGGGTGATAAATAACTCACCTGGATGGTGTTAAGGTGTCAGTTCGTTTTACAGTGCTGACCTAAACAGACACTTCCTGGTTGCGCTCTGCGTCTGTTGATTGGCGTATATGCAATGCTTATTTAGCACTACAACAAGGTATCAGTTATGACGCAGCAAACCCATTCGCCAGTTACGTAATCGGTATGTAAACTGCGCATGCGGTGGCATTGACGTCACACACGAATTGAACGTGAGAAAGCCAGGCCGATGGGAAATGTTGGCGCACTGGCGTTCGCATGTGACCGCAGTGATGTTAGCGTGAGGGTTCATGCCTGTGTTGGTAACATTTTTCAGACAAAGTCGCTGCGTCGCTCAAAGCGCCGTATTTTTAGCGCAAAGTCGCTGAGTGACGATGATGATGACTCTTCGTAATTTTGTCTTTTTTTTTCTTCTTGTAGTTTCTCCCAGACGTCTTCGTCATATTTTTTAAAAACAGTATCCAAAAATTACCTCCGGCGCTGGCGAGTCGACGATCGGAGTGCTACAAAGGAGAAAGAACCGCCGATTGGGCTCAAACCGTATCACAACTCAGGGCTGCGCTTTGCATAGAAGCTTTGATGTACCCAGATGGCTCACCGTTCGACAAGCCTTCAGATGTTGCGGAAAATCGAGGCGCGAAGCCTTTTGGGATAAAATGAAAAGACTGAAAAGATTTCTGAAAAGACTCTTAAACGTCGCCAAGACTCCAAAAAGAGAAAGTTGTCGTTAACGCGAACGAAAACAAGCTAAAGTGGCAAATGTGTAGCTAAGTTACCAACACTGGTCCAAACCACGTCCAGCACGTCTGATTACCGCTGACATTACAGATGGTGCGGCTCCGGTGGACGCTCAGATGTTCGCACGCAGCAGCGTTGGTGTCACAAGCCGAAGGGGCTGTGCTGGCGAAAGGAAGTAGCACGCACCCGCGCCTAGAGTGGCGGGATACCTCTGAACCTAACCGAAGCTAACCTAACTGAACTCGCGTTGAATAACTTCAACTCACCTAAGACTGCGTCCAAGTCAGTCTACTCGCGCGCTCCTGCATGGCCGACAGCACCAGAGTAGCAGCGACCAATCTGCGTAAGAGCCGGAAGTTAACGTAGCCGGAAGCCTGAAAGAATTCTCGTTGAATTAAAGGTGCGAGAGAACGAGTGAAAGTGTACCGAAAGCGTCACAGGCAGAATTCAAGCCTCGTGGAGGCTTGCCCGATGGATCCGTCGTGTTAAGGTGTGGGAGAGTTGATTGGGTGGAGACAACATATTGAAAGGTATATTGGGGGGGGGGGGGGAATCTTTGAGGCACTACACAATGCTTAGAGAAGAGATGGAGGTGGTACGGGATTTGTCTAAGAAATATGTTGGAGATGCGGTAGCGAAAACAGTTGCTTCGTGCTTATGTGGGCTTGTGTTTGTGTGTGCGTTTTTTAACTATAGCCTTACGAACTTTAGCGCACATAATCTCATAGAAAACACAATGTAACTACAAGCAAGATAAGGAACATACGGAGAAAAACGAAGCCACTTTGATTCACTTTTATTAGTGCAATATACAGAGATATAAATAAAATCCAAGAAGCTATACATGGGGTGGCTACAGTAGAGCTGCAATGCAGATGCATAGGTGAGAAAGAGGGAGACTGTTTACTATTACGAAAATTATTCCCTCCTGAAAAAAACTATTTCAGTGCTTTCAAATGCGTTTGAGTTCGACAAGGTGGCTAAAGTAAGGGAGAACTTGGGAGCCTCCAGAAAGTACATAGATTCACAGATTCCATTCTACGTACGCTATGTACCGTATGCACACTTTGTGAAATGGTGACTATATCCATCACTAAATAATACTATGAGAGTCATGTACATTTACGATCAGATGTGCGCAGTCTGAACGTGAAGCACAGGTGACAAGTCCCAGACATAATATACGCTGTGAACGACATTTGTATTCAAGGTGGAACAAACTTTTACACTTTACGTTTTCGCTGTATGCCTTGTACAGGGGGGCTCGGGCGTCCCTCAAGTGATTGTGTTCACTTTTTGCCCGGGCCTACCCGCATCGTTGATTTTTTGGCGATGTAAATAAACTTCAACTTCAACTTCAACTTCAAGACAAAAACTTGACAGTAAGCAAAGTTTTGTTTTTCTCATATGTTATCGGTAAGTGGAAGCTCGCTTTGGAGGGTAGTGTCGCGCATCAGAGTGACCTAAAACACCAAGGGGCAATACTCAACCAGTTTGTGTAGAGCCGAATCAACGGTTCTTCGCGTGGCACCGAACTCAGTGGTAACAACAACCAAATTCAAGAAACAACACCACTCTGGCAGCTCACCAGAAGCTGTGACAGATGCTTACCAGGAAGAGACCCTGCGCTGAGCGTATGCAACAAAATGATAATACACAAGAATTCGGGCTCTAATGACTACGCAAAAGAAAAAGCTAAGAAACGCGCGTATGGCGCAACGAACGGAAGCGGATGTCACCAGATGCCTTCCGTTTCCGCTAAGACGCTAGTTTCCGTTAGATACGCCTTTTTTTCCAGTATTTGTTTCTGTTAGAAACACCAAGCCCCTAATTCATCGTATTGTTACAGTCTGTGTGCCCCTCCCCCTACGCTTGCTTTCCTTTTTGTTTCTTTTTTTTCATTATTAATGGTTGCTATTGTTAAAAGGCAATTGTGAGCTTTCTTTGAATTTTCATCTTTCTTAAGGCTCGCTTGCAAAAAAGACTGACCATTTCCATGACACATTTCCGCCTTTTTCATTGGTTTACTTTTTTTACTCTACTTATAAAACTACTTCTTGATGAATGTCCTTTATTTGCTCAGGCTACAGGAAAACGAAAGGGAAGAAGAGAAGCGACGTTTTTCGGTTCATTTGCTCTCCTTTGCCATTCGACATTTATTAGTCGTACTAGGCCCCTTTGCCCGCTGTCCACTATTTGTTCTCTCGACAGTTTGATTGCTTCTAGTTTCATTCGTTCGAGAGAGAAATAGCTCGGCATTTATGGAAAGCTTATATACCTCTGAAAAAGGAAAGCTAGACCCGCATCTGTGGAAGCATAGTAGCAAAGGTAAAGCGCATGCCTGATCTGTAAGGTTCCACCATTTACAGAGTTGTGCCCCATTTTATTTCCTATTGCTCGCCACTCCCACAAAATGAAAAGCAACAGTACGACGCAAAGAACAAAACACATATTCAAGAAAGTCTAATTGCACGCACTGTTAAAACAGGCGTTTTAAGTTCTTGATTTCGATAACTTCAAAGCAATTGAGACTTTTTTTTAGGTTTCTGAATGTAGCCTTCAAGTAATGTGAGTCGTGCAATTCATAATTTATTGCGGAGAGGTGATCCTGCTTTAAAATTTTGGTGAATTAGGCACACTGAGCTTCGATACTTATTACCTGACAAATTATTCAGATTTAGTCAAGCTGTGCTATTTACCTTATAACCACGTTTTGCTCCATGCTTATGTGTTCTCAAAACGGATTGCAACAAGCCGACGAATTTAGAACGATCACCGGTATAAAAACAATCCGAGACGTGTTTAAGCAACCTGTGGACGAGAAATTCCAGTGTACAAGGAATAGAAACAGAGAAGCGATATCTGTGTTCACGAATTTGGGAAAGACATTCGCTGAAGCAGAATTTTGTGCCGGAGAGAAACGCAAATAGGGGCAGGGATGAAAGGCAGGGGCTGATGACCCCTGAATTTGACGCTTTTGGTCTAACAGTGAGTCCGTTAGGGAGCTTGAGTTAATCAGAACCTACCTCCTGTCACGACTTCTCTCTTGCTTTGTCCAGACTTCGCTTCACGGGCCCCAGAAAACGGCGTACTAATGACATCGCGAAAGGATCTCGCACTATACCACCCTGACACAAGCTCCAGCCTGAAGTGAATGAACTGTCATCCCACACCTTTACTCTCCGGTGCTGTTATTCCCGACGTAGCCTTCGAAGGAGCAGTGACCTCGTTCTTGTCTAATTTTGAAGCTGCAGGACACGGTGTACTGCAGGAGTACAGATCGCGTTCCTTGCAGCTCTTTGTTCCAGTAAAGTCATTTACAATCAAGGCAAATGTTGAGCTGTACGCATGCTTAGAATCCCCTATCTTCCGGCTCTTGTTAACCCGCAAATCACACATGATTCGCTGTCAGGACATATCCTGCAAAATACTGAGCTGCCAATGATCACGACGCTTGTTTTAGTACATTTTTCTTCGCTAACCTTCATCTTATGTCTCTTTTCTATGCTGTGGTACACTGTATCCTTAATGTTCTCCTGTTTTGGTTCAATTTAAAACATAATTCATCCATTCTCATCGTTGCTCACTTTTTTCTCTTTTAGCCATCGTCTCAGTGAGATGGTTCTGGGTTATACACCAGCCCAGTTATCTCGGGAGACACCACTGTACAATCCATGAGTACATGAACCATGGCCCAACCACATTGCAGCGCTGACTGCATATATTGCCTGCGTATGAGATACTGAGTACAAAAGCTGTCTTCTTTCTCTACATCTGTTTTTATTGCAATAGCAATTATAAGGATACACCAACCAAATTTTAGCCGTCGCCATCGCCGTGAAGTTCCGTACAAAGTCTAAGGGCGATCGATAACGCCGTCGCCGCGCTTCGTATGCTGTGTGTGCGAGTGAAAGCGCGCTGTGGAAGCCGACGACCACGGCTCAATCTGGCGCGCGCGAAGAAAGAAAGCGGAGAGCAAACGCGCCGTCTTCCGTCGCGCGAGAGGCCGTGAGGGGATGGTATATAGGTAGGCAGGGAGGGACGGGGTGGGGGAGGGGGGTGCAGTGCGACGTTGTGTTCCTGCAGAAACAGAGCACTTCGCGACCTCACGCAAGGGGAACTGACGACCCTGGCTCAATCTCGCGTGCCATTTATGGAGCAAAGCGTATATGGGGGAAAGCGGGAAGGCAGCGCGGGAGGGAGGGGGGGGCGGCTTCGAAGTGCGTACATGCACAGTCAGCGCGCCGTATCTTGAAAGGGATCTGCAGACAGCCCATACTTTTGTGCGCGCTGTGTTCTCGCGACTCTTGAGTTGAAGCTATAGACCGCACGAAGGTCACTTCGCTCGTTGCTGCTGCGCTTGCTCACACCCGCGTTTTGACAGCGAGTGTCCGCGCTCGTCGATTGCGATGTGTTCGTTTGCTGGATCGCGCTGAGAGCCTGCTTGTTAATTCAGTTAGTAAGCGAATGTTTCCAGGTTTATACGGCTGATAAAACTGCTATCATTACTTCGTATAGCTGTCTACTAATTTGCTATCGCAATCGATGCTTCGCATTTCGGGCGAATGGCCACTTTTTATTTATACTTTCTTCTTAACCCCACAAAGCCGGGACGTCATTCCGTGCGTCAAAGAAAATTAAAACAACTTGCTCACGCTTATTTGTCTCCACGGAGAGTATATTGGTAGAAAGAAAACAGCGAAATGATAATTGAGTAAGAGTTCGTGAGTATGGTGGTTACTTAATTAGTAAGTGATTTGCTGAACTATTCAGAACTTATCACTCCCTTCAGAGTATTAAGAACGCTAGTATGGGCTTTACATTGGGTTTATAGCACTAAACCAGAGTTTTCAGGCATGAAATTAAGCGTATCATAAATGATACGTTGGGCTTTGTGGGGTTAACTGAGAATGTAAAGCCCGATTCCCGTTGCAAGTTATCGATTTACGTAAACTTTAGTGCATGCACGCGATTGCTTACATTTCCAGCATTCGACGTGAATGCTTTGTTGTGTGCAGGATACACCTAACCAACGCTCCGAAGTTGGAGTGATACCGATGAAGGATACACACATCGTATGCAGTTAAAGCGCCGTCACGCTAATAGGTCGCCACCACCGCATTTACACAGCCGCTGGCCAACACGTATCATGTCTGTTCGCGTTTTTCTGCCAGCGCCTGGATCATGCATCGTTTATTTTTATCACTTGCTATTAGCCCAATCGAACCACCCAATGAAGAATAGCAAATGAAATGCCCTCAACTTTGTTGACAGTGTCGTCTCCTGCATCACTTACAACAAGCCGCTCAGGCCTCCACCCCTATCAATTATTCATTACGCGTTTCGCCAAGCTCCGCAAAATTTGAATAACCACTAAACAATCATACCTTCCAACTCGAAAGTGTGCGTGCATGATCTTTGTTGATTAGTTAGATTTATAATTTTATTTCGATAAAATGTGGGATCCCGATAACACCTTGAACAGAACATACGTTTATAGAACCTGCTCTGCGAAGCATGATTCTAAAATATAACTAAGAGCAATTTGCGCTTTTAAATTTTAGGAGAACTAGACATGGTTCTCGCGCGGCGAATCTGAGGGCTACGCCATGTTCAGATCGCACCTTTGAATGGCATCTTTTGCGGAGGCCTGTCACAGATTATTTTGTTCATTCAGCTGCAGGATTGTGGCGTGAAGCTACATCACCGGCGCTGTGACTTCCTTGTGCGGGATCCTTCCTATGGTTATTACTTAGATGAAGAGTTAGAGTTACAGAGATAGATGTAAAAGATAATGCGCTGGATGAACATTACCATTCAGATAATAAAAATAATTTGATATTTCATTTGAGTCCAGCTGTTGTGACACTTGAAAAGTTGTGTAGCCCACGTAATCAGATGGCCCACCCGCTACCAAGCCGACTACAGATCGTAAGAACGCCGACTTACGATCTGTAAGAGGACTTGTTCGAAACCTCTTAGAGTCCACTACTTCATGAAGCTTCTAAAAACTGCTAACGGCGTCCTAATCCACAATCTCGTTGCCTAGGCAACACTCCTAGGGCTTGTTTCACCGCATGTGCAAACAAGAATATCCAAAAAGGAGGACGGACGAATAGGCACCACCGTTGCACAATTGATGGAGCATCGCACAAATCAGCGCTGGGTTCGGCTTCCATGGAGGGTAAGTTGTTTATTTTTCTACATTCATTCGCCCCTTCTCTTGCGCTTCATATCGCAAAAGGAACACCGTACAACGCTAGAGTCAATGTTTTTAGATACTCTTTCTTTCCGCGCACAATAACTCAATGGGATTTACTCGCGACTGATCTACTAACCAGTATTGGTGCCTTTGACAAAATTGCTTATAGACAGTTGCATAGTTATTGTTTTCTGTTACTGCTACGTGTCATTCTTTACGTATTTTGTTTACTGCAATGTAATTTGTTGTGCTTTTTTGTTGTTATTGTAGTTGTCTATTTATTTTGCCCCTCCTGCAAGGACCCATTTAAGGTCTGCAGTATGCTGTAAGTAAACAAGTAAACAAATATGACGCTTATAGCAAATTAAACATGATTCATATTTCCTTTTATATTTCAATTAAAGAAAAGGTAAATTTCCCATAAGCTTTCCTTGCACTCACGGTCGGTTGGCTTTATACTGCTACGACTAAATTTTGAGCCCCTCGCTTTCCCTCATTTTTCTCACTCAACGCAACGTGTAATGTGTAGTAAACACTTTTCCTTAACTGAGGTTTTGTACATTGACATTTTGGTTGCTCACAGTACAAGCGAAACTTCGAGGACGTAGCTACTGAACATAACAAGCATAAGCCGGGAATCAAACCACCCAGAATATGATTGCGAAATTCCTCGCTACCTTCGTTTCACGTGTCGCCAGGTTCGGTGCAATGCAAACTCGTCACGCACTGCGCCTGCGTCGACATTTGTACGAACTCCGCTGAGACAATATACGTCGAAAAGGGAGTATGCACAACGTGAACTTCGCGTTTCTTTCTGGAAACAATGGTGGAAAAGGAAAAGGCCTGTTTCATTTCGCCTGTCTTCAACTTAGCCGAATTTCCAACTTCCCGTTCGGCTGTTCGAGTATTGTCTTGTGGTGGTCTCTAACCCGCGGAGGGGGGGGGGGGGGGGGGGGGGGAGGAGTAAGCTAATTAGCTCTTCCTCTACGTGCAACGGGGTGTCAACGTCTGCTGCTCAGCGCATCAATAGGAAACGAGCTCTGGCGTGGAGTCAGACTACCCGGGCCCTGGCACATAATTAGTTTACACTTCACAGCTTTTATTTTTCGTGTGAGCCCGAGGCTTCGAACTAAGAAGAACTGGAAGTGCTGCTACACGGAGGCGTCATGGAGGTGATTTATACGCTTGAAAACTTTGTGGCTTGGAGTGTTTGAGTGTTTGCAGAAGAGCTGTCAGGTTTCCCATTGACAGCAATAGCCGTAGGGACTCCAGTTATTTACACTTCTACTCCTAGTCCATTGTGTGTTAAGCAATCACATTTATTTTCGCCCTATCTGACATTTTCGTTTTTTTTTTTGATGTTCATGGTGCTTTATGCCGAATTTGGTGACGCCCATTGCTGAAGCGTTCTCGGTATGTTGTAGAACGTAATGTATAATGTTTTTGATACCGCATTCAATATTTTACGGAGCTACGCCTACTCCTCATTCTTGTACGTTTTGTTGTATTCACTGTTGCTGTTCATTTATTATTACCTGAAAGGTCCTAATGTCGGACATTACACGAGCGGTGGGCGTTGTTGACGGTTGATTTTGTGATGATAATTGTGGATCGGCAAGAAGATATATCAAGGAAGCAAGTTCCGTTGTAGATGCGATGAGAGCAGGAAGATCATCCCAGTCAGTCCTGCGCAATCTGCAGAAAGAAAGATAGCAGATACGTAGTGGTACGGGCCCGTGATGGTTACACCGTGTTCCCATGGCTGGTTGTAGTGATGGGATGAGCTGGTGTGATGAACGTGTTGTCATGAAGCGAGGAAAAATGAAATCTTTGATAAAGTCAAAGATGGGCAATTCTACGGTGAAAGGTTAGCAGGAATAAATCAAGCTGCTATTTTAAAGCCGAAACATTGGTGCTAAAACAATAACCAGAAACTATGAATTGTGTGGCTTTGTTCTTGAGAGGCTCGAGGGTGTTAAGTTTGATTGGTAACGGTCAAACACAGCAGGTGTGTATTCCAGCTTACGTCGCGCCAGGCTTTCGTAGGAGAAAAGTTTTGTATTAGGCGGAACTCAAGCTATGTTACGCCGTAAAACACCAAGAACACGATTAGCGCAATCCAGAACGTTATTAATATGGAAAGACCCTGTGAGATCTGGAGAAATGTACAGACCTACACACCTAAATACATCAGTCGGGAACAGTGCTGTTTTGTTAAGAACGCATACGTATTTGATGTACTGTTCAGTCTACTGTGAAAAAAGGATACCACTGACTTGCTTACGTAAAAGACATTAGCCATCTCCTCCAACATTTTTTTTCATTAGCATAAGGTTATGCTGCATAATAGAGGCATAATTTGATGCGGCGATCGGGCCTTAAATCACGCAGCCATCGACAAAGAGCGTGTTTTGGAAGAAAGAGTAAGGAGAAGGTAAGCAATGTATATTAAGAAAAGGAGGGGCCTAAAACGGCACCTTGAGGTAAGAAAAAGCGTAAGTGTGAGAGTTGGCTTAATTAAATTGTTGTCGATTTAGCTATCCATGCAAGTGCATGTGTTTTGGTGTTTATTTTCTTTAAGCACAAGACAGGATAAATAAAATTGGCGTACTACCCACAATAGACATTTACAAAGACATCCATAACAAACCTCCCCTCCTCTCCATTTGGACTTTATGTCTTCTTTCTTTATTGCTGTTAAAGTCAAGTCAGCGGCAAATATTGCCAATTTTGCAGCAGAACTCATGACCTCGATGGTGATCTTACGTTATCAAATATGGACTTCGATGTTTTGAGGAAGCATTTTCATGCTCGCTCAAAATGCCACAGTTCATTTTCTTTGTTTGTGTGCTCTTCTGTGCCGAATCTTATGAGCTATGATTTGCGGAAGGCGGTTATTTTTCGACAGCGCTATAGACTACGCAGCTGCGGCAGAGCTATTTCGTCACATTCAAAAGAAGTGAAACAGGGGACATTTCCCGTTTTCTTCAATAGGTATTGACGCACGCTTGATTGATCCGGGTGGAACCATGAAGCTAAAGTTCGCTCAGAAATCCTGGAGTGTCGACACTTTTTACCAGGAAGAAAGTTTAAATGAGGACCAAGTTTCTCGTTGTTGTTTCAAAGAATATTTACCCCTTTACATTGCTTACCTCTTTATTTCCTAGGACATAGAAGAGAGCGGCCATGTTCCATGACAACGAGAACGTTCTAATATAGGTAGAACAGAACAGAACAGACATCTTATAGCCCACATTCTGGTAGCGAAAAGAAGGAAATAAATCTGCGTCAATGAGTGTTTACACTTCGAGAAACGACGAATAAATCGAAGAAAACGCCTGTGTTTTGTATTGAGTGGTCATATTTTCAAGAGAAGAAGGTGTTGAAGAGACCCGTAATGAAAGGCTTCTGAATTCACTCTCTATAGAGTGTTCTAAGCAATAAATAGCAGCAACTGCTCACAGACCTGCACCTGAATGTCGACTTGTAGTTGTCTGTTATTCTGTCCGCACGGTGCACGCGAAATCTTACCTGCCGCCTCGTCCTCCTCATGCTCTTAAATCTCTGTCAAGAAAGAGAAAAAGTATTGTAAGAGCCTGTGAGATTCCTACGCAAATACTTTGAGAAACATGCGTATTCTGCATATTCGCGGCCTCCAAATGCGTGGTAATATTAGCCTGAGAGGACGCATTCCTTGAGAAAGAACTTGTCGCTTTGTTGTGCTTCGCAAACATTTTAAATTGCGATATTCTCGTACAATAAGCGGTGATGCTACAAGAGAATTCTCCAGCAGTGACGGACAAGGGAGACTGACGCCTTTAACCCGTAGCAACGTCTCGTCAAAACAACTTCTCTTTGTAAAAGCAAATGCAGTAATAATATTTGTCGGGGTTTATGTGCGTTAAAGACCGAGTCGCCTTCGTGAATTATTATCCTCAAGAAGCGCTGATTTATTTATTTATTTATTTATTTATTTATTTATTTATTTATTTATTTATTTATTTATCAAGATTATTTAATGTCAAAAATGCGTTTCTATACTTCTTCCAGCATTGATGTTGCAATCAGTAGTAATATTTAGTTCCTCGAGGAGAAATGCGAGTGTGTGGGTACAGCGCGTTTTGACTCTCCTTTCAGATCGTGGGCCACAGTCTGTGCTGTAAATTTCATCTCTGCCACTCTAAAGATTACAACCTGAAAAGCAAGTCGACAGTGGCAGGAATATTTCACGATGACTTTTTGTTCACTTCGAGCATGCGTGCAAAGCGTTAGGGCACGTTGCGCATTTGATAATTAAATTTATTTTATCGGGTAGGCTGTATTAGAGACGACGACGCATGCAGTTGGGTACGTGAAACGTCTCGTCAGTGCTACAGAATGGGTATGGGTACAACAGCATACAAAAATTACGCAGCCACTTACACAACTTACGTTTGTTCACGCATTAAAAAAAAAAACGTGCATATGCTCAACCCATAAACCAGATACTGAGCGCCTTACGGTGTAATTTGGAAATCATACTGGCAATTCGTAGTGGGCCCGCTTCCTTTGCAGAGAGCTTTCCTACAGTATAGCGCAGAGAAGTGACCCCCTTACAGGTGGCGTTCTAGACTATACGCTGCGCCGCTGGAGCCATCCGCATTCGCAGATGCTTCGAGCTCTTGCGCATGCCTCAGTCTCCTGCACTTGTGTTCTCTTTGGAGACGCCATGGTCAAAGGCGTCGGGTCTCTCTCTGTCTTGGTGCCCGAATACCTACACGCAATTTCTGGAGCGTATGTACGTGTCGAACGCTGGGGCGCCATAACCGAGCAAGCGTGAAACTACTGCAACAAATTGCAGACTCGTAGGTCTTACTACCTCACGATGAACTCCTGTTTCAGTTTGATTAATTATGCCTGCTATAGGGGAAAGTGATCTCTCTCAAACGCGACCACTCGCGCTCGGATCGACAAACGCACAGCCGAGCTACGCCTCCCTGCACGCTGCGCACGAGGCTAAATTTAGCTCCTATTGCGTCATGCGTGGCACGTGGCACATGCATTCTCTAGTAAAGGCTTTTTTCCTCTACTTAACGATACCAATATAAGGTGCGTGAGTAGCATGGCTGCAAATATATAAGCAATAGTAGTGTTACATGTTTTCGTTATATAGGGTTTTAGAAAGCGTCCCTATATGCAAACCGGAGTAACAGACATTCTGTGTCAGATTTTTTGTAGATTTGTGTGCCCTAGTAGCAGTACGCTGTATCTTTTTTTTTTTTCTAAAATGCAATGGAGTTGCTGGAAGAGTGTTGCTTGCGACATCTTCATCTGGTAGGCTGCTATACTTAAATCTGTCTGATACATACGGAGCCCGGCTAAAGCGAAAAATTACGGACACATTCACTTTCCTAACAACATTAATATTATTTGCAGAGGTGACAGTTCTTCAGCAAATTGTCCAAACAGAACACCCTCTATTCGAACTATGAGATAGTAAAATCACGGCAAACGACGTCTTTTTTGGTTGAGCCTTTCAATTCCTGGGAGAACTTCCAGGCCTTCCGAAGAGCAAGCGCTGTCGACCGTAAATTAATTACGGGGCAAACCTCTTCGCGCTGTTATGGCGGTGTTTGGGCAGCCGCCTTCCTCGTCCCGGGCAGCAGCGCTGACACCTGGCGGCGCCTAGCGGCAGAGCTAATGAGATTACGCTGAAGCCCTAGCTCACCATGAAACAGAGTACGAACAGTTCAGCGACAGTAGCTTGGGAGAAGAGACGAAACGGACTGGGAGATAGGCGTAAACAAATGAATCTTCTTTTACTATTTGCACTCTATACATTTATAGAAAATAGGCGCATCAGAGCACGCATGTCCGCACTTAGCAAGGTTTCTTAGAAAGCCAATGCTACCTAAAAAAGTCATAAATTTTGCAGACCTATAATGAAGACATGTTATCTGCTTTTTGAAGAATGACTCTGGAGATTGAGTGCCTCGTGCTGTATACTGAGGCGAGACCAGATGTTTGCGACGACTTTCATGCCTCGTCGTTTTTGCTGAGAGTGTCTGAATTGCAAACATTAGAAATCAGGCAGCTAAACATACTCGAACACTAGCAATATACGCTGTGGGGATGCGCCACTCTCACGCGTCCCCTGATATGTTGTTTTTCTGCATAGCTCCTGTCTCCTGTAACCCAGCTTCGCCGCGTGGCGTTACGGCCGCGGTCGGTATGCTTGCAGGGTAGTACGAGAGATGGCGCGAGTGTGGCTCTGCTAACGCCGCCTAACGACGGGGTTACATGGGCGCAAGAAGAAGGCTCTTCCTCTTTGGCTCGGTATTGGCAAGCAGCGCGGACGTTCTGCGCGTGCGCTCATCCATGCTTCTGCGAGATCGTCTCGCGAAGCCTACCCCGGAATGGACGAACACAATCGTTTGAACGCGCCACCGTTCGCGTGGGCGTACGCGCGAACGACCAGCCGCTGGTGTACAGCATGGTGCGAACCTATTCGCTCGCTATGCGGTCGCGGTGAGTCGAACTTACGCGATTTGTCGCGCGCCCATCGGCATGTTTTGTGGATAGCAACTCGGCTAGCAGGTATTAGCCTATGAAAGGTGCAATAAATGCCCTTGTGATTGTTTGCACTACTGTGTTGTCGTTCCTTTGTCCCAAGAGCCCAAATGAGAACCCCACAACGCTTAATTGAGTTCGTAATTGTAATAGCTCGCGAACGCACGCACGCACGCATGCACGTACACACATACCACACGCGCGCATGCGGATAGGTGTTCTTTAGGTCCATAATCAGGCGTATTGTTAGAAGCTATAAAAATCATGTCAACTGTGCACTCCTGTCTGCCATCAATTGTGTCAAGAGACGGAAAACGAGACAGCTAGACAAACACAATATAAATAAAGATCTATACCATGGTTTGGCAGTAGCCCAGCCATCAATAAACCAATGGGCAAGCTAAATTTAATAAGGGTATGTTGACACGCTAGTCGGCTGGACGTTGTTAAGCATACAGTGTACAGCGGGTGGGCCCTGCGCGTCCTCTGTTCTTGTCCTTCGGGCGTCCTTCATACCACCGACACTGTCTTCGTGCAAAAGCCACAGGGCAGGAAAATCGTGAAGGAAACTGCCTGTCACGTACAGACAAACATTCTTGAGCTAGCTCTTCGGTTGCAGTAATACAAAATCCAAGATCAAGACACTTTCTAAGAAGTAGTTGGCCTTTGAAACACCCACGAACGCACGCACGCACACGCACAAGCGTGCACAAAGGAAAACACACCATCCTTACGGAACACAGCTTCTTTTTACAAGCAATGGTCACACGGTTTCACCCACCTGGTGGAAAACCTAAGATATGTACAAGACCGCGATCGCATGGATAACCCTTTTATCCTTCTTGATGGACGCCCTCTATCAGTGAGCATAGTGCGTGAATCATCGTAGTACCCCGATGAGCAAAGGCAATCCTTCGCGACTGCTTTGTGGACAGTTTTCTCATTGACTGCTTCTGGGTCCCAGTTGCGTGTTGTTTTTAGAAGAGAAGAGGATGTATTTATTTCCATATCACAAAATACAGTAAACAAACACTTACCGGACATGCAGCCAATGCCTAGTTGAAGGTCCGATAAACAAAATCAGGCAAAACCTAGCATAGTAGGAATATGTGACACAAAGACAAGAACGTATGTCATGACAACAATGGAAGAGATAAGAATGGTATACAGAATAGTATGTATTCGCACCTATTGACATAACTATTGATGGTATTGTTCACCTTATTAATAAGTGGAAAGTTTCGTCTTCAGCAGGTATTGACAAAATAAATTCTAAATTACTAAAGATACAGTATCAGTAACTAGCAAGTTTTTATTTCACATGTTTCATCAATCTTTAATGACAGATCAGATACCCCAAGATTGGAAAACAGCCAAAGTCATACCCATCTTCAAGGACGCTGACAAAAACTTAGCTGAAAACTGCCGACCGATATCACTAACGTGCATATGCTGTAAAATGATGGAACATATTATTGCATCTCATGTTTACCAACATCTAGAATCGAACAACTTCTTTTTTCATAATCAACATAGTTTCAGGAGAGGTTTGTCGTGCGAAACGCAACTGCTTGAATTTACGACAGATTTACATTTTAACATGGACTCAAACCTTCAAACTGACAGCAGCTTTCTGGATTTTTCTAAAGCTTTTGACCGCGTAACTCATTGTCGCCTGTTTTTGAGGTTATCATCATTAAGACTTGATTCACTAACTCTATCCTGGCTTCGAAATTTTCTTTCTAACAGGCGACAGTTTACTTTCATTAACAGCTTCTCCTCGCCCCTTTCAGATGTTTCATCCGGTGTACCACAAGGAAGCGTTCTTGGTCCCTCACTCTTTCTGATATACATTAATGACATACCCAATAACTTATCATCATGCATGCGCATTTTCGCTAACGACAGCGTTATCTATCGTTCTATTAACACCTCCGATGACCACCTGATCCTCCAAAATGATCTTAACCAAATTATTAATTGGTGTGACCCCTGGCTAATGACTCGAAATTCATCAAGATGTAAAGTGATGTCCTTCACCCGCAAGCGCACTAACTTGGACTATTCTTACTGTATTAGAAATGTCCCATTATCTCGGACCTCATCATTTAAATATCTGGGCGCAAATCTTTCAACAAACCTCTCCTGGACTTCTCACATTACCACCATCTGTGCCAGTGCTTCTCGATCACTGGGTTACCTGCGACGTAACCTTCAGAACTCACCTCCACTTATCCGCAAACTGGCATTTCAAACATTTGTTCGCCCTCGACTTGAGTTCGCCGCTCCAGTCTGGTCTCCCCACCAAAATTACTTAATTACCATGCTGGAATAAATCCAAAATAGAGCCGCACGTTTCATTTCCGGGAATCATGACTACCGTTCTAGCATAACTCAAATAAAGATTCACCTTTCACCTCAGCTGCTAAGTAATCGTCGCGACATAGCCCTTTTGTCATTATTTCATAAATACGCCCACCACACTAACAAACATTCCCTACACCTAGAAACGTCATCGCACACGTCGCACAGAGTATACAATCATCATAGCTTCACGCGCATCTATGGTAAAATAGAAGCATTTAACTCGTCTGCAATCCCACGTGCCATTCGGCTCTGGAACAACATCCCCGACAACATAGCTGCGGATGCTGACCGTGAAAAATTCAAGCACTCACTGAACTCGCTTAACCCTTGTTAACCATGAATATCACATTCACTGTTCTGTGTTATCTTTTCTACCTTTTTCTTGCACTGTTATACGTTTGTTACAAACTTATAGATTTCCTTTTTATTGTACTCGTATGCAGCTTTATGTAGGTGATATGTTTCTCTGACATTTAGGCTGTGCACTTGCCTGCTGTTTTTTTATTGTTGTTACTAGATTGTATGTACTTGATTGTATGCCCCCATCACTCAGTTCCCTTGTAGGGCCTTGTGAGGTATTTTACAAATAAATATTGCGATTAACAAACTATAACATTAGGTAGGTAAATTACATACAATAAGAGCAAGGATATTAAAGTTACTGTGCTGTGCACAGTAGAACAAGTGCTTTATAATTCAAGCTTATAATGTTCTTAAAAGCATACCAGAATGCATAATTCATTTTTACAATATTAGCACAACAAACACAGCACTGCATCTCCAAATGACCACTGTATAATCTAAAGACGTGATTATTGGATCGGTGTAATAAAAACAGATTATGGCATCTGTGCAAATTATTGTGATGTTAGCAAGGTTAAGTAGTATTGTCTGAGAGCAACTTGGAATTTTGAGGAATTAATGATTACCTCTGGCAGTTTATACCAAATTTTGATGCCCGTAAATTCTAGAAGACATTCGCCATATGGCATTATTACATGGTGCAAGATTAAAATGTCCTGCTTTAACAGTTCTGGTTTCACAAGAAGAAGAATAAAATGTGGAAGCGTTAAAGGGTGGTTGTACCTCACGACCCTATAAACTCACATTGATAAGCTCTGTTCGCGTAGTAAATCAAATGGTAGTACATGATACTGGTTGAACAATGAGGTCATGTGCACAGAATGTTTAGACGAGAAGAGAGGGGGCGCCGCGGTAGCTCAATTGGTGGAGCATCACACGCGAAATGCGAAGGTTGTGGGTTCGATTCCCCCCTGCGGCAGGTTGTTTTTCAACCACTTTAATTTTCATTAATTTATCGTTTCTTTATTTCATTTATTGAGCACAAGTAATTTTCCCTATGTTGCCCTTGGTGTCAGTGTTTGTTGGCTTCTTACAGAATGTTTAGCGACATAATTCTAGTCACTCGTTTTCGAAGTTTCCTAATTGGATTTAACATGCTTTTATATGACCGGCCCCAAGAGCACTTACATACAGCACCTTAGATGACTGTCTATAAAAACAAAGTCCATAAAGCGCAAAACTTTGGCGTCGAAGTGCTGGCGAGCATGAATTCGTAGCACCCAAATGCTAACCTGGAGTAAACACTGTTTACGTGATTTGCCCATTACAAGTGCTGATCGAAGATCACGCTGAGTTACTTGAATAAAGTAGTTTGTTCGAGTATGACATTATTTATCGTTAGGCTTAATGTTGTGGTATCTACAATTTTCCAGCCAGACTGGAATGTCACATATTTGGTTTTGTGTGTGTGTGTGTGTGTGTGTGTGTGTGTGTGTGTGTGTGTGTGTGTGTGTGTGTGTGTGTATGTGTGTGTGTGTGTGTGTGTGTGTGCGTGCGCGTGTGCGCGTGTGCGTGTGTGTGTGTGTGTGTGTGTGTGTGTGTGTGTGTGTGTGTGTGTGTGTGTGTGTGTGTGTGTGTGTGTGTGTGTGTGTGTGTTACCCTGTTTTCTAAGAGCCAGTCCGAAATTCTGTTTAGCTGAATGTTTACGTATTTACTAAGTTCGTCGACCTCATCCGCTATAACAATAAAACATGTGTAGCCGGTGAACATTATTACTTCTGCAGAGTCAGGCATTTGTTGTACGCCATTATTATGAAAACAAAAAAGAAGGAGACCTAAAGCAGAATCCTGCGGAACGCCAGTACAAACATTTTCTTTAGAGGATGTAATATTATTGATTGGCCCGACCTGGCAACGATATTAATTCAATGTAACTTGAAAGCAAATGAAATACTTTCCCGCGACAGAAATAGTGTTTAAGCTTGTCTAATAAAACAATATGTTCCACAGTGTCAAATGCTTTCTTTAAATCAAGAAAGATAACAACAACTAGCTTACTGTGTTGCAATGTCATGTTTATTTTTTGCGATAACGTGGTAGCTGCAGTAGCCGAGGAGAACCGAGATGTGAAACTATGTTGCTGATTACGAATGGTTTTGTATTTATGTTGAAACGTTCTTATCCATACTGATATAACTTTCTCGAAAATATTATTTATGATACTTAAAATAGATATTGGTCTGTAGTTCAAAGAGCCAGAGGGATCACCTTCCTTTTGAATGGGAATTACTTTAGCAGTTTTTAAACAAGTTGGATACTTAGGTTCTTCCATATGATGATTGAATGTGCGACATAATTCTGGTAGCAAAATATCAATGTTATCCTTAAGCAACCTCACCAGAATACCACCTGTCCCAGTAGCATTATTGTTTGGCATATTTGAAATAGTGGAAATATTGTCAGCAATGACCATCTCTCCAAGAACAAACGAGTTTACTATTGGGTTTGGTAGTGGAGGAGGTTAGATATTAAATTTAGAAAGCTGGACTGCTAGAGTTGGACCAACTGTAGCAAAATAAGTGTTGAATCCTCAACAGTTATCGGTAACGGTAGAACACAATATATAATACAAGAATACAATTTTTTGAAGTGTCACCCATAACTTCCTTTACTATACTCGCCACAGTTATTTAGAATAACCCGCAGGTTGGTTGATCCGTCCTTAGTACAAGTACCTTTTTCGAACCCCCATCATGGACACAGTTCACCATGACACTGTTCAGTTCAGTGTTATGCATTCCATTTATGAAGCTTGCGTGTGAGCTTCGACGATTGCGTCAGCTAAGAGTTGCTTGGGATTTTCCAAATCTGATGGGATGGCTGCATTAATTAACTGAGCCGTATTTCCGGCGCTTGTGCCCGCGATTACGGTGTTTGTGTGATCGTGGCTTGTTTTATAATATGTACAATGTAGGTTTTATTATTTTGTTGTTTCTTGTTTTCATCTTGCTTCATCCAGGCTTTTTTTTTTTTCTTTCATTGCTGAGTAGTGCTTTCTGCTGGTAATAGCCGTTCCTAAAGAAGCCCACCGTTGCAGTTTCTATTACTTCTAAGAATGACAATGATATCGCTGCGTGTGATCACTGCAAGATAACAACCAGACTAAATAACATACTAGCGATGTTGCTAGTACAAATAACGTAGACTACTGTAAGCTAGAGGAACATAACGGGTTATCCGAGCGGCTTACCTTGCCGCTAGTCAAAACCGAAAGAAGTAAGAGGCAGTGAAGTCAGAGAAAGCGTGCACTGTTCCTGTCATCTGCTTCCGAAACCACCGTAATACTCATTCAACATAGCCGTGAAAGGAAGCTGAAGTTTTAACAGCGGAGCTGTTTAAGCTTTTAGTTCCGCCGTGGAGCGTGAGCAGAAAACTCAGCCCAGCTGTGCACCGCCTCGCGTTGCCGGGCAGCCACCTGCGAGAGCACCGGGCCACGTAACCTCCTCGCACTGCACGCGCGTAGGGCTTAGTCGTGACGTCACAGGGGAATAAAAGCTCGGAACAGACAGCGCGGCAACACACCTCTCGCCTCCTCTACTCCGTGCGTACCTGCAGCTAGCACGGGAAGACCGAAGAAAGTCCAGACGCTCGAAGAGGAAGAGGCTTACCAGGAAGAGCGCCGTACTACCAAGCGAGAAGTGATGCGTCGCCGCCGAGTTGACCCGGAGCACTGCGCCGTAGCTGCGGCTGAGAAGAGGCGACGCCAAGTCGAGGATCCCGACTTTCAGTCCAGGAAACTCGAGAGTCGACGCCTTAACGCTCGACGTCACCGAAAAAACGATCCAGGTCTGCGTCTGCTCGAAAACTTCCAGCGTCTAGCCCGCCGAGACAACAACTTAGCCAAACCTAGCATAACTTCTTATAACCTAGAAATAACTTAGGCAGGCCATGAGAAAGCTAGGTGATCACAAACTCCGCTGTTGGCTCCAGTCTGGCACCACGAGTGCAAGCTGCGCACGTTTTTTGCTGTTGCAAAACGTTTTCTGTATGCTATTTTACTCGTTTAGTGGTTCACGACATGCATCATTTTGCTTCCTACCTGTTTAATGCTTCACAGTTCGCTCAAGCTATCGGCACCCGTCTCTCGTCGCTCGGCGAAGTCGCTTTGAAAGGGGCCTTTTCTTTTAGGAAAAATTGTATGGCACATTTGCATGCAGATCAATCTTAAGAGTTAATTAAATTCTGGGGTCTTGCGCAACAAACGTTGATATGATTTTGAAGCATCACGTAGTGGGTGACCCGAGACCTCGAGCTCAGCAGCGCAAGGCCGTATCCGCTCATCTACCCCGACGAATGCATATGTATGTATGTATGTATGTATGTATGTATGTATGTATGTATGTATGTATGTATGTATGTATGTATGTATGTATGTATGTATGTATGTATGTATGTATGTATGTATGTATGTATGTATGTATGTATGTATGTATGTATGTATGAATGTATGTACCTCACTAATGCAATGATCTCCTCAATGAAATGGCCCTCAGTCCCCAGTGGCTGCGGAGCACCTCACCAAGGTGGCGGTCAGACTTGCAACGCAGCAGAGGGTGCTAAGAATATCTGGGTTCGGACAGGCCGCCAATGGAAACTGACCCTTGCAACGTTTAACACCCGAACCCTCTCGAGTGAGGCAAGCTTAAGGACTCTTCGACCGCGCAAAAAACGATGGAACGAAGAACGCTAGGCATAACTTTAAGAGACAGAAAGAGAGCAGTTTGGATCAGAGAGCAAACGGGCATAGACGATATCTTAATATACATTAAGAGAAAAGAATGGCGCTGAGGAGGTCATGTAATGCGTAGACTAGATAACCGTTGGACCATTAGGGTAACAGAATGGGTACCAAGAGAAAGGAAACGCAGTAGAGGACGGCCGAAGACTAGATGGGGGACGAAATTAGGAAATTTGTGGGTGCTATTTGGAATCGGATGGCGCAGGACAGGGGTAATTGGAGATCGCAGGGCTTTCGTCCTGCAGTGGACATGAATAGGCTGATGATGATGATGATGATGATGATGATAATGATGTATGTATGTGTGTGTGTGTGTGTGTGTGTGTGTGTATGTATGTATGTATGTATGTATGTATGTATGTATGTATGTATGTATGTATGTATTATTTACTGTATTTTTGTTTGCAAGAAAAACAAGCAACAACAAGAAAGAACAAGTTTGCTATTCATAATTCGAAACTATATAATCCGAGTGATCCTACTTCTACAACCAGTACACCTTTCTTTCGCTATATGCTTTCCTTCTTGATTAGCAGTATGGTACGTGGACTGTCGCAATTTCAAACTTCGCCGCTTCTTTCCCCTCTCTTAAGGTGTACATATAACCCTACCTTTTTCAGGAGGGGAGGTGATGTGGACGGAAAACGTCCATAGAGTTGTGGTTGGATGACCAGCAACGAGAAGCCCTGAAATAGTGCCCTCCATGGGGGGAAAAGGTG
Source organism: Dermacentor andersoni (assembly GCF_023375885.2). Lineage (NCBI taxonomy): Eukaryota > Metazoa > Arthropoda > Arachnida > Ixodida > Ixodidae > Dermacentor > Dermacentor andersoni. The sequence continues at coordinate 37,936,811 of NC_092815.1, forward strand.
CAGAAGGGTGAGAGGACGAAAAAGGTGACATACGCGGCAGATGGGCTCAACTGTAGGATTGCAACATGAGGGTACCGTCGTCGAAAATCTTCAAATGTCACCGTCTGTGCCGCAAGGTGTGAGTGAGTTCCGTTGAAAAATGAACCTTCAGTTTTTCGAGGCTTTTATTCGCCCCGGAATGCACCTCACCATACCAGGAATTAGAAAAGAAATCCAAGCTGTTATCTCCAGCTGTCTCTGCTCCTTTTGCGTGAGAGGTACATCGACCACGTTCGCATTTCCGCGAACCAAACCGAAACACGTGACAAGTGTTGTAAAAACAGTGTAATCATTACTTTCGCTAGAGAATGTATTCACAAGAGTCGCTAGTCATCGCCATGCTGTCCCTAATGTCGAACGAGAATTGTTGCTGGGCTAATCGTTGTGAAGTGGTTAATAAAAAAGAGCCTTCCACAATCACTCTTCTTACTGTGTTCTTACGCGTTGTTTGATTAAATTTGTAGTTTTGCTGACCCGTAACCTTAAAGGGGGGCGCATCCACGGACGCACATTTTTAAGTGGCGGATAACCCTTGCAGTTTACTGAAGGACAGGTACAGTGATAAAGAGAAGTCATAAATTTAAGGCAGGGTGTTTAGCAATGTAGGCGGCTGCCTGTTGGCTATCCTACACTGGGAAAGGAGAACGCGGGACAAAAAAATTACATGAAGGAAAGTAAACGGCTTGGCTCGTGCAAGCATTCGTCGTTCAGTCAGTAATGAACGGTGCCACGTAGTCGCGTTATATATAAAAAAGCGCAGCAGCGCCTTTGTGGCTTTGTGCACCGCAGACATACGTAGCCATGGTTCAAAAAATTTCTCCTTTGTAAACTCCTTGTGGGTCATTTACTTCCCCAAAGCGACACAAATCGCAAACCTGTGATCAATTTATGAAGAGCAGTAATACAAGACGATCATTAAGGTTTCTTCTGTGTCGCATCATACTGGCTTCAGCGTAGTGTGGACGTGAAATGTCATGATACAGAGTCTGTACCGGTACATGGCCCACAGCATGCCCCTACTCTATATATGATGCAAGAAACTAGAGCTTATTTATCTCCTAGCTGTTGTTGATGTTCTTGTTCGTGGGCACTATGTAAAATTGGCTCGGGCCTTAGTGTTAGAAAAAGTTGCGATGAAACAAGCGACATCACGAACAGTAATGCTGTTTGGGCCGAAACAGACAGCTGGCGCCGAAAAAAGGTGCGCGACCGATAGCCCCTTCTCCAGCTTGCGTTTCGATACATCACGTCGTCAACAAAGTCGGCGCCATCGTAAAAAGCTGACCGGATGGTGGAACCACACGGAACTGCTTCCAAATAGCCAGCGACACTGAAGAAGAAACAAGACGGCCACCTGGGGGAGAGGGAATAGAGGGGGGGGAGATACTGAGCAAGAAAATATTTCGAAAAATGAACGGAAAAACAGGACACGCAAGTGACCTGGGGGGATTTGTGAGCCGGAAGCCCCGTTGATGCTGCACAAGGCAGGACGCAGCGCCTGCCGGCCACAACAACGAGAGGTAGTTTCCGTGGTTTTCCCAGGACGCGCACTATATCTTCTGCGCAAACATGAAAGGTCGAGTTCAAGTGCCGGGTTTTCCACGACGCTCCAGTTATTTCGTCTCCCGTCTCTGAAGTTCTCTTCGCATGATGGTAGCGTTTGCTGCCTGAATGGGACGAATGCTCGAAAGAGAAAGGTTTTTTTCGACGCAGCTTGAATTACGAAACGTACAGTTAAGACAAGAAGTTAAAATAACTTACTGCAAACGAGAGCATGGGTATGTTACCTCTCGCAACATAAACGTTAGATACGTCTGCTTTTACCTTCATTTTGTAGGTATTATATATCCTCTGCATGGTAGCAAGGAGTGTTCGCCTGAAGCCAATATACGTCTTATTTCTGTCCTATTAGCTTCTACAGCGCTTGAAGACATAAGTGGATCACGATAGCGTGCAGCTTTTCACTGTTCTGGCTGTACAACCCTGTGGCAGCCTCGATGATGTCGGTGGATGCCTCCTATACTAACCAATCCATGGCTTATTGTGGACGCGAAGTTCAACAGGCTCTCACCGTTTCGTGTCAGTAATGTCTCGAAAAAATGACAGGTACATAATATCGCAAACACATCTCACTTTGATTTAAATTAGAATTCAAGAGAACGCATGCCACTGAGCTTGAGATAAATAAGTAATATTCCAGTTAAGAAAAGCGAAAGCATGCGTTCAAACAAGAGTACCACGTTCCTAAAGCAACTCTCCTTCCCTCAAACTGTATGCGATAGTTTCTGAAGGTCTGATTTAATTTCTTCTGTTCACGTTGGTAAATCCCTTTTCGGAAAAAAGCCAAACCATTAAAATCATGCACCGCATTTTACAACTGCAGCCACCTTAAGTAGAGATTTCTCGAAAATGAACGGTCCTAGAATGTCAGCTCACAGAAATACCACCAAGTTTTTCACAGGGAGCCTCTGAAGGCTGCAATCTAAACAACGAATCGCTATTTTCCTTCTCCGGCCCTTTCTACTGCCAGCACAGCCGTTATGAACACTGGCGATACGGGTTAGTTATGCCGCTGCGAAAAGGCGCTTACTATTCAAAATGCAGGCACTTGAATCAAGCTGTAACCCCTATTCTCATATAGCTTACTCAGCCTTCGAAGACTCGGTCATTAAGGAGAGTTCTTCTAATGACAAATGCATTCGTTGGTAACCGGAAAATTGCTCAAAAATATCTCCCCTCATCCTCGTCCACTTTTGGTGTACATAATTTAGGAAAAATAAATGTTTAGGCACAATAACCTTTTTAATCTTTTTCTGTTTCTCTTGATTGCCTTGTTCTACAAAAAAAAAGCAAGCGATCGTATAGTGTACGACCACATCTGGAGAGCGGCGCAATACTCCAAAGTGCCATTTTCTAGAATTTCTTCGGAAATATTTGGCATCTACTCAGGAGCCTGCTTTGGTAAGATTTACACTTTTTCCCCACATGTCGTACGCCACAATCTCGCAGCAGTCATGAATGAGTACTGCTGTACTAGCAGATGACGTTCTTTGCCAATGAAGGGAAAGCTAAGAGGACGGAGCTTCTGCACGGGCGCTACTGCGCCAAGTATTCTGGCCGAGTTTGAGAGCACTTTTCGCTTCTTGGCCCAAAGCGTGACTTCTATGTGCGACGGTTTCGCATTGCCTCAGATATGGAAGAGAACACCAGACAAAGACGTGGAATTTGACAGACAGTGTAGTACTTTGACTCAGTTTGCTCTTTTGTTTTAACAATAAGTCTATGTCTTCTGCTTCTCAGCTTTAACTAAGCTTTAACTAACGCTGGTGAGTATGCGGGACTTCTCTCATGAGCACTTTTATTGTGCGTGCTTTTCCTCCGTAGCTTTCCCTTGTTGCCACTGAAAGTTGTCCGCGAGAATAACGCCACTCCTATTTGGCCTAATCAAATAAAACCAAGCACGATGTAAAGGCTCAAAGGCAATCACCTTTCAGAGAATTCCGTTTAAGTAGATTGTAACGTTATACATGCCGCCGTGAGCTCATCATATTGGCTTTCTTTCTTTACGCAATGAAAAAGAGGACAATATCAATACTTGTTCATTTTGCTGCATTTGTATTGCTCGTTCAGTGTAGTCAGTTGGATGAAAATTACACAATGAATGCCATACCTTGTGGGCTGATGAGTGAATTTGAAGTGAGGAATGAGAAGTTCTTGCAATTACAAGCCTATCCAGGTTGTCCACGCAGAAGCTTGTTAAAGTATCGACAGTGCGCTGGCCTCGCGATGGTATGAGGATGTTAGTATACTTTCGGTGTGTATGCCACGTAAAAATAGGCAAGCAAGCGTTAAGTCGTAGATGTGGACAAACCGACATATATATACAAAAATTCATTGCAACGGTGATACAAATTCAATCTAGTTATTATCTCCTGAAAAAAGGAACTATGGCATGTAAGATGTATTTGCGCCCGCATTGAGTGGTGAAGCAATTTCACAGATATGACACGTGATTCATGAAGCTTCAGAAGCCACTTTTTGTCTTAGAGAAAATATGTTTCCACGGCAGTTGGGGCGTCATTCACAAAGCTCTCGTTCGCATGAGTGCTCCTTCCCATTGACCGTATGAGGGGACCTTTGTCTTCTTGAGGGCGGCTGGCCTATGTGAACGGCTTTGACTCGCTCAGGCCCTCCGCGTGCATGCGCTAGGTCACCGCCGGCTTTCTTCCAAAATTCTTCCTATTCCCTTTTTCCCGCCCCTCAAAGTAGGTATGTGCTTTCGATCGCGCACACATCGCAATATCGCCAATAAATAAGACAGTTTCTTGCCATCGCACAGTACAGTCGTGTAGTACAGTAGGCACGCTGTCGCAATCAGTTTTTGCAAAACAGCGTTACTTTTGGCTTGTACGACGTCACGTCTCTGAACGGAAAGAATATATAAGCAGCGGAATGCTGTTCTTGAACTTCACCTGAATGAATAGAGCCAACACGTGCAGAAACGCTCACTGCCGGCGCACTTAATTTGCTTGTATTATTCACACGCTGAATGTGGGAAATAAATAATTTGCGTGTTCTGTTTGATACCTTTCAAAGATGGCATTAAAGTTCGGAGCTCGCAGCCCGATACGCTAAGGTTCTCAGTGCAAATCCTTCATAGACTCAGAAGGGTTTGGGTGCGATCTAGTTGGTACTGATCCGTCATATTTAAAACAGTGTCAAAAAACACGGACAAGGGAGAACACAGGACGAGCTCTCGTCCTGTGTCCTCTCTTGGTCGTATTTTTTGACGCTGTTTTAAATATGAACCTTCACAGACATCAGCTACGCTACCAGGACACCTGTTTTACACCGCCTTTCGCTATAAGGCGTACGCGATGAGGAAGAGGAAGACCAGAAAAGCAAATGTCGATGAAATATCCCAAATCTACCGGCCCGTTTTCGGAATAGTCTGGGACTCCTCACACAGAGAAAGAGAGTGGGGACTCCTAACCACCACGGCCATCTTTTCCGACGGAGTGATGATCTCGCAAAGGGGCCCTGGAGGTGGTTTTCTTTTTCCGTCTTTCTCTTCTCATTCTTTTCTCTCTGTCTCCGTAGCGCGACATAGAAAGACGCTAACAAACAGAAGGGAATAAAATGAATGACCTGTCACCGTCAAGATGAGGGAAAACCGCCTGGAGGAAGAAAACAGATCCGGAAGGAGATTGTAAACAAACAAGCGTCAACAGACGATGGCGGTCAGGTCTCTGTCAACACAGCACGAGAAACAGAAGGGTCTGCACACTGCGTGAGCGAGAGGAATGAACACATAAGTGAGCAAATAACTCTTCCACCAAAAAGGAGCACGAAGGGAAGGGTATAGGGACGAAAATAAAGAACCACTCTCGATGCAGTTCCTTCGTACGTAGTTTCCTGTTTCATACTCCACAAAGAACAGTATCAAGAAATAACAAGAGGCGAGATAAACCACAGGCTGTACCTCTTCAGCTTTCGGTCACTGCAGATCACAGCCGGTAGGAGGCTTACGGTGAAGCGTTCTCGCAGTGGAGGCCTAAAAAGGGAAAAGATCGCTAGGCAGCCGCTTCTTGCCGCTCTCGCCGTCAACGAAGAATCCTGGTAGCGAATGTCTTGCGATTTATCCGTTCACGTGTTAAAGACACGATGCCTGCCGTTTTCGACGTCAGCTGAAAAAGACCCAGCATGAACGCAGCCGCATAGCTTCAGCATCGCTCGCTGCGACAGTCACGGTTCAGTGAAGAAATAAAGAGAAGAATTGGAGTAGAGAGGAATGGAAGGTAAAAAAAAAGAAACAATTAAGCAGTCAGTCAACCAATTGATCAATCATGCCCCGGTAACTTGATTTGGCCTTGATCTTTCTACGCATTCGTATTTCTTATATTTTCTATACTTTTTCACATGCTCCAGGGAGCTGCTGTGCCAGATTTCATCTCATCCTGACCCTTTCATTACTTCACATGCAAAAGCAAACAAAATAGGAAATGCGACCTTCTCGGTGAAGCTCAAATAACTTCAGTGCCTAAGGACGTCGTCCTGCTTTATTTTTCTATCCACTACTTTCTTATGTAACTCTTCAAGCCCTGTGAGGTCAGGCATTCATAACGCAGCCCGTATGCCTGTACGTATATCACCTTTTTTTTGTTTAACTCACTTCTTGAAACGTCGCAACACAGAGCTCTCAATTACGGCCACGCTTGCGGCTTGCGCATAAGCCTTCTGTATGTATATGTACCTTCTCGCGCATTATGGAATGTTATGGTGCACTCTTTAACGTAAAAGTGTGATCTCACTGCCTTTGTTAATCAAGAGAGAGAACCTCATTAATAAAAACTCTCAAGGATGGCCTGGCGACACGCGTACGCATGACCCACACGTAACAGATCATTCAATATTAAAGTATTTCTTCTAGAGCCTTATTTCTCCGTCGTCATATTCCCTGCAGAGTAGCATGTAGGCGACAATACCCTGACTATTCACTCTGCTTTTTTCAATAAAGGGACTTCTATCTATCTATCTATCTATCTATCTATCTATCTATCTATCTATCTATCTATCTATCTATCTATCTATCTATCTATCTATCTATCTATCTATCTATCTAATCTATCTATCTAATCTATCTATCTATCTATCTATCTATCTATCTATCTATCTATCTATCTATCTATCTATCTATCTATCTATCTATCTATCTATCTATCTATCTATCTATCTATCTATCTATCTATCTATCTATCTATCTATCTATCTATCTATCTATCTATCTATCTATCTATCTATCTATCTATCTATCTATCTATCTATCTATCTATCTATCTATCTATCTATCTATCTATCTATCTATCTATCTATCTATCTATCTATCTATCTATCTATCTATCTATCTATCTATCTATCTATCTATCTATCTATCTATCTATCTATCTATCTATCTATCTATCTATCTATCTATCTATCTATCTATCTATCTATCTATCTATCTATCTATCTATCTATCTATCTATTTCAATGAGAACAGTGTCTCTCAGAAAAGGTTCAAGTAAGCGATGGATTAACAGCGGATCCTTATTTCAGATAGCCATGTGGCGTTTAGCCATGAGTGAGCAAATTCTATTTTGCTCACTCATGTTGAATAGGTTGCAGATTGTCTATTGCTTAGACGAAATAGCTCAAATTTAGCTTTATTGTGTTGACAATAACATGTAATCACCGATACTGTTTATGCCAAAGCGACTTTTCCGGATAATATTGTTACGTGCAGAAAGATACAGACGGAAGAGGCTATTTACAAGCTATTTACACTGGACTGGAGCCAGAGCGTCAGGCCGACATTTTTCTCGCGCCAAGGGCACCGACCCACTTCGTCGTCGTTCTCGCGGCGGCTCGTCCCTCGGGTATCTACCGATAATATCGTAATACTACCCCCGGCGGCAAAAGCGCCGTCACAGTGCTGTTAAATATCCAAGGCACGTGGAGAGTTGTAGGGCTTGAGTCGAGTGACGTGGACAATGTCGCTGGTTGTCACACCGGAGGACGTAGTGGGCGTGGCTAGAACAACTTCATAGGTGACATCGGTCACTTGGTAGAGCACGCGATATGGGCCGGTATAACAGGAAAGCAGTTTCTCACAAAGGCCAACTTTACGCGATGGTGACCAAAGCAACACGAGGGTTCCGGGCGCAAAATGGACATCACGGTGATGGAGGTCGTAGCGTCGCTTCTGTTTGTCTTGAGAGACTTGTAGACGAACGCGCGCAAGTTGACGAGCATGGTCAGCACGGGCGATTGCATCACGGGCATAAGCGCTAGTTGAAGCTGTGGTGGACGGAAGCACGGTGTCTAGTAGTAGCGCCGGTTCGCGGCCATACAAGAGCTAAAACGGGGAAAACCGGCAGTTTCGAGACGGGAAGAGTTGTATGCAAAGGTTATGTAGGGTAGAGTCACGTCCCAGTCACGGTGGTCGTCTGAAACGTATTTGGATAACATGTCTGTAAGGGTGCGGTTCAAACGCTCAGTGAGGCTGTTCGTTTGAGGGTGGTAGGGGGTAGTAAATTTATGCTGAATGGAGCAGGCCCGCATGATGTCGTCAATGACTTTCGCCAAGAACGTACGGCCACGGTCTGTTAGCAATTGACGCGGAGCACCATGCATCAAAATGATATCATGTAGAAGGAAGTCCGCAACGTCAGTTGCGCAACTGGTCGGAAGAGCGCGGGTTACGGCGTAGCAGGTCGCGTAGTCAGCCGCGACTGCAACCCACTTGTTTCCTGATGTAGATTCCGGAAATGGGCCGAGAAGGTCTAAGCCAACACGATGGAAGGGCTCGGCAAGGATGTCGAGCGGCTGCAGGTACAAGTAACCAGCGGGGGGCTGGGAACGTTTCTTGCGTCGTTGGCAAAGTTCACAAGCGGCGACGTAACGTCGTACGGAACGGGCAAGGCCCGGCCAGAAAAAACTGCGACGTACACGGTCATAGGTTCGAGATACGCCGAGGTGTCCTGCCGTTGGTGCGTCGGGGAGCTCTTCTAGAACGGTTAAGCGGAGGTGTTTAGGTATGACAAGTAGGAACTCAGAGCCGTCCGGATGAAGGTTACGACGGTACAGAGTACCGTCGCGGAGGAGGAAGAGGCGTAGAGTGGCGTCGGCCGGAGAGTGTTCAAAAAGGTCGATGAGTGCTCTAATGTTGGCGTCACGACGTTGCTCGTCGGCGAAATGACGGAGCTGCGACACAGAAAATACACAAGCAGCACTGGTAATATTGAAGGACTCAGGGTCGTCAACAGGGTAACGCGACAGGCTGTCAGCGTCTTGGTGCAGGCGGCCAGACTTGTAGACCACAGTATACGAAAATTCTTGTAGTCTCAAAGCCCATCGACGAAGCCGGCCTGTAGGATCTTTTAGGGATGAGAGCCAGCAGAGAGCATGATGGTCAGTGACTACGGAAAAAGGGCGACCGTAAAGGTAAGGACGGAACTTCGCAACCGCCCAGACTACAGCAAGGCATTCTCGTTCCGTAATGGAATAGTTGCGCTCCGATGGTGTGAGGAGGCGGCTCGCATAAGCAATAACGCGATCCTGGCCACGCTGACGCTGGGCTAAGACGGCACCTACGCCATGACCGCTGGCATCTGTACGCAATTCTGTAGGGCATCAGGGTCGAAGTGGGCGAGAATGGGTGGTGAGGAGAGAAGAGTGACGAGACGAGAGAAGGCGGCGGCTTCTGTAGTACCCCACGAGAATTGTACGCCTTTCTTCAAAAGACTAGTGAGGGGTCTAGCAATTGCCGCAAAATCTTGAACAAAACGGCGAAAATACGAGCATAGCCCGACAAAACTTCGAACTTCTGCGGCTCTGTTCGGAACCGGAAAGTCTCGGACAGCGCGAGTTTTGTAGGGATCAGGCTGTACTCCAGAAGCGTCAACGAGGTGGCCCAGAACAATAATGTGGCGGTGGCCGAAACGACATTTCGACGAGTTAAGTTGCAGCTTCGCCTTTCGAAATACATCAAGTATAGCTGTTAGACGCTCAAGGTGAGTGTCGAACGTGGGCGAGAAGACGATGACGTCGTCGTGGTAGCAGAGACATGTGGACCATTTGAAACCACGGAGCAAGGAGTCCATCATACGCTCAAAGGTGGCAGGGGCGTTGCATAATCCAAACGGCATTACATTAAATTGGTATAGGCCATCAGGTGTGATGAACGCGGTTTTTTCTCTGTCCATATCGTCAACAGCAATATGCCAGTATTCTGGTGGAGGTGAGCAATCCCCGTTCTCGCCACGGAACTCCGGAGTGGTCGGTACATCGAGCTTGTCACCATGCCTCCCGGTGACGAGACCACCTCTGCAACGGCTTCGGATTGTACGACTGCTCCCGTCGTCACGGTTGCCCAACATCGCGACCCTGGTGTGTTCTCTGGCCTGGAGGGACAGGACGTTGACGAATGGATCAAGCTATATGAACATGCCAGCGCTAATAACAGGTGGGACGCAACCATTATGCTCACCAATACCATCTCTTATCTCGGCGGCACCCCACGCGTGTGGCACCAGACGCATGACGACGAGATAACCAGTTGGAATAATTTCAAAGAAAAGCTCAGGGAACTGTTCGGCGACCCCATTGGCCGCAAGGTTGCCGCGAAAAAGGCTCTTGCGTCTCGTGTTCAGACATCTACAGAGCCGTACGTTTCATACATCCTCGACGTCTTGGCTCTATGCCGAAAAGCTGACGACGCTATGTCTGAAGCTGATAAAGTGTCACATGTCCTAAAAGCCATCGCCGACGACGCTTTCAATTTGCCTGATTTCGGCAACGTCTCGACAATCGACGCCATCATTAAAGAATGCCGTCGCCTTGAACAGGCTAAGAGCCGCCGTATCACACACCACATCACGCGGCTACCCAGCACCTCCACCAGAATGTTACGTGTAGAAAGATACAGACGGAAGAGGCTATTTACAAGCTATTTACAATGGACTGGAGCCAGAGCACCAGGCCGACATTTTTCTCGCGCCAAGGGCACCGACCCACTTCGTCGTCGTTCTCGCGGCGGCTCGTCTCTCGGGTATCTACCGATAATATCGTAATAATATCACACATATCACTATAGCCGCAAAACAGAATGGTACTTACCAGCAGCGTATATGGCGGAATTTGACAGTGTCCAGTGTAGCGCCCCGGATCTAGAATAGCACGCCGTATAGCAGATGCTGGATGAGCATAGCTTGCCATTTGCGATGGCTTCGTAAGCGTTGCAAAATGCGGAACAACATCGATAAAGAAATACGAAATTCTAATTAACACTGAATGATACATTCTTATGTTTTACATGAGAATAGGTGATGTATGTGATGTTTATGTTTTGTGTTCCCCAGCTTAAACAAACATGATTGAGAGGGTGATATAATTCTTAAGCATGCAGCGGTGTCATGCACGCGCTAACCTCTACCTTTCCTTTCATTGCAAGATGAAATCATCGCGAGGGTGGGTGAGAATGCATTCGGGAAAGCGCACAGTAAACTACTCACACGTGCCAAAAACAGCCTGGAATTGGAAACATAATAGTGCTATGCTGGTCAAGAGCACAAAAAGTTATCACGCAGTAGTTATGTGAGCTTCTATGCTCTTCGGTACAGCTTGCGAGTGCAGCGTTGTGACGTGCGCGACATTGCAGTGCACTAACGCGTGTGTTTTTTTTCTCATAAGTGTTTGCTCAATGTGAGTGCGTGAGAAATTTACACATGGAGTAAACGAACGAGTCACTGACAGTGAGTCAATGAGTGAGTAATCTTTTAGCATTATACGGATGCACAAGATCGCCTTTTCTCGTTCTGATGTGGTTGAAGTAAGTGCAAAAGGCGTGAAATCCCCGTTGAAAAAAAAATATGAAAGAACAAACAGTACTATGCCTCATAACTCCCATACCTAATTTTCCCACATCAGATATGGGTACATACCAGTTTCTATATGGAATCCCACGTGTTTCATACGGGATAGATATTGGGGGTATGGGAAAGATAGATTTGTTGTTGTCTTTTTTCGACAGGGAAGCAACCAATGTAAATGGCTCAGAAAGAAGGACAGCAGACTTGTGCGATTTTGCAGAATCACAGCTGAGTTTCCAGTGAAGCGGTTTCTCTTGAGCAGTCGCATAAAGAATTTAAGTTTTGTGTAATTAAATCGCAGGCTAGAAAACATTTCCCGCATATTATTTACACGTTTGCAAAGTCGTCCGTATATAACGCTTTCGAGCATTTCCTCAAGAATTTTTTTTATCAAATGCTGTATTACTTCGCCCCCAAACAACCCCATTCACGTGCACATCAGGCATAATGTTTCCCATTTTCATCAAGTTTGATCTCGGTGTCTGGTATAGCTCTCCCGGGCACCCCACCTAACTTCTACGATGCAGTTGAACCCCACACTTCAAACTTTGCCTACGCATCACGCATAACCTGCTTTATATTTCCGTAAAAAAAATACAGAAGGTGACTTGTTTGGTTCGCTGGTTAGATCGTAGGCCCTTTTTATAAGTATTGTATACAATAAAAAAGTCGATTCAATATTTCAGCAATTATTTACACTGATCCTAATTAAGCCAGAAACGCTAAAATGTACCGACACAACACCCTTACCATTGCTCCCATTTCCCAACGGCCCTATAACGCTTTCAAGCACTTGCTAAAGGAATACTTTCCGAAAGTTTCAGTTTATCGGCACGCATCAAACTTCACACGCACATCGACGAGGATATTATCCTCATTTTCAATAAGTTTATTATGCGGCAGAGTTATAATTATTCCAAGGCACAGGACAGCGGGCTGAATTCTGCGCCGTTCGTAGAACACACTTGTAAAGCTCCACAAATCTTGTAAACATAGTTTACTGCGAACTCTGCAAGTACCAATAGCGTTCCGGCGAGCTTAAATAGGAAACTTATTGCAGAAGCAATAATTAGCCAACTCTGTAACACGTTTAGTTCTTCCCGGACTTTGGAGAAACTTCCAGAGCGTTCGAAAAGTACGTTTATAATGCTCCGGAATGTATGTTTCTGCTCTTTGCCGTAGACGCTGTATTCAACCTACGCTCTTCAAACTTTTGGTTCGCGTCAGCCGTAAAACGGCACTGATGATCTGCAAATTGGCTTGCTGCCATTTTTGGTTGCCCTAGGGCCGCGGGGAGACTATGCAAGCACTTGATCTAAAGCCTCTGAACAGGCTCAAAACGAGGGTTTAGCCAATTTCATCTAGCCCCCAAATGGCACATCACCCAAAGATGCCCCGCACTTCCTCTAAACATAAACTCTGTTAACTATATTGTTCTCTCAAGAAAGTGTCAAAACAGACAACGATCACTCATAGTTCGCATTAACAACTTCACTGTAAAAAAGGAGCGCCCACATATAGGATGGATGGAAGAGATGTTTTTATCACTTTTGAAAGGAAGGTCTTCAAGCCATCTTTAGTTATACAGTTGCCACTTGTCCAGCAGCTGCGGCACAAAGCATCACCTTGCACATTTTGTACATTTACATGTGCTTGACTCATAAGCTCAAAAGAAAGGCTCTACAGATAATCTAAACGATAAGTTAAACACGTTAGCCCAACTTGAGTGTTATCGGTTGTATTAGTCGTAACATTTGCCAAGGCTGTAACTGGTCAGCATTTTTTTTTCTGTCTCTATACGTTCGAGAGTTGTAATGAAAAGTGAAGAAATGGTCTGCGCTCTGTTGGATGGGTCTAATCAAGATTAAATTTTAAAGAAATTGCTGAGGCATACATGCCTTTTTCATTGTTTGTTTGCTCTTTCTTTCTTGCTGCTGTTTTACCATTCACAGCAGTTTTTTTATCTATTGTTTAACACTGGGCCCCCTTTCTTTCTTATCTCGCCGTTCATTGTTCACCAGGCTGCCTGAATTCCTTCTCACTCATTATTATTTCTGTTTTCATTGCTTTCCCTCCTTCCTGTTGCTTTATAGCCGTTACCGTATCGTATGTGCGCTCTCTCAAGGCACATTTATTCATTTATTTGCAAGTACTGTTGGTTGGTTGATTGGGCCGTTACAGAGTTGGGGTACAAATATGGCACAAAACCCGCCATTGCTTACATAAAGCAGCAACGTATAGCTATACATAGAAACACAAATCACGGCGTGCCATTATACTTAAAGGGGAGCTGAAGAGTCTGTCGAATTCAATAAGACGCTCATATACGGATGCGGGAACCTTATAAACCATGAAGGTAAAATTTTGGGGGGGATTTTTTACTTAGGAGCGACGCAATCGTCGGTTAAAATTGCGCTGGTGCTCCGCCCACCGTCGAGCGCCGCGCGCTGCTGCTGACGCTGACGATGCGAGCGAAGACCGGAAACGGCGGCGTAGTGACGTCAACACTGGTGTTCCGCTCCTTCGCAGCCTCCGCGACCGTGCCTGACCGGGCTTATTTCTGCGTGCGTGCCGTCCTAATCTGCTTCGCTCGACCCTACATTCCTTTATTTGTGTGTATATAGGAGTGGTAGTTGACGTGCGCAGCATCAATTGAACTTGTAGGCCGATCATGCCGGCGTTCTGTGGAGCCTACGCTTGCACGAACACTAGTGGCCGCGACGACGTTCCGATGTTCCATTAGTTCCTGCAAGACAAGAAGCTTTCAGCTAAGTGGGAGGCTGCTGTGAAGCGAAACAACTTCAAGCGCTCAAGAACAAGTGTTGTGCTCTAACCACTTCCGTGACGATTACTACCGCATTTTATCAATAATGCGGGCTTTGGGTTCTCCTAAAAAAATAGTTAGCACGCTGAACGAAAGGTGCATGTTTATCGCCCACCCTTGACGCAGGTTTCATCGCAAAGCGCCGCGAATTTTCTATTCGCACGTGTGTTGTGAAACAGCCTGCATACAGCTACCATAACGCAGTGCAAGCGTAAAGTTCGCATGTGTTGGAAAGCCTGCTCACGCCAAGACGCTGCACTCCCCCTTCTCTCGCACACATAAGAAACCGACCATCTCACGTAGCCGACGGAATTCGCCGGTTACGAGTAGCGTGCGGATGGCGCGCTGATGAAGGTTCTATACTACACGTGCTACAACAGCCGGTAAACTTTTCCCGCGTTTAAACCGTCTGTGTAGATTGCCGACAGCTCTGGGGCAGCGCACAAATGCTGAAGATCGCATCACCGCTTACGTTCTACGAGGAGGCATGCAGGAACATAACACTACAGTTGTTTGTCCGGAAACGTACTCACTGGAACGCTGAATGCAGCTTAGCAAAATACATACTCGCCAAAGAACATTTCCAACACAAGGAGATGCTAACACTTCGCCTTCGTTCGCGTGGAAAGCAGTGCCTGCACCAGCATTTTTTGCTTCTTGGAGAGGCCAGTTCTTCGCAATCGGCTCGTGCATGTAGTATGTACAAGTATGTACGTACGTGTAGTATGTACAAGTATAAACCCCTTACAAGTGATCTTGCACGCGACAGCGACAGCGCTACAAGCGAGGCGATGGCTGTCGCGTTCACTCGTCGTCTGCAAGCCGAACTCCACGCGAGCGACGGCTTTGAGCGACGACTTCCCGGAATGGGGGCAGCAATATACGCGCCGAAACTAGCGTGACGCATGCTTTATCAATTTAGGTTGATGTATTTTACTGAAGAAGGAGCATAAAATATTTCTGAAGGTCTTGCACTAGGTTCCTATTCTTGCACCTGTACAATTCAATAGTTTCCTTGTTCCGTGCGACAAACAGCAGTATTTGAGTTATGTACATCCAGTTTCGGCTTTGCACAATTGGCTAGTCGCTCATATCATTTCCGGGCGACGAGCGACGAGTTCTAGATTTCTAGAAACGAGCGATCGAGCGACAACACCGAGGGATTTGTTCAAGCGACGGCCCGTTTTGTCGCTCGAAGCCGTCGCCCGTCACCGTCGCGCGCAAAATCGCTCTCGTAGGGTTGGGACTTAACGCCGAACTCCCCAGGGAAACGCAAGCTCTCGAAAATTTCCATGACCGTCTCAGCAAAACACCACCAAACTACTTTGCACCGTGCTTCGTGTGTAGCGGCAGCAGTCGGTCCGGACGAACATCACTGTTGACGTCACGAGGCGCCCGACCAATCACAGGCGGAAACGAGGCGCGCGAGCTGGGCGTGTCTGCTGCTGCATTTTTCGTCGAAATAAAATACGTTTGCGCTTTCTTTCACTCAATTTCGATGCGATATTCGAATTCAGAGGGTTGAAAACCACGGCGTACTGCTCTTCACTAATTTTTTCTGGAAAACCTTTCAGCTTCCCTTTAACTATAATACAAAATCTTACATAACAACCGTCATGACAAACATAAAGCAGCATATATATATATATATATATATATATATATACACATATATATATATATATATATATATCCGAGAAACCCATCACGATACTACATTCTACAACTTACATGATACATGCTACATCACATACATAACAAAATTATACATAAGAATACTACATTCTACAACTTACACGAGATGTGTTAGATCATAAGGATTCACAAATATTTTGTAACCTTGATTTCAATATGTTCTACAGTTTGAGAATGAGATATAGCATCCGGTAAATCATTCCAGTTTCTTATGGTTCTCGGGAAAAAAGCGTACGCATATGTGTTCACACGAGATTGAAAGAATAGAAAGTTTCTGCGGTGGTCACTTCGTAGGCTCCGGACTTGTCGCGGAATTAGGTACAGCGCTTATTCAAAGTTAAATAAATTTTGCGGAAGCAAAAACCAGAATTTTAGTCAGGCTATGCCACGGCGTTCCAAGAGGGGGGTAAATTTAGTTTTGCAGCATCTCTGTTATAGAATCAGTACGGGAGTACCTTGAAAGAATAAATCTAGTCGCCCTTCTTTGCACCCGCTCATTTTTATGAACTAATCCTTTTTTGGTAAGGGTCCCATATGATGCTTGTATATTCCTGTGTAGGCCTTACTATAGTTAAATACACTGTTAACTTTGCGGGGGCTGAAGCAAGCTTTAATTTGCGTCGTAAGGACCATTACTTCTTTTCAGTAGTAGAGCAAATATTAGTGATATGTTGAGTCCAGTTGATGTCTTCAGATATTGCAACTCCTAAGTACTTACATTTGTCAACGGTAGTTAGCACAGTGGCACTTAATTGATAATCAAAATTTAGGACGCGCTTAACCTTGTTTGTAACACGAAAAACAACAGTTTTTTTCGTTCTTTATTTACTTGTATTTTCCAAGTTTCACACCATTTTTCAATAGACGCCAATGCGTCGCTGACCATTTCTTGATTATCGCGGTTACATATTTCTCGATAAATTGGGCGGTCGTTGGCTAACAACCGTACAGTAACGTTTCCATTACTATATGAACAAATATCTTTAATATAAACGAGAAATAATACCGGTCCAAGGACAGATACTTGGGGGACGCCTGAAGTTACAAATAAACGATCGGTCTGGTAGCCGTTTATGTCCACGTACTGCGCCCAAGTACTACGTGATAGATTATGTCCATGTACTACGTGATAGATATGACCTGACCCCTTCCACTATATAGTTATTTATTGCAAGCTGTTGAAATTCGAGAATTATTTTTTAAGAGGAACGCTATCAAACCTTCTTGAGAAATCAAGGCATATTGCATCAACCTGTTTTTTCGTTATCTATTGCTTTTGAAATGGGAATGAAATGGGAAGCCACAGATGTGGTTTTGCGTGTGGCCGCCCTTCTTCCCCATCGCTCACGTCGAAGGGTCTCGGAACGGTATAGTATTCCACCGCGAAAAGCAGAGCTCTGGCTGGAATATTCGATGATGTTCACATCCGCCGCTCTATCTGCCAGCTCTCAGCTTTGACAAATATATGTGTATTGGCTTACGTTCCGTGCTACGGTGTAGGCTACGCGCCTATATATCCGCGAGTTCACATGAGTGCAGGCAGTGGTGTTGAATAGGAATATGAATTATTCATTTATGCGCAGGTCCTAGCCATTGCACGTGTATGTACTTTCCACGCACTACACTGTGGGAGACGCCTACACCATTTCGGACGCAGTTCGCGCCGGTGGCGTGAGTAAATAAACAAAGGCCACTGATGAGAGCACACTAATACTTGCGCGCAAACGTTGACACGCGTTCAAGACAAACGGAGAGACAACAGCACTTATACATACGCCCAACATTTGCACGAGCGCAGGAAAGCACACGTTGACAAACACAAAACTTCTGCAGCCAAGTCTAAAGCCAGGCACGCGCGGTTGAAGAGTGCACATTGACTACCATGACGACCCACGCTCTCTGCGTAAATTGAAGGTATACTTACAGAAGCACCGAAAGATTGGTTTATTTCTTTTACGCAGGTCTCTAATAGGACAAAAGGAGGACTATGGAAAAGCAAAAAAAAAAAGAATAACGGCATGCATAAAGCACTCCCTCGCCGAAGTATTGCCGCGGAATGTGTTATATACAACCGCAGAGTGTGGTGTACGCTCTCATGGGAGATGGAATCGGCCGTGACAGGTTGCGAAGCACGCATGGGAGGGAGCCAACATTGCTTGTTTCTGTTGCCTGACAGTTCATACCACGCAGTAAGTGTTGACGCAAGGTGAGGGATTCTTCCGCACTTCTGCACTTCTGCCGACAAGCAAGAAAAAAAAAAGGACTGACTCTGGTGGATATCTAAAAGGGAGAGAAATTTAACATAATCGCACGTTTGCACGAAACAGCGTGTGTGTGTGTGTGTGTGTGTGTGTGTGTGTGTGTGTGTGTGTGTGTGTGTGTGTGTGTGTGTGTGTGTGTGTGTGTGTGTGTGTGTGTGTGCGTGCGTGCGTGCGTGCGTGCGTGTGCGTGTGCGTGTGCGTGTGGGCGTGCGCGCGCGTGTGCGTGTGTGTGTGTGTGTGTGTGTGTGTGTGTGTGTGTGTGTGTGCATGCGTACTCGTTCGTGCTTTATCAACTAGTTTATGAAGTGATATTTTACAATTACATTATTGTTGCGATAGCAATTATATTCACAAACCAAGCGAATTTCTACCGCCGGCGTCGCCGTGAGGTTCCGTATAAAGTCCAAAGGCGATAACCGTCGCCGTGCGCCCTACGCTGTTTCTGCGAGTGAAATCATGAAAGGGGAGCTGACGAGCTCTGCTCAATCTCGCCCGCACGAAAGAGACAAATGCAGGGAGGAAGCGCGCAGTATTCCATCGCGCGCGAGGCAACCAACGTTACGAGGCTACGGGGGGAGGGGAGGGAGGGGGTCCTGGCGTTCTACTCTGGCTGCAACTGCGCATGTGGCGGCTACGCGCGATCGCACGGCCGGGTCTTGAGAGCAATCTGCATTCGGGCAGAGTCTATGTGCGTCGGTGGCTCGTAGCTTTTTGCGTGTGTGCGTTCTCGGTGCTCACTTTGCGTTGAAGCTATAAACAGCGCGAATGTCACTTCGGTCGCTACTGCGGCCGCGTTTCCTCACCCCAGCGTTTTGATAGCCAGATTCAGCAGGATCGAGTCAGATGTGTTTATGTTTGCTTGTGCGCGCGTGACACCATGCTTGTTAATTTAGATAGTATGCCTGGGTTGACACGTTTTTGCGGCCGATAAAACTACTATCGTTCGTATAGCTCTCCACTGATTTGTTATCGCCATCGATGCTTCGCCTTTCGGGCTCAAGCTGTGACCTTTTTTGCTAAATCCACTTGGATGGCGCACACTGTATAAGATGTCCTTGCAGTTAGGTTGCCGGTAATGGCTACGAAAATAAATACGAGAATATTAATATATAGGTTGACTTACGCTTGTATTTAAGGCCAAATAGAAATATATATATATGCTAGCTCTACGGCGGCATGCACTGGGGGCCGTAAATTGGGACTTACAACAACTACAAATTAATACTACTACCTGCCATTCAGGGATTGGAATTTCGGTACTTCTCAGCTCAGAGACTCCTACAACCACTACAAAAATCTTGGCATCAAGTTGGAATGGTAGGGTGGCCGAGTGACAGCCATGGCGGTTACGACTGCAATGCGACGTCTGGTGTCGGCAGAGAAGTGTGAGGACAAGGTACGAAGGAAAAAAAACTGCTGTGTTCTAATTATCCTAATGAACTCTGCCAACTTAATTGACTTGGCGCTAAGTAATCAGCGGTCTAAAACTGACGGGTCATTAAACATGTTTTTCATGGTTCCTGTTCCCTCTTATCCATCTTGCGGAAATGTTGTACCCGCCATGAACGTTGTCGACCAGGAAATGGTTTCCTGGAATGCGGTGACGCTTCTCCTTCTCGGGCACAGCAATATAGTGCATTGTTTGCTCGTGTGACGCTACCATGATGAGTCATGCACTATGCCATCCTACGGTGCTGCTACAGAAGAAATGTCTTATAATAATAGATTACAGATCAGAACGTTTCGGAGCGTAGTGTTTTAAGAGAAAATTTGCTGATGACAACTATACGTGCGGTTCGTGTGGATATAGCACGGAAACAACTGAACATATTGTTACAGCACATTTGTCATTTACCAAGAGCAGGCATATCATGATTCAAGGGACGATGAGGACGACTACGATATAGCCTGGCACGGACTGTTCGTTCTTGGCAGGGCTACATGCATACGCGCTTGTAGATATACTTGTATATAGTCATTCCTGCGCATCTTCATACATAACATATTTGGTGGAGGTTTGCGGTCCCTGTCCTCTCCATAGAGCTCCGCAGCGGACGGTCACTCGAGGCTTCTGCATTCTCGCACATCATCAGCCTGCTCACGGCTCATCCGATACTTGCCCACTTTGACCCGGCTGCGCTGATGTCCGTACGGCTACTATCAGCTATTGAGGTCCGTACGGATGCAAGTAGCCATGGAGTCGGTGCAGTACTAGTCCAACGCCAACGTGGCCATGATCGTGTCATCGCCTGCGCTAGCCGCCTCCTATCAGCCGGTGAGCGCAATTATTCCATTACAGAGCGCGACTGTTTCGTTTGGGCGCTTGGTGAATTCGGACCCTACTTATACTGCCGACCCTTCTTTGTACTTACCGACCACCACACGCTGTGCTGGCTGTCCTCTCTCAAAGATCCTTCCAGACGACTTGGTCGCTGGGGGCCTGCGCCTGCAAGAATTTTCATATTTAGTCGCCTTCAAATCCGGCCGCCTGCACCGGGATACAGATTGCTTGTCCGGGTATCCGGTCAAGAACCCTGAGAACGCTGATGAAGACATCAGCAACTCTATTATTCCCGTGTCGGGCATGATCGACATCGGTGAAGAACAAGGTCATGACCATTCATTGCGATAAATCGTCAATCACCTAGAATCATCGCCTAATGACGCATCCGTCCGCAAATTTGTGATTCATGAGGGTGTCCTATACCACCGCAATTTTCAACCCGATGGACTTGATTTCTTTATTGCCGTGTTTAGACACTGAAAAAGAAGTGCACTCACGGAACTTCATGATGCGCCCACTGCCGGACACATTGTCGTATCTCGCACCTACGAGCGTGTCCAGCGTCGTTTCTTTTGGCCAGGCCTTGCACGTTCCGTCCGCGGTTACGTGGCCACTTGCGAATCATGCCAACATCGCAAAACACCCACCCTACTACTTGCTGGTCACCTTCAGTCAATCAACGTACTCACGGAACCATTCTTTCACGTTGATTAGATCTTGGCCCTTTTCTCACATCCATCTTGGGAAACAAATGCATAGCAGTGGATACTGATTATCATACGCGCTACGCAATTATCCGCTCTCCCCACACCATTTGTGCAACTGATGAACTTGCTCAGGACACACTGGTGGGCTAGTTGATTATACATGTCTGTTTGATCACAGCGCACAATAAATCGACACGGATTGACAGAGTGGCGACACCGCAAAGCACTGACCGCAACTGGCTTATTTTCACGCCAAGCGTTGTAAATATACAGTTCGAGGAAGGCGCGCGCGCAGACATAAAAACAAATCAAAGACAGTACGTGAAGCCCCTCCTCGATGGCGGTGAAAAATCTTGCGCGAATCGAAGTCACGCTACATACAAAACAAAAACAAAGGCAAGACTCCACTACTAATGTACTCTGCAGACCGAGTCACCACGTGAACCGGCAGCCTTGAAACAACCGCTACTGGTTCACTATGCCTAAACATATGATGACCACGAGCGAAATAGTTAAAACAGGCGCGCTCTGCCTTGATGTGGTCTCTTGGGCCCATGCAGTCGAGCTGTTTCGCACACCTTCTTGCCTGAGAGCCCCAACTATGTGTATGGTGAAATAAACTTATTAAAGCTTACAGAAATTGCCAAGCATGTCGTTAGCGTTAAGTGATAAGGAGCGCCTATTTGTTTCGGCGTAATGATCCAGCAGCACTTGTTTCATAACTGCCGGTTCACATGGTGACTCGGTCTGCAGAGTACATCAGTAGTGCAGCCTTGCTTTTGTTTTTGTTTTGTATGCAACGTGGCTTTGATTTGAACGAGATTTCTCACCGCTATGGAGGAGAAGCTTCACGTATCGTCTTGGCTTTGTTGTTGTTTCAGCAAGCATGTCTGCGTCGAATTGTATATTTTCAAGCGCGTCGCGTACCAATAAGCCAGTTGCAGTCAGCGCTTTGTGGTGTCTTTATCAGTATCTGTCAATTCATGGTGCGCTGTAATAAAAGAGATGTGCAACTGATGTCGCCGACTTCTTGTTACGTGACGTTATATTGCTTCGCGACGCCCCGAAACAACGCGCTCAGTGACCGTGACCGTTACTTTCTCTTTGAATTCATTTCCGGCATACTGCATTCCCGTTCCACTCCAACACAAACTGACAACTTCTTACCATCTCCCGACCGATTGCCTGAAGAAGCGCTTGAACAGCACTCTCACACGTGTTCTTTATGTTTCACCGGAACACCGTGATTGGGACTTTGCTCATCCCTACGTAACTTTTGCGTACAATTCCTCTCGTCATGATACAGCTGGATTTTCGCCTTCCTATCTATTATATAGAAGAGAACTGTTTTATCTCTCGACACTATGCTCCCACCATCTGCTGCCTCCACTTCCGAGTTAAAAAATTAAATTATGGGGTTTTACGTGCCAAAACCACTTTCTGATTATGAGGCACGCCGTAGTGGAGGACTCCGGAAATTTCGACCGCCTGGGGTTCTTTAACGTGCACCTAAATCTAAGTACACGGGTGTTTTCGCATTTCGCCCCCATCGAAATGCGGCCGCCGTGGCCGGGATTCGATCCCGCGACCTCGTGCTCAGCAGCCCAACACCATAGCCACTGAGCAACCACGGCGGGTGCCTCCACTTCCGAGTACGCGCGTGTTTCCATCGCGCGGGCTGAACACGTCCGTCTGCTTGCCCGCGCTCGGCTTATGGCGTCACAATGCAACCAGAGACGCCGCTATGATGCTTCGTACCGCGAAGCGACTTACCCTCCTGGTGCGCTTGTACTTCTCTGGTCCCCTTTCCGCCGTGTAGGCCCCTGCGAAAGACTTCTTTCCCTGTACACGGCACCCTACCGTGTGCTGCGCCAGGTGACACCTGTTACCTACGAGATTGCCCCTGTCAGTTCCACCTCATCGCTCCTCGCGTGCAGTGGCGTCATGCGCGTATCAAGGCTAAAGATATACCAGTGTGCCTCTGACGATTCCCTTTAGATCTCCAGGACGGTGCTTCTGCCGCCGTGGGTAATGCTACGGAACACTTATGTATTTTACCAAGAGCAGGTATATCGTTATTGAAGGGGCGATGAGGACGACGATGATATAACCTCGCACGCACTATTCGTTCTTGGCAGGGCTACATGCATACGCGCTTCTAGATATACGTGTATACAGTCATTCCTGTGCACTTTTATACGTCGCAATATTGTGACGGAGGCGAGATGTAGCCGAAGGTTATATTTACAAAATATTTACAAAGAAACTAGGGCACGAAAATATGTCTGATCCGGCCCACGTGCAAGCGACCTCATCGTCGTCTTCATGGCTCTGCCAAACCTCGCGTTCACCCACGTAACAACCGCTCCGCAACAATATTATTGCGATTAGGTATCTTATAATACGCACTTCACTCACTTTCCGGGATGCTTGTTTGTATGTTTGTTCCTATGTACCTAACCGTGTTCCCGCCAACTTGGATCACTGGGCACTTCAACGTCTAATGACCTGCTGTGCTAAGAAGCCAAGGAAATGGTCTTCGAAACCAACCGTTCTGCCAACTTGGGCGACTAAGTACGTGAAACTGGGTACGAGCGCCTCGTCAGCCAACGTCTTTCGTGCCAACTTGGGTAGCTCTGTGGGTGCCACTGGGCGTGTGCCGATTTTCAGTGACAGAAAAGAATCCTTTAAGATTTATCCGGTGCTGGACAGAATCAAACCTACGGTATACATTCGAAGACCCTTGTATGAATCTGTAATCCGACAGCCACCACTCTACGACTTCGCGGTGGCACCACCGGATTGCACAGCGTGTCCAGAGGGATATGGTGAGGGAGGAACCAGGCTGCACACAAGTCTCATGCGTGGCGCGTTTTGGAGGTGGCAATAGTGGGTCGCTGCATTGTTTCATTGCTAATCGCATTGACATCGACATCCATCGTGAGATGGGTTCTGGAACTTTTTGTTTGCATTTCGCAGTATCCACCCCCAGGTAAATGAAGGTGTGCAGCTAACCTGGCCGAGGTGTTGGGCGGCTCTCGATACTAGAATAAAGGTTAACAAATCTGCGGCACAGTGAAATACATCTGGAGTATTAGTGGCGCAAACGAAGGGGAACGCATAGCAAGAAAGGAGCTTGCATTTCAGGGGAATATATTTCTTTCGGTTTTGATGTTTGTTAACACGAGCACCAAATCTCATGGACCGATAATAAATGCAGCGTTGAAGTAAATATAACAGGCATTGTGACAAACACAACAACTTTTTCAAGTGAGGTGCTCATAAAATCTAACCATGCATCCATCAACCCATCCATTCAACTACGCATCCATATATCTGTCCGTCCGTCTGTCTGTTTTCCTGTTTGCCAATCAGTCAGTCAGCAAAAATAACAATGAAGGCACTACAGGCATTCTTTGCCCACAGCGCCAAACATGCTCAATGTGACTCATTATAAAACGAAATGGAAAGGTGTAACTTTTGTAATTATAGGCACCAAATCAGGGAACAGATTATAAGACGAGAGTAATCCGCGTTGATTAAAAGCAACAAGCTTTATCAGCCCTTTCTGCAATTCTTGCAGTAGGCGTTCTTCCCTGCTTTCATGTAATTGCGGTCGTAGACCACGTAACGAACATTCAAAAACAAGGAGAAAGTAAATATTTAGAAAGACAGCACCCACCACAGTCAAAGAACCAACCCAAGGAATCGAGACTTTATGCGAGCGTACTTCGGGTGGAAAGCCTCAATAATTTTTCGTAATTCATTTTGTTTCCACAGCTGTTCTCTTTTTTGCCAGCTTCCCGAACATGTTGGGAACATGTTGGTGATCAAGTAATACAATACTTCTTATCCTCCTAAGGTTTCTTCCTGAGACAGCACGTACAGTATGCTTTACGATACATGGCAGGATTACTCGAACAGTTTACTCATGTATGTGCTAATGACTCATGTATATGTTAATGTATTCAGCATTCACAACAGGGGCTGGACAATACGAAGTCCTCTAACGCAGAAGAACCTTCATTTGACTATTAACTCTAATAATAAAATGAATATACCCCTGGACGTCATTTAGGCAGGTAAATTCCTTGGAATTGACCGGCCTAGATTGGCGTTCAAGTTACGCATCGCGGTCATTTACCCGTTTTGCTTGGCACAAAAGAGTCCAGCGGCAATGGCCGCGCTGCATTCTGGCAGTGTCCACGGGTGCACTGCATCCGATTCCTAAATCTCTTAAGCTGCGAGTAGCAATTGTCGCTGCCTCCGCAGCTGTTAGCCTCAGTGTGCCGTATTACCATACTTTACAGGTAGTAACTATGTTGCTGGAAAAAAAAAGTCATGTTTTGACAAATGGCTGACTTTGATTCTGCACTTGCAACCTGCCCCTTTAGGTCAGAATTGAAAAGTTTAACCAGTAAACTTTGTTAACCAACGGTAGGGGCAATAATTGGGCTAATTTCGATGTTCACCACTGTTACTAAACTTAGTCAGAAAAAGATATATAGGGTTTTCAAAAGTACCCTATTTTTACTAATCCGCAACAGACGTCTTAAGAACAAGTCGCATTCAGCACTCTGTAGGATTCTATTCCATTTGACTCGGAGGCCACGGACCAGCACACGAAAAAACAAAATCAGCGTGCTGCTCGATACTTGCGATCGTCACAACGGCGGGAATGAATGAATGAAAAACTTTATTTTCACAAAGGAGGTATACCGGCGAAGGTGGAGCCCTCAGTCCAGGGCCCCTGTGGCCTTTGCCATCTTGCTAGCTCTGTCGATCAGCTTGAGCTGTTCTTCAGGCTTCGAGCAGGACAGCGCAGCCTCCCACTGCTCCGGTGTTGGTGTTTTGTGTACTGGCGCTACCTTTGGCTTTTGGCAGGTCCATGTAACGTGGTAAAGCGTTGCGTGTTCCCCGCATAGCGGGCATTTATTGTCATATATTGACGGATACATTTTGCTGAGCAGTCTCAGATTGGGGTATGTATTAGTCTGCAGTTGTCTCCAGGCAACCGACTGCTCTCTACTAAGGTCTTTGTGGGGAGGGGGGTAGATCCTCCTTAGGGCTCTTTGGTTTTCTAAAATTGCTCCATAGCGTCTGGTGACTGTGTCCGGTTCCCCGTCGTGGTGCGCCCCCCGGTTGGCGTATGCTCGGGCGTTGGCGTCGGCACGCTGGTTCCCTGTCACAGTCTCATGAACTGGCGTCACAACGGCGGGAGTGAGAGGCCGACAACTATGCATGCATCGCGCATTCGAACATTGGCGTGGACTGTAACACAAAAAAACTTGAAAAAAAAATTCTGGGGTCTTATACGTGCCAAAACCCCGACTTCATTATGAGGCACGCCGTAGTGAAGGACTCCGAATTAATTTCAACCACCTGGGGTTATTTAACGTGAACGCAGTGTACGGTACACGGGCATTTTTACACTTCATCCCCATCAAAATGCGGCCACTGCAGCCGGGATTTGAACCCGCGCCCTGGGGTTTAGCGCAACACTATAGCCGCTAAGCCACCATGGCGGATGTAAACAAACTTCTGCTCAGGAATATACTCGAAAGTTAGAATGATGCCAGCACCATCCTCGTGTTTTGCCTCTTCCATTAGGTTGCTGATGTGTCTCCTTCCTTACTGCAACTACATGTATTGCTGCGCCGCATCCCTTGCCCTATAGAGTTATTTTTGCTTTAAGACGATGTCTTCTTGGAGATTTCAAATAGATTTGGCGTTCGTGGGATCTAGATGTCTAGCTGCCACATTCTGACCACTTCCGTCAAAATAAGGTGATTTGAGGCCTTCCAGTACATGTAGGGTAATAAAAAATGGTGTCAAAATGAAGCTGGGAACGAAAAAGACGCAGCAGGTAAATCTCGCGCTTAGCGAAAGAAACAAAAGCGAAATTCGGGATTTTGTTGAAGAACCTACAGCATTATAACCAAGATTTGAAATATGCAAAGCGGATGTTAGTTAGCAGCCTTGGAAGTTAACAAGTCCTAAAGTAGAATTATCGGTCCAGGATATTATATCTAAGAGAGACATGTTAATAGTAACCACGCAGCAGATGGCACTGTTCCAAATTTACTTATTATATCCCCAGTAGATTCATGTGTATATAGACGGTTCTTGTCATAAAAATTCCTCGACTTCAGCATTCGTCATTCCACATTTGGCGCTAGAACAAACATTTAAATTATCTCAGGAGACATCCTCCACCTTGGCAGAACTGTTTGAAATCCGGTGTGCTTTGAGTTTCATAATATCAAAATGAAGTGCGCAAAAAGGGGTTATTTTTAGCGATTCGTAAGCCGCTCTCACATTACTACAAAGCAATAATAAAAGTTCTTTGAACATTTTGGTATTGTATGAGACGCTCAAAGAACATACTAAAGGAAGTGCCATGGATCACGTAATTGCATTTCAGTGGATACCCGGGCACAACAATATTCCTGGCAACACTGCAGCGGACGCAGCTGCAAATAGGGCGCACAATAACGCAGAGACAATCTTCATCTTTGGCGCAGTGAAGTCTGTCTGCTCCTGAGACAGATATCCTTTCGTCTCAGCAAAACTACCCGGTTTGATCAGTGATCTAAGAACTCGGAGTTATACTTTATAGACTCATGTACCAACCTATCAATTCCGTCAAGTCTGAGAGAAAACAGGAAATTCTAAATATCAGTACACTGCTTGCAGTTGGTTCTGCATTTACGCGACAATTTTTATACAGTATAAAACGTGCCTCTAGTTCGCAGTGTTCTTGTGGCCATTCTGACGAAGACATTCATCATCTCCTCCTCGAGTGCATTAAATATGATCCTCAACGAAGTGTACTGCAAGCCAATTTGTTACCTTTAGATAGAAGACAATTCACTCTAAAGAAGATGCTTGGCCCATGGCCAACAGCGCGTCTTTAGAAAAGAGCACTTCTTGATTTGAAAAAGATTTTCGAGGACACATACATATTGAAGAAATATTAAATTTCAGTTTAGCCTAATAAGCCAAATGGGTGATATAAACGTTGTCCTCTGTTCGAAATTGATTTTTGTCGTGATCGTATTTTTACGATATGTGTTCTATGCTTTGGCGATTGAAAATATTTGACTTTATATATGCGCATGTGTACTGCTCTCATGCAAGAATTTCTCGATACATGTACTGTTGGACTGTATTGTTTTCATACATATGGTATTCCAATGACTGCCATAATTTGTGACATTATTCTCTCTTTTTGCGCATGTTTGTTTCCTTTGCTAAGGAGTAGCCGGTGCCACCATAAAGTTGCCAACCTCTCCTATTATGCATTCCAATAAGAAAAAAGATGCACCAAGTTGGCGCACAGCTAAGTTTGGAGCCGTTATATTGCGCATTTAGCGCAAGAAGGCCGAAGTTAAACTCGGATGTAGTCGTTCGAACTAGGCACGCATAAACCTGCAATCGGAAGTGTGGATTTACTAAACAAAAAATGTCGGGCGATTATAGAAGTAACGCAGTCAAAATATTGGGCCAATGTCTAAGATAGTGCAGACTAAACAATAAAAAACATATGGTACACTAATGCGTCAAAAAAAGGCCTTCTCTTTCTTCGACGTGAACCGCAGCTCACCCGCTTATCTTATGTCTTTTTTTTCTTTTTTTCCTGTCTTCCCCACTGCACATCCGGGATCCTGAAAACACATCTATCACAATAACACCCGCACGCCTCAAGGTCGTTCTCGTCCTTACTTTCCACTCACTAAAGTGAATCATTCCTCGTCTCATATATCGGTTCTTGCCCACTTGCAAGGTGCCTACATACGAGCTCAGTGATACGACTTCAAAATGATGCTAGTATGGATTTCATTGTACTCTGCTCTGTGCGCTCCAATGACGAATATAAAGACTGTTTCACCGACAAATTCCCATAGAAAATATGCTCACCTAGGCTCCATAGTTCAAATCCTAGCAGCAAAACAAACAGGACCATGGAAACAGTCCGTGACGTCTGGGCTTCGTTGCACTGGACGTTGCAACGCACCATATCGCCTGCCTTATCACAGCACTGAAATAACAAAGTTTGCCTCCGGTACGACAGCTGCAACGCATGTGATTGTTTGCTCTACTGAGTACAGGTTAACTGTTCTCAAAACAACCAATTAAACTGCAAGGTTTCAAGCTCCCCGTTTTGAATATGAGAGACACCGCAGGGGCAGTTTCCACGTTAATTAGGACTGCGCGTGATTCTTCACCACGCACGCGAATCTAAGAAGACATTTTTGTGGGTGTCATTACTTATTTCTTTTTCTAATTTTTAATCGCATTTCGCACTGGTCGAACTCAACCGCCATTGTCGATAATTGAACCCGCAGTTTCGGGTTCTGCGGCTGCACGCCAAAGCCACTGAGTCACCGTGAAGGATGCTGATTTTTTTCTTTTTATTCTAACAACATTTTCTTTCAGGAAAACAACACGCATCGTTTGTAACAGGGAAAGGGAGCGTGTATCCGTACAACCGCTTACACAATGGCCCGACGTGGAGACATTAGACAAACATTATTTGTTCGACCGTTTCGTATCTAATTCGATTGCGTTCTGGTCTGCAGCTCCTTCATGTTTAGACGCTTATCAGAACTGCAATGACAATCACGTCCTTCTTGTACGAGAGGTGGCTGCTGTGTGTATTTTCGGAAAAGGCAAATGAATCTTCTTGTACATATTGCAACGCTAACAAAGTGCGCTGGTAAGAACATTTGGTTAAGATGCGAAAGACCATTCTCGTGAATTCCGTGGATTGCATATATATAGGTTGGCACAATATTTCGTTACCGCTGTACCTTTGTTCATTACACACTTCTCTACCCTCACGTATCTCTTTATTCAGCTTTAAAATTTTAAATTATTCCGTGTAAGCAGTCCCATTACCCCTGAGCTCCATCGCACTGGGCAGACAAGCACGGCTACAGTTTCGATGAACAGGATACCGGCTAGCGAAAGGGAATTAACGTACATTTATCTTATAACGCTGCGCCATTAAAGGCATAGGCCAAGACAAATAAACCGGTGAATACATTCTCAACGCAACACAGAAACCAAGGAGAGCCGGCGAAACACGGGAGTAATAGCGTTAGGAGATCAGAGCGCACTAGAGCGGCAAGTTCAGGTGCGCTTCGGTGGAGCAAACTCAAGACGCAATTAAAACCGTCGAGGCATTCGAGACAAAAGACTAAATTTGCTTTGTCACTACTCAACTTAAATGCATGAGTGCCGGAGATAGCGAAAGATAACTAGAAGGAAACAGAAGCTGACAGCCGCTTTTTCGCCGCCTCAATCGCGAAAGCAAGCCCCAGCTGGAAACCTGTCTCACATCTGGGTCGTCCAGTCGCGTTGTTCAGGAAACGCCGCGCGGGATTTTCCTTCCAGCTGCGCTTCTGTACGCCTATTTTCACTCGCCTCGAATTACTTTGCCACTTTGCACCACAGTAAGACACATGAAGACCGAAAACACCGTGTGTGTAAGATGTTGAAGTGTCTTAGCTGACCGTCTCACTGCTCTTCTTTGCTTTCAGCCAGGCGAGTTTAGCACTAGAGCAGCGCTGTGGAGATCTGAAATTTAGCGAGAACAGCTCCGAGAGCTACTGTGTATAACACGAGATGGGTGCACCAAGATTTGAGAACAGTTTTCTTGTGAAAGATCCTTAAGCTCTTTCTTTTTATTGGCTCTCTGTCTATCTTTCTTTCTTGTTTTTCTTCTTTATTTTTAATAGACCTTACTTTCCCTAGGAGAGCGATACGAATGGAACACATCTCTTGTCGTTGTCATCCCAAACTGGGATATAAGAACGACACGTCTTTCGCTATATGCAGTCGTCCCCAGTTTCTTATTTCTTCTCTTATTCCGCCTCGGTGCTGAAACTTGTTCATCGACATGCTAACGAGAAGGCAAATGACGACACTGTGGTTGCTCCAACCTCCTGATTTCTTTTTTTCTTTGCACGAAGAGAGTGTGATATGCGGTATCTGTGCAGAACGTCGCACTGATTCATTTTGTTTTACGATATACTTTGCATACTGTCGCCAGCAGTATACCTTGTCTCGCTGATCACGGATGCTCTCCTGAAGAAGGGACAACCAGTCAATCACTGCGGTTAGAGTATGTCATCATGCATAGTTATAATGGAATATCTTTTCGATATCTTCATCCAGACGCTCTCGTCATTTTCCCCCTCATTTGGGCCGCTTCTTCCTACCTTAATCGCCGTGAGATGACAACTCACATTTGGGGCTTTCTTACTTTTACAGCGCAAGCTTTTATGGGCTCAATTTGACAGCCGTTGCGGTTGGCGACGTTGTCCGTCGTCACCGCCGCCACCGGTGTCCGTCGCAGATATCGCCGGGAATCAGAAAAGATGCCCAGTTCCCGCCGGAATCGAACACGGACCTTCTGCGTAGGAGTCAGCTACTCTATCACTCCTCCACGCCATCGCTTGTTAGCAGAAACATGCCTTATGCAGGCGTCCTAGCGCACGTGGAGTCACGCGATGTGTGAGGCGCGCCTCGTATAGCGTCGACACGTGCATATTTTGCATTGCAGTTGGATGTTACTTCACCAGGTGGCATGCCATTTAGCAGTTGCATCGTATCATGCCACTTGTCACTCAATGTGAGATGCGTAGCGTCGATACTTGCAAACTTTGCATTGCAGGTTCATTTTATTCCACCAGGTGTGGGAGATGTAGCAGTTGTATCGTATCGGGCCACGTGTCAAGAGGTGTGATAGGTGCGCAGCGTAGTCACGATACCTGTGTCTACTCTTCAGTACACGTTATGGCGCCTCCTCGCAAGGTACGAACCGCTGCTGAAAAAGCGAATCGTAAAGCCACGTTCGCCGCTGCAACTAGGTGACGTAAGGCTCAGCAGGTCGCTATGCAGAGAGTAGTACAAGCCGCCGCTGCAACTCGCCGTCGATGCATGGTGGCCAGGTCAGTCCGTTCTCGTAAAAGCGACGGAAGGAGACTTCGCCGCAATGATAATGAAAACATGTCTATTGACAGGTAAGGGGAAGTCAGGAAGAGTCCCCTAGTCCAGGGCTCCTATGACGTCTTCGGCGGTGGCCCCTGCCCGTCAGATTAGTGCCCGGCAGACGTCGGAGGTGCCGTCGCGAAGGACTCCTTCCCACTGTTATGTGGTGCCGGATGCAAGAAGGATACGGGGAAGGGACGGGAAGCAAGGAGCAGTGCATTGGGAAGTAACCCGAAAGGTCGTGGAGGAAACGCCACATCCCCGACAAGCGTCGGGAACACCCTCTAGTGCATGCTAAATGTATGTAAATTATAACACTTCTTTCCGTACATTCAGTACTTGCACTTACCGTATTCAAGCAGTTTGCGACGGTGTGCTACGGAGCCGCTCCTGCAACTTGCGCTGTGACTCTGCTGTATGTGCTGCGCGGGCCTGTAACTTTTTCTTTCTATGCATAATAAAGCTAGAAACCACCTAAGCACGCCTAGGATGTGGATGTCTTCCGGCCAGGAAAATGGCATCGAGGATAGAACAGCAGGTACGTGATGCGACTCGAGATTGCCGGGCAAAGCCCACGTACTGCATTGCATATAAAAGAAGATGACGACAATTACGAGCTGATAATTACCTCGTCTGCGTTATGTTTTTTGTGTTCCGTTAAGAGCACGCGTAAGGCTATGAAAGGTGTACTTTGGCACACACAATGTCACAGCCTCGATTAACCACAACTCAGTGACAGCGTTGCTGTGCTGCTTACCACGAGTTACTCGGTTCACCTCCTGGCCACTGCATAACGCAAATAATTTCTTGCACTTAGATTTCAATGCAGGGTATAGAACACTAGGTGGTCCATGGATCGATGGATGGATGGATGGATAGATGCTATGAGTGTCCCCTTTGAATCCGAGTGGTAGGTTCCGCCGTCAAGCTCTTGATCTTATTTTGCCTAATGTCCTACCTATCCTTTTTTTTTTAGAATTCCCGCCATCAAACTTTCTGAACTACTATTGGGAACTATGTTCTTCTACGCCACCGTTGTTTGAGGTGTCCCTACTTTCCTGCCACCAAACCTCCTATCGCCTCTTACTAATCTCTATTGCGGACATGTTTACTTTCCCCCTGCTCTCGCTAAACCCAAGGGCTTCAAGGAGGCAAGTGGTGCCTAAATCAAGCGCTGGGCAGATATTTTCGCATTCTAATAAAACATGCTCCATCGTTTCCCTAGCTTTACCGCAGCAAGCATATGCTTCTTCTTCCTTCTTATATCTCGCTTTACAAGTGCGCATTCTAAGGCATCTTGTCTCGCTTCGAAAAGTAGTGGGCTTTTCTTTGAATTATCGCAAATGGTTTCATTCCTGATATCGTTCTTTTCCTCTTAAACAGTTACTCATGGCAGGTTTCTTTTCCATTGCCGCCACCAACGAGATTATCTCAGCCTCTCTGACTTTCCGCTTGACGTTCTTTGTTGTTGTGTTGCTCACCACACAAGCCGCATACTGTTGGTAAGCTACCTAGTTCTTTTCCTCCATTGTAAATCGATGTTTTGCTGTACAAATACCTGAACACTCTCCCAGGCCATTTACCTTCTTCCATACTACTCAATCATTATTAAAAATTAATTTTACTGTGAGCTTCCCCCACGTGTACAACCCATATTATCCTACCCAATTTTATTTGTAGTCTTCCCATGAGCGCCCAATGCGAAGTGGCCCACTGAGCTTTGGTTGCCATCGAGCTTTGATAGTACCCCTGACTTCAAGCAAACAACCGTATTTCCAAGTGTAAGTCCTGGAACTATTACACTTTTCCATATACCCCTGAGCACCTCGTACCTATTGTATCCCCATTGCGCTCTGTACTTCATTATGGCCGGATTTCTCTTCCCCTTTGCTATTATTATTTCTTCATGTGTTTCCATATATGCAGGGTGATGCCATCCGCATGAAACAAACCTGCCAGCTACTGCTCTACTTTTACGCCCGCCTGTTCGTTTGAGAGATTAAACCCGATATTGGTTCCTTCTAGCACCTTTTAAATCCTTACCATGTGCATCATAAGCAGCAGTAGGAATTAAGGGTACCTCTATCTCAGTCCCTTAGTGATATCAACTTTCTCCTCGTTCCTCATCCCTTCCTATTTAACACAAACGGTATTTTCTCGGTAAATCTCCCTCAATATCTGTATACAGTCGTTGCCTAAGCCTTCCCTTTCCAGAATAACCCACAAAATGTTGCGGTCCACGTTTTCATACGCTCCAATATTATCTAAAAAACCCACGTACAACTGTCTCCTTTCTTCTTTTGGCATTTCAATACACTGAGTTATCATCCAGACGTCTAACGATTTCGGAGCCATTCTGAAGTTCTCCGAATATGCCGTTATGTTCTGTCTATGCTTATACATTTCATTTAATTACCTGCATTGCTAAAATGTATATTACTGATGTAATAGTCAACTGTTTATATGAGTGAATTGTATATTTCTCCCCCTTACGTTTATAAATAAATTCATTATACTTTATCGGCAACTGTCTGGTATTCGCCTGCCTTGTAAGCTTTTTTCCACTGGTTTCAACAGAGCTTCCTTACTAGTACATTAATCAGCCTAGCGGGAACCTCGTCTAACCTTGTGGCTGTGCACTTAGGAATTTTCTCTTAGGCTTTCTTCTAGTTTTAATTTATAAGCACCCACTACTTTTTCGTCTGGTTCTCGTTCATGCTCTTCTTTCTTTTCTTTTTCCAAAAGACCACCTAAGTATTGCACTGAATTTATTAAGTTGTTATTCTTCGAACCTAATTTTACGCCGCATCCCCTACCTATTCGTTTTGATCTTGGTCTAAGATATGCTGTTGTATTATTCCAGACTTCCTGCCTACATATTAAGTTAATGTGATTCCAAAATATTCTAGGTACGGCATTATTTTTCTCACTTATTTCTGACAACCAACGTTCACTTTCACCATTTCTCTTGAAGCAGTATTTGAACCATATATTTTTTCTCCCGATTTCCCATTTTCTGTCTACTTGATCCTGTGGCAACTGTGCTTTCTTTTTTTCCTGCCTATGTTCTCGTCATTCTTTCTGTCATTCATCGATCGCTTCCCCTATTTCCCTGTTATACCAGCTTTCTGGTTTCCTTTTTCCTTTCCGACAAACGTGTTGCTTCATTTTTCTTATTTCTCTCGTTATTATGCTTAGAAGCTCCCTATAATCACACTTCCTTGCTTCGCCATTTCCCAAGTTCTTTGCCGACTCTTACGACTATATTTGATTTTCTTCGCCGTTCAAATTTTTACTGGCCATTCTTCGCTCCTCACTCTTTTTTCTAACTACATCCCATTTTCAAAATTATGCATTTATGGTCGCTCCCCATGCTGCTATACCCTTCCTCGTCAATGACCATTTCTCTCAACTTTTCATAAGTTTTCTTCATCAGGCAGTAATCAGTGGTCGATTGCCTATTTCCGACTAACCATGCGATCTGGCCATCACATACAGGCCGCGTATTCACGATACCGAGGTTACGTTGCTCACAGAGATCTAGCCTGAACTTCCAGTTGTTGTCGGTACAGCCGTTTACATCTTGTATGTGGGAATTGATGTCCCCTAACACGATAATTTCGGCATCATTCCCGAAGCCCTTAATATCAACACTTACGCATTCTGCTGGCTGTTGATTCTTCTCTTTGCTACTTTTTACCATCCACAAATACGTTACGCCCAGCAAAGTTTTCTTTCCACTCACTGTGCCTGATAACCAAAGATGCTCTTGACACTTTAAATTTACTCTTTCCCATTTGGCTCTCTGATGCATAAGCATTCCGACTCCCCCTTTCTTTCTTTCCGATTCAGTTCTTTCGCACCCTTCCCAAACATAATTCTCAAACACTGGTGGCTCTTCCAAATCTAGAACGTGCGTTTCTGTAACAGCACGCCCACCTATTTGTTCTCCACTTAAGTGCTGCTTAATCTCTAACTCCTTTATTTATTTTCTCTGCCACCCTGCATGTTAATGTAGCCTTTCGCATGGTGAGCTCTCTTTCTTTTCTTCCACACCTTTTCCTGTAATTTACGGTGATGCTAGTACTGCGGGTTCAAACTAACCAGAAGCGCACCTCTCGTAGTTGTATAGTTGTACATATTCGATCAATTTATCAATGGGCACCTAAGCATGGTTTACATACGCGTGAGAGCAGAGGGTCCAGTGCACACAGTCGTAAGATGCTAATTATGTTTGTAAACAGGGGCGCTATAACGTAAAACTGTTCCAAACTTTTCTATTCCAACTCTGCAATCAGCCCTCCGCGATTGGTGAAAAACATT
Source organism: Dermacentor andersoni (assembly GCF_023375885.2). Classification (NCBI taxonomy): domain Eukaryota; kingdom Metazoa; phylum Arthropoda; class Arachnida; order Ixodida; family Ixodidae; genus Dermacentor; species Dermacentor andersoni. The sequence goes on from NC_092815.1 coordinate 37,973,350, forward strand.
TTTTGAGCACCCCCACTTCACCTGTCTGTCACGCGACGTCACGAAAACCGCGATAGCTCCCCATCTGATATGACGTGTACACGCTGATTATGCATGACTTGGCCGAAAAAAGAAACATAGTTATTTCTGATTCGACGCCTTTTCGACACTAGCCCCCCGGCTATTGGTCAAATGTTTTCGGGCTGCACCCACTTCTTCTGTCTGTCACGCGACGTCACACAACCGCAATACCTCACGGCGTCAAAGTGACGTGTACGCATTAAAGATGCAATAATATGGCGAACAAAACTGAATTTTCTTCTGAATAGCCGCAGGTTGCCCCGTTCCGAAAGGAATAAAAGATTGCTGCCGCCGATCGCTCAGCCGTTGGCTACTGGCACCTGCCGGAGAGGAGGGGTTTATTTGCGTTTAATAAAACTCCTTGCGTGGCCGTGTAACGTTTTCGAGCACTTTTGGCACGTTTACGACCTCATTCTGGCAACTCTTCATTGCTGAGGATCAGT